>NC_141694.1:1254044582-1254644582 GCF_964263255.1 Lissotriton vulgaris | reverse complement strand
CTCGCGCGTGCCCCACAGCAGCCTTTGCCACCCGCTGTGAATAGGGAAATGTGGAGGATCTGCTCTCAACCCCAGGGCATCTTACCAGGGACCAATACCCGGTCCACACCTCAGCTGGGTGCGTTGCCCGAAGGTAGTGAACCACTTCACCACCGGCAAGGCGCATTCTTTTTGCCCATTCCACCTCCGCAATACAGGAGCGCCGCCTGCACCGGGTGGGCACCTACCGCTCTTCATCGCAGGGCACCATCTTGGAGATCGTCATGCGTATTGCATTGCAGGAAAAGGCTCCAATTACTACCTGGAACCTCCAATCGCCGATCTTTCAGCACTCCTCCGCTGCAGCACACCTTCCAATCGCCTCGGGTGCAATTTGTTTGGGCGTCAAGGGTCAGGATTGAAGTCAGGATGTAATCGGTGCCGGCGAAGCTCACAGAGAACGCAGCGACCCGGCCATGTTGTTGGCTGCACCCCCCAAATTGGGGCAGTTTGGAACTTGTGAACACACCTAGTGTCAATATTTCGAAAGGTATTGGAGACTGCATGCAATTGAATTACAATACAGTGCATTGATGTTTGCTGCATCCAATGTTTGTGGTAATATCAGAGAAATCAACAGTATGAACATGCCCACTCGACCACAAACAGCCAAACAACAGCCAAATCAATGGCCTGTCACTCAGACCAGCTCTTCCGGCACTGCCAATTGTCCGATAGGCTGGTCTGACCCTGGTTCTTACTTATCTACAGGTAGCTAACCTGACTTACATGCGCTAATAGCTTTGCTGTAAATTTATAGACACAATGTATCCATTCTAGGACTTATTCATCCTGAACTGTTGCTGAGCACTGTGCATCATATAAGGCTTAAGGTAAGGAGAGACTCCAAGTTATTAGACCCAGTTATATATGTAAAGTTTCCTTTAAGTTACCTAAACGTGAACTTCATCGGATATCATGGAGTTGAGCTTTAATGAAGGATTTTATAGGAACAGCAGACTATTACGAAGTGAAGTGAATAGAAATTAAAAATGAGTAAATGATAAAATGGACTAAAGCAATACATTTAAAATGTAAGAGGGTTCTTTATAAGTTTAATCTTGAGTCAAAGTACCTTTTTGAAGCTTAAAGAAGATCCTCACGCGCAGGTTTGATCCCATCCTCGTTGTTGCGTCATAGGTAGCCAATGTAGGGTGCGCAGTAACATCATGGCAGACTGCCATCTCGGCTGCCTGTAGATCAATCTCGCCGCCTGATTCTGAATTATTTGTAGGCGATTGACCAGGCCTAAGGGAAGGCCGGTGTACAAAGAGTTGGAAAAATCAAGGCAGGAGAGTACCAGCGCAATCACCACCTGGATCAAGGCTTGATGAGACAACAGGTAGGCGATCTTTCTTATTTTACGTAGTTGGAACAGAGAGGAAGAGACCACAGTGCCCACATGACCCCTCAGGGAGAGATCGGAATCTATGGTCAATCCAAGACTTTTCACTGATGGGGACGGGACAGGAGGGGAGCCTAATTCGTCCGGCCAGAAGTGAGGTCCCCAATTAATAAGACTCTTCCCAGGCAACACCAATTCGGTTTTCCCGGAATTAAGCTTCAGTTGGTTCTGATCCATCCAACCTTGAATATGCAGCATTGTAGCTTGAAATTCAGCGGCTGCATTTTGGGAGTCTAGCTTAAAGACCAACTGAAGGTCATCAGCATAATTAAATACTGTTGCACCTAGCCTTGAGTGAGTGAATCAAGGGTGGATATACAGATTGAACAGCAGTGGGGATAAAGATGAGCCCTGAGGAACTCCACATGAGGCAGTCAGGTTAGGGGCTGTATAACTCCCAAGACACACCGCCTGGGTTCTACCTGTTAAGAAGGATTTTATCCACCCATGTGCTGTTCCCCGAATACCCGCTTGTTCAACACGGTGCATTAAGACATTATGATTGACCGTGTCGAACGCGGCCGACAGATCTAACAGCACGAGTGCCTGCGGGGTTCCCTTGTCAGCGTTAGCTCTTAGTGTATCCATCCCCGCCAGGATTACCGATTCTGTAGAGTGGGGAGGCCGAAAGCTGGCTTGGTTCGGTTCTAGATAGTTGGAGTTTTCAATAAACCTAGAAAGGCATCTAGCCACATGGGCCTCCAATATTTTTGAGAGGTAGGGAAGAAGCGAAATCGGGTGGTAGTTGGCAGAGACGAAGGGATCTGCTCCTGGTTTCTTGAGCAGGGGGACTAAGACGGCCTTTTTAAGAGCCGTAGGTACTTCTACTTTACTCAGAGATTCATTAAGAAGGGGTAGGAGGCTGTGCGGTAAGGTCGAGAATACTTCCCTCAAAATAGCGGGGGGACAGCAGTCTTTGGGAGAGCCCGACTTGACTCGAGACATTAGTTCAAGTAGGGTATGAGGAACAATTTCCACGAGTTGATCTATGATAAATGGATTATCAGGGTTAACCCCTGGGAGTTCCTCATGCGCTACCGAGGGGATACTCGCCCTGATGATTTCAATTTTTTCCACAAAGAAGCTGTTTAGTGCATTACACCGCTCTTGAGTAGGGACCAAACAAGGGGTGATTCTGTGTTCGCTACTGAGGTCATTAACAATCCTGAAGATTTCTTTAGATTTATTAGGAGCAGCGAGCACCTTTGTGGAAAAGTATAAGGTCTTCGCAGCCAACAGGGCTTTCTTGTATTCCCTGCGAGCAGTGAGATAAAGTTGTCTTTCATCACTGGCGTAACTATGCCTCCACTTCCTTTCTGACTGACGCAGAAGTAGTTTTTGTGATTTCAGGTCAGAAGTGAACCATTTATGGGCTTCGGCCTGTCTCGCCCGGGAAAATTTTACAAGAAGTCCATGGATATCACTAGCCGCTAGTAACCAGTTAGAGATACCCTTTTCCATCGAGTCGACATTAGCATTAGTGTCAACAGAAGGGAGGGAGCTAGCTAAAGTAGCTATACATTCCTGAGTAACAAGTGTTTTCTATTTTCTAGTCATGCCTCTCGCGACCTTCAATGGCTTAACCCTTCCATTAAAAGTAACTGTAAATTTGATTAAATGGTGATCCGACCAAATGCATGGGGAGATGAACGGGGGTGACAGTTCGATATTATACGACCATATTTTATCCAAGATATGGCCTTTTATGTGCGTGGGAGCCGAGATATGTTGGACCAACTTTAGGTTGGAAAGCGTTTCGGTCAGTTCTGCCGACTGAGTCCCTCCCCCTTCGTCGTTGAACCAGTAATTCAAGTCTCCAATGTGCATGACTCTAGCGTGGTTCATTGCGAGGTTGGCTATCTGTTCACTAAGAGAAAGGGGAAATGAGGGCATAGACTGGGGAGGGCGATACATGAGTACCAACGCCAGAGATCCAGAATTTGTATCAAAGTTGATGACCACATTCTCAGCCTCAGGGAGGATCAAAGAGTTCAACTTGTTGAAATTATGGCATTTACGTATAATGGCAGGAACACCCCCTCCCATCTTCCCTGCCGGCCTATTGACTGATAGAATGTAATAATCAGCGGGAAATGCAGCTAAGATGTCGGGGGTGGAGTCAGAAGTGAGCCAAGTCTCGGAGAGCAGCAGGACATCTGGTTTCACTGACGTCAACAGTAAAAAAATATCAAGTTGATGCCTCACTAGCAAGCTTGTATTAAGATACATGACCCGAAGGGAAGTCGAGTTAGGTTTAGTTGGCGACTCCACGGTTTCCGACGAAAGAGCAGGGTAATCTACCTGTTCGTGGGAGATACCGTGCATCCTAATCCGGTCCATGATATCCAATGGTAGCCCAGATTCATATTGCTCAAGAGATCTAAGCTCATGTGAGCGATAAGCCATAATTTGACCAGGGTTTGTGGCCCCTGGGCCCGGGCTGGCGCGGACGGGCACAGGTGGGCATGCCTTTGGCGCACCCGGTGCGCGCATCCGCTATGCTTCCGCGTACTTATGCTCATATGTGCGTGCTCTGACCCCGCCTCTAAGCTCCGCACACAATATTTCAATCCCAATTAAATTCCCACAGTATTTCTATCACAGTTCAGTTTTCAGATTTTAATTAGCGCAAACTGAGAGGACCGCGCGGCAGTGAGCGTGTAGTAGCTGGCCCCTCGCGTTGTTCCTCCTTTTAAGGTCTGCCCCCGCCTCTAAGCTCTACCCCGCTCTGGCTGATTGGCTAAGGCCGCTGGGAGGGTGTCAGGCAGTGTAACAATTCAATTCTAGTGCCCTACGCGATTCGGTAAGTGAGTTTTAAAAACACAATATTTCAATCCCAATTAAATTCCCACAGTATTTCTATCACAGTTCAGTTTTCAGATTTTAATTAGCGCAAACTGAGAGGACCGCACGGCAGCGAACGTGTAGTAGCTGGCCCCTCGCATTGTTCCTCCTTTTAAGGTCTGACCCGCCTCTAAGCTCTGCCCCGCTCTGGCTGATTGGCTAAGGCCGCTGGGAGGGTGTCAGGCAGTGTAACAATTCAATTCTAGTGCCCCACACGATTCGGTAAGTGAGTTTTAAAAACACAATATTTCAATCCCAATAAAATTCCCACAGTATTTCTATCACAGTTTAGTTTTCAGGTTTTAATTAGCGCAAACTGAGAGGACCGCGCGGCAGCCCCCAGTTTTATATGAGCGAATGATTAGAGGTCTTGGGGCCGAAACGATCTCAACCTATCCAACTGATAGTCCCACTCACAGTATACCACACATTCCAAATGACATCATCATTCACACTAACATTCTACTCTCACTGGCTGAACAGCAGAGGCAGAAGCAGAGAAACAGGGAAGATGTAAGGTAGAAACCTTAGATATAACACATTTGTTGTGAAAAAGTAAGAGGAATACAAGGGCAGTTATGGTCAAGTCAAGGTATGAAATCACTGCAAGTGTTTCAATTGCTGCTGATAGTGGCAGCATCTGCTGCCAAGAGTTAGCTGACCTACATCTGTTCTGAGGTCCTAGAACACCTGGGGTGTAGAGCTCAGGTTAACAGATGTACCCACCCCATTCAGGTGTAACAGAATCCACCTATGTACAAACTGAAGTTCTGGGGCTCAGCATGTATTAGTTTAGACATTGACAATGTATTTTTAAGAAAACATGGGTTATTTTTTTCAACTCGTTTTCACTTTAATATCACATAGGCAAATTACAAGCAGATTGACCTGTGTTACATATACGTGTTTAGGAATCCCACCTTGAGCTATGCGCATACATGACAACATATCAAGTCCAACAGGAATAATTGGTCCAGAGTATAAACAATAGAAGCCGTAGGCCACAACATTCGCAGATACAGGTATAGACCTTTAAAGTCTGTATTGGTCCTCCCTTTGAGTGGTCCTCTCACATGTATTCTTTCACTTTCGTACAAGGAGTGCGCGGTGTGCATGGGGTAAGATCCGACCCCATGCCGCAGCGCTAACATGCCTGTGGGGCACAGTATCAGCAGGCTCTCGTGGAAGCTCTCATGTGCTACCTGCAACAGATTGTTGAAGAAAACATGGGTTAGGAACAAAGCACACATTTAGCATGTATGTATGAAGCATTAAAGAGTTGTCTAGTAGCCTATATTTCTACTCAAAAATGTCCTAGGCCACGGAGACAAAAATTAAAAAGAGCACCAGTCTCAGGACAGTGGTGTCACGAAACAAAACTTTAAAGAAAAGTCTGCTATTGTAGGAAGGTGGATATCTGACTATGGTTACCCCCAAACTTTTTGCCTGGTGTTTAGCTGGTTTTTGACTTAGTTGGCCTGGGATCCTGCTATTCAGGGCCCCAGGCTGATTACTCTCTCCTTAAAATGGACTCCATGTGCCTTAGGTGCATAACACAATTGGAAATGGTTCACCTTATGAGCCCCTGTAGTAGTGTACCCTAGGTACCCAGGGCATAGGTGTATCCAAGGCCTACCAGGGGCTGCAGCATGTATTGTGCCACCCCTGGCCTGGCCTCCATATTTGACACAACTGGCTGATCACTCAGCTGGGGTAAGTCGGTGTAACCACCTCTTACTTAGGCGCAGTATGTCTGTGCCTAACCCTAAACTGGACACATAAGTTCCTATCAGCCACTCCTATGGAAGGCCTCATCAATCCTGGAGGCAGAGTGCTTGGAAATATGTGAGATGGTGCTCTGGCATGAGCTGAGCCTGTCTGCAGCTGTCGGGAACAACTCCCTAAGCTGTTCCGGGATATTGCCATACCATATACTCTTAAGTGCATTATAATCCTCGCGGTTAAATGCTATCTTTGGTTTGGCTTTATCAAAACATGTCGAGTAAGGTGTCATACGAATTGGAATACTATCCCCTCGCCAATCCTGGCGACGGGGATAGCATTCCACCCTTCTAGAGGGACACGACATGTGTGTAGCCTTAACCCCGGTTAAAGTTAAACAGAGCCTCAGCTTCACAAAATGGACGCTGCCACCACAGACACAAGTCTGGCCTCCTGCTGCTGACCGAAACTCGGCAGATGGTGGCCTGGACAAAGGGTTTCCTGCCTTGGGAGGTGCGAGCACCACCCCAGACAGGATTTTGTGTATTGGGTAGGACAGGGCTGAATAGAATCAGACATGCCCGGGGCACACAAGGTGTCCCCGTGCATAGGCCAGTCCAAACCGGTTCTGGGGCCTTCCAGCCCCAGTCCTGGCGCGGAGCTGGACAAAGGAAAGGGGGTGTAACCGCCCCCCTTCCTGGTTCCTCCCAGAGGAGGGACCTAGTAGGTGATCCACCCCCTAGATTGGGAATAAGAGGGGGAGCAGTGCCATTGCACAGCAGATCATCCCGAAATCAACTTTAAACAAGAAGAAGACTGGACTTCGACATTCTGCTGCACAGAAGACTGAAGAGAATCTCCCTTGTGGCCTAGGAGTGGCCACCCTGTGAACACAGGTACCAACCAGCAAATCGACGTCTGCTTTGCCGCCGCCTCCCGCCGGAGACCGAGCCCAGAGCCCGACAAGAACCAGACTCCCAGACCTCTCAGAGCCCGATCCACAGTCCCTGCGAAGAAGGGACCCGTGGAGGCACCGAGTGACGTGGGACCGGACCTCTTGAAAGACACTCGAAAAGCTGACTGCGCAGCTTCTGAGGCATCCTCGACGTTGTGCTTTGGGGAGTGAGAACCCCCACCACCGAGCAGCCCTTGCACCGAAGATCAGCCCTCCAGCATCTCCACGATCTGCGTGGGGCCCTTTTGCATTGTGCCACTCGACGCGCCATCCCGGCCACTAGCCACGTGGTCAGCGGCCATCTTGGCGACGAACCCGAAGATTTAAACAGCAGGTCTGGTTGCTCCAGACCTACCCAAGCTCCTGTGAAAAGGAGCACCCGCTCTGACCTTGCTGGTCCGAGTGAACAGCATCTTTCAACTTCTGCGTGGCTTGCATTTGCCAAGGCCTGTTTGCTCCGATCAGGTCGCCGACACCGCCAACAGCGAGAAGCCTACGTGGGACAGCTCGTGACCGACTCCTGGACGTCCTCGACCCCGGGTATCCACGTGGCTGCAGAAAGAAGCTACCCAACAACGCCTGTTTGCACCCGACATCGCCTGGTTCCAATCTGGTTCCACGGTAGTCACTGGCTAGTGACTTTGAACACTGTCCCCTCTGCTTTCAGGTCTTCACATCTTCAGATCCACCCTTGGATCCACCGGAACTCTTCTCATCGAGCCGCCTGCAGCATCTTCAGCTCCAAGCACCATCGACCAGCGTGACGAAACCCGACACAACTTCGACCCTGTGCACCCGCTTCCTGTGGGTGAGGTAACTCAGCTCCGCCGGTGCTCCTGCACTGGTACACCTCCCAAGGGCCTGTGTTTTAAGTTTCAGCTCCGTAGGTCACTCGGAAGGTTCCTAACTTTCTAACTTTGTGCTTTTTACGCACCATAGACTTTGTATTGAGAAGTGCGTGCACTTTGAACACTGCACCCGAGTCCCGTGGGCCTTTCCCGACTTAGTTAACTCCAGTCTCGAATAGCTCCAGCGATTCCCAAGGCCCTAGGCCTCTTCACTTTCCTCTAGGTATCTCTTATACCACTTTCTTAGTATATGGTTTAGGTGGCCCCTAGGGCTCATCCATATTGTGCAACTTTTGTGTATTTTAAACTGTCTTGTGATTTAACGCTTGTGCTTCTGTGCTCATAAAGAGTCCAGGGGATTTTAATAGTTAATAAATCAATATATATTTTCAATATATATCTGTGTGGTGTCCCTTTCATTTGGTATTCAAGGGGGTTGTGTATGGTATAACAGCTGGCTTCACATGCCTTTCAGAGTTTAGCCTAAGACTGCTTTGTCCACGTTACCACTAGGATAACTGGTCTACAAGGTTGAATTACAACCAATCATCATAAGGGTTGCTTGGCATGGTACAAAGTGATCACTAGAACTAGTGAGCATTATATACCAGGCCAACTTCTCACATTGGTGAGCAGCGGATTGGGATCTGAGCTTGCTGTTGTTTTACCATTACAATCTTTGAGATTATCATTTGAAAGATCATACAGGTACCTGCTAGGTACATATAAAACAAGACTAGTATACTTAAGTTCTACTGAACTTAGTTGTTGTAGAGCAAAGGGAGTAGCACACCCTAGCTACAACTACTAGATAGGTTTAGTAGGTAAACACCAGTGTAGGTAGATTGCAACACATCCACCCACACTAGAGCAATGTCTGGAGCAGAGGGGTCCAGTGGACTTACTCCTGTTGAGAGTGACCCTCCAAGGGCACCATCCAAATTTGCTATTTTTTCCTTTAAGGAATTAAGACAGCTTTGTGTCTTAAGGGGTCTGAAGACAGGGCCTTCCCCTACTACAGACCACCTAAGAGAGCTCTTAGACCAGTCTGAGACTCTAAAGCCCTCTAAGGCAAACCCCACAGGGGAGGCTGAAGGAGGCCATCCTTCAGAGGATGACACTGTAGACACCCCTGCCCCTATCATCCTGGTAGGTGAGGAAGCCTCCACCACTGGAGCTCCTCTGGTAGATGTAGAGGAAGAAGAAGAGGAGGGGGAGGTGGAAAGCAGTGAGTCAGATGATGACAGAGATAGTCAGGTGCTGGTCAGTAGACTGAACCAGGCTAACTTAAGCTTACTTGGGAATGAATCAGGTAACAACCCATTCAGACCCCCAGGTGGACTTAACCAGAAGCCTAGGAGGAGAAGGACTCACTCAGGTGACTCTGACAACTCCCATGCTTCTAGAGGTTCTCATGGTCACTCCAGGAGGGAGATGACTAGCCCTCAGAGAAGGGAACATGAGGCCAAGATGAGAGAGGCTGAGCTTAGGATCCAGAGGCAAGAGTTAGAGGTTGCCCTGGCCAAAGAGAAACTTGCTAGAGCAAGACAGCCTAGAGAGAGTGGGGTAATAGAACCCACTGGTGGCAGCAATATCCACAAGGATAAAGACAGGTCTTTTGATAATAGAAACCTGAGTAAGATTGTGCCCCCCTACAAAGCTGGGGATTATATCCATAAATGGATTACTGCAATGGAGAGAGCCTGCAGAGTACAGCAGATCCCTCAGGAGCAGTGGGCAGCAATCTTGTGGCTCTCCTTTGAAGGTAGAGGCAGAGACAGACTCCTCACAGTTAGTGATGAGGATTCTAGAAACTACATGGTCCTGAAGAGTGCTCTGATTGATGGGTTGGGCTTAACCACTGAACAGTACAGGTTAATGTTCAGAGATACCCAGAAGACACAGACTCAGGACTGGTCTGAATTTGTTGAATGTGCCACTAAGGCTCTGGAGGGCTGGTTGCTGGGAAGTAAGGTTACTGACTATACAGGATTGTATAATTTAATTATGAGAGAGCAAATCTTAAGTAATTGTCAAAATCAGCTTCTACATCAGCACCTGGTTGACTCTGATCTGACCTCCCCACAAGAATTGGGTAGGAGGGCAGACAAATGGGTCAGAACCAGGATCAGGCCTAAGAACCAGGGTGGTGACCAAAAGAAAGAGACTACCAAGCCTCAAGAGAAGGGTGGGGATAAAAGTAAGGAAAAGACTTCCCCAGGGCCCCAAAACTCCAAGAATGGGGGTGGGTCCCAAGACACTTCTACAACCCAGAAAAAGCCTTATTGTCATACCTGTAAACAGGTGGGGCATTACAAAACAGATAGCTGTTGTCCCAAGAATGGCAATAAAGAGAATATACCTCCAGGTAAGGCTCCAACACCTCCTGTCACTGTTAGCAGTGGTCCCCCAGGTGGTGGGAGCACCCCCAAGAATTTGGGTGGGTTTACTTTTGGAGGACAGGTGGACTCTGGCCTATCCAGGTCCCCTAACTCAGATACTCTTGTCTATGAGACTGGCATGGGGTTTGCCAATTTCACTGCTTGCCCAAACACTTTGAGCAAGTATAGACAGGAGCCCCTCATCAATGGTTTGAAAGTTGAGGGCTTCAGAGACACAGGGGCTAGCATCACCATGGTGGCTGAATGTCTAGTCCCCTCAAGGCAACGTTTACCTGATGCCAGATATCAGGTGACAAACATTGATGGCATAGAAACCAATCATCCCATGGCAGTAGTCAATCTTAGCTGGGGAGGTGTCACTGGCCCAAAGAGAGTGGCAGTGTCAGCAAACTTGCCTGTAGATTGCCTACTGGGTAATGATTTGGAAATCTCAGCCTGGGCTGAGGTTGAACAGCAAACCCATTCTAGAATGGTAAATCTCCATGGAAAGGTTAGTGGGGCTGTAATGGCTACAGCCCCAATTCAAGATGTCCTTCCTGAAAAGGTTGGGAGGGCTGAGCAAACCTCAGCCCCATCTTTAGATAACCTCCCTCCTGAAAAGAGTAGCAGGGCTGTACTAGTAACAGCCCATACCCAAACTGAGTCTCCTCCTGAAAAGGTTGGTGGGGCTGTGATGGCCACAGCCCAAACTCAAACTGATACATGGGTAGTGAAGCCTGAAATGATGGATCACTACACCCAAACAGAGAGCATTGAGGAGGAAGAGAAATCTCCCTCCCACCAGACTTTAGGAAAGGATCAGCCTCCTCAGGGAACTGATCGTACCCCTGATGAAGGAACTGTCCCAGAGGTTGTTAGGCCTGGCCTAACAGAGCCTCTGATGGCAGTGGACCCTTCTCAGGTGGGACCCAGTCTGGAGCAGGTAACCTGCCCCTCTCTACCTTGCCTTACTCAGCCCAGGGCTGCAGAGGACAAGAAGGACAGTGAGACCCAAAGGGCCCCCTGTCAAATAAAGCACCCCCATCAGCAGATTAGGGGCACCGAAACTAGTAGCCCTAGTGAGGTGAAAACTTTAAAAACTCCTGAGGGATCCCCCTTAAAAGTAGTTAGGGACCTCCCCCAGATGGATATTGTTGGGCACAGCCAAACCTGGGACCCTAAGGGACCAAACCTGACCTGTCCCTCCAGTAAGCCAAACAGAGGGACCCAGCCTCCAGCTTTAGGTAGCCAGAGGTTGACCCTGAGAGCACAGTGCAACTCAGTCAGAGAAAGAAAGGCACACATGGTGGAGAGTGATTGGAGGAAGCTGAGCCCTACAGAGGAAACTCACTTCAGTACTCCATCTCAACACCAGCCTTTGACTTTGCAAAGACACACCACAGGTAGAGATTCCCTATGGTGGAGACCCTCAGATACCCTTAGGGTGAGGGATTGCTTAGTGGACCATGAGACAGGGGGTTACCAAGCCAGAGCTGGTACTTCCTTATATGGCCACTTAGGCAATATAGGCTTACCTGGTCAAGGATAGCCTTATCTCCTTTCGTTTGGGGGGGGGTTATGTAGGAAGGTGGATATCTGACTATGGTTACCCCCAAACTTTTTGCCTGGTGTTTAGCTGGTTTTTGACTTAGTTGGCCTGGGATCCTGCTATTCAGGGCCCCAGGCTGATTGCTCTCTCCTTAAAATGGACTCCATGTACCTTAGGTGCATAACACAATTGGAAATGGTTCACCTTATGAGCCCCTGTAGTAGTGTACCCTAGGTACCCAGGGCATAGGTGTATCCAAGGCCTACCAGGGGCTGCAGCATGTATTGTGCCACCCCTGGCCTGGCCTCCATATTTGACACAACTGGCTGATCACTCAGCTGGGGTAAGTCGGTGTAACCACCTCTTACTTAGGCGCAGTATGTCTGTGCCTAACCCTAAACTGGACACATAAGTTCCTATCAGCCACTCCTATGGAAGGCCTCATCAATCCTGGAGGCAGAGTGCTTGGAAATATGTGAGATGGTGCTCTGGCATGAGCTGAGCCTGTCTGCAGCTGTCGGGAACAACTCCCTAAGCTGTTCCGGGATATTGCCATACCATATACTCTTAAGTGCATGATAATCCTCGCGGTTAAATGCTATCTTTGGTTTGGCTTTATCAAAACATGTCGAGTAAGGTGTCATACGAATTGGAATACTATCCCCTCGCCAATCCTGGCGACGGGGATAGCATTCCACCCTTCTAGAGGGACACGACATGTGTGTAGCTTTAACCCCGGTTAAAGTTAAACAGAGCCTCAGCTTCACAAAATGGACGCTGCCACCACAGACACAAGTCTGGCCTCCTGCTGCTGACCGAAACTCGGCAGATGGTGGCCTGGACAAAGGGTTTCCTGCCTTGGGAGGTGCGAGCACCACCCCAGACAGGATTTTGTGTATTGGGTAGGACAGGGCTGAATAGAATCAGACATGCCCGGGGCACACAAGGTGTCCCCGTGCATAGGCCAGTCCAAACCGGTTCTGGGGCCTTCCAGCCCCAGTCCTGGCGCGGAGCTGGACAAAGGAAAGGGGGTGTAACCGCCCCCCCTTCCTGGTTCCTCCCAGAGGAGGGACCTAGTAGGTGATCCACCCCCTAGATTGGGAATAAGAGGGGGAGCAGTGCCATTGCACAGCAGATCATCCCGAAATCAACTTTAAACAAGAAGAAGACTGGACTTCGACATTCTGCTGCACAGAAGACTGAAGAGAATCTCCCTTGTGGCCTAGGAGTGGCCACCCTGTGAACACAGGTACCAACCAGCAACTCGACGTCTGCTTTGCCGCCGCCTCCCGCCGGAGACCGAGCCCAGAGCCCGACAAGAACCAGACTCCCAGACCTCTCAGAGCCCGATCCACAGTCCCTGCGAAGAAGGGACCCGTGGAGGCACCGAGTGACGTGGGACCGGACCTCTTGAAAGACACTCGAAAAGCTGACTGCGCAGCTTCTGAGGCATCCTCGACGTTGTGCTTTGGGGAGTGAGAACCCCCACCACCGAGCAGCCCTTGCACCGAAGATCAGCCCTCCAGCATCTCCACGATCTGCGTGGGGCCCTTTTGCATTGTGCCACTCGACGCGCCATCCCGGCCACTAGCCACGTGGTCAGCGGCCATCTTGGCGACGAACCCGAAGATTTAAACAGCAGGTCTGGTTGCTCCAGACCTACCCAAGCTCCTGTGAAAAGGAGCACCCGCTCTGACCTTGCTGGTCCGAGTGAACAGCATCTTTCAACTTCTGCGTGGCTTGCATTTGCCAAGGCCTGTTTGCTCCGATCAGGTCGCCGACACCGCCAACAGCGAGAAGCCTACGTGGGACAGCTCGTGACCGACTCCTGGACGTCCTCGACCCCGGGTATCCACGTGGCTGCAGAAAGAAGCTACCCGACAACGCCTGTTTGCACCCGACATCGCCTGGTTCCAATCTGGTTCCACGGTAGTCACTGGCTAGTGACTTTGAACACTGTCCCCTCTGCTTTCAGGTCTTCACATCTTCAGATCCACCCTTGGATCCACCGGAACTCTTCTCATCGAGCCGCCTGCAGCATCTTCAGCTCCAAGCACCATCGACCAGCGTGACGAAACCCGACACAACTTCGACCCTGTGCACCCGCTTCCTGTGGGTGAGGTAACTTAGCTCCGCCAGTGCTCCTGCACTGGTACACCTCCCAAGGGCCTGTGTTTTAAGTTTCAGCTCCGTAGGTCACTCGGAAGGTTCCTAACTTTCTAACTTTGTGCTTTTTACGTACCATAGACTTTGTATTGAGAAGTGCGTGCACTTTGAACACTGCACCCGAGTCCCGTGGGCCTTTCCCGACTTAGTTAACTCCAGTCTCGAATAGCTCCAGCGATTCCCAAGGCCCTAGGCCTCTTCACTTTCCTCTAGGTATCTCTTATACCACTTTCTTAGTATATGGTTTAGGTGGCCCCTAGGGCTCATCCATATTGTGCAACTTTTGTGTATTTTAAACTGTCTTGTGATTTAACGCTTGTGCTTCTGTGCTCATAAAGAGTCCAGGGGATTTTAATAGTTAATAAATCAATATATATTTTCAATATATATCTGTGTGGTGTCCCTTTCATTTGGTATTCAAGGGGGTTGTGTATGGTATAACAGCTGGCTTCACATGCCTTTCAGAGTTTAGCCTAAGACTGCTTTGTCCACGTTACCACTAGGATAACTGGTCTACAAGGTTGAATTACAACCAATCATCATAAGGGTTGCTTGGCATGGTACAAAGTGATCACTAGAACTAGTGAGCATTATATACCAGGCCAACTTCTCACAGCTATCAATAACAAAAGGAGCAACCAACCTTTTTCGGAGCACAAAGAGTGTCTGTCAGGCTGAGCAAAATCCAGCCTAACAGACACTCTTCATGGTCAGGTCAGGCAGTCAAGTGCGGTACATTCGATAATGTGCAAGCATCTGGCTGCCTGAGCTGAAATTTGCTGGGCTGAAGATTTCGCAACCCGGTGGGTATGACCTCCTTAGCCTGGCAAAGTCTTTTGGGAGCCTTTCCCTCATGACGAGAGGGAGTGACACTGATAGACTCAGACCTGGGCATGTCAGTTTGAAGCCCTGAAGTGCCAAGAGCCGAGTATCCATCAGTGACGTTGGTCACAAAGTGCGATCAGCAGCCTCACTGACCCCATTCCACACTGTGATCATAGGCTGGTCCATAACAAGGTCAGCCAACGAGAGAAGGCGGCAGATCCAGTTCTACAGGAACCACTCAGGCTTCCCTTACGCCACCCGAGATCAGCGCTGCGGCTTGGTGGTGTTTTTTTAGAGTGCATGAATATATAGATGAATGTTTGTGTATTTGTGCATGCGTGCCTGGGTGTATTGTGTTTAGGAAATATTCATCCATGTATTGGAAATCCATGTATTTTTTTTTTTTAATACTGTTGTTAGCATTTTACGCAGTAGCGTTTAGACACATACAATCACAACACCTCTCTATTTACCAATTGAATTACAATACAGTGCATTGACAGGAGACCCGTCCTTGTCGAATATGTCTCCTTACAACGCAAGTAATTACATTGCGTGCTTTTACACTGCGGTCGTTACAACGACTGCATTGTAACAACATGGGACCATACAACCACTTGCTCTAAATGGCGCGCTGGACTTAGAAATAGTATAATTTACTATTCCAAATACAGTGTGTGCAACAGTAGGGAAGCTGTTGGAATAGTTAATTATACTATTCCTTAGTTTGGAGCGCCATCTATAGTAAGTTGTTATAACGACTTGCGTTGTAATGGTACTGGGTTATAACAACGCAGTTGTAAAAACTGCGTTGTAAAGGTATTGCGGTGTGATGACCGCTTTGTAAAGGTTGTTTCCCGTCTTTTTCACTCTACGTGCGTCCAGCTATTGTAACAGCCACCATTGGTGACGGTCAGCAACAGTCACAGCACATATAAAAGGAACATAAAAGGAAATCATGGGATCCAGTCATTACATATTTGTAAGTATAACATGGTCTAATCTGTTTAAGGAAGGTGCTCCAGTGGGGAGGCATCCTGCACGCTACTCAACAAACTCAACTACAAACTAATAAGTGTAGGGTGGGGCAGGGAATGTCAGGAGTTACGAAAACAAGCAGAAGGACTTAAATTACCGTGTGGGCAGGAGACGGGGATGGGGTTTGTTCTAATTGGCTTCCAGCCAACAGGCTGTTACATCTTGTTCATAACTGACCCTGGGGATGTTCGGGGGGGAGGGGTGTCTCTGGCATCCCCGTCACACACCACTGCGGGGGCACACCAGAGCACAGTTTCAGTGTCTACTGCTCTCTCTCGCCCCTCAGTGGGGGCCGCCCCCAATCCAGGTTCCCCAGCTACGTGTGTGTGTTCCCCATCTAGAGTGAGATCTATTATAATTCCCTTCCCCGTCGCTACATGCACTTTCCAGATGATCCCAAGTACCCAGGGCCTCCCTCAATTGCTCTGCCATGGGGCGCCGTCTCAGTCCCCTCATTCTTCCCTAGTCAGAGCTCTACCCTCTGCCCCAGCTCAGTGGGATACATTGCGTTTGCAGGTCCCAACCACTGGCCTGCAAGCAGACTTCCATTGGAAATACATGAAGTCAGTGAATTTGGGAGTCGACTATATGGCAAGATTGTAGCCCGTTGGGCTCTGTGCCTGAGCACAAGTGAATAGGCCAGAGGCCTTACATATAGGTGCAGACAATGGTATATGTGTTAAGTTTGTAGTGACGATCACATCTGTCTTTAGATAGCTATACAAACTCTATGTCCAAGCATGTTGTAGATGTAGCGGTATCGGGTCTTTGTCTGCGTAGAGAACAGGTAGGTCTCTTGCAGTCTGGATGTTCCTAGGTCAACAGCATTTCTCTTTTACCAACTAAGGGCCTGATTCTGATCTCGCTAGGAAAGCCCTCCGTTCGACTCGGATCTGGAGGGCTTTCCAAGCGAGACATACTCCGGGAGTCTGAATGAGCAAGTACGATGCTGCCGTATGCTTACTGACTTGGTTCGCTCGGACTCCCATTGAAGTCTATGGGAGCCCATGTACAGACGTGTACACAGGCTCTCATAGCAGAAAAGGGGTGGGTGGGGAAAAGCGTACACCCGGTGGTGAGCACTCCATGGTGCCCGCCACATTGTGCATGCCTGGATCAGGGGCACCCATGGGCACAGCCCCGTGACAGATTTGGAGGGCCCCGGATGAAGAGGAGCCTGCTATGGCCCCCCCAAAGTATGCTTCCGACAGCCGTTTCATGTCGTTGAGACCAAGGCAAAGCGGCTGTCCGATTTGTGCATCGTACTCACTCAGTCAGAATAGGGCTCTAAAGCGCGGCATGATTTGGTTACGAACGAGTCGTACGGACAGGTTTGGGTCCCGGAAATTATTCGGTCGGCACGTACGCGATCTACACGTTGTACTTAGTCGTTCGAACCTTTTTACGATTCGGTCAGAAACAAGGGCTTTGAATTGGATCTGGGCATACCCGTGCCACTCGGGATGACAAATGCAAAAACAACAATTAATGGACAAAATGCTGAAACTTGTCATACATACACCCCAGTAGAGAGATCTGTGCCTAAATTCATTGTTTTTTTGCTTACCATGCCATTCCATTTTGTACCCAGCCACATGAAAATCAGTCTTGACCCTGTGCCTAACGGGAACAGTCCAGCCCGGTCCTCCTGTACTGGGAAGAAGCATCCTGGACTGGTTTCGGGGGTTCACCCTTCATCAGCCATGATAGCATGAGTCTAGTAGCATGGAGAGCACAGAACCCCGTCTGGGCATACCCGTCCCACTCGAGGTGACAAATACAAAAACAACAAATTGATGGACCGAATGCAGAACAATGGAATACATTCACCCCAGTACAGAGATCTGGGCCTAAATCCATTGTTTTTTTTATACACCATTTCATTCCAGTTTGTACCCAGCCATATGCAAATCAGTCTTAAACCCAAACCAGATGGGATCAGTCCAGCTGATCTTACTGGCCAGGTCCTCCATGGACTGTAAACAAGCATCCTAGGACCAGTATCAGGGTTCCACTCCTCATCAGCAAGGATAGCTTGAGTCCAGTGGCTTGGATAGCACCGGACCCACATCTGGGCATACCCGTCACACTTGGGATGACAAATGCAAAAACAACAATTGATGGACAAAATGCAGAACATTGTCTTACATTCACCCTAGCACAGAGATCTGGGCCTAAATCCATTGTTATTTTGCTCGCCATACCATTCCAGTTTCAACCCAGCCATATGCAAATCAATCTTGACCCTGAGCCCAATGGGAACGGTCCAGCTCGAACTGCCAGTCCAGGTCATCCCTGTACTGGAAACAAGCATCCCAGGACAAGTTTTGGGGATTCACCTCTCATCAGCCATGATAGCTTGATTCCAGAGGAATGGAGGGCACTGGACCTAAGTCAGGGCATAGCTGTCCCACTTGGGGTGACAAAATTTAAAAGTAATAATTGACGGACAGAAGGCAGAACAATGTCATACATTCATCCCAGTACAGAGATCTGGACCTAAATCCCACCATGCCATTCCAGTTTGTACACAGCCATAAGCAAATCAGTCTTCATCCTGTGCCTAATGGGAACAGTCCAGCCCAAACTGCTAGGCCAGCTCCTCCCTAGAGCAGAAACAAGCATCCTAGCACCGGTTTCGGGTTTTCACCCCATATCAGCCAGGATAGCTTGAATACATTGGCATTGAGAGCACAGGACCCATGTCTGGCATACCTGTCCCACTCGGGGTGACGAATGCAAAAACAATTGAAGGACAGAATGCACAACAATGTATTACATTCACCCCAGTACAGAGATCTGTGCCTAAATCCATTGTTTTGTTGCTCACCATACCATTCCAGTTTGAACACAGCCATATGCAAATCAGTCTTGACCCTGAGCCCAATGGGAACCGTCCAGCCTGAACTGCCAGGCCATGTCATCCCTGGATTGGAAACAAGCATCCTAGGACCGCTTTCGGGGTTTCACCCCTCATCAGCCAGGATAGCTTGAGTCCAGTAGCATGGAGAGCCCAGGACCCACGTCTGGACATACCCGTTCCACTCAGGATGACAAACGCAAAAACAACAATTGATGGACAGAATGCAGAAGAATGTCATACATTCACCCCAGTACAGAGATCTGGGCCTAAATCCATAGTTTTTTTGATCACCATGCCATTCCAGTTTGAACCCAGCCATATGCAAATCAGTCTTGATCCAGTGCCCAATGGGAACAGTCCAATCCAAACTGCGAAGCAACGTCCTCACTGGCCCGGAAACAAGCATCCTAGGACCGGTTTTGGGGTTTCACCACTCATCAGCCAGGATAGCTTGAGTCCAGTGGCATGGCGAGCACGGGACCAACATCTCGGCATAACCGTCTCACTCAGGGTGATAAATGCAAAGATAACAATTGGTGGACAGAATTCAGAACAATGTCATATATTCATCCCAGTACAAATATCTGGTCCTAAATCCATCTTTTTTTGCTCACCATGCCATTCCAGTTTGAACCCTGCCATATGAAAATCAGTCTTGACCCTGTGCCCAGTGGGAACAGTCCAGGCCAAATTGCCAGGCCAGGTCCTACTTGGAATGGAACAAGCATCCTTGGACCGGCTTCGGGGTTTCACCACTCATCAGCCAGGAAAGCTTGAGTCCAGTGGCAGGGAGAGCGCGGGACCCACGTCTGGGCATACCCGTCCTACTCGGGATGACAAATGCGAATACAATAATTGATGGACAGAATGCAGAACAATGTCATACATTCACCCCTCTACAGAGATATGGGCCTAAATCCATCGTTTGTTTGCTCACCATGCCATTCGAGCTTGAACCAAGCCGTATGCAGATCAGTCTTGACCCGGTGCCCAAAGGGAACAGTCCACCCCGAACTGCCAGTCCAGGTCCATCCTGGACCGTAAACAAGCATCCTACCACCGGTTTCAGGGTTTCACCCCTCATCAGCCAGGATAGCTTGAGTCCAGTGGCATGGAGAGCACGGGACCCACTTCTGGGCATACCGTCCCACTCGGGTGACAAATGCAAAAAAAACAATTGATGGACAGAATGCAGAGCAATGTCATACATTCACCCCAGTACAGAGATCTGGGCCTAAATCCATCGTTTTTTTGCTCACCATACCATTCCAGTTTGAACTCAGCCATATGCATATCCGTCTTGACCCTGTGCCCAATGGGAACAGTCCAGCCCAAACTGCCAGGCCAGGTCCTCCCTGGACCGGAAACAGGCATCCTACCTCCCGTTTCGGGGTTTCACCACTCATCAGCCAGAATAGTTTGAGTACAGTGACATGGAGCCCTAGAAACCCACATCTGAGCAAACCCATCCCACTTGGGGTGACATATGCGAAAACAATTGATGGACAGAATGCAGAGCAATTTCATACATTCACCCCAGTACAGAGATCTGGTCCTAAATCTATCAGTTTTCTGCTCACCATGCTATTCTAGATTGAAACTAGCAATATGCAAATCTTGACCCTATGCCCAGTGGGAACAGTCTAGCCCGAACTGCCAACAAGCATCCTAGGACCGGTTTTGGGGTTTCACCCCTCTTCAGCCAAGACAGCTTGAGTCCAGTGGCATAAAGAGCACAGGATCCACTTCTGGGCATACCCGTCCCACTCAGGTTGACAAATGCAAAAAGAACAATTGATGGACAGAATGCAGAATAATGTCATACATTCACTCCAGTACAGAGATCTTGGCCTAAATCCATTGTTTTTTTATCACTATGCCATTCTAGTTTGAACCAAGCCATATGAAAATCAGTCTTGACCCTGTGCCCAATGGGAGCAGTTTAGCCCGAACTGTGAGTCACATCCTCCCTGGCCCGGAAACAAGCATCCTAGGACTGGTTTAGGGGTTTCACCCCTCATCAGCCAAGATAGCTTGAGTCCAGTGGCATAAAGAGCACAGGACCCACTTCTGGTATTACCGGTCCCACTCTGGGTGACAAATGCAAAAACATCAATTGATGGACACAATGCAAAATAATGTCATACATTCACCCCAGTACAGAGATATGGACCTAAATACATTGTTTTTTTTTGTTCACCATGCCATTCCAGTTCGAACCCAGCCATATGCAAATCAGTCTTGACCCTGAGCCCAGTGATAACAGTCCAGCCTGAATTGCCAGGCCAGGTCCTCCCTGGACTGGAAAAAAGCATCCTACGACCGGTTTCGGGGTTTCACCCATCATCAGCCAGGATAGCTTGAGTCCAGTGGCATGGAGAGCACGGGACCCACGTCTGGGCATACCAGTCCTACTCGGGGTGACAAATGCAAAAACAACAATTGATGGACAGAATGCAGAACAATGTCGTATATTAACCCGAGTACAGAGATCTGGGCCTAAATCAATCATTTTTTTGCTCACCATGCCATTCGCGTTTGAACTCAGCCGTATGCAAATTAGTCTTGACCCTGTGCTCAATGGGAACAGTCCAGCCCGAACTGCCAGGCCAGGTCCTACCTGGCCCGGAAACAAGAATCCTACCACCAGTTTTGGGGTTTCACACCTCATCAGCCAGGATAGATTGAGGCCAGTGGCATGGAGAGCACGGGACCCACGTCTAGGCATACCTGTCCCTCTCGGGGTGACAAATGCAAAAACAACAATTGATGGACAGAATGCAGAACAATTTCATACAATCACCCCAGTGCAGAGATCTGGGCCTAAATCCATTGTTTTTTTGCTCACCATGCTATTCCAGGTTGAACCCAGCAATATGCAAATCAGTCTTCACCCTGTGCCCAATGGGAACAGACTAGCCCGAACTGCCAGGCAAGGTCCTCCCTGGACTGCAAACAAGCATCCTAGGACCAGTTTCTGGGTTTCACCCCTCATCAGCCAAGATAGCTTGAGTCCAGTGGCATCGAGAGCACGGGACCCACGTCTGGTCATACCCGTCCCGCTCGGGTTGGCAAATGCAAAAACAACAATTGATAGACAGAATGCAGAACAATGTCATACTTTCACTCCAGTACAGATATCTGGACCTAAATCCATTGCTTTTTTACTCATCATGCCATTTCAGTTTGAACCCAGCCATATGCAAATCAGTCTTGACCCTGTGCCCAATAGGGCTGTTCCTCCCTGGACTGGAAACAAGCATCCTAGGACTGTAGTGACGATATGGAATCAACTGCAGACATGGCTACGTTAGCATAAGTGAGTTATATGCTTAAGGGCCATTTTGTCAAATATTCACGTTTTAAGTTGCTTTCTGAATGCTAGGTGGTTCTGAGTAAGGCGAAGGTGAGTGGGAAGTGAGTTCCAGGTTTTAGCTGCCAGGTAGGAGAAGGATCTACCTCCCATGGTGGTTTTGTTGATGCGAGGTACAGTGGCAAGGGCTTGGTTGGCGGATCGTAGCTGGCGGGTGGGGGTGTAGAGGGACAGTCTTGTGTTGAGGCATTAGGGTCGTAGAGCGCTTTGTGTGCGTGGGTTAGGAGCCGGAAAGTAATCCTTTTATTGACGGGGAGCCAGTGGAGGTTTTTCAGGTGTCCAGAGATGTGATCTTTACGCGGGATGTCTAGTATTAGCCTGGCTGAAGCGTTCTGGATGCGTTGGAGTTTTTTCCGGAGTTTTGCGGTGGTACCGGCGTAGAGGGTGTTTCCGTAGTCCAGACGGCTCGTGACCAGAGCGTGGGTGACTGTTTTTCTAGTTTGGTGGGGATCCAACGAAATGTTTTTTTGAGCATGCGAAGAATGTTGAAGCAAGATGAAGAGACGGCGTTGACTTGTCTGTTCATCGAGAGTGAGGAATCCAGGATGACGCCCAGGTTCCGTGTGTGGTCCGTCGGGATGGGTGCTTTTCCAAGGGCCTCTGGCCACCAGGAGTCGTCCCAGAAGGAGGGGGAGGTGCCAAGGATGAGGACTTCTGTTTTGTCTGAGTTCAGTTTCAGACGGCTGTGCTTCATCCAGTCGGCTACTTCTTTCATTCCTTCATGCAGGTTGGTTTTGGCGGTGTTAGGGTCTTTGGTGAGTGAGAGGATCAGTTGAGTGTCATCAGCGTAGGAGATGATGTTGAGGTTATGTTGGCATGCGATGGCCGCGAGGGGGCTCATGTATACGTTGAAGAGGGTGGGGCTGAGTGAAGATCCTTGTGGTACGCCGCAGATGACTTCAGTGGCCTCTGACTTGAATGGTGGAAGGCGGACTCTCTGGGTTCTTCCGGTGAGGAACGAGGTGATCCATTCCAGTGCTCTTCCTTGGATTCCGATGTTTCTGAGGCGTTGTAAAAGGGTGCTATGACAGACCGTGTCGAAGGCTGCGGAGAGGTCGAGGAGGATGAGGGCGACTGTGTCTCCATTGTCCAGTAGAGTTTGAATGTCGTCTGTTGCTGCGATGAGGGCGGTTTCAGTGCTGTGCTTGGCTCTGAAGCCGGACTGTGAGGAGTCGAGGGATTTGTTGGTTTCGAGGAATGTAGCGAGCTGGTTGTTGACCGCTTTCTCGATGACTTTGGCCGGGAATGGAAGGAGTGAGATAGGGCGGTAGTTTTTGAGTTCGGTGGGGTCAGCTGTGGGTTTCTTCAGGAGGGCGCTGAGTTCGGCATGTTTCCAGCTTTCCGGGAAGGTTGCAGAGTTGAGGGAGCAGTTGATGACGTCTCGGAGGTGCGGTGCTATAATGGAGTCTGCTTTGTTAAAGATGTGGGCATGGGTCTGTGGGGGATCCTGAGTGGATGGAGTTCATCAGACGGATGGTGTCCTCAGTGGAGATTGGCTTCCAGTCATTGAGGATGTTCAGGGGGGGTGGGGGTCCTGCAGGGGGTTGGGTGGGTTGGTCATCGGGTCGGTTGTCGAAGCTTTTGTGGATGTCAGCAATTTTGTTGTGGAAGAATGAGGCTAGGGAGTCGCAGAGGGCTTGAGAGGGGGTGATGTCGTTGGAGTTGGCTGAGGGGTTGGTGAATTCCTTGACGATGTTGAATAATTCCTTGCTGTTGTGGGCGTTGTTATCTAGTCGGTCCTTGAAGGCGGTTTTCTTGGCATTCCGGATCAATCGGTGGTGTATGCGGGTGGCGTTTTTGAAGGCGTCCTTGGTGCTGGTGGTTGGGTCTTTTTTCCAGGCCTTCTCAAGGGAGCGACAGAGTTTCTTGGATTTCTTAAGATCATCGTTGAACCAGGAGGCCTTCTTGCTGCCTAGTTTGATTTGTCGTTTTTTCAGTGGTGCTAGGATGTCGGCGCTGTTGGATAACCATTGGGTGAGGTTGGTGGCTGCTTGGTCGGGGATTGAAGAGTGGGCTGGGGGGTTAAGAAGAAGCGATGAGGCGATCTGGTCGATGGTGATTTTGTTCCAGTTCCTTTGCAGAGTGGGTTGGGGGTGGTTGTTGGATGTGGGCTTGTTGTAGGTAAAGTGAACGCAGCTGTGGTCAGTCCAAAGGAGAGCTGTGGAGTGGCTGAAGGAGACATGTTTGCTGGAGGTGAAGATAGGGTCGAGTGTGTGACCTGCGATGTGGGTGGGGGTAGTGACAAGTTGTTTAAGTCCGAGGTTGGCGAGGTTGTCCAAAAGGGTGGTGGTGTTGCGGTCGTTGTTATTTTCAAGGTGAAAGTTGAGGTCTCCCAGAAGGATGTAATCCTTGGAGGGGAGCGCGTGTGGAGTGATGAAGTCCGTGATGTCTTCACTGAATTGTGCGCGAGGTCCTGGTGGCCTGTAAAGGAGGGTGCCTCTGAGTGTGGTCTTGGGGTCGATGTGGATCTGGAAGTGAAGGTGTTCGGTGTTGGCGAGATTGATGTCTGAGCTGGTTGAGATGCGGATGGAGTTCTTATGGACGATAGCGATGCCTCCTCCTGTATGGCCGGAACGGTCCTTGCGGATGATCTTATAGCCTTCCGGGATGGCAATGGTGATGTCTGGGGCTGATGAGGCGTTCATCCATGTTTCTGTTAGGAAGGCGACGTCCGGAGAGATGGTGTCTAGTAGATTCCAGAGGTCAATGGCGTGCCTGTGGACCGAGCGGGTGTTGAGCAGGATGCATTGTAGGTGGTTGGGGTCGGATACCTGTTGTGTGTTCGTAGATGAGGAGTTGTTCTTGGTGCCGTCGAACTTGCAGGAGTAGCAGGAGAAGGGTCCATGGGTGTGTCCAGGAGCGGTTTGGACGCAGTTGGGGGGGCGGCCAGGGTTTAGGGCTTGGAGGGTGGTGGCATCGTAAGTAATGCGGGAGGGGTGGACATGACGGGGACCAGGGGCTCTGGCGCTGGGCGCGGTCCAGGCGCGGACGGGCGTAGACGGGCTTACCTTTGGCGCACCTTCGGCGCGGATTGGGCGCGGTCGCTGCGCGTAGACGCTGCACGTGGGTGCATCTGGCATAAATAGGTGGAGGGGGAGGGGCGAGGGGGGCTCAGCTGGGAGGCGGGGCGGGCTCTGGAGGACGGCCTTGCAGGGGAAAACAACAACAACCAAATGGCGGCGTGTGGAAAAGCACGAGCAGCAAAGCGCCAAGCACTACCAATATAGCGCCACACAAGAGAGCAATGAAGGTACACTCAGAATAAAAGCACAACAATTTCAGTTTATCTCTGCAGGCAAAATGAGGCACATTAAAAGCAAATCGTCACAATGCAAAATAACGCGCTGAAAGTAAGGAGCCAGATCTCAAGCGCAGATCTGTGCAATGATCGCGTTGTGAGTGTGTGAGCAGGGGAATTTCAAGCGCAGAA
Source organism: Lissotriton vulgaris (assembly GCF_964263255.1). Lineage (NCBI taxonomy): Eukaryota > Metazoa > Chordata > Amphibia > Caudata > Salamandridae > Lissotriton > Lissotriton vulgaris. Next base: position 1,254,619,144 of record NC_141694.1, on the reverse strand, counting down.
TAACGATACCACAAAGCAGTTCGAGCAGCAGGGAGCCAGGGGAGCGTCTGCTCACAGCAAAGATGAGGCAGTCACAGCGCTTCCGGGGACGGGGGCGCTATAAGTAATCAGTGGGAGGGGGGCTCAGCTGGGAGGCGGGGCGGGCTCTGGAGGACGGCCTTGCAGGTGAAAACAACAACAACTAAAATGGCGGCGTGTGGAAAAGCACGAGCAGCAAAGCGCCAAGCACTACCAATATAGCGCCACACGAGTTTCCTAAGTCGCATGTTCTAGGTTGTCTAATCATTGGTAGCTTCGCTGGAGTACACCACAATACACCGAGGTCCTGGTTTCCTGCGCATAGTTCTGTGCTTGAGCAGAATCCCTGCAGCATGGCACACCTATTGTTTGGTCTTATTTTCGAGACACTTTAGTAGTGCTTATACTTGTCCACAATACCCTCACTCCTGTTTCCGGAAAACAGTTGTGACCACATAACCTACCTCTATAAATTAATTATAGGTTCATTCAAGTGTGCGATTTTAAAATGGTTCACAATATTATGTTGAATTACTAACCCTTTTTGTGCTACCACAGATATAAGTAGTTTTTCTTTCTTAGTCATTATTGCAGTCGAAATTTCACAGCATAGTCGCGCGGCACTCCATCGTCATTTGACACAATATGGCGTTCCTGATGCAAGTATGGCTCGTATTTTTGTGGTTGGGGCGCAGAGTTTCAATTTGAAATTTTCTACTCTTGGGTTACCTTTGAGGCTGTGGATGGAGATGATAACTTATTCCATTCATATACTCCCACAGCCATACCTGTAGCATATCGGCCATATACGAAACTTGAAGTTCCGATTTTGGCATGGCAACATCGTATTTGGTTTCATGGTGCCCCCCCCCCCACACAGTGACTCTGTTCCGTTTAGGCCCTTTATCGATCGCAGGGGCCACTTGACCAGTTTTGGCCGGGTACACACCACATCCACGTTTTCCTAATGTCACGGTGGATGAATTGGGTATTTTGCGGCCCTCCTTAGTAGGGATGTATCAGGCTTTAGTCCAATATGTACCTCGCCATCTCCAGGTGGGGGCACCTGGGGTTGCAGCGCAACCAGCTGGCCCTGTCAGGATGTCAATTAGTCCTGTCATGGTTAATTCGGTTATGGGCAAGGGACCCCAGAATAAGGATGATTTACCTTATTGGCTTGCTGAGAAATTTGACCAGCAGGAAGCAGTATTTCCTAATAGTACGCCTTTGGAGAAACACAAGATACTCACTATTAGTTTGCAGAAAGACTTAATACCAGAGGTAACAGATTGTGAAAATTGGGGTAAGTCTTTGCAGCTGTGTATGCAAAGTGCTTCGGCATACCTTCCATGACTGTCCTGCCCTCCGTGATCAAACGTGTTCAGGATGAAGACGGTCCGGAGGCCGTAGTTAAGTTGGGAAGGAGGCTTGTTGGAGTGTTTGACGTAGTTGCTGATCTCATCCTTTCAAATGTGAAGGGAGATGCGGTTAACTTTCAGGTGTCTAATGCTTTGCGCCTTGTCCCAGATGCAGAAAAACCCAGTGAGTTACGGAAGATTATTGCAGAGGCATGTAAAACCATTGGCCACAATAGTTTGGGTTTTAAGTCTTTTGCTAAAACAGCAGCACAGACATTAAGAAACGGTTCACAACCTCTCTTTCCTTCTTTCATTTAGTTGCTTCTCTGTGAAATGGATCCAAAAAAGAAAAACACTTGCGAGAAATGCCCTTTTTCTGACATTTTTCTAGTCCAAAGTGCAGCCTCGGGAAGGAGAGAAATAAAAGGTTTTAAATATGAAAAATTAATACATAACTAAATTAAGTAAGACAGCGTGGTTGCAAAGTGGCCAGATTGGTTTCATTCACATCAGACTCACTTTACAGACTTGGCAGTGAAGCGCTACTTTTGTTTTCTCGTCTTTCTTTGAACAGCATTGTTGTCCCCAGGTGGGGAAGTGCACCATTCCTGGATGTATTGCAATACCTGGTTGATGGGTGGATTGGAAAACAAAATGTGTGCCATGACTCTGTGTTTATGGATGTGGTCTTTTTAAAACAGACTGCTTAAGTTTTGTAAGGATCTAAGCAATGGACATTAAAACAGTTCCCTTCAGGGCCCTGTAGTCATGTCCTTAAATTTTCAGCTAAAACCACTCGCTGATTTCTGAATAGTGAGTGAGAGATCGTTAAGGTAGCCATGTTGTTTCCGCTTACATTTCACATGCTTTACTTAATCTTTCATTCCCTATGAGTGTGTGCTTTTACTTTTTTTTTTTTAGGCAGCCTATTACTCTTATCAAGTGTATAATTTGAATTGAGCCACATCCAAGTGTTTATAGTGCGGCACAATTAGGTTGTAGCTAAAGGTAGTACGAGTTTCTCTCGGTGAGGCAGTATGGTGTTCAGTGGGGAAGAGGATGTGGCACTATGGCCAGAGCTGTCCAATTTGGCACTGGGGAACCGGGTTCAGCCTTCATGACTAGTCCACCAGACCACATTACTGAGGGAGCACATTCCCATGCTAGACCTTAGAAGGCCCCACTAGATCTGAGAAGGCCTGATGTCTTAGCACAAGCAGATGTCCCCTAGTGGTGTCAATTGTGGGTTAACCTTGAAGGCCTGTCCACCACAATCCATGCTGAAGTTCATCTCCAGTCTTGCGGGCAGGCCTACGAAGCAGCACACCCTAGACCAACAGTGATTCAGTCACTGTGACTCTGTCACTGAGGTCACATGAACCTTGAGCAGGTTCGGGCGGTGCGAACTGTGTGACTGCACTGGGTACCTATTTCGGGTTGGTGCGTAGTGTTTGCAAGTATATTATGGTTTTAAAAAACCTGCTGCGTCCTTCCTTGTCTCCAGCAATTTTCAGCAACAATAAAAATGTCATGATAACTTCAGTGATTATTGTTCTTCCTACAGAGAGATCGGAGTTTTTTCTAGTGGAAGGGTTGACTCCTGGAAAGGTAGCACAGAGAGTTAATGTGCCTGTTGCACAGAACATGCAGATCACAAAGTGCACACAATGTTAACTAGGTTAGTAGGTTACTGCTTTTGTCAGAGAGATTCCTTTATTACTTGCAGTTTATAAGTTAAAATCATAACATAGAATAGTGAGCTATTAAACTATACTGATTACTAGTATGGTTGTCATGTGGCTTCTACACCTTGTAGTCCTTTGTCTTATATAACATTTCCATTGGTCTTGTTTCAGCAGTAGTAGCTGCAACTCACCAAGGATCAGCAATGCAGGATTTATACACACACCAAACTAAGTTTGCAAACTTTTCAGTCTCTCTACTCATGCACAAACACTTTTAACATGTGCTACCTGCTCTGGAGCCACTGGAATTATACAGCAATGGGGGACAAAATGATCCGCCGTGATGACTGAATTATGCAACAAAAAAAAGGCTGCAGCGTAATGCAATATATTTTCTTATACTTTATTATTTAGACATTTTACACATATTAAGTTTCTGCAAAGATTCTGCCTCATTAGTATCAGTATAACATACAAATACAGCAGTGGGGAAGGTTATCAGTCAACCTTTGCAAAGGGCCATCCACTTTGCAGCAACTCAAGTCACGTTTTTTAGTAACCTTTTATCCATTTGAGCTACAAAAATGATTAGTTAAAACTGTAAGATTATGCAGTGGATGATGTATTATGTGGCAAATATGGCAGAGCCATAATTATATAGAAAACATTTGCAAACTAGGATATTTTGCCATTCATGTTTAAACTGCTCTTGTGGAAGAAGGGAGGAGAAGTACTAATGAGAGAAACTGCATGGTTTGGAGACAAATGGCTTATGATTCCACTTTTAAGCGTATTTGGGACATTCATGTGATTGGAAATAAATCCCACTTTGTGAATATATTGAAATGCCAATAACTCCTATTAAACCCGAAATAATCAAGTGTATCCATTGGTTGAATTAAATAACACAATAAGCTGTAACTGGTCGGTGAAATGCCATAAAAATACTAAAAATTGGGATGTTTGGCACATTCTGGCCACAACTCTGACTCCGCCCACTGATCCAATCCTTGGTTTATCCCAGCCCTCGGAGTCTCCTCCCACAGTTCCCCTACTTTTTATCCCCCCACTTTCACCACTGATTAAAAACCACCTGACCTGACCATGATGACGTTCGTATAGTTGTGGACGGGAACAGCGCACAGAAGTCTCCGCCTCCACGTCTGTGCGCCGGGGTTAAACAGTTAGTTTTACCTTAGGGTGGGGTCTCTGCTGCCTGGTGACGCGCATTAAAAAGTGCGTGTGACTCTAAGGCAGGCATCTCAGAGGCCAGAGACAGGGCTGGGAAAGAGAGAACCGCAGGTGAGTCTATTTAATTACGACTGAACGCCAGCCATTTAAATTGCATGCAATGCATATGCAATCCAGTATAGCATTTATGCCGCCCCAAGCCATGTTGGAGGCGATGAGACCGGCACAGGCATCCTGTTGAGAAAAACAGCATCATTGTTGTGGCTTGCCGTGTTTTGTTATGCTGGCTTTATAACAGGTCAGCATGGCCCTACCTGCAGAGCATAATTAAAGGACTACTTGGCAAAGAGGTGTTCAGTTATGAATGGATGTGCGTCACATCAATATATTCAATGTATGCAAAATTTCATGCATATTAATGAATTTAAAAAAAGCTTTTGTATATGTTTTCATTTATTTTAATGATTTACATAGCGCTGGCATGATGCCTTTATGTCTCTCTGCATCAAGGGGCCCAGTGCAGGCCCTTGCGGTGGTGTCGTTCCACCTTTAAGGGCGCCCAGTTCAGCCTCCATACTGAAAAAGTGTGTGAGATATGAGAGTTTCAGTGGCCTCTCAGCTCATATTGCTGGGGGAGGGGGGTTTGCGTCACACCAATATCTGAAGCTGGGTCTGTGTGATGAGCATAGCGCTACCAAGAACCACGTGATGCCTCCTAGGCGCTTGGCTAGTAAGGAGCTTAAGTCCTGGGAGTGCTAAGTGAGTGAGATAGCATCCCTCCTTTTTAGGTCAAGCTGGCGTTGGAGCGCAAAGCGCTCCCGCCAGCGAGTTCTATAGTCACCGTGCTAACTGGCAAGGGAGATAGAGCTGTGCACGAGCCGCTACTGGCCTGTGCACGAGCTGATTCAGCTCTGTGAACGCGCACGTCTCCGGAAGACGTGCTGCGCCCGAGCCGCCTCCCGCTTGTTTTCTGTAGAAGGTGTGCAGTTTTCGGATTATAGTATAGCACTTATGGTGCAATTCCTAATTTTTGAAATCTCGACTGCCAGAGGAAGGAATTAATAAATGAACATGGTAAGAGGAAAATAAATAAATAATCGGGGGTCCGCCATATTATTAGAATGGGAGGACGTGAGCCAGCCGCTTGACATTAGGCTGGTGATTCCAAACATCATACCCACTCCCTCTCCCCAAATGACTTTGAACGAAGAAGGCGTATCTTGCCTACCTATGGCTTTCATTAGTGGGATAAAATGTCAATGTGAAAATCTGCGCTAGCTCAGTGGGCTAAGGTGCCTGATGCAGATATGCCTGCGTGCACCCATCAGGTCGGGGGTTTTGAATTCCATCTTTTTCAGCCTCCCATCTCTCATGGGGTGCTACAGTGCTCTCCGAAGAGTCGGTAAAAGTAACACCGGATGTTGAAGGGCTACAAAACCAAGCACTACGTACACAAGTATAATTTGTAACCATTTTAATACAGTGTAGCAACCTTGAAATTAAGAAATACTTTTCTTTCGTCCTATATTGTTTACATACTTGATAGTGTCACATTTCATGCTCCATGAAAAATACAAAGTTCATGCTTATTTTTGCGTTTCTTTTTCCAATAGAGATTAACGTGTGACTGCTTATCTATAGTCTTTTGTTTTAGCACTACCGCCTTCATTGTAGCGTTAATATAGCGCCTCACACACACGCGAGCGGGGACATAAAGTGTTTTTGCTAATGTTATCATAGTTCTTACTGTATAGAAATATGCAAATGCCATTGCATGATATTCTGAAGCAAAAAACGCAGAAGTGTAACGCACAAGGCAAAACATCAAAAAAGTTGGCCTAGTTTGCCTCTCACATTAGAGCTGTGGGTTGTGTTGATCCACCCGTACTCACGACAGAAAAAAAACGTACTGCTATTTGCAATCATAAAATGAAACAAGTATTTTCAATGCAATTGGTCTCGCATTTGCGAGAGTTTGAGCTGTTTGCATTGTAAATGAGTCTTTTATTTATGTTTTGGTTTTTAAAACATAAATAAAAGGCATTGCCATTTACAATGCAAATAGCTTAAACTCTCGCAAATGCGAGACCTATTGCATTGCAAATGCTTGTTTAGCAGGTCAGTGAGTGACTAGAGATTTGCGATTTACCACCTCAGTTGTATTTACAACAACTTTTCTTGCCCTGTTTCCCAGTTTGTGTGCTGATACTTGTAACCTGTGTTCATAGGAGGACAATCTAAACTACACAAGCAGCTTGTGTTCTTCTTGTCTATGCGATATTGCATTCTGGTAGCTGCAGTCCTGCATTTGTAAAAAGAAAATCAAAATAACAGTAGGTGTTTGTTCCTTATTACAGGTACGGACTCAATTCCTCCAGGTCTACTACACTGGCTGACTTGATTTGAACATTGGTGGCTTACCATAGCCCCCTCTATTTTCCTGCTCCACACTTGTTGGAAGATGGGCATCCTATACCATTAACCAATGTGTTATACATGATTGCAGACTACTTGACCTGCGTATTGGACACATACGGACATCTACAAATATACTGAATGTTCTGATTTTCAGACGTGGGTTCAAATTTTGCTGATATCCATATATTAATCTTGAGTCGATCAACCTGGAGTAACTTATTACAACCTATGAAATAGACTTTCTGCAACTTCGTTAACACGCTGTTTTGAAATTGGACTCTACTTGTCTTCATCCGATTCGACTGTATATCATCTGGATCAAATTGTATGTCGTCCATTCATTTTGCTATTCTCCCTGATTGTCCGGTACCCCACAAGGCTTACCTTTGCTTGTGAAGCGGTTCCGCAGAGACGACAAGAGCTACCGCCCCTGTACCCACCTGACCCCGTGCAGAAAGTAATACCCGGCAGGGAATAGATGGACCCAGGGAAGGGAGCCAAAAAAGGAGGAATGACAGGAGGCTTGTGGCTGTAGACTCTGGGTTGATTCAGAAAAGGGGGTGGTGATGGACAGAGTATCTGAATTAAGCAGAACACTCCTCCTACCCAGTCCAAAGATCAGGGCTTGATCCATCACCGTTTTTTAGCTCACTGCACCATCCCAGCTCAGAACCTGGCTACATGCAAATTAGTCTGTCCCTGGCCCAGTGCATCATGGGAACAGGGCAGACCAAACTACCAAGCAAATTCTTATACTGGGAAGGAAACAAGCTTCCGGGGACCGGTTTCTGGCATTTCAGCCGTCTTCGGCTCGGCTTGCTTGAATCCTGATGGTGCAGTGAGCAAGGGACTCACATCTGAGTATACCCTTCCACGCTTATGGTGGACAAAACGATTCAGAAAGGGGGGTGGTGATGGACAGAGTATCTGAATTAAGCAGAGCACTCCTACCCAGTCCAAAGATCAGGGCTTGATCCATCACCGTTTTATAGCTCACTGCACCATCCCAGCTCAGAACCTGGCTACATGCAAATTAGTCTGTCCCTGGCCCAGTGCATCATGGGAACAGGGCAGACCAAACTACCAAGCCAATTCTTATACTGGGAAGGAAACAAGCTTCCGGGGAGCGGTTTCTGGTATTTCAGCCATCTTTGGCCCGGCTTGCTTGAATCCTGATGGTGCAGTGAGCAAGGGACTCACATCTGAGTATACCCTTCCACGCTTATGGTGGATAAAACGATTCAGAAAAGGGGGTAGTGATGGACAGAGTATCTAAATTATGCAGAACACTCATACCCAGTCCAAAGATCAGGGCTTGATCCATCACTGTTTTTTAGCTCACTGCACCATCCCAGCTCAGAACCTGGCTACATGCAAATTAGTCTGTCCCTGGCCCAATGCATCATGGGAACAGGGCAGACCAAACTACCAAGCCAATTCTTATACTGGGAAGGAAACAAGCTTCCGGGGACCTGTTTCTGGCTTTCAGCCGTCTTCGGCCCGGCTTGCTTGAATCCTGATGGTGCAGTGAGCAAGGGACTCACATCTGAGTATACCCTTCCACGCTTATGGTGGACAAAACGATTCAGAAAAGGGGGTGGTGATGGACAGAGTATCTGAATTAAGCAGAACACTCCTACCCAGTCCAAAGATCAGGGCTTGATCCATTACCGTTTTTAGCTCACTGCACCATCCCAGCTCAGAACCTGGCTACATGCAAATTAGTCTGTCCCTGGCCCAGTGCATCATGGGAACAGGGCAGACCAAACTAACAAGCCAATTCTTATACTGGGAAGGAAACAAGCTTCCGGGGACCGGTACAGGGCAGATACTTGGTCTGCCCTGTTCCCAAGATGCACTGGGCCAGGGACAGACTAATTTGCATATAGCCAGGTTCTGAGCTGGGATGGTGCAGTGAGCTAAATATCGGTGATGGATCAAGCCCTGATCTTTGGACTGGGTAAGAGTGGTCTGCTTAATTCAGACACTCTGTTCATCACCACCCCCTTTTCTGAATCGTTTTTGGCCACTATAGGTGTGGCAGGGTATACTCAGACATGAGTCCCTTGCTCACTGCACCATCTGGATTCAAGCAAGCCGGGCCGACGACGGCTGAAATGCCAGAAACCGGTCCCCGGAAGCTTGTCTCCTTTCTGGTGAAGAATTGGCTTGGTAGTTTCGTCTGCCCTGTTCCCAAGATGCACTGGGCCAGGGACAGACTAATTTGCATATAGCCAGGTTCTGAGCTGGGATGGTGCAGTGAGCTAAATAACGGTGATGGATCAAGCCCTGATATTTGGACTGGGTAAGAGTGGTCTGCTTAATTCAGACACTCTGTTCATCACCACCCCCTTTTCTGAATCGTTTTTGGCCACTATAGGTGTGGCAGGGTATACTCAGACATGAGTCCCTTGCTCACTGCACCATCAGGATTCAAGCAAGCCGGGCCGACGACGGCTGAAATGCCAGAAACCGGTCCCCGGAAGCTTGTCTCCTTCTGGTGAAGAATTGGCTTGGTAGTTTGGTCTGCCCTGTTCCCAAGATGCACTGGGCCAGGGACAGACTAATTTGCATATAGCCAGGTTCTGAGCTGGGATGGTGCAGTGAGCTAAATAACGGTGATGGATCAAGCCCTGATCTTTGGACTGAGTAAGAGTTGTCTGCTTAATTCAGACACTCTGTTCATCACCACCCCCTTTTCTGAATCGTTTTTTGCCACTATAGGTGTGGCAGGGTATACTCAGACATGAGTCCCTTGCTCACTGCACCATCAGGATTCAAGCAAGCCGGGCCGACGACGGCTGAAATGCCAGAAACCGGTCCCCGGAAGCTTGTTTCCTTTCTGATGAAGATTGGCTTGGTAGTTTGGTCTGCCCTGTTCCCAAGATGCACTGGGCCAGGGACAGACTAATTTGCATATAGCCAGGTTCTGAGCTGGGATGGGGCAGTGAGCTAAATAACGGTGATGGATCAAGCCCTGATCTTTGGCCTGGGTAAGAGTTGTCTGCTTAATTCAGACACTCTGTTCATCACCACCCCCTTTCTGAATCGTTTTTTGCCACTATAGGTGTGGCAGGGTATACTCAGACATGAGTCCCTTGCTCCCTGCACCATCAGGATTCAAGCAAGCCGGGCCGACGACGGCTGAAATGCCAGAAACCGGTCCCCGGAAGCTTGTCTCCTTTCTGGTGAAGAATTGGCTTGGTAGTTTGGTCTGCTCTGTTCCCAAGATGCACTGGGCCAGGGACAGACTAATTTGCATATAGCCAGGTTCTGAGCTGGGATGGTGCAGTGAGCTAAATAACGGTGATGGATCAAGCCCTGATCTTTGGACTGGGTAAGAGTGGTCTGCTTAATTCAGACACTCTGTTCATCACCACCCCCTTTTCTGAATCGTTTTTGGCCCCTATAGGTGTGTCAGGGTATACTCAGACATGAGTCCCTTGCTCACTGCACCATCAGGATTCAAGCAAGCCGGGCCGACGACGGCTGAAATGCCAGAAACCGGATTCAAGCAAGCCGGGCCGACGACGGCTGAAATGCCAGAAACCGGTCCCCGGAAGCTTGTCCCCTTTCTGGTGAAGAATTGGCTTGGTAGTTTGGTCTGCCCTGTTCGCAAGATGCACTGGGCCAGGGACAGACTAATTTGCATATAGCCAGGTTCTGAGCTGGGATGGTGCAGTGAGCTAAATAACGGTGATGGATCAAGCCCTGATCTTTGGACTGGGTAAGAGTGGTCTGCTTAATTCAGACACTCTGTTCATCACACCCCCTTTTCTGAATCGTTTTTGGCCACTATAGGTGTGGCAGGGTATACTCAGACATGAGTCCCTTGCTCACTGCACCATCAGGATTTAAGCAAGCCGGGCCGACGACGGCTGAAATGCCAGAAACCGGTCCCCGGAAGCTTGTCCCTTTCTGGTGAAGAATTGGCTTGGTAGTTTGGTCTGCCCTGTTCCCAAGATGCACTGGGCCAGGGACAGACTAATTTGCATATAGCCAGGTTCTGAGCTGGGATGGTGCAGTGAGCTAAATAACGGTGATGGATCAAGCCCTGATCTTTGGACTGGGTAAGAGTGGTCTGCTTAATTCAGACACTCTGTTCATCACCACCCCCTTTTCTGAATCGTTTTTGGCCACTATAGGTGTGGCAGGGTATACTCAGACATGAGTCCCTTGCTCACTGCACCATCAGGATTCAAGCAAGCCGGGCCGACGACGGCTGAAATGCCAGAAACCGGTCCCAGGAAGTTTGTCTCCTTTCTGGTGAAGAATTGGCTTGGTAGTTTGGTCTGCCCTGTTCCCAAGATGCACTGGACCAGGGACAGACTAATTTGCACATAGCCAGGTTCTGAGCTGGGATGGTGCAGTAAGCTAAATAACGGTGATGGATCAAGCCCTGATCTTTGGACTGGGTAAGAGTGGTCTGCTTAATTCAGACACTCTGTTCATCACCACCCCCTTTTCTGAATCGTAGACTCTGGGTTGTGCAGTGGACAACAGCTGGGGAAAACAAGAGAAACCCGATTAGAAGATTCCCGCACCTCCCACGTCCTATTCCCACTATCCAATCACATACAGAAGAATGTACCACTGGGCAACTCACCAAGGCTTATAATGTCCAAACTGAAGAAGGATAAGAATAGCTCCCAACAAGGAAAGGAAAATAATGTAAACACTCCTGCGCTGGTAAGTATACACGTACAGTTTTTCAGATTAGTAGTTCTGCAAGCACAATGAATCCTGTGCAAAGGTAAGCATTACCTCAGCGCAATGTATATGAACCCATAAATAGCGCTCCTGCGCTATAAAAAGTAGCCAAGACCTGGCACTCTTGGGAGTGCTGGTAATCAAGGAAAGAGTAGCACCCCAGCGCTGTATAAATTAGCCAAGAACAAGCGCTCCTGCACGTTGATGCAAAAGAAAGAACAAGAGTGCCCCAGAGCTTTGCACGTAGAACCTACAATGCGCTCCAGCGCGGATAAAGCTATAACAAACGGAAGCGCTCCTGCATGGGATCAGAACTGTACCTCAAAGCGCTCCTGCGCTTGGATGTCACCCAACTGGTACTCCTTATCAGCGCTCACCAGGGCGGAAAGGAAAAAGGCAGAGTTCCGGCAGAACCAGAAGGAAGGTAGGAAGGCCGAAGGAGAGGCGTCCTCAGCTTTCAGGATTCAGCTCGGGAAACGTTCGCATGGAGACGCGAACCAGGAACACAAAGAATCCAAAGCGGCGAACCTGCGGGAAACGCTGAGTTTAAGTGAATCCCCCGGAAGCGCTACAGGGCAAAAGGCAGTCTCCAGAAAGATGAGACCGGGGCTCTGCTTCCGCCCGGAATTGAGGCTCTTGGTCTTCTGTATATGGATTGGCAGAACCCCCGGGATCGTCAAACACTGGAACGTGACAGTACCCCCACTAAAACAGAACCCCCCACCCACAACCGGGAGATCAAAGAGAAGAGGCAGGTCTGGGGCTAAGAGGGTGATGTAGATGGAAAGCGCGGATCAGCTGGGGAGAATGGCGTACATGTGACAGAGGTTCCAAGGAACGTTCATCAGGACCATAGCCCTTCCAGTCCACCAGGCAGTAGAGCTTACCCCTGGTACGACGAGAACCCAATATGGCCCTGACCTCGTACTCCACATGGTCCTCAACCTGCACCGGAGTGGGAGGAGTGGCAGTGGTGCAATAAGGATGGACTGCACGCAGAAGGGAGACGTAGAAGACCGGGTGTATCTTCATGTGAGGAGGCAGAGAGAGTTTCGTGGCCACCGGATTAACAACCTTCTCGATGACGTATGGTCCCTCATAGCGAGGCAACAGTTTCTTTGAGCCATGTACGTTGAGGTGGCGCATGGAGAGCCACACCTTGTCGCCTTTGTGATAGTCTGGTTCCTTCTGCCGATGAGCGTCGGCGTTTACTTTGTAGGTTTCCTTCGCCTTGGCCAGCTCGAACCGGGCTTGTTGCCAGAGGGTACACAGTGTTCCATTGTAGGCCCCCACAGTGGGCAATGGACTGCACAGAGGTTCCTCCCAAGCAGTGGTACGGGGATGCCGTCCTTGGAGGCAGAAAAAAGGAGACATACCGATAGCGGAATGCTTATTGTTGTTGTCGGCCGCGTTCGACACGGTCGATCACAACATCTTGATCGACCGTGTTGAACAGGCCTGCATACGGGACACGGCGGCCTGCTGGCTGAGGTCCTTTTTGGAGAACCGCACTCAAGTGGTACGCCTTGGAGACCTAGCTGGTGCCAAACAGTCCATCACATGTGGAGTGCCACAGGGCTCCTCCCTATCACCCTATTATGACCAAAACCAGCTGAAATTAAACCCGGTGAAAACCTAGTTGGTTCTGACTAGGGATAGCACCAAGAACTGGGGCCCCCTCTACTGGCCATCGGATTTAGGTCAAGCCCCGACCCCTTCTCCATCGGCTAAAACACTTGGGGTCACAGTGGACTGCGATCTTTCATTAAAATCACAAGTGGGCCAGGTGGTCTCCAAATGCTTTTTCCAGTTAAAAAAAATTCGGAAGGTCCGGCGCCTTCTCACCTTGGAGGCAATTACCCAGGTCGTGATCGCCACCGTTCTGTCCCATCTGGAATACGCAAATTCCATTTATCTAGGTCTCCCCATCTACCTTTCTAATTGTCTCCAGATGGTACAGAACTATGCCGCTAGGTTGATTTTGAATTAACCGAGGTGGCATGCAGCCACTCCCCTACTCATGAAACTGCATTGGCTTCCTGTCACCCAACGCTGTGCCTTTAAAACAGGATGTATGATCTTCAAATCCTTGTACTGTAAAAGTCCCAAATTCATTAATCAACTAATTACTAAGTACGTACCATCTCGCAACCTCCGCTCATCCCACCAGGGCCTCCTCCAGACGCTCCCTTTCAAACTCAAGCGCTCTGGAGGCCGTATGTTTGCAATACTTGCCCCCTGCTTGTGGAACACCTTACCTCTTGAGATCCGGACCTGTCAGGACCTCCTCTAATTTCAGAAAGTCCTGAAGACCTGGCTCTACAGACAAGCATTTCAATAACTCTTCACCCCTCATCCACGATATGTTACTGTTGATCTCAGCGCCAAGAAACCAATCGGTGATAGTGCGCTTAACAAATGCTTTATTAACATAACATAACATAACGTAAGCATACTCCGCCATCCATAGTACGTCAGCCCATTCCCCTTCGACTACGAGCAGAAAACAGCGGAGGTACTGCTCCATGGAGTGGCTGGTCCTCTCAGCCTGACCATCCGTCTGGGGGTGGTATGCGGAAGAAAGACGTGCATCCATGTGCAGAATCCTGCACACTTCCTTCCAGAAGCGGGACACGAATTGCGACCCTCGGTCTGTTATAACCACCGATGGGATTCCGTGAAGGCGAACCACTTCCTGCATGAAGACCAGAGCCAGTTCGGTTGCCGTGGGTATTTTCTTCAGCAGCACGAAACAAGCGATTTTAGTGAGATGATCCACCACGGTGGGAACAGTGGTATACCCGGTTTTGGTGATGGGTAACTCCACCACGAAAACCATGGATATGGTGTGCCACGGGTATGGCGGAACAGGAATGGGACGCAACAGTCCTGTAGGAGGTTCCGATCTGTTTTTGCCTTGCAGGCAGATGGCACAACGATTTATGTGGTTCCTAGTGTCTGTGTCCAACGTGGGCCACCAGAAATGTATCTGTATCAGGTCGAGTGTTTTGTGATATCCGGAGTGATTGGAGAGAACATGATCATGGCACATGTGCAGTGCTTGCTAATGTTGAGCCACCGTTGGCAGGTAGTATTTGTCGTCCTTGTACAGGAAACCGTTGGTGTACGTTACACCCTTAAGCCCATCGGCTAGAACGGCCGAACAGGTCAGGCTTACGTCCCTTTGTAACTGAGCTAGGAATCTTGAGGACACAATGGCCCCTTGGAAGTGATGTTCTGGGATGATAGGAACGGGCCCGGTGGTAGGGGTTGCATCAATGGTTTCTTCCAATCGTGAAAGGGCATCTGCCTTTGCATTCTCTTTTGCGGGTGGAAACATAATCGTGAAGTTGTATTCATTTAGGAACAGGGTCCAACAAAGTTGTCTGGCTGTCAAGGCACGTGCTGAACGTAGGAACTGTAGGTTCCTGTGGTCAGTGTAGATGGTTACTGAGTGGTTTGCGTCTTTCAGATAATGATGCCATTCTTCGAATGCCATCTTGATCACCAGCTCCCTATCGGACACAGTGTAATTGCGTTCAGCGGGTTGGAGTTTCTTAGAGTACAATGCCACGGGGTGTAGAAGTCCTGTACTAGCATCCCTCTGTGACAGCACGCCCCCTAATGCATCTTGTGAGGCATCCGCCTCAACTATGAAGGGTAACTCAGTATCGGGGTGCACAAGTACAGGGGATGTGGTGAATCGTCTTTTCAGTTCTCGGAAAGCCTCTTCTGCTTTTGTATCCCAACAAAAGGGTACTCCTTTACGTAGGAGACGAGTGATAGGAACCACCAGCCTAGAGAATCCTGTGATGAAGCGACGGTAGTAGTTAAAAAACCCTAAGAATCTCTGGACGTCCTTCAAGGTAGTTGGAGTAGGCTATAGCAGAACGACCTCCACCTTTTTGTTGTCCATCTGTATACCAGCAGGAGTGATTATATGACCCAGGAATTCGACTTTGGTTAAGTGAAAGACGCTTTTCTCCAACTTCACATATAAACGATGTTTTCTCAACTGCTGGAGGACAGCACGTAGGTGGTGGACGTGCTCCGTGATGTTTTTCGAACAGATCAGTATGTTGTCTATATAGACGATACAGAAGACATCGATGTAGTCCCTCAATACCTCGTCTATGAAGAACTGGAATGCTGTGGGGGCGTTGCAGAGTCCGAAAGGCATGAGGCATGAGGACTAGGGCTGCGAGCTACCAGTCGAGCAGCATTCGAGTCCAGCGATAGATTTTAGATTGTGTTTTTGTACTGTAACGATTTTAACCTGAGGGGGGCTTTTTATTCCTAGAATTAAATGGGAATTGTTTTTTGAGGCACTCTGACACCTCTACACACGCTACTTCGTCGATGACAGCCTCGCCCAGCCGCTCTTTACTCCCGGTTGAGGCGGCGGCGGGCGCCATCTTGGCTGTGGGAAGGGGCTGCGCTATAGTCGCGCCGGCCTCCCACCCTCCTCATCACCTATAAAATGTGCGTAGGGTTCAGACGGCGCAGCGGGCTGGCGCAGCGGGCGCGCCGGACGCGCGCCGAAGCCGCGCCTAAGCCAAGCCCGTCTGCGCCCGTCTGCGACCGACCGGGGCCAGGGGCCCAAACCCCTACATCTCACGCATGCCACAGACAGTCCTACACAAGTAAGAGACTGAGAGATCTTTGCCCCACTCTACCTACCCTCTGCCGTCACACGATGGAGCCTCTGGACCTAGGTCCATGCCTTCATTGTTCATTTAGAGGAAGTTGTTTAGCGCCCGTTGTCCCTGACTCTGAAGCGATTCTTGTTAAAGGGGGTCTTTTAAACTGTAGATCCATCAGAAAACACACTCTCCAGCTGTGGGATCTCTTATTGGATGAGGACATGCAAATATTGTTCTTAACTGAAACATGGTTAGGAGAACATTCTGATCCAGATATAGTGGACACTATCCCACCAGGTTTCACCCTCCACAGACTTGATAGGATAAAAGGAAGGGGAGGTGGTATTGCCATTATCGTCAAACACCCTTTTGAGTGTGTTCTAAAGCCAGTAAAAATTGATGACAGCGAAGCAGGTGAATTTAGTATTAAATTGACTCAACACGAGGCTATCTCGGGCATCCTAATATACAGACCTCCTGGCTCCCTGGGCAACTTCCGAAGTAGTTTATTAGAAGGGGTTGCTCAGACCGCAATTAAACACAATAAGGTTTTGGTGCTGGGTGACTTGAACCTACACCTAGAGGATCCCATACAGAAGGAGGCAGAGGATGTTCGCCTTGTTCTACAAGAATTACAGCTCAACCTGCTAAGTGTCGCAGCTACACATCAGAGGGGTCACTGTTTGGACCCTATCTTCGCCAGTTGGGATATGATAAAAATACTTACCCCTTGTCAGCTCCCTTGGACCGACCACTTCCTGGTCCCTTTTCAATGTTTTTACCAGCCTGCTAGGATTATTGACAATGGAATGGGAAACATTATGAAACGCAAATGGAGACAATACTCTAAAGAAAACTTTATAGGTGCCATCCAGAAAGCACAACCATTATGTGCCACGGACAGTGATCAGGCGAACAAGGAATTTAATCTACTTGTAACTGCCACCTTGGATGAGCTAGCTCCCATGAGCAAGGGTAAAGCTAGAGAAGGCAGACAACGTACTGCCCCATGGTTCACTACTGTACTCCAGCAAATCAAATCTAACTGTAAAAAACTTGAAAGGAAATGGAGAAGGAACCCGAGTGAACAAGCAAAAAACAGTTATAGCTCAGCACACCGGAGCAACCAGTATGCGGTGCGTAGAGCTAAAGCCAAATACTTTCAGACACGCATTGAGGCTGCCGAGAGCTCCTCGCGCGAACTGTTCAAAATATATAAAGAAATATCTTTAGTCTCTAGCTTTAACACCCCCACAAAGACCTCCAAGGAGGGATGCAATAGAGTCGCCGACTTTTTCTCTAGCAAAGTTAAAAAGATTTATGCTTCCTTCTCTCAACAACCAGATAAGGGCATAGATTTTATAGCAGGCAGCTCACCTGCAGCCCTTGATTCCTCATTACTAACTTTCGAGGTCCCCGCAGCTGACAAGCTAATAAAGATCTGTCAAAGTGTGAAGTCCGGTTCCCCCAACGATCCGGCTCCGGCCTGGGTCATCTCAGAGGGCCTGATAGCCCTGGAACCTCACATCAGACACGTCCTACAAACCTCCTTTTCCACTCAACAAGTCCCCATGGAGTGGAAGAAGGCCATAGTACTGCCAATAAGGAAAAAACCGAATGTAAGCATGGAGGTGCTGGAAAACCTTAGACCTATTTCCTTATTGCTGTACGTGGCGAAGGTGGCTGAGAAGGTGGTTAACGCTCAGCTTACGGAGCACCTGGAGAAATGGAATCTACTCCATCGCTCACAATCAGGTTTCAGGGCGGGCTACTCCACGGAGACGGCTCTCCTACGAGCCACTGAGACCTTAAGAGCTGGGGCAGATGCAGGTCATACAATGGCCTTGATCATGCTCGACCTAAGCGCGGCTTTTGACACCGTAGCGCATTCCATCTTGCTACGGTGTCTGAGCGAAGCCGGGGTCGTTGGTCCTGCGCTGTGCTGGCTACAATCGTTTCTTACGGAAAGATGTTTCCAGGTACAGCAAGGGACATGCCGCTCAGTTGAGATGTCACTAGACCAGGGAGTGCCTCAGGGCTCAGCCTTGAGCCCCACTCTTTTTAATCTATACATGGCCTCCCTGGCGAAAGTTGTACATTCATTTGGGGTGGAATTGGTGTCGTACGCCGACGACACCCAGCTGCTGATCTCCCTATCGCAGAACACCTCCAACACCCCCAACAACTTTAAATCCTGTATGCAGGCACTAGCAGAGTGGATGGATGCCCATTGCTTAAAACTCAATGGCTCTAAAACAGAGGTGCTGGTGGTAGGGGGTAAAAGCGAAAACTGGTTGGCCGAGTGGTGGCCTTCATGTCTGGGCCCTACCCCCATACCATGTCAGGAGGCTAAGAATTTAGGAATCTGGATGAACCCCTCTCTTTCATATGATGGCCATATAAGGCGTCTTGTGGGAAAATGTTTTGGAGTACTAAAGACCCTAAATAAAACTTTAGACCTCCTTCCCTTAGCAGCCAGAAGGACATTAACTCAGGCACTGGTGACATCGCGGTTAGATTATGGAAACATTCTGTTCCTTGGGGCAACCGAGGGCAGCATAGGCCGCCTACAAGTCATACAGAACTCCGCCGCCAGACTGGTGTTAAGAAGACCCAGGAGAGCTAACTCGAAAAAGGCGCTGGACGCGCTCCATTGGCTGCCTGTGAAGAAGCGTGTGCTGTTTAAGTGCCTCCTCTTCTGTCACCGAATTGTCTGGGACAGGTCGCCCGCATACCTAAAGGATCTAGTCAGCCGATATGAACCTACTAGGACCCTCCGTTCGGAGGGTGCCGGACTGCTGACAGTCCCCAGGATTAGGAAGGCTAGAATGGGTTGACGCTCTTTTGCGCTCCAAGCAGCTCAACAATGGAACAAACTTCCTCCTGCTCTGAGACTGGAGAGCAGTGAATCGCGGTTTAGGGCCATGCTTAAAACACATCTATACACTGCGTAGATCCTAGGCTCTCTCACTGTTCACTGATAGCTTCAGCGCGGGGACACGCCGTGATGGCGTTACTGAGCGCTCTATAAGCTCTTTATTATTATTATTATTATGACCTGGTATTCAAAGAGGCCGAACTTAGTCCGGAAGGCGGTCTTCCATTCGTCACCTTTCCGAACTCTGACAAGGTGGTAAGCATCCCGTAGGTCCAGCTTCGTGTAGAGGGAGGCGTTTTTCACCTGATCCAAAAGGCTGGAGTTCAACGGCAATGGGTACCGGTTCTTCACAGTGATGGTGTTCATAGCCCTGAAGTCGATGCAGGTCCTCAGATCTCCTTCCTTCTTAGCCACAAAGAAAAGGGGAGAGGACACTGGAGACCTGGAATGGCGTATGAACCCATTGCTCAGATACTCATCAAGGTAGGAGCGTAGATGGTCGTTCTCTTTGTTCGTAAGGGAGTTGATTCGACAACAAGGGAGCGTTGAACCGGGTACCAGGTCTATCCTGCAGTCAAAAGATCGATGTGGCGGCAGCGTATTGGCTCCCTTTTTGACGAATACGTCCGCCAAGTCCAGATACACCTCTGGGACGTCTGCTTGAGTAACCATCCCCATGCCCAGCAGGGGTAACGGCTGTGCTTGTATAGCACGAACACCAAAGGAGCCACCATCTGTGTAACAAGAAGCGCTGCAGTGGTCCGAATCCAAAGTGATGACTCTGGACATCCAATCGATCCGGGGATTGTGGTTTACCAACCAAGGAAGACCCAGTATTATTTTAAATTGTGGAGCATCAATCACATCAAACCCAATGGTCTCTGTATGATGATTCACGAAGGACATGACCATGTCTTCTGTTTGATACCGAATAAGGCCGGAAGTCAAGTCTGTTCCATCCACTGCCTTGACTGTCTCTGGTTTAGCTTTGGGCACTGTGGTCATTCCCAAGGCTTGTTAATACTGAGTGTCAATAAAGTTGCCTGTAGCTCCGGAATCTATCAGAGCGGTTACCAGCCATGTCTCCCAGTCATGTTTCACAAGGTTACCTCTACACCCACGTGATGACTACCATAAAAAACCGCAGGGATCGCTGTTTTGCAGGATGATAAACCCAGTGGGCGGACCCCTGTGTCTACTGGGTTGTCTCGTTTCCCGGCTTGTCCCCTTTGGAAACAGGTAACGCGAAGGGTCTTCCGCTCCGGGTGCGTGTGGGTTTCACAGGGCATTCCCTGACGAAATGACCGCTTTGCCGCAATACAGGCACTGGTTCTGTTTCCTCCTCTTTTCTCTTTCGTGGCTGGTTAGAGAGCCTCCTACTCCGCCTACCTGCATAGGTTCTGCGGAATCGCTAGGAGGTGCAGCTTCTTCCCTGCCTTGTCTGTGGCTTTATCTCCGAACGGCAGGAAGCGGATGTCACTTCCTTTCCCTTTTTCGTTTTTTTCTTTATTGTATTTGGTAGTTAACTTTAACCACCAGGTCAATGACCGGGCCTATTTCGTCAGGAGGGTTAGGCATTTGTGAAATCAGGTCCTTGAAGTCATCACGCAAACCCTGATAGAAAACAGACACTTGTTTGGATTCAGGCCAGTGTGCCTCGATGACAAGCCTACTGAACGTAGTAATTCAATGAAGCAAATCGTTGTTGCCTTGCTTTAGACTAAGGAGTTCGTTGTTGGCAGCCTGCACAAACGTGTGTCGGGCGAACATCCACTGCATGGTTTCTTTGAACACCGGTAAGTTGTATAGCATAGGATCATCGTTTCCACGAGAGCTATGGACCACTGGGTGGCGTCTCAACCCATGTAGGAGAGGATAAACGCGATTTTGTATGCGTCATGCGGGAACGCCGGGGCCCTGGCCATGAAGTGCAAGTGGCACTGATGGAAGAAGACACTGTACTTAGTGCTATCCCCATAGAAGCGTTCGGGGGGTGCCAACTGCACCGGATGGGGTGTGATGACTTGTATAGCTGTGTCTTGATTGGATGCAGAGGATGCTCCACCAAATGTGAACGTAGGTGGCCTTAACAACCCTTCTTGATGGACTCTGGGACTCAGGGTGGTTCCCCAAGGGCTGGTTGCCCCTGTCGCTATCTGACCCTGTAAGGTGGTTATATCATGGCGTAGGCTAAGGTTCTCTGCCTGCATGTTAGCCAGTAGGGCTGCTATATCCTGAAGGGACACCTCTGGGTCGCTCATGTCGTCTGGGCGGAATAAGAAACGTGGGCTTTGGATTCTGTCAGGTGCCCCACAAGGCTTACCTTTGCTTGTGAAGCGGTTCCGCAGAGACGACAAAAGCTACCGCCCCTGTACCCACCTGACCCCGTGCAGAAACTAATACCCGGCAGGGAGTAGATGGACCCAGGGAAGAGAGCCAAAAAAGCAGGAATGACAGGAGGCTTGTGGCTGTAGACTCTGGGTTGTGCAGAGGACAACAGCTGGGGAAAACAAGAGAGACTGGATTAGAAGATTACCCCACCTCCCACGTCCTATTCCCACTATCCAATCACATACACAAGAATGTACCATGGGGCAACTCACCAAGGCTTATAATGTTCAAACTGAAGAAGGATAAGAATAGCTCCCATCAAGGACAGGAAAATAATGTAAGCGCTCCTGCGCTGGTAAGTATACACGTACAGTGTTTCAGATTAGTAGTTCTGCAAGCACAATGAATCCTGTGCAAAGTTAAGCATTACCTCAGCGCAATGTAAATGAACCCATAAATAGCGCTCCTGCGCTATACAAAGTAGCTAAGACCTGGCGCTCTTGCACGTGCTGGTAATCAAGAAAAGAGTAGCGCCCCAGGGCTGTATAAATTAGCCAAGAACAAGCGCTCCTGCGCGTTGATGCAAAAGAAAGAACAACATTGCCCCAGCGCTTTGCACGTAGAACCTACAATGCGCTCCAGCGCGGATAAAGCTATAACAAAAGGAAGCGCTCCTGCGCTGGATCAGAACTGTACCTCAAAGCGCTCCTGCGCTTGGATGTCACCCAACTGGTACTCCTTATCAACGCTCACCAGGGCGGAAAGGAACAAGGCAGAGTTACGGCAGAACCGGAATGAAGGTAGGAATGCCGAAGGAGAGGCGTCATCAGCTTTCGGGATTCAGCTCGGGAAACGTTCACATGGAGACGCGAACCAGGAACACAAAGAATCCAAAGCGCCGAACCGGTGAGTTTAAGCGAATCCCCCGGAAGCCCTGCAGGGCAAAAGGTAGTCTCCAGAAAGACTAGACCGGGACTCTGCTTCCGCCGGGAAGAGAGGGTCTCGGTCTTCTGTATGTGGATTGGCGGAACCCCCGGGATCAGCAAACGCCGGAATGTGACACTGATGAAGTTCTCACAACGGGAACGAAACGCGTTGGCTGTTGTTATTTTCAAAATACGAAGAAGAATAAAGAATTTTGATAAAGGTTACATTTGCCTGTCTTGTGACTTCATCCCTGGTGCGACCTCCACGTTTTTTGATGCATTGTTTTATATCATGCATGTACGTTAAATATTGCACTCTGGACCTTGGAGACGGGGTTGAGAGCCAAAATGCTCTGGACCTAAAACCCAGTCTGCGAGGAAAAGACGGGTGCTGGAGCAATCGGTAGAGTGAACAGGCAGGGGCTAAGGGGTGAAAGAACAACAAAGCCTCATTAACATGCAAATGGTCTTTCAAAGACCTGTGAAGTACTCGGGTGCGGCTGTGTGTGCTGTCTCAGCCCGGGATGACACCTCTTAACCCTCTAAGAAGGGGGAGACAGCAGATGGTTGCAAACTGTACTAGTATTTTCCCATTTTTACATATAAATACAGATAAAGGAAAACTTGCTTTCCGTCTGTATTTATATGGAAAAATCCGTTTAAACGGAAAACCAGGAGCCCTATATATAATACACTTAAGAGGAATATTGCATTCTGGTACTTGTACTCCTGCCTTTATAAAACGAAAATCAAAGCAACATGTACAGTTTGTATTTTTGTAGCATATCTGTGCTTGATAGATTTCACTCTGGTACTTACAGAACCAGAATGAAATTCAAAATGACATGAATTTTTTATATCATACCTTCCCCAGGGATATTACTTTATGGAACTTGGATTCCTGCGTTTATAAAATGAATATCAAAACTGCATGTACAGTACACATCATTGTATATAGGACTTCTGCAAGGCAGAGTGCATTCTGGTACTTGCAGTCCTGTATTTATTTTTATAATGGTGTTCTGTTAGGGTATTTTAAAGTGAAGCATTTATAATGAGAATTCAAACCACAGATGATGCTTGTATTGTGTCCTCCCATGTCTGTGTGTGGAAAGCTGTTTTCCTTCGTATGTTTAGCACAGACAGGGTCCTGGTCATGATTGACTTGTATGTAGTCTGTGCAGATTAGGTGCTGGGGTTATGCACGTCTCAGTGGTTTAACATACTAGGCACCCTGCATGCTACATGCCCCACGATGAAGAGCAGTTGGCATTGGGTTGGTGCGCACACACTGCCAGGCCAGCAAACCTTGTGACCGAAGATGCTTGGAGTGGGTGCTGCGAGAGGTGTACCCACATATTAAGGGGTGCTCACACATGCAAGGGCAGTCTAATGTGTGTACCACCATGGGATGCCGGCTGGTTCAGGGGCACACTGCTGCTGGAGGGAGATGGGAAAGAAAGTTGGTGGCACCAGGAAAAGCCACTTGGTAACTGGAATCATGTCAGTAGTACCCTTTAAACCCAAGTATGTGGGCACACATTCAGAGATTAGGTGTAGTGAGTTGTAGCTAATGAGGAGGCCAAAACACTGTGTCAAAAACATTTTGACACAGTGTTTTGACATTTTTCTCACCACTGTTTGATGAAATTGTGATTTGCTTTGAAAAACAGACTGTAAAATGACTCCTGACATCTCTGTGATGCTTTCACCCCATCGTGACCTTTTAGCCTCAGCACTTTGCATGAAAATCTAGAACCAGGCCCATAACTGGAAAAACAAAACTACATGTCCTAGAATGCAAGGTAATGTCTATGAAATAAGACTAGCGCCTATTGTCATGGCATGTGTGATTCTGGCAGCACTTCACCCCTGCAGCGACCACAAGCACCCAACCCAGGAGAGACCATGGCACAAAGATGACGTCTTTAATTATTCTCTGGCTCAAGGGCATTGTGATGGAATCATTCATTATACCTATGAACTGGCTCAGTTGTACATGGATGACGTGATCAATTATTGAAATTGCTTCATTTGTTGCAGACATGGTGATGTCATCAGTGCGGTTTAGGAGAGAAAATGTGTAAATGCTTTGTTTTGGCCTTTCTGTCTCCAAACCTTTCTTGGGGGGACAACCCCCCCAAACTCCCCCTAGTAGTGGTTGCTCACTGCGCTTGCTCGCTACACACCATGTGAGGGCTGGTCTCACTTTTACTTTGTTCTCTCTGATTCACTACTTGTCTATTTTTGGTGCTCTGAAAGAATGTCTCTGGGTACATATGACTGGGCAAGTAGCCTGATGTTCTTTAAGGTCATCATCTACTATTTATTGTGCCTTGAAAGTTGATACAATTGAATATGTAATGAAAAATGTGCTGTACAATTCTTCATTTTGGGCTGTCTTTTTCCCAAATTTTCTTTGAGGAAGAACCCCCTACGGTGTACTTAAAGCTGAATTCCTAGCTTTACCCGCCAGAACCCTTGATACTCCTGAGGCGAAAAGCCGGGAGCCGCTTGCTACTCTGTTTTAATCTTTCTGTGTCACATATTTGTTAAATGCCGATTTTATGAGCACTTTTACCTGTGTTATGAAGCTGTGACTGCCATCCCCACCGCTCTGTGGGCTCAGCGCCGCCTCAGCGCTGACAGCCGATTTCAGGCAAGGTAACTCGGCGCCATTGCCGGCGTGCGACGTAACCACGCCCCCTTGGTGGCCACGCCCCCCCCACGGTGTACTTAAAGCTGAATTCCTAGCTTTACCCGCCAGAACCCTTGATACTCCTGAGGCGAAAAGCCGGGAGCCGCTTGCTACTCTGTTTTAATCTTTCTGTGTCACATATTTGTTAAATGCCGATTTTATGAGCACTTTTACCTGTGTTATGAAGCTGTGACTGCCATCCCCACCGCTCTGTGGGCTCAGCGCCGCCTCAGCGCTGACAGCCGATTTCAGGGAAGGTAACTCGGCGCCATTGCCGGCGTGCGACTTAACCACGCCCCCTTGGTGGCCACGCCCCACCCCACTCCTACATAAATCATGTGCCATTTCCGTACGCGCAGCGGACGGGCGCAGCGGGCGCGCCGTTTGCGCGCCTAAGGCAAGCCCGTCTGCGCCCGTCCACGCCTGGACCGTGCCCAGGGCCAGACCCCCTGCCAGTTCCGCTGATTCTACCCGCACGTGCTGGACTAATACCCAACTACATCTCTTAAATCCCTCCCCCTGCTCGGCCACTACCCTCTGCAACCCTGACCACTTGGAAAATGTTCCCTTCCATTGCCCTCAATGTAACTTCACTCTCCCGCCCTACTTACCTCGTTTGCCTTCTTATCCTATACCGCAGCTCTCTTCGTCTCACCACCGGACGCTGAAAGCAGGCTTGGTTAACTACCGGTCACTACCCCGTCATGCCAACGATATCTGGATGTCAATTTCCTCTGACGAGTGGGATATTTTATTTCTCACTGAGTCCTGGATCACTGATTCCTCCTCTCCGGATATCTATCTTGCCATCCCCCCAGGCTATGATATAAAGTGCATCAATCGGGCTGGGGGGAAATCTGGAGGCGGACTAGCCGTCATCCTTAAATCCCATCTTCAGCTGACCGCCACCAAACTTACCAACATCGGTATAATTGAAGCCATGTACTTCTCTGTATCTGACTCCGCGGCAGCTATACTGGCTGGTACCTTAGTCTACAACCCCCCAACTGCCGCCTCCCCTTCTCTTACTGCACTTACCCACCAGCTGGCTGACCTATCCCTTAAACACCAACATTTTCTAGTCTTAGGTGACTTTAACCTCCACGTAGACAACCCTCTCTGCGTGAAGGCCAACAATCTGTTGGAAACCATGGATAGTCTGAATCTCACACAATTAGTCACTGGTCCCACTCATGTGGCTGGTCACACCTTGGACCTTATCTTCGCCAACTTCTCGACTATCACAGTCCTCCCCCCCCCTCCCCCTTACTTGGTCTGACCACTATCTTATCCCCTTTTCTCTCGCTCTAGGCCGGAAACCTGCCCCCACGGTCCCCAGGAAAGAGTTGGGAAGAAAGTGGCATAAGGTCACATGTGCCACTTTGGACCCAGTATTCCACTTCCAGGCGAAATACCTCTCCACTGATATTGACGGAAATGTCTCAAGGCTGAATACCGCCCTAATCAAAGCTATTGATGCCATTGCTCCCCAGAAAATCATTGCCTCCACTAGATCTCGTCCCTCCGCCCCTTGGTTCTCCACCTCCCTCCGTGAGGAAAAAAGCAGATGCAAGGCACTCGAACGTAAGTGGAGACAAAACTATGACCCTGAAGCTAAACTTACTTACAAATCTGCTTTGAAAAAATTCCTCAAACAAAAAAAAATTACTATGAAAGACCATTTCTCTCTTCAAATTGCTAATGCCAAAAACTCGTCAAAAACCCTTTTCACCATTGTCAAAGACTTCATTAATCCTCCTGCTAGGGCCACACAGAACTCTGCGAGTCAGGCCCTATGCGAGGGACTCTCTGACTACTTCCTTGAAAAAATAAACAAACTCTGTATCTCCTTCCCTAAAGGGCTAGCCTTCCTGCCTCCCTCCACAAGGTCCCCAGCTTCTCCGTCCTTCCTTTCCTTCAATAAACTTACCCTGGAGGCTGCTATTAGGTTACTCACCCACTGCAAATCTGGCGCCCCCTCGGACCCGGTCCCTGCTAAACTTATGGGAGAGCTGGCTCCTTCGTTAGCCAGCTCCTTCCTTTCCATCTGGAACGCCTCCCTCCACCATGGCTTTTTCCCTACCACTTGGAAGGAGGCTTTGGTGATTCCCATCCTGAAAAAGGCAGATGCTGATCCCACTATCTTCGCCAACTACCACCCCATTTCCCTTCTCCCCAAACCTGCAAAAGTCCTGGAAAAAGCCGTGCAGCTGCAACTCACGGAGTATTTGGAAAACAACTCTTTGCTGCACGACTCACAATCCGGATTTCGAGCGGGATTCAGCACAGAGACGGCCCTGCTGGAAGTATCGGAGACGATCCGGGAATGCGTGGACAGGGGCGAGGAGGCTATGTTGGTCCTCCTCGACCTGTCCGCTGCATTTGATACTGTCTCCCACCCCATCCTCCTTGACCGACTCAAACAGATAGGCATTGGCGGCACCGCCTTCAGCTGGATCGAGTCCTTCCTTTCAGGAAGAAGTCAGAGGGTTTTGCTGCGGCCGTTCAAATCTGAGGATAAACCCTTGTCATGTGGTGTGCCACAGGGCTCTGCCCTCAGCCCTCTATTTTTTAACATCTATCTTGCCCCACTGGCCGACGTTGTGGAGTCCTACGGAGTCAGGGTGCTGACGATACCCAGCTGATGTTTTCCTTCAGAGACCTCTCGGACTCCGCATTCACCAACTTCCGCCAGTGCCTCAACAACATCAGTGTCTGGATGACTGATAACCATCTTAGACTCAATGCAGACAAGACAGAGGTGCTGTTTTTTACTCAGAAAAATTCCATCCCTTCCTCTTGGTGGTGGCCCACGGCACTTGATCCTGCTCCCTCTCCCGTTCACTCTGCTCGTAACCTGGGATTTCAGTTTGACGACTCCCTCTCATGCAAAACTCAGGTTAATAAAGTGACTTCTGCCTGCTTCCTGAAGTTGCGCATGATCAAAAAGATACTTCCCTATCTTCCTCTGGACTCCCGTCGAACAGTTACCCATGCTCTCATTACGTCTCACCTGGACTATGCCAACAGCCTTTATGCTGGTGCCCCTCAATATCTGATAGACCGGCTTCAGATTGTCCAGAACGCGGCGGCCAGATTGATTGGTAATATCCCCTACCGTCAGTCAGTCTCCGCCTATCGTAAGGAGCTTCACTGGCTACCGGTGGCCAGCCGTATCCAGTTCAAGATCCTTACCCTCGCCTACCGAGCTATCAATGACCTCGGACCCAATTATTTGAAAAAACAAGTCTCAATATCCCATTCCATCAGATCCCTGAGATCCAACGACCTCCGCCTTCTGATCTCTCCCCGTTTTAGACTCACCA
The DNA here is from genome assembly GCF_964263255.1 of Lissotriton vulgaris. Taxonomy (NCBI): domain Eukaryota; kingdom Metazoa; phylum Chordata; class Amphibia; order Caudata; family Salamandridae; genus Lissotriton; species Lissotriton vulgaris. Next base: position 1,254,590,962 of record NC_141694.1, on the reverse strand, counting down.
GAATGGGCGGCAGAGGGTTCAGTGTTATCGCGGCAAAATTGTGGAACTCTCTGCCAATCGATCTTAGATTCTGCCCTTCTGAATCCATCTTCCGGGCCAGACTCAAAACTTGGCTCTTTTCTGGACTCTGATTTTTATCCTGCTGACTCCCCCCCTGCTCTTTTCTTCTCCCCCGGAGGTTCAGGTTCTAGCGCCGGGACACCCCCTCGGGGGTAGCTGCGCGCTCTACAAACTACATAAATAATAATAATAACCCCCCCAAACCTCCATATTAGCGGTTGGCTCGCTCACTGAGTTCGCTTGCTTCGTGCCGGACGGGGGCTGGTCTGTCAAAATTTGCCAGGGCTGTTTCAGTTCCCAGCACGTCCCTGCTAATGAGCGCACTTATGATTTGCGCAACCACGCTAGAATTAGGTCTCCTGATAGATTTCAGGTCCCTGATCAGCGTTCTCCTCATTCTTCACTGGGAACATCAGGCTCTCAAGAATGTGGAGGAGATCGCCAGGATCGCTGCAGATGTTGAGGTGCCCCGGAAGGATGCAAGCAACTTTGTCAGACTGACGGTAAAGGCAAGCAGGACGATTTCCCTTGTCAACGCCCTTTCTTTCCGAAAAATAAAGTTGCTGCTTTAACAGCAAGATATGCCACGGATGATGAGAACTCAACTTCGCAACCTTACATGGGCAGTAATGCTGCTAGACAGTGCAGTGGAGGTTACAATAGTGCTGCAAGCACTGCGTCCATTTCTGAAGGCGACTGCAACAGACACTTAAATCACAGTTGAAACTGCTAAACACCCGAGTGGCTCCCCCTGACAGACTATCTGACATAGTATTATTAATTGAAGGTGATATCCAACGTGTTGTTAAAGGGATTTTTTGGGAGAATCTGACTTCTTCATATGACATCTTGTTAGCTGAGACAGATTGACCCCCGCCTTTCGTTTTGGCCACTCCGAGGGGGGGAGGTAATCCTCCCTAGTTTTTCACACACAGTGCCCAAAGTGCAAGCTATGAACTTCGTGGAAGAGTGGGCTTTGATGCTTGCACCGGCATCGTACCATACTCAGGTTAGGTGGGATAAACTTTCACACAAACATGACATTCCATTACGGTCTATGCCACAGCCACAACCCTAATATGCCCCCTGGCGGGAGGCAAAGGCTCCCGTTTCTGAAATTCTAGAACAATTAGAGTATCAAGGAGTGATTGAGACATGTGTGTCATCGATGAATAATCCTCTTTTTACTGTAACCAAACCCGATGGGTCGTACCGCTTAGTTTTGGATTATCGACATTTAAACACACATTGTCGAACATGTGCGGCACAAAATACCCATAGTTCTGCATTCGTAGACAGACTTTACAGGTTTAAAACCACACTCAACACTTCCAACGGCTTTTTTAGTCATAACCTGTCCTCTATAAGTAGTCAATGGACAGCCTTTACTTCTGGCGGCAAACAAAAACAAGTCAAAACATTGGCCATGGGCTACAAGAACAGCCCAGGCGTTTTTGCTGCACGTGTCGTCTCTTCGTTAGACGGCATAGACCCTGATGTGTACTCGCACGTAGATGATATTTATCACACGGCGACAAATTATGGCTGTATCACTGTCACGTGGACCCCATCATAGTTTTGTTTGCCGACTACGGTTACAAATTTAACTTTGCAAAATCACATATTGCAGAGTACACAGTGTTGTTTCTGGGCAATGAGCTCAACAATGAAGGTAGAGACTTGGCGCCTCACTTCTTAGTGAAATGTGCACGTTTGCCTTCTCCAACAACCTTGAAAAAATGACAATCTTTGCTGGGATTTTTTAACTTCGATTGAACATACATCCCCGAATATGCCTAGCGTGTCAAGCCGCTATATGCCTTGATAAAACCAACCTTTCCAAAAGCCAGCTGGCTTCCGGAACATTCAGCTATACTGCAATGTTTGCAGTCTTATCTTCTTGAATCTAAATACTTGTTAACATATGACAACTACACAAACCTGGTGATAAGAATTGCCCCAGGCGCAGTTTGTTTTACATACTTTTTTAGTACTGTGTCACAATCACCCAGCCCAGACACAACACAATGCAATGCATGATAGCGGGGAAAATGAATCCGTGAAAAGCCAAATGTTCTCCGATGAGCTCTTTTCCTTTGTGATCATGTACATATGTTTTAAAGTCTACTTTTGAAATATCTGATCAGCCATAACAAACAAAGACAAAAAATGTATGGCATCACTCAGCAATTGCATATGAAATCCTTTCTAGCGTGGCACACCAGAGAGAATATGCTTTTTAGAGTTTCAGCAAGCAACACTAAATAAATGCATTTCACTTAATTAAGGAGAAAAGGCTGCCAGAACAAGGACCATGGTTTATAATTGTGAAATTAAGACATCTGTAATGGAACTCCTCCACACTCTTCACTAAGTTCGCTGGCCTGTCATTCTTTCAGTTTTTGCTTTAAAGTAATACATTCCAAAGTATAAATCTTTAAGGGCCTATTTTAGCTCTCCATACATCCAGTGGTCTCTCTGTATGTGTGTTAGCCTGTCTTCTTATCTTTAAGGCCATGGGCCAGCTTAATTGTTTGTTTCTATGCCTCCAGGCCTGTGTCCTTGTCTGTTGTAGGTAGAGCCTACCAAACAGTGCATGCGCTGTTGTGAGGCATATTGTGGGCTTTTGTAAGAACATACAGGAGCTTAGAGCCCTCCCATTGATTGTCACTGATTGGCTTTCCTGCCATTCTCTTTTGCCTGCTTCTTATTCAATGGGTTTCCTTTTCCTTCTTATGTCTGCCCCTCCCAAGAGCCCTGCCAATTTACTTCCACCCTTCTGAGTGCTTAATTTGTGCCGCTGGTGTCCCACAAGGAAGCCTAGGGTCTCGAGTTGGGTAGAGCCAACCCAGGCCCCTCCCTTCTTCTCAAAACATTTGTGGAACGGGGGAAGATAAACTCAGAAAGGTAAAGGTTATAGCGCTTCCATCTCTGATCCCGCAAGGTTTAGTATCTGCCCCCACCCAATTGGTCTGGCGCTAATTATAACTCTTTGGATTTTTGGAGGAAAGGAAGTAAGTAAACCAACAAAAGGTATAAAGATCCCCACCTCTCTATGCTCCTTCTTTAAGGTTTAGTCCAAAAAGAGAGAAGCACATAACTCCATCTCCACTTAGTCCTCTCCTAGTGGAGCAGTCACAGGAAAGCTACACCAGAACTGTGGAGGGGCAGCGGAAAAGGGGGATCTCCCTCTGTATCTGCTTTTCTTCCCCCATTCACACCTCACTCCTTTGCTTCTCTCCATTCTTCCTTCACGTTCTGCCCTACGTCCGCCTTTCCCCTTAATCTCTGCCTCCCCTCATTAACTGCTTTTAATTTTTCATCTTTCATTTCCACTCTCCTTTCACGCACTCCTCCCTGTCTGCACCTTCTTCCCTTGCCTTTCTCCTGTTTTCACTTTTCATTCACATCATGTTTCACTCTAATCTTTCTTGCACTCCCAATCTCTGCTTTCCCTCTTCTTTCCACATTCTTTGTCTACCTTTGTATCTTTGTATCTATTCTTGTCTTCAGACCTCTCCTTCTTCCTCCCTTTCCATTTTATGTTTTTCCTTCTTTTACATATCTGTATATCCACTCCAGGAATCTGTGGTTGATTTCAGGTTCATACATTTAAATCTTGGTGTGGCCACTCAGTCGTTCATCTTTCTGGGGTCTAAAAAATGAGTGCCATTGAGCTGGATAGCAACATTTTTAATTTGGTGTCAAGGCCCCCTCTGCTGAATATGTTCTTTACAAACATACATGGTGTGTTAAGGACGCAGACATTTATTTTAATCTTTTGTTTTTCAATTTCTTTGCAATATTACACTGTCATTATTCCCTATGTCCCTGCTTCATCCAGTACCTTTCCAACTTGCATCCATTCCCTTGACCTCCTTTCTTTCCTTCGTCCCATCTTTTTCCTTTTTCTCATCCTCTGCACCTCCCGCCATACCTCCTTTCTTCTTTCCATTCTTGGTTCCATATATCCTCATTCATTCCCCATACTTCCTCCCTTGGTGCATTTTTTCCTCCATTTATTCCTTACTTTCTTTTTTTCCCCGACTCCTTCTTTCATTTCTTCCTTTCTTATCCTCAACCCTTCCTTCTGCTGTTCTTCCTCCTTTTCTTTCTTCTTTCTATTCATCCATTACACATTGTTCACTTCTATTCTCGCACTATTCCTTAATTTCTTCCTTGCACCTTCTTTTCTTATTTTCTCCTTCTTTCATCCATTACTTATTTGTTTCCTCACTCCAGTACTCTCCTTTGCACCTGCATTTGTTGCTGCCTTCTTTAGTGTATTCCTTCCTTCATCCCTTCCTTTCTTTTGAACAGCGCAGTGCAAGCACATTCTTTTTAGTTTGCAAATCTGCTTCAAGTCCTCAAATGGCCTTTCCTAAAGCAGCATTTTGAGATTTAAACACATTCTATAATTTGAGCTCATTTTTAAGTTGTTGTCATAGGCTTCCTATATGTTATATTATGTTATGTCATATTGATTTGTATACTAAACTAATCACTCAAGAGGGTATCCAGATGCTTGGGCAGGTATGTATGTACAAGGCCGCCGAGGTGCTTATGTGAAGAGCCAGGGTTTCAGCTTCTTGCGGAACTCAAGAAGTGAGGAGGTAGCTCTGATGTGTTGAGGCTTATGGGCGCGGGCCATAAGCCTCAAGTGGGCGTGGCCTTCTAAAAAAATGGGAGTACCTGCACTTAATATTTTACAAACTAAGCACTGTATATAAGGGTGCCTGTTTCTCCGTGTATCGAGCTGGAGGCTGTCGTAGTTTGGAGTCGGAGGACCCCGGATTTCGCCATCAACCGCCGGTAAGGAGCGACGACTGCCTGCAGTTACACAAGGAGCATTAGTGCAGGTGGGGTGATTGAGTTGATTCCAGAGACTTTTATTTCATTTTTGATTAGCGGGTTTCCACGTACTTCACAATCTTTCACCGTCCATTATGTCAGCCCAAGACGCGCTGCGTGACAGAGAAGCTGCAGCTGAGGCGCTGTTTGACAATTTGCCTATCGCTAATACAGAAGTCAACAAGCAACCTAATGACACCAATACCAATGATATCAGGGGCACACTAGGAAAATTGGAAAAACTAAAAAAAAATTAGCTTACCAAGTGGTGGGAAAGGAAATCCCTGGAACAATATTGGGATGTAGAAAAGGTGCCTCGTGGCTTGGGAGTTATGATTGCACCTTCATATGAAAATCCACATCCTGATATGCTTTCAGAATGGGCCACCAATATTCTTCAAGCGTCCATGAATATGGTCAACATCCTCATCGAATACGCTGATATTGATAAAGACAGAATTCTTAAAGAGATTGATAAACTTAATTGCATTTTCGACACCAGTGATCAAAAAGATCTTGGGCCCGATGTAGGTAAATCCCATTTACCGATTTAGAAATACCGAATTTTACTGATTCGGTATTTCAAAATCGGTAAATGGGATGTAGGTCCCAACATCTGGATTCGTTACCGAATCCTTACAAATTCGGTATTTACCGATTCGGTAAATACCGAATCAGTATTTGCTATTGAATCCTATGGGCCTTGAAGCCCATAGGATTCAAATCAAATACCGAATCGGTATTTACCGAATCGGTAAATACCGAATTTGTCAAGGGTGCAGGGGGTGTCACTTTGACACCCTCTAGCACCCCCAAAACGGGCATGTGTGCCATGTGGCACACAGACATGCCCTAAGGGCACGTCTGTCTGTCACATGGCACATGTGTACATGCACAGTTGTGCATGTGCACAGGAATCGGTATTTTACCATGGATTTGTATTCCATGGTAAAATACCGATTCTGTAAGCCATGTGCCAATGGTAAATTGGCTACCCACATTGCATTTTCGGTAATTTTACCGAATCGGTAAATATTACCGAATCGGTAATAATTTAACCGATTCGGTACATATTACCGAATCGGTAAATTTACCGATTCGGTAATAATGACGATTCGGTAAAATTACCGAATATGTTCACCTACATCTCCCTAGCCCTTTACCGATCGGAAACGGCCGAAAATCTGTATTTTCGGCCGATTCCGATCGGTAAAGGGCTACCTACATCTGGCCCCTTATCTCTAAGGGGTGAGCAGACATTCTGATCAAATTGAAACAGCATGAAGAGACTATCAAAACTCGCAAAGCTTTTAAATTCGCCAGAGATCGCGATGACTATGCAGCAGGAAGGGTATTTACCTTTTCACAAAAGTATGACAACGTCAAAAGAAAAGCTCTAACCAGCCAACTACCACCCATTGTAACAACTGATGGCGCTAGCACAAGTACAATTTAGGAGGATTCTGATTTGAATTCATTAACAAGTGGCGATTCGGATGATGGAAGAGGCCCCTCAGCAGTAAATCAAACCAGGGTGACGACCAAACACACCTTGGGAGAGGAGCTACATTTTTTAACCATGGACAGGCGCGCAACTCTCCGCCCCAGAAACCCTCAAATCCAAATGAGCACAGCACCAGTCAGCGCTGGAGGGAAAGGCGTAGACAACGGCTCAAACTCATCAAACAGAGGAAAAGGGAGGCGAAGATGGAATCGTTACACACAGGACAATACCATTATTAATTTAACTGACACAGTACTAACCAAAGCTGAAAATCAACTATTAGCTTTAGGTTTGTCTTTTTGCCCTGAGTCCAACTTTTTCTATGAACAGTCGCGCATTGACATATACAAATTTATACGAAAGATTGAGCTCAGAAAGTTTTTCCAATTAAATAAATCAACAAATGTCACTAACATTGAAAGAACCACACATGATAGTTTACAAGTTTGTGATCTTGATGTGCTACATAACATGCATTCACTGGCTAAAGAAAGTCTGGATGGTGATGTATCTGACACTGTTTCTGGGGGTCTTGAAGGAATTAATATGGGCATGGCGGCTGCCAGTCCATTTCGTCCCCCCTCTTCATTTTATCCAGTTATGCCAAAAGACTTTATGGATGTGTTTAATGAAATGGTCACTGAGGACTTAAAGAAATTAAATGTATCTGTTAAATCCCAAGGTCGTAGATAGAATCACAGAATGAGAAGCTAATGGACATTGATTAAAAAACTGTGTGAAAAAAACTATATTGTAATCATGAGTGCTGATAAGGGTGGAAACATATTTTTGTGGCCAAAGTGTGAGTATCTTCAAGAGGCTCAATGCCATCTTACAGATCCCGCTTGCTATTGTACAGTTGGTCATGATTATTTGAGCCAGGATAAATCCACTGTAATGAGTCACCTGCTACAATGGAAAAGAAAGGGTCATAGTCCAAAAACGAATTTCTCTTTCTAAAGGATGACTTCCCTACAACAGCTGTTATGTACTTTATTCCTAAGATTCATAGGGGTATCTCTTGTGTACCTGGTAGACCCATAATATCAGCTAGGAATAATCTTTTGGAGGCAATGTCTAAATACGTTGACTACTTTCTCCGGCCACACATGATGTCCCTGCCATCTTTTATTAAGGAAACAGGTGATGTTTTAAAATAAAATGCAAGCTATAGAGTGGAAACCTAGCTACATATTGGTTACCGTCGATATAGCCTCCTTATACACAAGCATCCTACATACTCAAGGTTTGGAAGCCGTCAAACACGTCCTTAACTCTCGTGCCATCAATCTATATGACCACAACTGCATGCTTCTTCAAATGATTGATCTGCGCCTAAACAACGTTTTCTTATTTGACAAAACTCTGTACCGACAACTGAGAGGGGTTGCCATGGGGGCGTGCTTCTCTCCATATATTCTCTCCATATATATGTATATATATATATATATATATATATATATATATGTCAGTCTGGTGCATCGCGGCCACTGGTGTTATCGGAATGTTGTATGGCGCTACACGCGGCAAAGCCCCCCAGCAGTGAAATAGAAGGCAAGTCGTCATCATGTGCTAAAGGTCGGTTGTATGTATTCATATTAGAAAAGCTTTACTAAAATGAATGCCTTAAACCTCTGTAGATTTTAAGAAAAGATACTATTATAAAGACAAACATAATGGTTATAAAAATGTATACTGTAGATTAAAGAGAATGGCCACAAATCAGATGATGTTCATTAACTTGTTCGACTGAACTATCCTATGGAAAACCGTGCTTCCCTTTTAGTCTCTGGTTAAGTCTTGTTGGCACCAAATGCGAAGAGGAGTTTCAAAGGGCCTTCTTTGCATACCGCTGCATGATAACATTGTTTTCAACACGTCTGCTCCTGTGCAACGAGATTGGAACTTGTCTGAGTTTTGGTTGTTCCGTACTGTGAACATACAGATAAGTCTGACTCCCAATATCAGCATTTGCCCTTCAGCTCAAGATATCTACATTATACAGTGTCGTCTGCTCATAGCACCCAGAAAAGTCTTTACGTGTCACTCAGTAAAGATGCTTTTGCATCATACTTAGATCCACTTTTGTTGTTGTCATGATAAGTCAGACACCATGAACAGTGATTTAAAATCGAATTGGCAAACAAATTCTGCTTAACACACACTGAAACTTTCTGCGTTATAACTCACATCATATGTGAATAATGGGGGTACTGTCACCATCTAGAACACAACATGTATAAATGGTGCGTATTGAAATATGCATTTATCATGAGAAACGTGCATATATAATTGGATGAAGAAATGCAATTGGAGGCACAAGCAGAAAAATCAAAAGCTCCTGACACTCATAGAATTACATATTTTTTCTTCTCTCCCCACGTGCCGTCTCCCCCTCACATCCCTGCTCCCTGGGACTCCCCATGTTGCTTTCCACCACTCTCCTCATTTGTAAAAGCACAGCAACAGGTATATTTTTGCCAGATTTGGTTACAGGGCAGACATTATGATACTAGTTTTTCTTTTATCTCTCACCTTTCAAATGTTGCATCAAGCCATAGCACACACATGCAGAATTATGGCTATGTGGAGGGTGAGACAGCTGCACCCATTCAGCAATGTTTTAGACAGACAAGTGACTATAGTCTTCTGCCAGAGGCCATTATGTATGTTTTTCAGATTGTTGAACATCATAAAATGTCTGAAGCATTTGTTCCATTTCCTAGTCATTAATGGCAAGTATTTTGTTTTAAACACTGACACTTCCCCCAACAGCTGTTATTTTCGATTAATTACCTGTAACTATCCTTTAGTGGACTGGCTCCTTCCACAGCGCAAAGCCGTCTGGTAGCAGCTGCTGCTGTCCCCATCTACTGCTGCTACTGACCCATAGGCCAGGAATTCAAGGCCTTCCTCTACCCACAGGCTCCTGACTGCCCCTCATCTCTGGTGGTCCAGTGGTAGAGAATCACTGCTCTGCTACGTGACTGCCCTTCTGTCTCTTTTGCTGCTGTTTTTGTCCCTCTTTCTGCTTTTCTCTTTTTGTTTTTCTGCCTCTGTCTTTTGGCTTTTCCTTTTATGCTCCTTATTTCTGTCCCCTGCTGCTGCGATCACCCGCGTCCCAGCCTCCCTCTAGTGTTCCTTCCTGCATCCCAGCTGTCGAGCCCGCCCAGTAGCGCTACTTAATGGCTGATGCTGCGCAGCTGTGCAGGAGGCTTGCCGCTTTGGCGTGCCAACGGTAAGCCATTCTAGGCCCGTCTGGGCCTGGAACGCGCCCAGCTACATGGAACCTGCTTTTCTGGCATTCCACCGCTAAGAAGCCAGGGCCCTCCTTGACCTCAACCCGGGACGCCACTCCACTCACCGTCTAACATCACCGAAGAAGACCCTTGGACCCTTCTCCTGTTGGAACTGAAACCAAACCTTCAGCAATGCCAACATGCCAGCGCCTCTCGCCACTCAGCCAACCAACAGCACACCGTCCGGCTCAACTACATCCTTCTCAACGTGGAGTTCCTCCATAAATACACCACAAAAATCTGGGACCTCCTTGACGCCACCTCTCCTGACATCACTTTCTTCACGGAAATCTGGACCAACCCCTGCTCCGGACCGGACATCACCATTGCCATTCCCAAAGGCTATAAAATCACCCACAATGACCACGCATTCCAACAACACAACATCGACTATGGAACACCTCCACTTCCAGATCCAGACCAACCACAACACCACCCTCCACTGCACCCTTGTCTACAGGCCCCCTGACCCCGCTTCACCAACGCTATCGTAGACCTCATCAGCACCCCAGGCTCTCGCATACACAGACTACATCCTACTGGGATACCTCAACTTCCACATGGATAACCCCAGTGACCAGACCACGGCCTCCCTAATGGAGAACCTCCAAAATATTTGACTTAAGCAGCTAGTCACTGCATCAACCCACACAGCTGGACACACCTAGACCCCGTCTTCTCCACCTGTGAGAATATCAGCTACAGCCACACAACCAAACTCTCCAGGACTGAACATCACTGTGTGCATCTCGCCTTCACCATGCCAACCACACACCACAATCATCCTCACCCCTCCGCCACAGTTGGATCAAGGCCACCAAAGAACTTCTCATCAACTCTCTCAGCACAACCATTCCACCAACGGACGCCAACTCGGCAGCAGGCAACCTCCACTGCTGACACCCTGGCATCCTTCAAGAAAAGACCAGGTAAGCAACACTTCAGGAAGGCCAGCTGATTCACACCCACCCTCCACTATTTCAGACGCACTAGCAGACGACTTGAGAAGAGATGGAGGAACAACAAAACCCCAGAAACTCATGCAACCTTCAAACCCTCCATCAACACACACCATCGTCTCCTGAAAACCACAAAGAAAACGGTCCTCCAAGACAGGCCCATTGCCAATGCACACAACAGTAAAGAACTCTTCGCCATCGCTAAGGAGTTCACCATGCCCAAAAGTGAAACCACAGACGTTCTCTCATCCCAAGACCTCTGCAACAAACTGACACCTTCTTCCACTACAAGATTAGGAAGATCTACGACAGCTTTGATACCATAGACCCAGGCACTATGCCCACCACCATTGCATACAACCAAGCCACACCCCAACAGACCTTGCTGGACCCCCCTCACAACAGAGGACACGGTCAAGACCATGAAGAGCATCCACTCAGGTGCCCTGATGGATCCTTGCGCCTACGACATCTTTCACAGAGCAGCCGCCCCATCTCCCCCAAGCTTTGCAGCACCATCAACTGTTCCAGCAAAACCACCATCTTCCCTGATGACTGGAAACACGCCGAGATCAACCCCCTGCTGAAGAAGCCGTCCACTGACCCGACAGACTTCAAGAACTTCAGACTCATCACCCTCGTCCCCTTCCCAGCAAAGGTCATTGAGAAGGCCATCAACGCCTAACTGTCGCATTCATCGAAGTGAGTCACATCCTGGACACCTCCCAATCTGGCTTCTGAAGCACTCCTGGCCGCCAATGATGACATCTGCTCCCTCCTCGACCGGGGCGAGACCTCAGCCCTCATCCTACTAGATCTCTTGGCTGTTCTTAACATCTTCTCCCTCCGCACCCTAATCACGAGACTCCACAGCGCAGCCATCCGCAACAAGGCTCTGGACTGGATCCACTCCTTCCTCACCGGCTGGACTCAGTGACTCAGACTACAACCGTTCCTCTCAGAACCAACTGAGTTCAGCTGTGGATGCGCCAGGGTTTGTCCCTGAGCCCCACCCTCTTCAACATCTACATGGTCCTCCTGAAGCCATCGTCAGAAGCCATGGACTCAACATCGTCTCATACGCCAATGACTCCCAGCTGATCCTCTCCCTCACCAACAAACCCACAACCGCCAAAACAAACTTCCACTGTGGAATGAAGGCAGCTGCTACCTGGATAAAAGATAACTGCCTCAAGCTCAACTCGGCCAAGGCAAAGTACTCATCCTGGGACCCACCCCTTCAGCTAGGGATGACTCCTGGTGGCCACCCGCTCTGGGAATTCCCCCCACCTGACAGACCATGCGCGCAACCTCAGCATCATACTGGACTCATCGCTCACCATGAACCGCCAAATCAACGCAGTCTCCTCAGCCTGCTTTTACACGAAAGACATTCAGATGGATCCCCACAGAATCCGGAAAGATACCACTTTAAAGCTCCTCACTCACACCTACAAAGCTCTACACGACGAAAGACCAGCATACCTGAACTACAGCCTCACATTCCACATACCTGCCAGACAAATCAGATCCTACCAGCTTGCCCATGCCTCTGTCCCCAGGATCCACAACACCAGAACCAGAGGAAGGTTGTCCTCCTACTTCACTGCCAAGACCTGGAACACCCTGCCCCTCCACCTCAGGAAATCTGCGTCGCTGACCCAATTCCAGAATGCCCTGAAGACCTGGCTCTTCGAATGATCCTCCACCTATCTGACCAGCAGCCCCACTACCCCAGCGCCTTGAGACCCACATGGGAGAATAGCCATGCTATACAAAGCCCTGATTGATTGATTGATTGATTTAACTTTTCCTTGAAGCTGGTCACATGCAATAAGCTTTTGAATTGTGTTGATTTTTCTGTGTGGAATTTTACAAATAAACCATGACATTTATACAGATTTTAAATAATTAATTCAGTTCTGAGATACCTTAAGATAAGAATGAGCTTTTCCTCCAATGTTTTATGTTTTCTTTTATTTGGTTTAAATTATTTTTACTTTGATTACAAGGAAACCAAAATGCACAGTACAATGGGTACGTATATTAATGCAACTCTCATCGTTCAGAGGTAAGATTAAAGCAACACTAGAGTATGCAGTATGGCACACACAATCAAGGAAACAAAACAGTGAGACATCTGATTGCAACAGCATTCCATTACCATTCAAAGCGTACATCTCAAACAACCCAACAACCCTCTATTGCTCTCCCACTGTCAGAATAAGCTCAGAGAAGGTAGTGCCCAGAGTGCTGCTGGTGTCATTCGCTCAAAACGTATTTTATCCTGTTTTTACCTTGTCTTTCTAACAATTACTGGGGGTAACTTTTAGCTTTGTTTAAATTGTATCTGTTTGTTTCCCTGCGGCATGCACTTTAACCTGCTCACCTCTTTCATTGGTCCCCTGTTGCTCCACTCTCCGATCCACCGCAGCAGCTAGGCTGCTGTTTGAGTGGAGGGAGTTGTTCTCTCTTTCTTTTCAGGAAGTGGGTTTCTCCCACTTCCCTTGGGCCACTACATGGCGGCCATTTTGGAGGTGAGATGCTCTAGTCTTCCTCCAACTCCCATCAGGGCTTCTTGGCATAAACTTAGCTGATGGTGCTGACACGCAGCGGACGTGCACAGCGGGTACGCCGAAGGCGCGCCAAAGGCAGGCCCGTCTGCACCTGTCCGCATCCAGCTGTTACCGGGGGCCACCCCCCTGCCGGTTTCAGTCCTCACTGCCACATATACTCCTCAGAGTTACTTATGAGATTGAGGATGACTCCCAGTAAGAATTGCCTTCACGCCATTCGTTCACTTATGGACATCTTGACTTGTCCTCAATGTTCTTATTCTTTATGTCCTCCACCTAAACCCCACTGAGTTCCTGCCTCCTCCTTAGTCTACAAAATGATGTCTCTTAATTGCAGATCCTTATCCAAACATGCCAAGCAAATCTCTATCTTGCTCCAGGAGGAATTTCCTGCCTCGCTATTTCTTACGGAAACCTGGCTCAACACTGAGTAAGAACCTGATCTAGTCCAATGTCTCCTACCAGTTTATCATATCCAGAGGAAAGATCGGGAACAGGGGAGGGGAGGAGGCATTGCCATTATTCTAAAAGAAGGTTATAAATGCAGCATTATCCCCAATATCCTTCCTGACTGTGAGAACTACTCCTTCTCCATCTCACTTTCTTCAACTCATACCTTCTCAGGTATCCTTATATATCGTTCCCATGAACAACTGTTTAGAATCCTGCCAGGAGCTGGTGCTAACCTGGCAAGCTCCCCTTTTAACTTTACTATACTTGGGGATCTCAGTTTTCATTTCAATGACCCCCTCAGACCGAGTAGCGACTGAACTAATCCAAAATCTTTTGGCTCTCTGGATAAAGCAAAATGTTACGATCCTCACCCATGAAAAAAGGGCATCTTCTAGATCCCATTTTCTCCAACTGCAATGAACTTTCAGTCGCAGACCCAGTCCCAGGACAATGGTCCGACCACTTCCTGGTCCCCTTCACTTGGGAAATATCAACCCCCCCTTTAATACTGGCACGAACAGTAGCGGGAAACGTTCCTGTTCCAACATCCTGTTGGACTCCTGGAATTCAGCTCTGATAAATTACATACCTACTCTAGATCCCTGCCCCACGGTCGCAAATGACCAATTTAACCAATGGATCAACTCCTCCCTTGACCTAGTTATACCTAAGAAACCTATCCATAGAAAAAAATAGGAACAATCCCTCTCCATGGTACTCCTCTACACTGCATAAGTATAAACAAATCTGCAAAAAACTCGAGAGGAAATGGAGAAGAAATTAGGATACAACAAGCAAACAGATCTACATGCACTCTATTAAAATTTACCAATCCAAAGTGAAGGAGGCACAAACACTACACTATGAGGAAAGAACTCCACCTCAAACGCCCCACGTGAAATTTTTAAGATGGCAAGCACCTTCTAAAACTAACAGTCAGGGATATTCCACCAGACAGCTCAAATGCACGCTGTGACAATCTTGCAGAGTTCTTCTCTAATAAGATCAAGGATATCTACAGTTCCTTCTCCCCCCCGGTCCATCCATCAATCATCAGCTTACGGAGCACTCAATATTCGGTGAGCACTCTCTCAGGGAAATTCCCCTGATAGACATTGGCACCCTAGTATATACATGTGCCTCAGTAAAATCTGGCTCTTACAATGACCCAGCACCTTACAATTGTTTAGTAAAGCTGGGGATACAATCGTCCGAATGTTGCTGAAGCTGATAAACTCCTCCATTTCAACTAGATTTGTATCCCACCCAGGAAACATGTCATGGTTAGGCCACTATTGAAGAAACCCATCTTGACCCTGATACACTTGGAAATGATTGCCTTTTTTCTCTTCTCCCCAGGATCAGCAAAATGCTAGAAAAGAACGTTAAATCAGTTATCTCTGCTTTTCTTGAATCTAATATTATACTCCACCGTCTCAAACTGGATTTTGCCCCTCAACACAGGACTCAAACTGCATTACTCCCAGTGGTTGAAAAGGCCAAAATGATCCTAGCAGGAGGATCGGCGGCCATCATCCTCTTGGACCTCAGTGCCGCCTTCAACACTGTTAACTATGACATCCTGATCCACAGATTGAAGAATGTTGGTCTGTCAGGTAGTGCCATCACCTGGCTACAGTCCTGACTGTCCTGTCCTGGACACGAGCGGTCGCTCCCCTCGCCTCCTCCTCTCCTGATACCTGGTATTGTAGCGCCTGACTCTGCATTTGAAATTCATATCGTAGCGCTTGACTGCACATTATTTATTCATATCGTAGCGCTTGACTGCACATTATTCATTCATATCGTAGCGCTTGACTGCACAGTCTTTATTCATATCGTAGCGCTTGACTTCAGATTGGTATTTTGTATCGCTAGCGCGCACTTCTTGGCTGTGTATGTGTATGATTTTTGCATATTTTCATAGCGCTTCCACTTCCACTGCTGCTTTATCCTGACTATACTTCGCCCTCTTAGCGCCCCATTGCTCCCACTGCCTGTGCCCCTATCAGCGTTTGTTGTTGTTGCTGCATTTTGTTTGTTATCCCTGGCCCTTCCTCCACCTCGCTCCCGCCTCCCAGCTGACCCTCCCACGCTCCGCCCCCTCCACTATCCTTTTAAGACAGATGTCCCAACGCGCAGCTTCCACGCGCTGCTGCCGCGCGCTGCTGCCGCGCCGAAGGTGCGCCAAAGGTAAGCCCGTCTACGCCCGTCCGTGCCTGGACCACGCCCAGCGCCAGACCCCCTGGTCCCCGCATCACCCACCCCTCCCGCATTACATACGACTCATCCACCCTCCTAGCACTTAACCCCGGCCGACTCCCTAACTGTGAGACACACCCATAGACCCTTCACCTGCCACTCCTGCAAGTATGACTCCATCAAGACCCACACCAAACCCACAAACACCAAACAGAGATCCAACACCAACCACCTTAAATGCATCCTTCTCAACACCCGCTCGGTTCACAAACACGCCATCGACCTTTGGAGCCTACTCGACACCATTTCCCCGGACGTCGCCTTCCTAACAGAAACCTGGATGAATGCCTCATCAGCTCCAGACATCGCCATAGCCATCCCGGGCGGCTACAAGATCATCCGTAAGGACCGCACCAAGCAAACAGGAGGAGGCATCGCCATCGTCCATAAGAACACCATCCGCGTCTCAACCAGCTCAGAAGACAACCTCGCTATCGCCAAACAGCTCCACTTCCAGATCTACACCGACCCCAAGACCACACTCAGAGGCACCCTCCTCTACAGACCCCCAGGACCCCGTACACAATTCAGCGAAGACATCACTGACTTCATCACCCCACACGCCCTCCCCTCAGAAGAATACATTCTACTGGGAGACCTCAATTTCCATCTGGAAAAGAGCAACGACAGGAACACTACCACCCTCCTGGACAATCTCGCCAATCTCGGACTCAAACAACTTGTTAACACCCCCACCCACTACGCAGGACACACACTCGACCCTATCTTCACCTCCAGCAAGCATATCTCCTTCACTCACACCACAGCCCTCCACTGGACGGACCAGAGTTGCATCCACTTCATTTACAATAAGACCACGATCCACAACCACCCTCAACCAACTCTGCGAAGAAATTGGAACAAAATCAGAATCGACCAGATCTCCACATCACTTCTTCAAAAACCCCCTGCCTATTCGACGAACCCTAACCAAGCCGCCATCAACCTCACACAATGGTTAACCCAAACCGCCGACAAACTAGCACCCTTGAAAAAACATCAAATCAAGAAAGGAAGCAAGAACGCCCCATGGTTTAATGATGACCTTAAGAAATCCAAGAAACTCTGTCGCTCCCTTGAAAAAACTTGGAAAAAAGACCCAAACACTATCACCCAAGTCGCCTTCAAAAACGCCACCCGCAAACACCACCAACTAATCCGGACAGCCAAGAAATCAGCACTCAAAGACCGACTAGACAACAACGCCCACAACAGCAAGGAACTTTTCAACATCATCAAAGAATTCACCAACCCCACCGCCAGCTCCAATGACATCACCCCCTCTCAAGTCCTCTGCGACTCCCTCGCCTCTTTCTTCCATGACAAAATCGCCGACATTCATAACAGCTTTGTCAACCAACCCGTAAACCAGTCAACCCCTCTCACCTCCGAACCTGTACCTCCTCCGAATAACCTTCTCAACTGGAACCCAATCACCACAGAAGACACCATTCACCTAATGAACTCCATCCACTCAGGATCCCCTACAGACCCATGCCCCCATCACATCTTCAACAAAGCAGACTCCATTATCGCACCCCATCTCCGAGACGTCATCAACTGCTCCCTGAACTCCGGCACATTCCCGGAAAAATGGAAACACGCCGAACTCAGCGCCCTTCTGAAGAAACCCACAGCTGATCCCATTGAACTCAAAAATTACCGCTCCATCTCGCTCCTCCCATTCCCTGCCAAAGTCATTGAGAAAGCCGTCAACAATCAGCTCGCCGCCTTCCTCGAAACCAACAAATCACTCGACTCCTCACAGTCTGGCTTCTGAGCCAAACACAGCACCGAGACCGCCCTCATTGCAGCAACAGACGACATTCGAACACTACTGGACAACGGAGACACAATCGCCCTCATCCTCCTCGACCTCTCCGCAGCCTTCGACACAGTCTGTCATAGCACCCTAATACAACGCCTCAGCAACATCGGAATTCAAGGAAAAGCATTGGACTGGATCATCTCGTTCCTCGCTGGAAGAACTCAGAGAGTCCGCCTCCCCCCTTTTAAGTCAAAAGCCACCGAAGTCATCTGAGGCGTTCCACAAGGATCTTCTCTCAGCCCTACCCTCTTCAATGTCTACATGAGCCCCCTCGCAACCATCGCACGTCAACACAACCTCAACATCATCTCCTACACTGATGACACTCAGCTGATCCTCTCACTCACCAAAGACCCAATCACCGCCAAAACCAACCTACATGAAGGGATGAAAGAAGTAGCCAAGTGGATAAAGCACAGCCGTCTGAAACTGAACTCGGACAAAACGGAAGTCCTCATCTTAGGTGCATCCCCTTCCGCCTGGGACGACTCTTGGTGGCCAACGGCCCTAGGAAAATCTCCCATACCGACGGACAACGCACGGAACCTGGGCATCATCCTGGACTCCTCTCTTTCGATGACCAGACAAGTCAACGCCGTCTCATCATCATGCTTCAACATCCTACGCATGCTCAAAAAAATATTTCGCTGGATCCCCACCGAAACAAGAAAAACGGTTACCCACGCACTGGTTACAAGCCGTCTGGACTACGGAAACACCCTTTACGCCGGCACCACCGCAAAACTGCTGAATAAACTCCAAAGCATTAAAAACGCCTCAGCCAGACTCATACTAGACATCCCCCGCACAGACCACATTTCCGGTCACCTGAAAGACCTTCACTGGCTCCCCGTCAACAAAAGGATAACGTTCCGTCTCCTCACCCACGCACACAAAGCCCTCTACGAACTTGGACCTGACTGCCTCAACACGCGCCTTTCCTTCTACACTCCCACCCGCCAACTGCGTTCGTCCAACCAAGCCCTCGCCGCTGTTCCAGCGCATCCACAAAGCCACCATGGGGGGAAGATCCTTCTCCTACTTAGCGGCCAAAACCAGCAATTCCCTTCCCATCCACCTCCGCCTTCCCAAAACCACCTAGCCATCAGAAAACAGCTTAAAACCTGGATATTTGATAAGTAAACCCCCCCCTCCTCAAGCGCCTTGAGACCCTCTGGGTATGTAGTGCGCTATATAAATTTTTGACTTGACTTGACTTGACTTCCTCAAGGACATGAGCTTTCAAGTATTTGAAGGGGATAACTCGTCAGATCAAAACCCACTTGGCTGAGGCGTCCCTCAGGGCTCATCCCTGAGCCCGATATTGTTCAAGGTCTACATGAGCCCACTGGCACAGATTGTCCTCCCCCTCAGAATAGACGTTGACACCAAGTTAGGCCCTGAACTACCCAGGAACCACCTTGTCTAGTCTAAGCCCCTGCCTGGAGGGAGTTGCCAAATGGATGGCACTCTCCTTCCTTTAACTAAATGGAGATAAAACAGAGCTTATGATGCTGGGCAACTCGCCCATCTCTGGCATCGGCCTACCTTGGCCAAGCTCTCTTGGCCCTCCACCCACACCCAAAAATCAGATCAAAAGTCTAGGCATGTGACTGGATCAGTCACTCACTTTTGATCATCAGGCAACTAAACTGGCAGCATCCTGCTTTGGCATCCTGGGGATGCTCGGTAAAGTCCTTCCGCTCCTCCCTTTTTCAGCAAGAAGACTCATGGTCCAGGTTTTAATCCTCTCTCGCCTCAACTATGGAAATGCTCTGTTTTTAGGAGCTCATAGGGCTACCACAAATAAACTGCAAGCCATCCAGAATTGTGCAGCACGGATGCTTTGTGTGACTCCCAACAGCCAAACCTCAAGGACTGCTCTGAAAACCCTGCATTGGCTCCCGGTTGCAGACAGAATAAAATTCAAGTCTTTATGTATCGCCTACAAATCTTTCTGGAAGAAAGGCCCCCCATTCTCCAAGCCATTGTCTCCCTCACCACCCTAATAGACTCCTTCGTTCATCCAGTCCCTACCTAGCTGCGGTCCCAAAAATCAACAGGATGAGAAGTAGTAGTCGTTCCTTCTGCCTTACGTCCGCCAAGCTCTGGAATACGCTTTCTCCCCACCTATGATCTGAACCAAATCTCCTTCCCTTCCATAAACTTCTGAAAACTTGTTTTTTTCAAAACCCATCCTACTAAGCTGCTGTGACCTGCCTCTCTCTCGGCTAGTGCTGGGACACCTTTGGGTAGCCATGTGCTCTACAAATATCCATAACATAACATTTCTTTTACTTTTTGAAACTATTCTTTACAAACCAGCAGTCGCAAAGCAAGTTGCTGAATAATTACCTTAGAAAATGGAGATTTATTAGCTTTGTTTATTAATTACGAGGCAGCAAATACGGCTAATACAACTAAGTGGTGCCAGATGCTGGCTGTGCTGAGTTAGCTCTATCTATGTTTTAAAAATTAAATAAAAAATATTGATAATTTTCAAATAAAGTACAGTTCGTTGCTGTTGACACCATTTACAGTATAAATATAAAGCATGTATTTACATGTGGCATAGGGGTAGCACATTTCTCCAAGGGGACATAAACAGGCATCTATGAAAAATCATTGTTTGGGTTGCAACTCCAATCTTGACATATACATTTCGTAAATATATGCCTGGGTCTCTTAAACAATCTGTTTAATGGGTTAACATTTCCAGCCTTAGTACTGCTGTGGCCTTGTTATTGCTGCATGCATGCCCCCCCCCACCCCCCCAATTACCTTATCTATTATCCTCGCCTCCCCCATCCCATTCCTATTCTTCTGATTGCTGGACATTCGTATTGTTCTGGGTTTCTGTTCTACTGTGTATGTAAGTCTTAAATGGTACCCATATGTCACGTGGTCTGCTACGAATCAGTATCAAGGTGTTAAATATGTCTGAATTGGTATTACAATAGGTCATATCGGCATACGATTCCGGGATCGTCAGCACCGGGCCTCTCATCCAGTACATCGCAACTCGTCTGTTTGCCAGCAGCAGACCTGTTGCCACTAACCTTCTATATTGTTTTGGTACGTCGCAGTCTAGACCCAGTAAGGCTAGCGTTGGAGAGTCTGGAACTGGTTGCCTCACCATTCCCTGGAGCTCATTTGCCATTTTAAACCAGAATGCTTGTATCTCAGGACAGGACCAAGCAAGATGGCCAAACCCAGCATTCTCAGCACCGAATCTTACACATTTCTCATCACTTTGCAGGCTGTATCTCTTTTGAGATATTTATAGCCCACCAGGCGATGTCTGCCATTTTGCGATATGCTCTTAGTGATTGACCACCAGCATGCCCATTACTTGTCTGTTATTATTACGCCCAAGTCCTCCTGCCATTCCCGCTGTACCTGTCTATTTGGTGGATCATCACTATGTCGCATAAGTTTATATAGTGTTAAAATCCCTCGGAGGTTGCCTGGAGCAAATATGTCAGGGTTTTTTTTCAGGCAGTTCTGCTCTGTCTGCGCCCAACAGCGCCTGCTGTGACTGACATGTTCCATGGCAATTATATCTGGTGATCAGAGTTTCCTCAGGTATCGAGTCTTGGACCACTTCCCAGGTTATCAGGATTCCATCTTTAAAGAAGTCTCTCATGTTGTGTATTTTACCCTTTGCAGTGTCCGCGTTATTGACCCATCTGCACTTAAGGGAAACCATGTGCACCACTCTATTGGTAGCTTTGGCGAATACAATAGCGAAATCCACCTTTCATATGCCGTTTCTTAAGTAGGTAACGCATAGACTATAGGGTCAATTGTGCAGGACTTACCCTGTCCTATGCTTAGCAGGTTGCATGGGAGCGATACGGGTCAGCTGCTTCCCTCTCCCAGTACAAGTGTGGGAAAACTGGCAGCCTGTGAATCCAATAATATGCATGCATGATCTGCGATGCCCAATAGTATATTTCAAGGTCTGGTGCATCCAGCCCACCCATCTTATAATGGAGAGGTAATGTTCCCCATCCCAGGCACAGCAGTTTCCTAGCCCAGGCCAAGTGAGTCATAAGTGTGTGCAAATTGCAAAACACGTATTGACAAACAAGAAAATAATTTTCATGAGAGCTATTCTGCCCATCAATGAGGGGTAACCGTATCCAGCTCTCTATCACCTCTGTCAAAAGCTGCACTGCTTTCCCATAATTCTCTCTTATTACCACGTCAGGGTATGTATGTATCTGAATCCTTAGGTTCAATGGTCCGCACTAAAGGGAATTCTGTTTGTGTAGGCATGGTGGATGTTGTGAGTGAAATATCAATAATTTCTCCCAATTTACTTTCAATCCCGGGGTTTGTTCTATCTATGTAGTACAGATTTGTAAAACTTTTAAAAAATGTTAAACTTAGTCCTAAGGGCTCCTCTTCATTTTGCTTAACTCGTTCGCTGCGGTGGAAATTTCCCCACTGTGCAGGCGTATTGTACGCGTGCAGTAATTGGACGCCCCCCAGCCGTCCGACGCACACACCCAACGTGACAGCCGGGGGCCGTCCGACGCATGGATCGCGTTAATCAGGCCCCACAAAAAAATCTGACATGCTGAAATAGATAACACACCTGGTGGAGGTATTTTGTTAGCATGGTTTAGGCAAGAGTACTACACTTGAAGTAGCCATGCACTGCACATAGCCACACAAGCGAATGATAGCCATCTTCTGTTGTACTAGCACAGTTTGTACACAATATATGTCATTTTAGAAGGAACTATGCCCAGCCTTTTGGCTGTCATTCCACTTACTGATCTGGAAAATATCAGGAACAATAGTTTAACCAAAAGTGTTCTTCAAAAGCATAAATAATTTTCATCAACTTCCTCTGTTATTCAAATACTTTGTCAGTAAGTGTATGTACAGTGCACAGCTAGGGTGGGCAACAAGACACAAGATGAAGTCATACACCAAATTGAATCTGCTGCACAAATCACATGTAGACAGCAACAAACTATTTTATTTTTCAATAAGGTCCTTGACATTCTTTCCTATTTTACAATATGCACTTGGCAGTCTTATTTTTATTATCTGAAAAGAATATTGGCAATAGTGTTAGTTATCTGTGTAGCATTCTTTTTCAAGAAGTTGACTAGTTTGGGGAGAAAAGGCTGTGTTGCCTGGAAAAGAAAGAGATACACATATATAAATATACATTTCAGTTGGGAGTTAAAGAAAAATGGAAAACATTTTTACATTTATAGGTAACTTGAACCCTAAACATAAGCTACTCATGACCAAACAGCAATAGTGATTAATAAACTGCATTGAACAATTACATTATCTAAGTTTCAATACATACAGGTATTATAACTAATGTGGCTTGCAGTACACCTCCAGCACAAGTAAAAAACAGGATAAGTGTTAAAATTTGTCCTGAATTCTTATGATTGTTATGAAGTGCTCAGTTGCACAATAACTCAGGACCAATGTTTATGCTATTACAGTGTAGGCCCTGCATAGCTGAGCTCCCCAGGTTTCCGAGCTCCTTGACAAGTTTCCCAGATCCATGCATAACTAACTGCAATGGTGTGGGTTTTGACTTTCCACTCTGGGATTTGTAGTTCTTGTTTATCCACATAAAACCAGGAATACGCTTCCCAGAAGTCAAAGACTAAGCCCTGTTCTGGAGTAGCTAGTCAAGCCTGAACCAAGGATTCTTGGTAGTTACAAGGAAATGGCAGGGTGTGAAGGGCCTGAAAGGTTTGGGATGGGCGGAGATACCCGACCTCACGATTCAGCAGCTTACTTTTCTAATTTCAGAAAGTGCTAAAGACTCAGTGCCATGCCACAGAAATTTGCACTAGTCAAAACTGATTCCACACAATTTTTCTCTTTGTAAAGATCATATGTTCTCACAGCTTTTTTAATGGAAATTATCGCAGTATGTTTGAGACAAAGCCATTTTGCTCAATAGTTTATAACAGTAGTATCACAGATAGTGTAAAAATAGTTTTTTTTCTCCAAAAAGGCAATTATGGATTAAGATTAGTTGAACTTTCTCTGGTGCTTTTTAAATGATGTATAAACAATACATATGTAAAATAAGGTTTCAGCATCCATCTGTAATATGGACAAAAACCTCAGCATAACCTGCAAAGTCAATAAATCTGTCTATCATGTGGGATTATGTGGAAGAAGTGGCTACTGGAAGGCGAGAACCGATGTAAAGATCAGCTAAATACACAGGGCTTGGAAGGATGGAGGAGATGTCATTGGGGTAACAGGATTGTCATGGAGCCATTTTAGTTGAGAGATTAGAAACATCAGTTATGTAGGGGGAGGGGCAGGCAGTGTAAGATGCGGATGGATAGTGGACACCCATTTTGAAGGACAACAACAAACCATGCATGTGGGGGTCAAATAAATACTCAACCATATGGCTCACACCCCTCCATTGATATTCCCTGATGCTTACCCTTTCTCTCTCAGAAACGTAACAGATCTGGTTTAAAAGTATAGGGCTGCTCCTCTGAAACATGCCCGATGTGCCGTGCCACAGTGAGTGCTGTGAAGACACAAAAAAGAGAATGAGGGAAACACTCAGTCAAAGTATTGTGCCCCTGTCAATAAGCATGTTACCCACCCCAAACATCACTTTCTCTTTTTTCTAGTCTCCCCAGTTTGCTCTGTATAAGCTGCAGAAGAATTGTAAACTCCCGTAGACTCTCTGTTACCATTTTGTTTCCAGAACCCACTTTAGATTGTATGTAGTGAAGTAAACCTGTGCAATGCCAGTTGAGTTTCTAGCACATAAGCATTCCTAAGACTGCTTAATTGGGTATAATAATAACTTACAGCCAGATTCATCAAGCGAAATGCGCTCGCAAAAGGGCAAGATTCGGAGAATCTGGCCCTTTGCTAGTGCAATTTTTGCATTTGGGATTCATCATCCCAAATGCAAAAATCGCTAATAAAGAATTCGCAAATTTGCGAGAATTAGCATTTAAGGAATCTGTATTAGAGATTCCTTAAATGCTATTCATGAAACATTTAAAAATTGCGAATTCGCAATTTAGGACCGCTATTTACCACGAAGTCAAACCTCGTGGTAAATAGCGAAAACTTAGAAAAATGCATTTAAATGCATTTTTCTAAGTTGCATGTTACACACACACATGTCCTTTGGACATGTGTGTGCACATCATCAGTGTAAATTCACATTTCAGGGGTGCTACAGGGTGTCCTTGGACACCCCCGGCACCCTTGAATTCGCATCCTTATTTGCGATTAGCAATTTGCTAATCGCAAATAAGGAAGCTGTAGGAATCGCAATTTATTTTGCGATTCCTACATGAATCCGTTTTGCAAGTCCTTAATAGCGATTCCTTAATAATCGCTATTAAGGACTCGCAAAACAGGACAATGATGAATCTGGCTGTTGGTACTTATATAGCGCACGACTCACCACCAGGGCATCTAGGCGCTGTACTCATACCGCTGTAGGAACCCTTCCTGGTTTTTCCCTGTGAAGTGTCCACTCCTGGGCACCCCCATGGTGAAACCAGGCGTCCCAGCGCTGTTGGGGCCGTTGTGGAGATTAAGCAAGCTATTGCCCAGAGTTGCAGCGTGGGACCCATGATTAGAACAGGCACTGAGGCGAGAATATAAGGTCCGAGGAAATTTTGAGCCCGAGACCCGCCGAGGCGGGAATCGAACCCTTGTCCCGGGCCAGAGCTCTGCATCAAGGTCTGCCGCTCTAGCCATTGAGCCACACTTCTCCACTGGCAAAAGGAACAAATGATGGATGGAATGCTGAACAATGCAAACATTCACCCCCAGTCACAAAGATCTTTGTTAAATCGATCGTTATTTTGGTCACCACACCACCCCAACCTGGACCCAGCCATGTGGGTAGGCCAGTAGTTGGAAATTAAAGGGATGGAAGATACCATTGCTGGACAAGCTATCACCAACCAATTATATGCTCACACTGAAACTTATAACACCCTAGGCACTAATGAACCACTGTAGAATGGCATTTTTCCTTACAGGCAATGAAAGCCCCACTCAGAAGCAATTGCATGTTTTCCTTCGGTGTTTAGTGTTTACAACTCTTTCCATTGATTTTTCACCTTCAGAAATGATCATTCTGATGCAAGAGCGATATTATCTTACATAATTCATAAGCAATCACACTAACAAGGAAAATTAAGACTCATTCAGTAACCGGGGGCTCGTTAATGCAACACCCTCTGCCACAAAATATGAGGGCAAAAACGGACAACCTTTCCCATTATTTAAAATGAACAGGGATTCATTTTTCCATTACAATAAATCTGCTTAAAACATGGAACAGAAACTGCACCAGTGGATATCTGGGTCAGCTTGTGAGATTCAGCTAAGGCTTCCTAAGCAAGATGATGCTTTTCAACCACTCTGTCTCATCTCCCTAGACTATCTGTTGCACACATCATTGACCACTCCGCTCCATTTCTTTGAAATCTCCCACCCTGCGAGGTCACATGAAGAGTACTGCATCATCCTTCATTCTGACCTAAAAGACACAGCCTTACCTTCCACTCCTAAGATGATGACTTGTAGATTTATTTGCAGGTCACAGGAAGCAACTCATGAATGTGACAGAAGACCTCAAAGCAATAGAGATGTGGATGACTCCGAGCAGCCTGACACTCCCTGGCTCCAAAACAGAAATCCTGGTGCTGAGACACCACATCTCCTTTACAAAATACTGGCACTCTGATTCCCAACCTTCTTTGGAGACATTTTTCCATGAAAACCAAAGTCAGGTCATAGTCTTTATATAGCCACAAACCCCAGTCTCAACTGACAGAAGCAGTGGTCAATACCACTTTCTACTAAATATAACTCCTCAAAAAAATCTTGCCTCTCATCCCAAAAAATACCACCTCTGGAGATAGAAACATCAGTAAATGTGACTACGGCTATTTCCTGTACATCACTCCCCCTGCCAAACCAAAGTACTATGAAAAACGGAAACTTGCCGTTCAACGTTTACAATTCACACTTTTTTCCACATACAAAAGCATAGACCAATCACGCCTCAATAAAATATTCTCACTTTGCCTAACCTTCAACTGCCTTTAACCCGTTAACCGAGGCGGTAATTCCGCCGCGGTGCAGGCGTTTCCGTGCGCGAGCGGGGCCGCGTCGGCCATTGGCCGACGGCAGCACTGGGAAGGTAGTGCTGCCGTCGGCCAATGGCCGACGGCAGCAAGGAAAGGGTTAAGGTTCAACACCCTTATACCTACAGAATAAAATCATACACCACCAGCTTACCATCTAAGATTCAAAGCAATCAACCTTTTAGTGGTTACTGGAGCCAATTGTAGAACACACTTCAGAGTCACTGGCTTTCAATTTTTCAATATCCTCAGCCCACACACTAATAATCCTACTAGTAACCTGACCTTCAGGAATCAAAACTAACCTTGATCAAATTATTGCTTGCACAACCACTTATCAATACAATTAGAAACAATAAGAATGTCATGCAATAACAGTCATCCCCATACAACATGTGTCTTGCGGAAGCCTAGAAACAGTTGACATGAAGTGAGTGCTTAACTAAACAAATAAACATAAAAGTTTGTCAAGAATCATGGTGTCAGCATTAAGTGGTTATCCAGGGCTAGGTGGATGGAGACGACATCGGTCTGAGTTAGATAAAATAAGAATGTAGGGTCAGATTTATCAAGGCTTTGTGTTGGTGCAAAGTCACAAAAAGAGATGAGCACCGGTGCAAAGTCTTGATAAAGTTTTCAATTTTCAGTGCAAACGTTTATTTGTGAGGAAGGTTGACTAAGAATATCGCAAAGTAGCTGTTTGTGTTACTTTGCTTTACTTTATGTCAAGGGGTGTTCCATGGGTGGTACATGGGCGTTCCCATGTAATTACCCAAGGAGATTAACACAGAGCCCCATCTACTAACAGAGGTAGACAGGGGTTTACACTAAAAGAATGCCTCCATGAGAAAGGCACAAAGTAGGAGAAATACTTTTTTCTCCAAACTGTTCGCTCATTGCATGTGTATAAAGAACATGCACAAAGTGGCAAAGTTTAAAAGTAAGTCTAAGCAAAGTAATTTGTACTGGAGGGTTATCATTTCGGTACAAAACCTTCTGGTACAAAAGTTTCTGCATGGCGCTAGGCAACCTTAAGGAGAACAAGAACTTGGGGAAATGGCAGCAGTGCACTATCTGTGTAGATGTGACACTGTCCAGCTCTCTCCCTTCCACGCAACACACCACAGTAACTTTGCTTGTCGCTCTGCGCTGCATGAAAAGTAGATTTTCCCCTTAGAGCTTAATGGCATTTTCAAAATGAGAAAGCAATAGTTTAGAGATTTGATCATTTGGGGGGAGGGTATAAAAGTTTGCAGAAGATTTAAAGACAATTCACTGATAGAGAATTGTAACAGCATGCACTGGGTGGTGAAAAAGGAAACACTCACACATGGGTCTGTCCACTGATCACTTACCCTCTGCCTTCCTGAAGTGTGATTTATGAGGCGACACACCAATGCGATGCTGCTCTCTTGTTTTCCATCTGAGGAGCGTAAGTCTGGCAACTGTGAAGATACCGAAAAAAGTGTCAGGCAAGATATCTCCCAACAGCCACAACAGAGCACTTTATTTTTACCTGCCTGTAGTTCTCCTATTGTACAGTTATCTACTTTTGAAATAGCAACCTATAGATGTACTTCGGGACCAAAGCATATTCTTGAAACTATCAGAGAGGAATGAATAATTACGTAGAAAAAAACGGAATTCAGTTTCGTAAAGCTGTTTTCTGTGCATAGGGCTGATGCTTTAATGCATGGCAAGAAAGCTTTAGAATGCCCAACTATCGAATAAAGCCTGAAAATTGCGTTTTTGAAGTGTCTGGGGAGTGGTTGAGCAAAATACGTCTTTGCTATTTGTAGGGAAAACTCAGACACTGTTTTCTTCTGTGCAAAGAACCATAAAGAAGATGCAGGAGTTAAGATGAAAAGACACAAAAGAGGTGATTTCTGACCATTTGCAATCATGGCATAAAGATGAAGCACCCAGAGTGGGCTAGGAGGGATGGAGATGACATCAATGTGGCAACAGTAGGTGGCTTAAGTTGGCCATGGATTTGCAATCTGATCTGGGTGCCTAAAACTGGTTTATTGGATCACTCGATAGTTACCCTTATGGAAAAAAGATGGGATGAGGGATAATGCGGTTTTAGAATATCCAGTGGTGAAATATTTTTAAAACATATTGATCTAGGCCATTCCATTACAGCTAGCATGGAAACATTTAAAAAACAAGCTAATTCCCTATCCACTGATTACCTCTCACTTATTCTTTGACTTTCACTATCATAAGGGACAAGGCTTGTGGGGCCATATATACGATCATTCTCTTTAGCGAATCGCAAATCGCGACGTTTTGCGACTCACAAAATGGAATGTACAACAGTGTCTGTGACACTATTTGTGATTTTCAATTGGGTCGCAAGGTACCTCCCTCATTAATATTCAAGAGGCAGGTCGCAATTTGTGAATTATTGGGAATGGCCTGCAAACACAGGGATGGTGGTCTGTTGGGGATAGCAGACCCCAATGTCTGTGTTTGACTTTTTAATAAGCAACTTTTTTCAAAATTCAGTCCATTTGGGAGTGGCTTACCACCTACTTGAAGTAGGCTGTAAACTGCAAGTGTTTTGCAAACACAAATGTGGTTGGAAAACAATGGTACATACCATTATGACTCGCTATTAGGAAGGTACGCCCTTGGCATGCCCTATCCTAATAGCAACTTACAAACACTATTTTGCGAGTCACTGACTCGCAAAATAGCGTTTGTACATACCACCACCTTTTTTTGCTGTCACAAACGATCCGATTCCCCGTTTGAGGCCGCAAAAAAAGGTCATACATCTGGCCCCTGGTCTATTCCACTTCAAGTGTGGCAGGGCTGGGTTCTTGCTGTGAAGATACCAAAAAAGCATTAGGCAAGATTCAGTTCAAGGGCAATCTCCTCTATCCACACACATACAGTCTCTCTAGCTCCACAATGAAAGACATTTTGCTTTTTACTGTTGTGCAGCCTACAGGTGATCGTCTAAGTGGGAAGACAGCTCATGTTTAAGTCTGACCACTTTGTGAGATGATCGATTATTACTTCTAGCAAATTTGGCACAATGCCTAAAAAATAGTTTGGGTAATGTGTAGCCCTATTCATTTATTTAGTGTGAACAGGTTAAAAATGGAAATTACATTGTTGGTATGCCGGAAGAAACATTTCAGGGGAAGGTAACATGAGTAATGAGTAACCATTTATCCAGACATCAAGGGAAAGACAAAGAAGGGTGTTCCAGGTCAGCGATAATAATGCAGCAAGGCAAAAAGCCTCAATTACACTGCAGCTGAAGAACTGGTGCAGATAGGAAATTTGGTCTGGGATTACATGGCCCAGCAGCAAAAGATGACCAGCTACCCAACCCCTCAATATCACTTAAACCAGGTAAGGTGCTCCCTTCTTTGCTCAGTGTTCCGTCATGCAGTGATTTTGTGCAGCCTTCTCCTACTTTACCACCACAACTTCCTCTTTAAGCTCTGATTCCTCCACCCAGATGTCTCCATACCATTGGGTTCCCACTTCATCGCAGCCTACCCATGCCCCTGCACACTACCACATTCAACCTCAGACTTACTTATCCAACACACGGCACTAGCCTCTTCATCCATTCATATGCATGTACTTTCATCGCACCACCTATCCATGGACTCAGTTACTCTACAACCAACCAAGCACTAACTTCAATTTAGTCACCTTTTATGTTTAATGATCAGCAGTCAAACTTTAATCTGCAGTTACTTTTAAACACAGAGGGACAGCCCCCTCTTCTGTCCCTGTTTAAAAACCACGACTTCAATTATGTGTATACCCCTTGGTGCCCTTACATACTCAGAGTATTTAAGGCTTATGTACTCCGAGTATTTAACAGTGGCACCGATGGGAAGGTACTGCAGTGAATTTGGTATTTGGCAGCGCTATTTCTTAGAGCATCCTCACATCCATTTTTGGTTGCGAGGGTGCATTTAGCACTGAGAAAATAGCAGCACATGCACACTCCGCTCCATTGCTGAATTCCACAGAATTTTAATATAATACCACAGAATTACACAAAATCAAATTCGACCGTCTGTCTGCCCCAAATGGTACTGCCTGACTGCAAGATTTGGCTTTGCAACTTCTCCAGCAGAAAGGCTGGCAGGCCCAGCAGAGTGTGTTATATACTTAGCTAACTTGGGAGGTATGAAGGCAATGATTAGGAAAATATGGAAATTACAAAGAAAAAAATTGGATTTGTTTAGCTGATGTACATGTCTTTTTCTCTTTAGCTTTATCATTTCCTTTGGTACATAATCAAGGATCTAGAGTAAAGAAGTAATGATCCATGTGTAAGAAGACACCTGACTATTTTTGGAGGAGAAAACCAGTGATTACTTATAGCAAGTCTGGCAGAGTCTAAAAGAATATTTTGAGTAAAATGCAGCCTAATTAATTTGTTTACTGTGAATAGATTTAGAATAGAAAATAGATTGATGGTATGTGAGAAGCCCATTGAGCCAGAAATAAAGGTAAAGACTAGGAAAGGGTTCGTGAGTAGCGAGAATCATGCTGTGAAGAAGAAAAGCCTAGCTCTTTGGAGGACGTAGGTAACATCAACATATTGATGGCAAGTGAGAAAGAGGGGTGCTGAGGGTGTACTATGCAACTTTTCCCCTCTACTGATATGTGCATTAATTCACTTAAAATGTTCTTCCTTTGAAAATGCCTGGACAGTAAGGCATCCATGTGGTGCAATGCAGTTGTAAAATTTTAATTTCAGCCCACAGCAGCATTTGCATTCTATTTCAAACCTCTTCAGTCACCCATGGCACTCTGCCTAAGTCAAAAGGTGATCATAAATGCTCCAGTACCATCAATATTGTTTTGAGGAAATCACAAGTGATGGCAGACAAAAGCCTTAACCTCTTAGCTATTAGGTCTTCCCCACCATCCCCCTGGTTATAAGCCTTTTTTTGACTATTTGGGGTAGCTCGCACTTAGGCCCTTGTAACTATTTGTCAACATTAGGTATCCATGCCAAATTTGCGTCCCAGGGTTTGTGGATTCCCCTGGAGGGGTCCCAAAAATTAGCCAAAAGACAGCAAAGCACATTTCCTTTCTTTTTTGTGGAAAAGTGGGGGAAAGGGGCTGCAGAAGAAAGCATCAGTTCATTCCCCTGCACATGGTATCATCAAACAGTTTGTGGTACTCAAATCTCCATCTTCCCAGCTTTGAGAAACAGACAGAATTTTGTCAGAAAACCCATATGTTTTAACAGTTTGGGCATTTTACTGGGACATAGCCTATTTTTGCTACTTTTTGTGCACCAACCTCCTTCCAGTTAGTGGTTAAAATAGAATTGGAAGCAATAATGGATCCTGGAAAACTATACATTTCTGAAGTAGACACATTTCTGAATTTAGCTAGATTTTTAATAGAAACTAATAGTTGAAAATAAGAAAAATTGAAAATGAGATTTAAAAAAACAGCTATTTGTGCCAACGTTTTCACCTGTAACATCTTCTATGTAGTTCAGATTTCCTTACAGCAATATACCGTTAAATCCACCAGACCCTTCTGGTTGTGGGGATACATAGGACTTGTAGGTTCACTGTTAGAACTGGGGGTCTCTAGTTAGCAGAGGTAGGTACCACTGTCCAAATAGGGACCCTTGCTTCTAGTCAGGGTGAGGAGGAAACACTCTTTAGATAACCTCTGCTCACCCCCTTGGTAGCTTGGCACAAGCAGTCAGGCTTATCCAAAAGCAATGTGTAAAGTATTTGTACCAACACTCACAGTGACTCAGTGAAAACACCTCAAACTGACTCCACAACAGTTTAGAAAAATAAAGGTATTTAATCTAAACTACACAACACCAAAACAACAAAAATCCAACATACACAGTTCAAAAATATGGTTGCAAAAGAGTTCTTAAGGCTGCGATAAAAGAATCCACAGTTGCATGAAAAGTTTTCAGTTGCGTCACGTTTAGTGAATAGTACCTTTTGAATGCGACAAAGTTCCAAAGCAGAAGCTGGTGCGGTGGAAAACAAGCAATGCGTTGCTCCTGAGACCCTGGGGAGGCGATGCGACAACCCCGCTGCAGCAGCGGGCGGGTTGCGACGAATCTGGTCTGTATGGGGAGGATGGCGGACTTGTATGGATTCCGATGCGTAGGTTCCGTGGGAAGTTTTCTCTCGCAAAGGCATGATGCGATGATCTTTGGAGTTGCGACGATCTCCAGGGCGACGATGCACGGACCAGAGGTGATCTCTCTCTCGCAGCTCCTCGATGCGATGGCTTCTGCGACGACACTCACAGCGACGTGATGCGGTCCGCAAGCAAGCGGTGCGGCAATCTCACCCAGCGACGACAGGCTCTGCGATGACACTCGCAGCGATGGTAATCTTCCCGCACCACTCTGGTGCGTCCCGCAAACGAAGGATGCGACGGCTCTGGCAGCGGCAACAGGCGCTACGACGATCTCGACCTTCGTAGCGGCGGGAATTTTGTTGCACTGTCGGGAATGCGCTCTGCAAGCGAGCGATGCGACAAAACTTGCAGAAATTCTTTAAAAGCTTGGTTTCCAGCTTCCCAACACAGGTACAACTTCTAAAGGCACCACACATGGGCCATGCACTCAAGGAAGGACAGAACTCTCTCAGTAGAGTTCAGGGAATCTGCGGGTGAAGTCCTTTTGTTCCTGGGACTTCAGAACAGGGAGCCAGCTCTTCCCAGGCCCTTGGAGATTCCTTCAAGACAGGGGACACAGCACAAAACAAAGTCCTTCCCCTCTCCTTGGCAGCAAAGCAACAGCAGGTCAGTCCAGCAGAGCAACAGCAGGTCAGTCTTCCGTCTTCAGTTTCAGCTTTCTCCTTGGCAGAGGTTCCTTCTTGATTCCAGGATGATCTAATTTTCTCTTGTCAGGGGTCCTGTAATTATACCCCTAAAAGTCTTTGTTCTCTTTGTGCAAGTGGGCCCTGAGCCCGGTCTGAACCAGTTCTGGGTGTTCCTCGAGCACTTTGTTTTCCTGGCTTCTCCTTTCCTTTCAGAGTGAGGGGCAGGGTCGTCAGTCGCCCTGCAGGAGGTGGAGCTTGCATTGTGGAAGGTAGGTACAGCCCTATTCAGGCCCAGGGGCTATCTCCTCCCACCACTCAAGTTGCAAATGCAGTCATTCAGCCTAGGGCTGAATCAGCCAGCCTCCTGGGGAATCCCCAGCCCCTGTCACTCTCAAAACAGACAGTCAATTCACAAACAGGCAAAGGCACACAGAAAGGTCAGACAAGAGAACAGCAACTTTCTAAAAGTGCTGTTCTAAAAACAGGATTTAAAAACAACCTTTCCTAAAAGATGTGTTATTAAATTCTGAGTTCAGGGATACTAGACTTTTATGTCCTATCTTGCTCCTATGTGAAGATATGCTGGTAGCCACTGTAGCCAGCATCCCCCATGATAGCCTATGGAGCATGATAGCCTTGCAGCTGTGAAAAACGAAAATGGCTGTAATTCATTACCAGAGCATGTCACCTGCACAAGTACATGCTCTACCTTTCACATACACTGCACCCTGCCCAAGGGGGTACCTTGGGCCTTCCATAGGGGTGACCAATGTGCACAGAAAGGGAAGGGTTAGGCCTGGTCAGTGGGGACACTGACCAGGAGGACATGGCAGTTCACAGATTGCACACAGGCACTGCGGTGGCAGGCCTGAGACACCATTTTAGGGCTACTTATGTGGGTGGCACAATCAGTGCTGCAGGCCCACTAGTAGCATTTGCCATCACCAGCCCTGGCACACTCAGTGCACTTTACTTGGGACTTCTTGGTAATACAAATATGCCAATCATGTATATCCAATCACAATAACAATTTACACAGAGAGCATATGCACTTTAGCACTGATCAGCAGTGGTAAAGTGCCCAGAGTCCTATTGCCAACAGCCACAGGTCAGGAAAAACAAGGGAGGAAGAAGCAAAACGTTTGGGGATAACCCTGCAAAAATGGCCAGTTCCAACATTCACCAAGAACCAGAGGAACCCAGAGCCAATAACTGCGCTGGGTCTTTGAATGACTTTTCATTGTGTACCGGGTATATAGCAATTCATTTATTAAAATATAAAGAGTGAAAAATAGGTATCAAGGACACCTATGTATTTCCAAAATGGGAAAAAATATAGAGTTTAGAAGCAGTAGCCATTTGCTCATCTCCGAAATTGTAGAAACCCATACTAGCATGTGAATTATAGGACATTTTTCAAAGTGACATCTTTTTTGCACATTGTCTTACATTTGAAAGGCAGAGATGCATACAAACTCAATACGGAATATCAGTTGCTCTACAAATTTGTGTTCCTCTAAGTTTCCCATAAAAATGGTACCTCACTTGTGGGAGTAGGATTAGTGCCTGCGTCAGGAAATGGGCCAAACTGCAATGTGGACACACCACATTTTCACAGAAAAAACTGACCCTTTTTTTACAGTGTTTAGCTGTGGATTTTGAACCCTAGCTCTGCTGGAACCTGGGGAAATCTAGCATACCTGTACAGTTTTAAAAAGTAGGCACCCAGTGGAATCCAGGAAGGGGAGACTTGTGCAGATCTCACCAGGTTCGGTTACCCAGTACCCCTTCCAAACCTCAAACTTTGAAAAAAAACACAATTTCCTCACATTTCTGTGATGGGAAGTTCTGGAATCTGCATGGATCTACAAAATGTCATGCACCCCGAATTCCCCAAAGCCTTCCAATAAAAATGGTACCTCACTCATGTGGGTAGGCCTAGTGCCCGCCACAGGCAAAATGCAACGTGGACACACATCAAATGTTTAGAGTGAAAATTACCCTTTTTTCTCAAAGTGCCTAGCTGTGAATTTTTAACCTTAGGCATGCCGACACCTAGGGAAACCTAGCAAACCTATACATTTTTTAAGGGTTGAGTTGTGTGGCTATCACCAGGTTCTGTTACTCTCCTGCAAACCTCAAAATTTGTCGCAAAAAATACAATTTCCGTACATTTCTGTGAGGAAAATTTCTGGAATCTACGTGGATCCACAAAGTTCCACCCACCTCACATTCCCCAAAGTCTTCTGATAGAAATCATACCTCACTTGTGTGGGTAGGCCTAGTGCCACGACAGGAAACATGCCAAAACGTAACGTGGACACACCCCATTTTTACAGTGAAAACTGACTCTTTTTTTTCAAAGTGCCTAGCTGTGTATTTTGAACCTGGGGAATCGTGGTAAACCTATACATTTTTGAAAACTAGACACCCAGGGGAATTCAGGAGAGGGTGGCTTGTGAGGCTCTCATCAGGTCCTGTAGCTCAGAATCCCTTGCAAACCTCAAACTTTGTCACATAAAACACATGTTCCTCACATTTCTGTAATGGAAAGTGCTGGAATCTACGTGGGCCCAGAAGATTCCACCCACCCCGCATTCCCGAAAGTCTCCCAATAAAAATAGTACCTCACTTGTGTGGGTAGGCCTAGTGCTCGCGACAGGAAACGGCCCAAAACACAACTTGGACATACCACATTTTTACTGTAAAAACTGACCCTTTTTTTTGCAAAGTGCCTAGCTATGGATTTTGAACCCTAGCTCTGCCGGCACCTAGGGAAACCTAGCAAACCTATACATTTTTTAAAACTAGACACACAGGGGAACACAGGAGGGGGTGACTTGTGTGGCTGTCACCAGGTTCTGTTACCCAGAATCCCTTGCAGACCTGAAAAACTACTGGCCCATCTCGCTCCTCCCCTTCGCTGCCAAAGTCATATCGAGGCTCGTGAACACCCAACTGACCGCCTTTGTCGAATATAACTCCATCCTAGATGCCTCCCAATCTGAATTCCGCAGCAACCACAGCACTGAGACCACCCTTCTAGCCACCACTGATGACATCCGCATGCTACTGGACCAGGGACACACGGCGACCCTAATCCTGCTAGACCACTCCACGGCCTTCAACACCGTGTCACACCGCACACTCACAGCCAGACTTCACGACGCAGGGATACAAGGAGCTGCCCTACACTGGACCCAATCCTTCTTCTCCGGCTGAACACAGAGGATCAGACTCCCACCCTTCCGCTCCAAACCCACCGATATCACCTGCAGGGTACCCCAGGGATCATCTCTCAGCCCTACGCTCTTCAACATCTACATGGCCCCCCTCACCCCCATTGTCAGACAGCATGGGCTCAGCATCACATCCTACACCGACAACACACAGCTCATCCTGTCCCTCACGAAAAATCCCGAAGACACCAGACTCTGCTTTCAGGAAGGAATGAAGAATGTGGCAACCTGGATGAAGGAAAGCTGTCTGAAACTCAACTTAAAGACAACCAAGGTCCTCATCCTCGGACCCTGCTCCACCGCCTGGGACAACACCTGTTGGCTGCCTGTCCTTGGGATCCCACCCACCCCCACTGACCACGCCCGGAACCTCGGCATCATCCTCAAATCCTCCCTGTCCATGAACCGCCAGATCAACGCTGTTGCCTCCACCAGTTTCAACTGCCTTCGCATCCTCCATAAGTCCTTCAAATGGTTCCCCTCTGACTGCAAAAGGACCGCCACCCACGCACTCATAACCAGCAGACTTGACTACGGCAACGCCCTCTATGCCGGAATCAACAGAACTCTTCTACACAGACTCCAAACCATCCAGAACGCCACAGCCAGACTTGTCCTCGGAACTCCACGGTTCAAGCACATGTCCCAACACCTACGCACCCTCCACTGGCTCCCCGTCAAGAAGAGAGTCACTTTCAAACTCATCACTCACTCCTACAACAACATCGGACCGAAATACCTCAACAAGAGATCCTCTTTCCACACACCAAAGAGAAATCTTCGCTTTACCAACCTCGCTTCGGCAGATGTTCCCCGCATCCACAGAAACAAAACCGGAGGAAGAGCCTTCTCCTACATCGCAGCCAAGCCCTGGAACGAGCTCCCGCCGGTGAAGATCAGACGCTCCCCGACCCTGCACACGTTCAGGAAGAAGCTCAAGACTTGCCTCTTCGTCTGATCCGGAGCTGTCTCCCCCTCCCCCCCCCCGCCCAGTGGCTTGAGACCCTCATGGGTGAGTAGCACCCTATAAGAACCCCTGATTTATTGATTGATTGAAAACACATTTTACTCACATTTCTGTGATGGAAAGTTCTGGAATCTGTGTGGATCCACAAATTCCACCCACCCCGAATTTTCCCAATGTCTCTCAATAAAAATGTTACCAAACTTGTGTGGGTAGGCCTAGTGCCGGAGACAAGAAAATGGCCAAAACACAAAGTGGATACACCACATTTTTACAGTGAAAACTGACAATTTTTTGGCAAAGTCCCTAACTGTGGATTGTGAACCTTAGCTCTGCTGGCACCTAGGGAAACCTACCAACCCTATACATTTTTGAAAATTAGACACCCAGGAGAATCCAGTATGGGTTGACTTGTGTGGCTCTCACCAGATTCTATTACCAAAAATCCCTTGCAACCCTCAAACTTTGCCAAAAAAACCTAATTCTCTCCACATTTCTGTGATGAAAAGTGCTGGAATCTACGTGGAGCCACTAACTTCCACCCACCCCGCATCCTTTAAAGTCTTCCGATACAAAATGGTACCTCACTTGTGTGGGTGGGCTAAGTACCTGCTGCAGGGAAGGGCATTGTAGAGATTTCAAAATTACCTATCACAAAACCCATGGTTTTGCAAAGGGACTCACATGGTTTTTTTGGCCCCACACTCAGTGGCCATCTATTTATTTATTTATTTATTTATGGATTTTATAAAGCGCACGGCTACCCCCAACGGGGGTGTCCCGGCGCTAAAATTATCTGCTGGAGGAGAAGAGCAATCTAAATAGAAGCGAATAGCCAAGTTTTCAGGCGTCTTCGGAACAGAGCTTCAGATGGGGCGAATCTAAGGTCGATCGGTAAGCTGTTCCAATGTTTGGCAGCTAGGACAGCAAATGCTCTGCCACCCATTCTTGAGCGACGGAATCTAGGCACAAGCATGAGACGCAGGTTGTTAGAACGAAGGTCTCTGACTGAGTGAGACAGTCTCAATCTCTTTCTTAAGTATTCTGGGCCAGAGCCGTTCAGAGCTCGATAGGCCAGAACAAGCGTTTTAAATTTGATACGGTTGGCTATTGGGAGCCAATGGAGTTCTTTGCGAAACGCAGAGATAGAGTGTCTGTATGGGATGTTGCCAATCAGTCTTGCCGCAGCATTCTGAACCACTTGCAGGCGTTCAATTTGATATAAAGGGGCCCCAGCATATAGACTGTTGGCATAATCCAGATGGGCAGTAATTAAGGCCTGAGTGACGGTTCTGCGAGCCTCCATTGGCAGAAATGGAAAGATCTTTCTCATCATTTTTAGTTTGCCAAAGCAAGTCGCAGTAACCTTGTTGATTTGAGGGCTACAGGAGAGGGTATCATCTTTTGTGAACCCAAGATTGCGGGCAGAATGGACCGGGACTGGAGGGGGGTTAAGTACCGTTGGCCACCAAAGTGGGGGTGGAATGGTCATTTTTTGATTAAAAAACAAGACCTCAGTCTTGTCGGTATTAAGCCGCAGGTGGTTCGAGGACATCCACAAACAGATTTCGCCAAGACAATGGCGGAAGCTGGAGAGGCTGGAGTCAGAGTGATCTCTAAATGAGAATATCAGCTGTGTGTCATCAGCATATGAGATCACTCTGACTCCGCATGCCTCCACTACCTTGGCTAGCGGGGCCAGGTAGACATTGAAAAACAAAGGACTCAGCGCTGAGCCTTGTGGGACTCCGCGTTCGAGAGGTTTGCATCCAGATTTAAAGGGTCTGAGAAGAACCCTCTGTGAGCGTTCCAAAAGAAAAGAACAGACCCATGCCAGGGCAGTGCCGCTCAGTCCAATCTGCTCCAGTCGGCCTAGAAAAATTTGGTGGGACACCGTATCGAAAGCGGCGGATAGGTCGAGAAGGACCAGCATGGCCTCCTCGCCCTTATCCACACATTCTCGTACAGTCTCCGAAACCTCTAGTAATGCGGTCTCCGTACTGAAACCAGCACGGAAGCCGGACTGGGAATCATGTAGCAGAGAGTTGGTCTCTAAGTACTCTGCAAGTTGTAGTTGGACTGCCTTCTCCAAAACCTTTGCGGGTTTCGGAAGAAGGGAAATGGGCCGATAGTTACTGAATTGCATGGGGTCAGCATCTGATTTCTTTAGGATGGGCACAAGAAGGGCCTCCTTCCACGCAGAGGGGAATTGGCCTAATCGTAAGGAGGCATTCCAGATGGTAGTGAGTGGCTCCAGCAATAGGGTAGACAGTTCACTCATGATTTTTGGGGGGACTGGGTCTAGCGGGGAGCCCGATTTGCACTGTAAAAATAATTTAAGTGCAAGGTCAGGAGTAAGATCCTTAAAAGAGTCTAGTGAAGGAGCAGTATCATGGGTGGTAGAGGCCAAGGGGAGGGGAGGGGCAGGTGGAGGAAAGGAGGATGCAATTTTTAAAAAAATTTCTTGAAAGAAATCAGATAGTCCGTTGCAAAGAGACTGGTTGGCTAAGTTGTTAGGAGTCATGGCAGGAGGTTTTACAAAATCTTTAACAATTTTAAACAGTGTCTTTGCTGAATTGTCTGCGGCTTTTATTTGGGAGGCAAAGAACTCTGTCATGGCAGATTTTTTTAATTTGATGAATTTCTTAAGGGCCATTCTGTAGATAGTTTTAGCCTCAGCATCATATGTCCGTCTCCAGCAGCGTTCTAATTTTTTGCAGTGACTTTTCTCTTTATGTAAAGCAGCTGAGAACCAGGGAGCAGAGGGGCGAGATCTTGCGGATGATACTGGTAGAAGTGGGGCAATTTCATCAACCGCAGCCGATAAGGTCGTATTGAATTTGGTGACGCAGTCGTCGATATTTACCACTTGAGACTCCAGAGGGCAACTAAATAACGGCTCTAAGGCAGTGCAGGTGATCTTGTGCCATTTTCTCCTGTAGTCTGTTCCCAATTCCACCGGGGTAGGTGCCTGAGGGAGTGGAATATCCACCCTGAGTAGGAGATGATCGGACCAA
Source organism: Lissotriton vulgaris (assembly GCF_964263255.1). Lineage (NCBI taxonomy): Eukaryota > Metazoa > Chordata > Amphibia > Caudata > Salamandridae > Lissotriton > Lissotriton vulgaris. The sequence continues at coordinate 1,254,550,010 of NC_141694.1, read as the reverse complement.
GTAAGGGGGAGGGAAGGATAAATAATGGTCCCTGGGAGGTTGGAAAAAATAAGGTCCAGTGTGTGGCCAGCGACGTGCGTTGGACCTTGGATTAGTTGCATCAGACTCAGGCTATGAAGGGCGTCGAGGAAACGAGTGGCTTGAATGCAGGTGGGATCATCTACATGGAGGTTGAAATCTCCTAATACAATAAAGTGCGGGTGCTTGAGGGATAAATCCGTGATAATGCTTACCAACTGAGATAATGCGGAGGGAGAAGCTTTAGGGGGATTGTAGACTAAGATGCCAGTTAGGTAAACTGCCGCTAGGTCAGCAATAGAAAAATACATAGCTTCAATCAGTCCAATGTTAGTAATTTTTTTAATGGTTATATTAAGGTGGGATTTGAACAAAATGGCAAGACCACCTCCCGTTTTTCCCTCTCGGTTAACACCCAAGAAGCGATAATCCGGGGGGGTGGCTAGATAGATATCCGGGTTAGAAGTATCTTTCGTCCATGATTCTGTAAGGAATAGAATGTCCCAACTGTAAGTGGTCAGAATCGACCAAATTTCATTGGCGTGACGAGGAAGGGATCTACAATTAATCAGTGCTAGTTTTAAAGTGCGAGCAGCCGGGGCGGGAGAGAGAGGTAAGGTACGTTCGCTCCAAGGGGGGAGAGATATGTGGCACTGAGGACAATTAAAGGCATGTCCGTCCAAGTTGTTAGGGGGGCAGCGAGCCGAAGTGGAACAAGAGCCCGCTCCTATTTGTAATAGCTGTTCCCTAGAACAACTTACGCAGGACTTGGTAGTTGCCTGAGCAGGGGGACTGGCCCTAGGCCCGTGCCAGGCGCGGACGGGCGCAGACGGGCTTGCCTTAGGGAACACTACCAAACCCAGACATCTTTAAAAACTAGACACCTGTGGGAGTTCATGGAGGTATGGCTTGTATGGACCCCCCAACGATTTCCTATCCAAAATCCCCTGCAAACCTCAAATTTAGTGGGGGCATTGGCATGCCAATTCTGGGCAGCCTCCACTCCTACATACAAAAATGCCAGTGTAATCCCTGGTGCCTGGGCTATTGACCCCAACTGCCTCCTGGAGGGGCAGAACGAATTTGGCATTTTTTGAGGGGGTGGAGGCATTGACATGCCCAATCTGGACAGCCCCCACCCCTGACCATTAAAAAAATATTGCATGGCCTGGTGGGTTTTCAGCCCGCCCATGGAGGCAGATACGGGGCTATTGCCCCCACCTGCCTCCCAGGGGCAGAAAGACTGTTCCAATTAGTTTTGGGGTAGGGGTATTGGCATACCCATTCTGTGCAGCCCCCACCCCTATGTAATAAAAAAAATCCCTGGTGCCTACTGGGCTTTCTGTCCCCCCCAGGAGGCAGATAAGGGGCTACTGCCCCATCTTCCTCTGGGGGGGCGTAGAATGACTGTGGCTTTTTTTTTGGGGGGGGGGGGCATTGACATGCCCATTCTGGACAGCCCCCACCCCTGACCATTAAAAAAATATTGCATGGCCTGGTGGGTTTTCAGCCCCGCCCATGGAGGCAGATACGGGCTATTGCCCCCACCTGCCTCCCAGGGGGCAGAAAGACTGTTCCAATTGATTTTGGGGTAGGGGTATTGGCATGCCCATTCTGTGCAGCCCCCACCCCTATGTAATAAAAAAAATTCCTGGTGCCTAGTGGGCTTTCTGTCCCCCCCAGGAGGCAGATAAGGGGCTACTGCCCCATCTTCCTCTGGGGGGGGCGTAGAATGACTGTGGCTTTTTTTTGGGGGGTGGGGGCATTGACATGCCTATTCTGGGCAGCCCCAACCTGAACTTTGAAGAAAAAAACATCCCTGGCGCCTAGTGGACTTTCTACCCCCTCCCGGGGCAAATTTTCACAGAGGCAAACGAACAGCATAACATATCCCCCAACTGTCAAGGACTTGGAGCGGAACATGCATCAATTATTACATAGGTCTTCCTGAGGCCTGGGCCGAAACATAATGCCAATGCAGTCTTTTTCCTTTCATTGTTTGCATCAACATGAAAACCCACCAGTTGAACTTCTGGATCAAGCCTGTTCCACCCTCCGTCAGCTAAGAATCTCCCACTTTTCCTCACTGTCTCTCTTTCCTCACTTTTCTCCAGGGTTGCTAATCTTCTCGAATTTGCATGGGCACCCTCTTGCCTGGTACACCAGTTTTTCTGCTCCCATACACTAATTCATGTCTTCCTCCCACTCCCGTATGATAGGTGTAGGAAAGTGTCCCTTTTTGCATGGTTGCCCCCCACTTTTTGCCTGATGTTTGATGCTTCTTGACTAAGTGTGCCCTGGGTACCTACTAATCAGGTACCCAGTGCCTATGTTCTTTCCCCAAAACTAAACCCTTGCTCCCACATTGGCACTCCGCTGGCCTACATATAAGTCCCAAATTAAAAGGTGCCTGGGGCTCCAAGGGCCTTGGAACCTGAGATAGTCTCACAGGGCTTAATCATATATTTTGCCACCCTCAGGAACTCCTCCGCCGATCCATACACCCTGCCACTGCAGTCTGTGTGCCAGGGGCAGAGCCTAAAACTACAGGTCGACATGACACAAATCGATGTGTGCCACACCCACCAAAACCCTGCCTCTAGTAGGCCTTACAGCCCTTAGGCAGGGTGCACTATACCACAAGTGAGGGCACAGTTGCATGAGCCCTCGGCCCCTACCGTACCTGTGCCATTTACAGGTGTTTGTAAGTGCAGTGAAGCCATTTTAGACCATGGGCTGGGAGTTTGGCACCCCGGACTCCACAGCTCCATGATGGCTTTAATGAAGACTGAGAAGTTTAGTACCAAACTTCTCAGCCCATGAAACCCACACTGATGCCATAGACTCATGAGGCTTGAGCCAGGAGCGGAACACAGCGTCTTTGCTCTTTTGCAATCTGCTCGTATTTTAATAGTATTTTAACCTGCTCGTGTTATATTAGAGGCTGTTGCTGGGGGGGGAGTCCGCAGTACTCTCTGTGATTGTTTGGAGCGGGACCACCATTTTGGGGTTAGTGTAGTTCAGCGGGCTAGTTTTCAACCCCTGACACTACATACGGACGTGGTAAGACGAATGCGCAGCGGACACACGCAGGGGGAAGGCAAGCCCATCTGCGTCCGTCCACACCGCCGCCAGATGCCAGACCTTCTGCTCAATCTACAGTTGCCCCGCGCAAGTATTCACACACTGTGCTTTTGTCTTTCGACACTAAATGCTCTACTTCTGCCTGGATTCCCCCACCTGGTTCCTTTAAGTGCAAGCAATGCCCCTTTCAACTCCAAATAGATATGTTAGGCTCACTCCCTCTGTATTTAGTTGAGTTTAAGTTTCTAAGCCTTAATTGCCGGTCGCTGGCTAGGTACCATGCTGAGGTCTTCGACTTACTAATAGATGAGTCTCCAGATGTATTATTCTTAATCTTGGTTGGCTCTTCCTCAAGGCGTTATCATGAACCAAGTTAACAGATCAGGTAATGGGGGGGTGCATTGCAGTAATTCACAAGGAGTTTTACCACTGCAGTTTATTAAAGGAGGACATCCATGACTGCAAAAGCGCCCTTTTCAAAATAACATTAAATCAAATCTCACTGTTACTGGTCTTCTTATTTATCAACCTCCAGGGCCATCTAAAGTGTTTAGGGAAGAACTGCTGAATAAAGTTATCTTCTTTGCCAGCAAAGCGGCAAATTTTACTATTTTAGATGACCTCAATTTACATCTTGAAAACAATGGCAAATCGGAGATCGACAGTTTCCTGGCAGATTTAGAGGCCTGTCAATTGGCTCAATGTGTCTCTAATAGCACACATGTAAAAGGCCACCTGTTGGACCCTATATTTTCAAACTTAAGTTCCTTAAAGGTTCTGTTGCCAATCCCTGTGGTCTGGACAGATCATTTTCTCATAACTTTTTCCCTGCAGTGGCAAGGAAAACCTACATTGAACTGCTCTTTACCAGTTTTAAAACATCCTTGGCACAAGTTATACATAAATCATTTCTTGATTTACTGTTAAGCCACAAGCCTCAGCTTCCACCTGATATTGATGATGCAAATACGCTTTTTCGGGATTGGCTGACTCAAGTTGTGGACAGTTGTATCCCTGCCAAATTGAGTGTTAAAAAAAGAGGGCAGTCTAATCCCTGGTTTAATGAATCGCTGATTAAAGCTAAAAAAGACTGCAAAGAACTTGAGTGCACTGGGAGGCACGCTTATGATGTTGAAGCAAAAAATAAAACCGAGCATCTATGAAGCTCTATCATAAACTGGCCCGGAGAGCCAGAGCAGAGTTTATGGCCGGTAACATCTCGACAAGCAATAAACCCTCTAAAACAATCTTCACCCTGCTCAAGGTTATGAAGAGTTCTGGGTTGAAGGTTGACTCACCTGTCATCTCAAATCACCAGTGTGACGACCTGGCCAGTTACTTTTTGAATAAGATGGAAAAGATATATAAGAGTTTTCCACCGGTCACTGGCATCACTGACCTTATGGAAAGGCATGGGGGTATTGGATCCACTGTGATCGGAGCACTTTCGTCTTTCCCCCTGCTGTCTCTCACTGAATCTGAGTTCCTCTGTCTGAAAATTAAATCAGGCTCCCCTGCCGACCCTTTGAAACCCATTCACTTTCGTCAGTTTCATACCCTAAACACACCAGTGAGTAGGGACTTGGTTAATCTATCTTTAACCACAGCGTCCATACCATCTGCGTCAAAGCGCACTAAAGTTATACCTCGCCTGAAGAAACCGTCACTAGATCCATCTGAGCTGGGTAATTACAAGTCCTATATCCCAGCTACCATTCCTGGCAAAGGCGGTAGAATCTCATGTAAATACTGTGATTACAGAGTTTATCGAGCTAAATGAAATCTTAGATCCCTCGCAAAACGGTTTCAGATCTCGCCACAGCACCGAATCTGCTTTGCTGGCAGTGATGGAAGAAATCTGTGGTAGCCGTGATGTCGGAGATTATTATCTATATAAGAATATCCATTAAATAATGTAATCCCCAATATCTCTGTTTTTGGATAGGCCAAAAGAGAGTCAAAGATCCCCCAGAGCCTTAAAAAGAGTATTCTCGAAATAGACAGTATTGATAATGCCAAAGTGTGAGCTGATCTCGGCTCCCAAGAGAGGAATTCTGGAAACAAAACACCTAACCCCCCATGGTTCGCATCCCAATACTTTTACTAGTCTGGACATAAACGTTGCTAGAAAGTAGATACGTAAATCCAGTCATGGTCACTGCAACTAACCCTAGATGTAGTGGGTGGAGTGTGGCTATGCAGAGCGCCACGGAGTTGAGACCAAGCTCCATGAAAGTCTGCGTAGCTCCGCTACGTCACCCGCCTCCCACCTCCCACCTGCCCTATTAACAATTGGTAAAAACTTTTTTAAAAAGAGTTAAAAGTAAATAAAAACGCCTTACCTTAGCTGCGCCGTCCCCGGACTGCCCTCTTCCTCTTCATCACGTTCTTGGTAAAAACAGCGCATCCGCGGGTGCCTGGGCATGTGCAGTTTTCACCAAGAACGTAATGAAGAGGAAGAGGGCAGCCTGGGGACGGAGCAGCTGAGGTAGCAGTTTTTATTTACTTTTAACTCTTTTTTAAAACGTTTTTACCAATTGTTAATAGGGCGGTGTGTGGCGGGGGCTAGCCAACTCTGCTCCGCCGCAGAGTGTGTGGAGATTTCCCTACTTCGTGTTCTCATCGGAACGCGGAGTAGGCAAATTTCCACACACTCTGCCGGCGGAGCGGAGTTCTCCGCACACGGTTAACTGTCACATATGTATGTTAACCTTAGGCTTTTTATACCCCCCAGATGATTTTTTGCCACATAGCCTCAGTCTGTGGAAAAAAACCTTTAGCTAAATGCAAAGGTATGCCCGCAAGAGGTATAGTTAGAAAGGGAGAATAATCGTCTTGATTAAGTTGCATGGAATGATTAGACCTATGTGAAAATAATGCCACTTAATCAATATTGCCTGCGTTCTACTATATAGTACGCCATCATTTGATTCCCTTACATCCTCCATTTTTACAGAGACTTCGATTCCCAGGTAGGTGCCCATTTGACTCATCACCTATTATCCCAAGAATGGACAATGCTGGTGAGGACTAGGGTCTTATCAAAGTTTAGTTTGTACCCAGAGAATGCCCCACACTCATTAGCCAATTTTTCAATAGCTGCCAGAGAATCCTCTGTGGCAGAGGTCATGATGATAATGTCGTCTGTATACACAAGCACTTTGAGCTCAAGTTGATGTATCCGCAGCAAAGCAATATTCCTCAAGGTCTTGAGGACTTGAATTTAAGGTTCAATTTAATGGGCAAAGAGCAAGGTGAAAGTGCACATCCCTTTACGGATGCCACGATTTATCTAAATTAGGTAGGTAGAAGACCCTGAACACAAAACCCTTGCCTTAAGATTCTGGTAAAGCTTTTGAACCAAAGCAATAAAACACGGCCCAAACCCTTGCACAGCCATACTGCCCTAAGAAAAGGCCTTGAGCCCCAGTCGAAGGTCTTTTCAGCGTCTAACATTATTGCTCCGCCCGGATATCCCTGAGCACAGCCTGCCTCAAGAGCAGTGATAACAATATTGACATGAGCGGTGTTATCCTGCCCTGGAACAAAACCATGTTGATTCTCATAAATAACTGTAGCAAGTCTTTTTGCTAAAATCTAAGTATAAGTCTTGGAATCAGAATTAATCAAAGAAATAGGCTGATATGAATCACTAAGAAAGGGATCTTTCCCTTTCTTAGGAAAGATGACAATGTTGGCCTCAGTCCATGACCCAAGAACCTCCCTAAGTAATTCAAAAGAGTTGAATAGATCATGGAGAACCGGCACTACAAGATGTGACAAACTAACAAAGAATTCCAATGGAAGTTGATCGGTGCCACAGGCCTTGCCTCGTGCCAGCTAGCCAACAGCGTCTTACACTTCGGATGGCGATTTTTGACCTTCTATCTTATGCTATTGTGTAGAAGACAGTTTCCAATGATGGTGGACCCGAAGAAACTGAAAGATCTGGTCCGTGGAAGGGACCAATTCTTTGTCATAAAACATCTGATAAAAGCTGTGGAACTCCTCTTGCATGAGGGCAGAATTGCTCACAATAGCCCCTTGAGAGTTCTTAATCCCAGCAATAGCAGATGCATTAGCGCTGTCCAGGACCCAGAAAGATAACACTCAGCCCATTTCTTCGATAAAGAATTGTGATCTGATATAACCCTAGGATTTAAGGAAGCTCTCTGCAAATATGGACACCCTGAACCCACAACTTGTACAAGTTGAGAAGGTTCAGGAAAGCCTTCAAACTGCTGTGGGAGCAGTCAAGACCCAGATCTCATGACAGGAAGTTCAGAAGACCATACTCTCATCAAGAGTCAAAGATATGGAGAATAGGTCTCGCTGGAATAACCTCAGGGTATTGGGGATCCCAGAGGGGTCAGAGGAATAATCCTGGATGCTATATAGTTTGGTTGTTTAGTTAAGCCTTTACTACACTGCGGGGCTGGGACATGGACAGCATAATTCAGAGAACCCATCGCTATCCATTTCGGCCTCCCGTGAGGCCAACCTGATATATATGGGTTACTTCCTCCTCCATTAGGAGATAAACAGGGCTGCTAGTCCAAGATCACCAGTGAAAGCGGCTGGCCTGGACTTTTTTGTTCAATCAGATTTCTCTCATGAGATGTAGTCCTGGCACTTCAAAAGCTTGGAGCTTTGGTTTTATTACAGGAGCCAGCAATCCTATGCATCCAATACGAGTATAAAAAATGTATGAATGTTTTGAACAGCCTGAGAGTGAGGAGCGCTTAACCAAGTTCGTGGGGGGGGATAAGGAGGTTAATGGATCTTCCTTTTTTTGTTGTCTTTTTCCTCATAGGTTTCTACAGAGTTGTTTACTCAGTCTCTTGGGTACTCCTTCCCTCTTTTCTTTTTTTATTTCTCTTTGCGAATGGAAGCGTTAGATCTGCAAGGGCCAGCAGGCACCTAGTTTTGATTTCATGAATGTTTCATGAGGGTTTTTCACTTATTAATTATGGGTCTGGGGAAAAAAACATGTGGGTCATTTTGGAGGGTGTCTTGAGTGGTATCTGCCCTGCCCCTTTAGTGCTTTTCCCCAAATTAATCCTTGGTCTGGGGTGCTACGGGGGGGCAGGAAGTTAATGTACTCATGTCTACTGCCCGTCCTAGTGATATTATTTTGGCCAGGAAGTGGTAAGCCCTTTTTCTGGGCCTTTCATGAAAGGAACACGTTGGGGGAAGGCTGGGGGTGGAGTGGGTGGTTTCGCCAGGGTTTGGGGTCACTTTGTCTTTATAATGATTTTGTATTGTAGCATGTTAAGGCAGGTTGCTGGACAAAAATTGAGGCCTCATGGTTGTGGACGATAAAGTTGGGACCAAGAATGATTCTGTGTTGTTGTTCTCTTTCACTGTGTGCTGGTTGTTTGATCAAGAATGTCAAGATTTAGCCAGGGGTGTGGTCCAGTGACCAGCGTCTTCATATTCTTTTGTGGAATATCAATGGAATGTAGGCACCTTATAAGCAAAAATTAATTAAAGAGGTGCTACACTATCTTCATCTACATTTAGGTGGCCTACAGGAAACTCAGCTCTTGAATAAATCGGCCTCTCTTCTGGATGATTTCTCATATCAAGTCCTATCCTCAGCAGGTTTCACTTCTTTCAGAGAGGGATTACCCTATTGGCTCGGTATAAGAGCTGGAAAACTCACCAACCACTGTACAGATGTGGGTAGACGATGGCTCATAGCAACAGTCAAGAGGGGCCAACTAAGCATTATGCCATGTGTGCTCTATGGGGCCCACACTGATGATCCTGTGGGCGTTAATAGTCTGATTTCTGAGCTACATCAATGGTCAGAACCATTGATTATTTGCGGGGACTTCAGCATCGTCCTTAACCCATGGATAGAATCCTCTTTTAGTAGTTGAGGGCTAAACTCTTCTTCAAGAACCTCCTATAGCTCAAAGGAAATGGCTAGGGTTGCTTTGTTGCAAGTAATGGAATCTTATGCTTTGGTGGATGTCTGATAATATTCTCTGATGACAAAACATTGGTTTACATATTTTTTCGCCTCTCGTAAATCTTTTTTTTGGATAGACATGTTCCTTCCTACCAAGCTCTTATGCCCCATCTTAGGGCCTGATTACGAGTTTGGCAGTGCGTCGCTGGTTCTGCCCTGCTGCCGCAGCGCCAAACCCATGGTCAGGTCGCCTGCCAGATAACGAGTATTTCTTGTGTTTGGCAGGCTATTATTTGACGTTCTCAAGGCAGTGCCTCAGAAAATGGGCACCACAATTGGAACGCCAAAAACAGTTCCTGCATGGTATGGCATGTAATGACCATGCCGTGCAGGATCTGGGCTGCATGCACACAGGGGGGCACATATAGTGCCCCCTGCATGCACCCCATGGCCCTGAGATACAAGGGGGCCTTATCGGTCCCCCTTTGTTTCCTTTCCACCACAGTTTTCATGGAGGAGGAACCACCATGAAAAATGTAGCAGAGAGGAAACTTGTAATATGTTTGGTGGGATCGCAGCAGTTCCTCTGCGGTCTGTGGACTGCCAGACTCTTAATAAGCCCCTTGGTATCTCCTTGTACCCTAGGGTTATATCAGATCACAATTCTTTTTCTCTTCTCTCTTTCGTCCATCCTGACAAATGGGGACATAAACAAATGTAAGCATGTCCATCATAGGAATTGAAGATATAAGTTGGTGAGCTTTGCTGTCATTCCTAAATGTGCTCCTTAGTGTACACCATTTGATGCCAATATTTTGATGGTCAGTGTTAGGAACTTCAAAGTTAGTGACACCCAGTTAGCCATTAGTGTTGCCATAATTTGTTATAGAAGGAAGATAATGAATTCTTCATCTAGTTAATTGGAAAAATGCCTGTATCCAGTGGTTGAGGAATGAAAATAGCATAGTAATCCATTTTGAAATTCTGTAAAAACACATCCTGACTTATTTAATGAAATGCTAAAATGGACATTTATGGCGCTTGTGTTGGAAGATTATGATTGGCTCACATTGTATTTGTAGAGTAACAAGGAACGTTGAAATTACTCATATAGCCAGTCAGTTATGATAAATCATCTGAATAAATGTACATCTAATCATATTGAAGTAATTTAGAGATTTTTCTTTAATATATTGCTTTTGTTTATGATGAATCAGTTGCATTTCATAGTTAATCAGAGTTTGTTTACTCACAACTGATGCGATATCACCAGTAATTAGAAAGAATACAGATGTGCTGCCCAAAAAAGAAGCTCTGTAGACTGGTCATACTAGGCCTCGTTGCCCGGCTTAGAGGATATGTTTTTCCACAAGAAAATCTTATATATATTTATTTTGAATTAAAATTGTCAATTCATGCTTGTTTTTTAATTTATGAAGAGCAAGCATATTGCCACCCTTCTGCATATGCATAGCAAAGATGTGAATGGCTATCCTGCTACAGGACTTTTCGCTCATCAAAGCATCTCATTATTTCTGTGTATCTCTAAATTGTTGTGGAAGCAGTTTACTTTGTGAATGTTTAGCTTAAAAATATTTCACCATTGCGGGGCACGGCATCCTGAATTGCATAATCTAAATTGGATGAGTTTCATTCAGATTTCAGCTTTGGAGGTGTCTCACACAAATAAAATGTAACAGAAATACATCCATGAAGGTTAAAGGAAACACACAAATGTATAAATTATCCAACAACCCCCCCCCCCACCCACTGACATCCCCTCTTACTTAACCAGTCTCCCTCGGCATTGTACAGGGTGACACTGAACATCGCAGTTCTGTTCCCCTGTGTAATTCTGTCTAGGAATGGCCCGACTGATAGCCCTATATACACAAAAAAGAGAGCCAGGCACAACCCAGTACAAGGCCCACCTTCAGTAACCGCCATCTCTGCCCTCCACAAATGATCCCTCTCCTATCACTAGACCACACTTCCCAAATCACTCAGCTCAAGTAAGAAGTGGCTACATAATCACTAAAGTAGTCTTTAAGACAGTGTGTGGAATAACAGACGAAATAGCGTTTACCCGGAATGCTATTGGCATCAGCAATCTTTAAAGATTCACTTGCTTTGAATAGAACTTAACATTAGAAGAGAATCCCATTCCACCTAGAGATGACACACCTATGTTGACCTTTGCACTTAATAGAAGTCCCTTCAACGGAGTTCTCACTGAAGCTACAAGTGGCAAAACATGCAGCGGGCACAGTGTTATCACTTTGCAGCCATTCCTGCAGTTCTGCAGCATTCAGAGGTTTCATCTCTCCCCTACACACTGGCATGTATCTGAACCCCCCATACAATTACTGTTATCCTTATGAATATTTAATGGAGCTTTCAGTATGTATTAGATTGAGAAGCCATTAAAGTCAGTTCAAATAGACCAATACGTCTATGGAGAAAGTGATCTGGTATTACTCCTGGTCGAATCTTTCTTTTGACCAATGAGATCCAGCAATCCACAGAGGTAGATTCAAGTATTTTGGTACATGCCTCGTATCATTCATAGAGATGCAAGAATGCTGGAAGGAAGGGTTTTGCGTATTTCTTTATAGTTTATTGGACCAATTTTTGTCAGCCTTTTACAAGACCCTACTCTGCAGAGTAGATTTGAGCAATTCAAATGCGGTGCTGAACAGTTTAAGAAACTTTAAAAGACAAATGTACTTTCTATGTCAGTAGGGCGATGCTATGTTGTTGGAGAAAGATGCCCACAACTGGAGAATTAGTAGGAATTTTAGTTTTAAAAAACAGGAGTTATATGTTTTCTACTTTTTTTCCTTCTGGATGTCATTGTACTTTAATGTGTGCTTGTGTGTGAGTGTGCATGCTTCTGTATTAATGTGAGTTTTTATTTTTTGCAAATTAATCCAGCTTATTTACATTTGCATTTTTTAACACTGGTAGATGAAAGAAACATGCTGCCTGAACAGCAAATGGTTAAAAAAGTGTTTCTAGAGCTGGCATTTATAGCATGGGGGGGGGGGGGAATCAATCTGTCGAAGGCACTTGTGTTGATGATTCTTGGCAAACCTGTTACATCCATTAGAGAATTCACATTGCCACCCATGGTAAAATACTGCCCTCCAATAATGGTAATATTTCTTGGCAACTTGTGGTCTACCTCCTAGTAACATTACAGCCCTGTGACAATAAATCCTGGCATGTTTTGGGCATCTGTGATAGTGTAAATCTCTGGCATAACGAGAGTCCTTGGAGAATGCTGGGTATTCTTGACAAATTGAGAAGTGCCATGGTCTGAATGATCTGCCATAGAAAATGAAACCAGTATGTGGCTGAGAGGGATTGGCTAAACGTGTTCTTTAGTATGTTCTTAAGTATTTCTACCTTATGTTTGTTAAGATGTCTATTCTGTAGATGATAAAGGTAGGACTATGAGTTTCCAGGATTTGCCATGTGGTCAGAGTATCCCAGAGGGTATGGATATTACCAGGACAAACAAGGCATTCCATTTGTCCACTTATGTGTGGTGTCACTAGGGACAGGAACGTTTTAAACGGCCAACATAAAGTTCAAGGCAAAACAGAAATCTTAGAAGCTTATTGTATCCAACACAAATATCTATCGTTTGGGGCACTGCTGCAGGTGATATGAAAATAACTATGTTGTTGAACAATCAAGCCAAATATTATGTTTCAGGTAGAAAGTACTGCAAGGTTACTGGAAAAAAAAGTTGTTTGAAAAATGTGTCCCAAGATAAGTGAACATGAATAGCACACAATGCAATCACCATTATGTAGTTATGTTTTAGTCACATGCTCCATTGAAAATGCTTTCTCAGATTGCACCAAGACCTTGGGCCCTGCAACAAATTGGACAAGATACTTTCCACCATGCCAAAATGTGTAGAGTTCTGCAAAGGGGAAAAAAGTTAGGAGGCGAGTTGAAAAACTTAAATATTCTAAATCTAATAAATGTCATTGTTAGCTGACCATTTGAGAGAACAGCTTGGACAATCCCTTACTCATACAAGAAGAATGTGTTTATTAACTGACTCTGGGGCATATTATCAAGGAGGACGTTAAAAATTATCGCCGGTTTAGCGGCAGAAAACTGCTGCTAAAGCACCGATAATGGGCTTGATAATATGCCCTTGAGAATTCCAATAGAAGTCCATGTTCTGGTGTGAACCTGGGCTTCTGTTGGAATTCTCCAGGGCATATTATCAAGCCCTTTATTACCGTTTTAGCAGCAGTTTTCTGCCGCTAAACCGGCGATAATTGTAACGCCGTCCTTGATAATATGCCCCAGTGTTTTTTCTAAAATTCCATATTCAACATAATCAAGCACTACTTTTTCTTTCCCTGGAGGCAACTAAATAGGATAATCCAATATTTTACTTACTATTGTCAATAAACATTTGTCTGTTTGAAATCAATATTTTCAAGTTTATTACCCCAAAGTAAATATGTAAAATAAAAAATACATCAAAGGTAACATTGAATATGGCCCACTAGCTTATAGATGGGTTCCTTTGACGTCATATACCAAAAAGGGTGGGGGGAAAGTGCTCTGCAAACATCCAAAAATAAGATTGTGCCTGAAATTGGATTGCCACTCCCAATTGGACTGGAAAACATGGTGTCTCTGTTTTGTCAAAAGTGCTGTCATTATTTACAAAATACAAAAAGAGGGTACTGGATTGTGAACAGTACAACAGTCAGATGTCTTAGGCACTTGTAAATGGTAATGTGGATATACACGTTGTGGAGATCTAGCAAGTAAAAATAAATATAATCTCTGTATCAATGGCAGAATAGTTGCAAGCTTACCTTGAAAAGTCTTGGTGATTACATAAATATGTTTACTCAGTGAAGGTGCAGAAAAGGGATGTGAAGGGAGTGTGGGATAATTTGGAAGAGTGAAAGAAAGGATGAGAGCCAGACTGCCTTGCAAATTGTGCATCGTAAATATTCATTCATGTAAAGAATTGATTGGTGACCTTTATTAGTCCTTGCAAAAACAGCATTTATTTGCCATTTATAAACCTTCAGAAACAGTCATTTCAAAACCCAGAGGCCAATAGGATTAGGATGCTGTAAAGAAGAGGTTGTACAGTTTTACTTTAGATGGGGGCCAAGGGCAAGGGATGAGATTGGCTTTTTAGACCATCCACCATTGCTAGAAGCCAACTGGATAAAATGTACTAGGAAAAAGAAAATACACAAAAACATGGTGGCCTTTGAAATACTGTCTCACTTACCCTTTCGCCAGAGTAAAGTATCAAGCTGTTATTCTTCCTCATCATTGCCTCTGTGGTGGGCCAGCGTGGCTGCTGAAGTGATAAAAAACCGCATGAGGAAAAATGTTCTCTAAGGCCCACTTCCATTATCTACACAACACCATGCCCATAAAGAAATACCCTCATCAAAGTGTTTAGCAGCGCCCACGTTTAAGAAGGTGATTTTATCTACTGGATGCAATCTCATAAATTGTATGACAAGCAAGTGCATGTAAATGTAGAAATATGGTTGTGGTTAAAACTGGCGAGCCAACAAATATCCAATGTGTATGAAGATCTATGCCTATTGAACTTATCTACACTTTATTTGTAGGTTGGGTGGGTGAGGGAGGAAGTGCCAGAGAATCGAATGGGGAAGCTAATAGAAGAGTGACGTCTAATCCAGCCATAAGGGGAAAGAAGAGGAAAGGGGAAAGAATTTGCCAGAAAAGAAGCATAGTGGAATAGTGAAGTGGGCTTAATGACAGCGCAACAAGTGGAGATACTAGATGATGGTCCAAATTTTAGAGGTATTATTGGTTAGTGAGAAATGCTAGGAACAGCTTTGTTTAGAGGCTGGTCAGGTTAGTTATAGATTGAGAGCAGGGTGTGAGAAATAACATTTATAGTGGATCCAATGTTAGAGAACAGGCATGGAGGGCAACTGAAACACCCAAATACCTGGCTCCTATTCCTCCATTAAAATACTTTTTAACTTACGCATACTCTTCCAGCAATATGATGTGGGATGCGCAGAATCAATGGAAAACTCCTCTGTCCCAGGCGGTGTCTAGAAAGGCATACAGGAAGCTGTAAAGAATCCAAAAAAGATTTCAGCAAAATTAAGGCCAACTCCAGCCTCCACTAATGAGGCTCACGTTCCTTCTTAGCCCACTACTTTGTATTTGAGGATATCAAACTATTAATATTGTCCTACCATTTTATAACAAAAACATGCTTGAATATATATGTATTATGTGTATATCATCAAGTTATACACACACAGACACATACATAAATGTATATAACATATATACATTTATATATAGATATATTTTGAAATATATGTATACATGTGGGTACAGAAGCTAGCCAACTATTCACTCAGTATGGCCCTTTCGTTTGGGTTGAGTATCCCTCTGTTCAAAATACATCTTTGGAAAACTCCCCTGGGAAATAATGAAGTCCACATAAACCTGTTTAGTTGTGCAGGTTTAGATGAGTCGAAGCTCAGTGAATCTCATGTCAGGTGTTTTCTTGCACCTGAATGTGTATTCAGAATGTGTGAAGCTGCAACAGTCACTAAAGTCTTCTGAATATGATAATCTAAGTGTTTCAAAAGACTACAGAATAGATACACATTGCATGGTGTGTGCATGTGTGTGCTTTCCCTAAGATGTCTCTAGCATTCCTCTAAGACCTTGGTAGTCCAGCAACATCTTATGAAGCTTGCAGGATTCCACAAGCTCCTTGAGTGACTGGGCCTAAATCAGCAGAGCTGGAGGAGGCTTCTTAGGTACCAAGGAATATTTATCATGCATTAAAAGTTACTCTGGCAGAGTAGTTCCATGTATTATGGCAGCTTTGGGTGCTAAGCTTCAATAATGCAATCTTGATTCTCGATCTTCCTACCAAACTAGTCCGTGACACATTTCTGGTCTGTCAATACCATGTCCTGGTCTTATCATCAAGGAGTACAAAGATTAAAATTAAGTCAGTAGATCATGGTAAGAGTGATGAAAGAGTTTGGTGGCTCTGGCAGAGGGCATCGAATTAACTGCAGATATTTCTGAAAATGTTGTATTCCAAATCTTGTATTATAAAAGGCATCATAATTCTTTTAGACTTGTTTGTGAAATATATGTAAAGGACACCATATTTCTACTTGTGAATGACATTAAGATGGGTGCTGCCATTAAATATGCATTTACAAAGCCAGGGAAAGTCCTATTTACTTTTGCACAGTTGAAGTTTGTACAAGCCATCAGTCTGGGTCTACTTCATTAGGAGAAAGTTTGCTTTCTGGTGGTGATGAGATAAACAGTTTCAACGGTTTGCTTGGAATTTATAATTCATCTAGAAGATTGCGGTGTCTTTTATATTGAGAGTGTGAATGGCGAGTTCCGCTGGTAATGTTAGAATCAAAAACGAAAGAAACAGCAGTGATTCACATACAATCTTCCTTATTCATTTTGGCTATGTGTATATGGTAGTATTGCATAAACTACGCTGTCTTGAGAAATGTACTTTGTAAATAGTCATCTATTTAAAGAATCCATTAGAAACCTTTATTAACCTTGATGAAACAGCATTCATTTGAAGTTAACAAACTTCAGTAGGCAGTAAGATAAGACAATGTATGATAGAGCAGATTGTGTAGTTAGTTATACAGAGAGACAGGTGGCAAGAAACAACTGGTTTTGTCGACTACACATTCATAGAAACCAAAAGATTAAATGTTCTGAGGCACAGGAAATGCTCAAACACATGGTGAAGGAAATGCTCAAACACATGGTGGACTTTCGTGCCCCGTCTTACCCTTTTGCCAGAATGAGGTAGGAGGCTTCGGCTCTCGCTCATTATTGTGTCTGCCTGGAACTTCTGTGGCTGCTGTAAAGATAAAAATTGCATTAGGCAAAACATACTTTAAGGTCCATTTTCACTTTCCACATCAAACTCCCCTTCCATGACCACAATGAAAGACTCTCATCAAACTTTTCAGTGGCACCCAAGTATATGTAGGAACATTGATCACACAGAGTTTGTTGCCAGCAACCTAGTTTCTAGTAAATCATGTGAAGTAGGAGATGACAATATTATTAAGCTGTAAGAGTATCTTTAGCCATGGCACCCTTAAGGGTTTAAAGGTTTTAAAGATCTCCAGTGTCAGAGCAGTGTATTTGGCTAGTTTGCCTATAGACATTCCATGAGTATAAATAGACTGCATGAAGTATTTTTCTGGCAGACAAATAATGCAAGCAAATATGTTTAAAGAGAAATAACAGCAAGGATGCATGTTCACCTTGTTAGGATGTAAGGGAGTGGACACGTTCATAGCCAATGGAAAGAGGTGGTTTCTAGTAAAATATACTAATTCAAAACAACAAACGTAAACTGATAAGTTTAATGAAAGTTACATAATTTTGGAGAGAAAGGTGAGGATTATTGTTACATGTGCAAGTGATGTTTTCCTAAACATCAGCCTGCCTATGCAGTGTGTGCTATTTATTGGTACTACACTGATACATGCTTATTATTTTTTGTAATTGCACTCTGATCTCACTGCCCATAGGCATGTGTTCCCTAATGATGAAGAGTGTCCTAAGAGTTCTCATCTAGAGCTGATTGTAAGGTATTATCCACTATTGCAAAATGTGTTATGATTAGTTAATACCATCTGCTCAGAGCATAACCCATTAATTGACTACCATGTATGTGAGGGGATAAGACAAGAACAACAGGCAATTAGGAACTTTTACTACTGAGCATGTGGAGAATACATCTACTAGCACCCCTATAGGAAGGCCAAAAAGCTGATTGCACCTGCTGGCTTCTAGTCCTTCACTGAACCTGGAACACAGGCAAATAAGAATACTTAGTGTGATCATTCTACTGCCTTGGACTTGCTGAGCCAGTTTCAATATTCCAGAGAACATTTTAATAATTATATTAATCAAAAAATGTCCATCCACTGGAACAATAGCTGAAGATGAAAATCTTGAGAATTTAATACCACGCACAGAAAATGTATTTTTGGTATTGTTTATTTCTAAGAATGCTCTTTCACTGACTATACTAACAAATAAAAACAACAAAAATTCATACATGGTCACAAAAATCTTTATTTCGATGTTCCTCAAATTAGCTAGACATAGATTCCCTTCAAATGTGTTGCCATGAACAACAGGCATTCAATCCATACGGCCTCTCAGCATCAATCAATCAGTAGGTTTGTATAAACCTTCTTGTCACGCATGAGGTTATACAGGCGATGGCAGGGTTCAGTTGATTAGCCAAATAGTCAGGTTTTCAGGACTTTCAGAACTCTGGAAGAAGTAGGGAAGTCCGGAGGTAAGGGGGTAGCTCCTTCCATGTCTTTGTTGCTAGGTAGGAGAAGGCGCGACCTCTGCATCTGCTAAGTCAGATGCAGGGTGAAAGTTAGAGACGGAAGTGGAGCGGAGATGTATGGTGGGCGATGTAAGTACAGTTGATGGTTCAAGTAGGTGGGTCTGCAGTTGTGTAGGGCCTTGTATGCGTCGGCCAGGAGCTTGATACCTAGCATCTTTTATGTACAGGGAGCCAGTTCATTTCCCTGAGGTAGGGGGAGATGTGGGTTTGTCTAGGGAGTTCTAGGGCGAGTCTGACTGCTGTGTTCTGTATGGTCTGTAGTTGATTCGTATTGTGGTCATTGAGGGTCTGAGTGAAGAGGGCCACCATGATGCATCCGAGGGGGAGCTTTTGTTTCTGAAGATCAGTACTCCTGTCTTGTCTGTGTTGAGCTTCAGGCAGTTGTCCTTCATAAAGTTAGCAACGTCTGTACTGCAGTTGTGGAAGTTGTTCTTGGTGTTGGTGGTGTCTTCATAGAGAGAGAGGATGAGTTTTGTGACATCGGCGTAGGATATAAGGCCAGTCCATGGCTTTTGATGATGCTGGACAGAGGTAACATATAAGTGTTAAAGAGGTTGGGGATGAGCGAGGAGCCTAAGGGCACTCCACAGATGATTTCCTTTGGTTCAAAGGTGAAGGGTAGAATTATATTTTGCATTCTTCTGGTGAGGAGAGGCCATCCATCCAAGAGCAGCTCCTTGGATGCCCCTGTTGGGCAGCCATGTGATGAGTGTGTGGTGGGAGCCATATCATAGCCTTCTAGAGGTCTATGAGGATCAGAGTCACAGTCTCTCCTCAGTCGAGTAGGGATTGGATGTCGTAGGTAGCCGCCATGAGGGCTATCTTGGTGTTGTGGTTGCTGCGGAATCCAGACTGAGAGCAATCCAGTAGGAAGTTCGGTTCCAGATGTGAGGAGAATTGTTGGTTGACAACTTTTTCTATTACTTTGACTGGGAATGAGAGCAGAGAGATCGGTTGAATACACTGGTCTCTGCTAATGGTTTCTTTAGTAGGAGGTTGACTTTTGCGTGTTTCCAGTGTTTTTGGAGAAGGTGGCTGTGGCTATTGATGTGTTAAACAAGGCAATGAAAAGGTGGCTGATTTCATTACAAGACCGGAGGCTACCATTATGCAATAACCTTTTATTGCTGCCCCAACATTCAGCTCTTTAAAGAACAATAATACATTATAAAGCAATAGAATGTCCAAACAATATGTATGTCCAGAGTCATCATCCTCTTTTATTCGTTGCTTCATTACAGATAAGTACTTCTGCTATTTGCTTGTCTGTTGCTACTTATTGATTGCTGTTAAAGATCATATCTAGTCTTTAGTCATAGTTTAGGACTGCCCTTCCAATTAATAGCTGGGCCTGATAAGTTTTTAGGGAATTGAGTTTAACCTTTGTTAATATTGTGTCAATGCTACTGCTTGACTTGTGTCAATACCTGCTTGAAAGACCGCTAGTCATTTGGCTGAGTATATTTGTGTAACACGAGGGTCCAGCCTGCAACATCCAGCCTCTTGGTCCCTTATCGGCTTCTTCGCCAGTAGTCAAACTGCTTCTATTTCAGTGGCAGCTTTCAAGCCGTAACACCACTTGCTCCTCAGTGCGATCATGGACCCACAGCAATCTCACACCTCCTCTTTCCACTACTTTGGGAAGGGGGCGAATGCGGAAGCTTTGGGTTTGTGATCGGGCAAGTATTTGAATATCAAAGATGACTAGAAATCCTCAATTGGAGATTTCTGGCAGGTTGCCTGGCAGAGTTGGTGGAGGCCAAGTGCAACCCTTACAACTAAGATCCAAGCTATTCTGGACTGGGAGGGTCCAACAACATAGAATCAAGTCAAGGCATTCCTTGGTTTCACTGTGTATTATAGGAGGTTTGTGAAGGGGGTATGGATCCATTATGACACCCTCACAGAACTCACATCCAAGAAAATGCCCAAGAAAGTAAATTCACCAGTTAGTTGTCAAACGGCTTTTGACACCATGAAAGAGGCAATGTGCTCAGCACCCATTCTCAAAACTCCAGTCTACACCAAGCTTTTAATGTGCAGACTGATGCCTCTGAGCTAGGGATAGGAGCGGTCCTATCTGAGAGCAATGATGATGGCCAAGACCAGCCTGTTGCTTTGATAAGTAGGAGGTTACTCATTTGTTACGGAAAGCCGTTTAGGAAGTTGTCAGGTTGTCCCGTCACAGCCCAAAGGTTTTGGACTCCATTACCCATTAGGCAGTGTGATGCGCAGAGATACGTCCTGAGGTATATTCGACGTCAAGGCGGCATTAAAGGAAGTACGGGTAAACAAGCGATGCCGATTATTCTTCTTGGATCCAGTTGTGACGCTGGTTGCCGGTTCCCATTCTTGGACTCGTTATGGTGTGTAAGGGTGCCTTAGCACCGGCTTTCATTTACGAACTGTTCTTGGTGAGTTTTGCTATTTAAAACATTTCACACGCGGCCGTGATGGAAACGGCTTGGGTGAATTTACTAGCATATTAAACAGTAACGTGTAACCAAAAGGGTTGTGGGTTCAAAAGGGCAGCGCTACTACAACCCACAATGGAACCAGTTTGGATGTATTCATTTTGTGCCACTACCATAAACGTGCAACGTAACGGCATTTCTGAGTTCTAGTGTGCTGTGTATTGTTTGTTGTTTAAACAGCCGTGACAGAAACGGCACAACTCTTGGATTGTAGTGTGTTCATAATCCACAGTGAAAACAGCTGTAAGTGTGTACTTGGTATTTTGGAGGATGCACTAGTAGCAGAAGCCGGGTTTACAGATGGCAATTGTATAGTGCTACATTGGAATGGTATGACAAAGCCGTGTTGAGAAACGGTGGATAAAAACAGTAAATATTGCATTGGTTCTTATTAACCAGCAAATTCCCATATACTGGGTTGTGTGTTATTTGGAATCCTTGTTTGCTTTTGATTCTTTGTCTTTACTATTATGTTTTGAGTAACAGGGGGCATTTGAAGTACGTAGTGAGAAGCTCCCCTGTGAAGTGCAATACCCTGATTGTAAGGGTGGGTACACGGATAAAAGATCACTCCTCTTTATTCCTGGACACACACTACATGCTGATGTACTGTTTAGTCTTTTTTGTATATTCATGTTCCTCTATGTCTTAAAAGGCGAACATGGAAAAGATAGAGCCATATGCATTTCATGATTATAATGAAGACCAGGTTCTGTTGTTTTCTCTTACAGGTAATAGAGAGTGTAACGCATTACCTATACCAGTTTGAAAGGGATAAAATTGTGTTTAGCTAATGTTATCTAATTGTTTGCTTTCTTTCATTGGTCTCCCTCCCTGCTGTCCCCATCCTTTCCTTCCCTCACTTGATCAGATCAACATTCTGTGCTGTAAGAGCTTCCAGAATTTAGAAGTTCAAGAGGTTGAATGCCTTTTTTGCAACAAACCAACTCCGAGGTATCAAACGATCTACGTGTGAAGCTTTCAGAGCTGACATCATTTAGGGAGCAGCTTTGGAGTGCCATTGAGAGGGAGGCATTTGGTTTTGTACCTGAAGAAGATGAGACAATACCTGTTTGATGCTCACTTCACAGTTCAAACTGACCACAGACCTCTCAAACGGCTAATGCAAATGAAAGGTGAGAATGCCAAACTTTTGAGGTGATCCGTCTTCCTACAGGGAACAGACTTTACAGGGGGGTGGCGCTTGCCTGGCCCAAAGATGGCTGCTTGCTAAGTGAGCTCCGCTAACCGCCACATCGATCCTTCAGCTATTAGCTATAATTATCCTGGTTACTCGCTCGAGATCCTGAGCGTGCTGTGCCCTATCGAAACGGAGGCTGTAGGAATGGAGTAATTCGGCACGGCCGGGCTGCAGTTCTCGGACCAGACGCTGCTTCCCCTGAGCCGCATGACGCAGCTGCTGAAGAGGACGACGATTCCTGCTGAGGCGGGGGCGAGCGTTCACCCGGCCCTCGCGACCATCGAGGTGTGGAGATGGCTGGCCCCCTGGTTGGTGGCAATCCTTCTGCGGAGTGAGTGGTGACTCTGCCGGCGACCGGGCTGCTGAGCTCTGTGGCGTGTTTGGTGAGACGGAGGTCAAGGCCAAGCTGCGGCGATGATCTTTGACGTGCGGCCTAACTGGCACCGACCTGGCGTGCAAGCCTGCTGGCAGACTACCTCCGGAGTGGATTCTTTGGCATTAGGCGAGTGCAGGGGGCCTGGATTCGTTGTGAACATTACACCATTTGCCTCATCACCTGGCGGGAGCGGCCCTATATCCCATTATGGGACTGCTACTGTATTGGGGATGTACGTCAGTACAACGCGATCTTTTAGATCGCAGTACTTTGCAACGCTGCCATTAGAACGCAAGTCGTTACAACGACTTGCGTTGGTGTGCGCGGATTGAGGATTATTATAATTTTATATTCCAACACCAGCCCACGTAACTGTAGGGATGGTGTTGGAATATAAAATTACAATAATCCTTATCCAACAGCGCCATCCAGCGCAAGTCGTAGTAACGACTTGCGTTGTAATGGCATTGTTGTAAAGGTACTGCAGTGTAAACACCGCATTGTAAACAATGTTTCCCGTATTGGGTCCTGGTAGCTGTGCATGGACAAGCAGTGCCACATTGCATGGCAACAAAGCGGGGGCCACACTCCAAGAGGGGCATGGTGGATCTGAGCCTTCCTTCATGGTGAACTATTAAGCTGCCTAGTGTGAAACCCTCATGGGACATAAGCCGCCCCCGGGAGCCCCTCCTCGACCTGTAAAAGCGAAGTTACTTAACTTCAGAGGCCGGGATGCGGCGCTGAGGAGGGCAAAAGAACTGGGAGATTTGCAACATGAGTGCTCTTCTCTCTCTTTATTCCCGGACTTTACTATAAGAGTCCAGGAGGCCAGGAAGCAATTTGCGCCTCTGAAACGCAAGCTGCGAGAGCAAAAAGTAGAATGCGCGATGCTGTATCTGACGCGGCTGCGAGTGATGTTCGATGGTAAAGCAAGGATATTTCTGACCCCCAGTCCCTGCAAAAATCCCTCAAAGATTGGGACTTGAACGGAAAGCGCAGGAAAGACAAGATGGCAGATGATCGGGCTGATGGAGCGGATGGAGGACTTGATAAAAATGACTGATGAGAAACACTGCACGGCAGACTTTTATGATGATTTTCCCCGTGAGTAGATAATCTGTGCAGTATTGGGGTGATTGGACCTTTAGCTTTCAGGGAGTGCCACCTTACTGTGAAATATAACTTTATGCCGAAATGTATGATTCTGCTGACGCTTACTCGCATAGGCCAGGCTTAATGGTACGGGAAGTCAGCATCATGTTGAGTGAGAGATGCTATCCATCAATAGTTGTTTCCGAGGCTCCCTGAGAGACTTAGTACCTCCAGTGGAAGTCTCTTATTATTTGGAAAGTGGGTGTGTGGCATTGGGACCCCACAGAAGGGATGGCGGTAACATCTGCCCCAATGCGTTTTACTCTCAACCGTCACAAGTTAAATAGTGCTTATTACTAAACAATTGTAGTTTTCTTGCTATATGTACTAGTAATTGCTAGTGAGGGGGAAGAGAGCAGCTTATGCCTAATTGGGGTTAGCATGGGATGGTACATTTGTTACAGTTCACATGGTCACACTGGGCGTGAATGATTAAGGCAACACATTTGTTATAGCAGCTAGGATTGTCAGAACATGTGAAAGTGAAGAATGACGCACAGTGAACATGAGGAGGGATATAGACGAAGCCTGCGATTAATGACATGGAACATGAGGGGCTTAAATGACCATAGAAAATTGTGTAAAATTCTGGCGTACTTGAACAGAAAGGAGGTAGACATTGAGCTGCTGCAAGAGACGCATCTTGCCCCTAATAGCGCTATGCTCGCGAGGTGTAACCTAGCAGGGCCATTCCATGCAAGCGGCTTCACCTCACACTCCAGGGGTGTAATTACCTTGGTTAATCCCAAGTCAGGCATACAACTTGAAGAATGCAAGACTGATCCTGCTGGTTGATTTGTAACCTCAAGATGTCATGGTAGGAAGGCTGACTTTCAAATTCTAAATACATACAGGCCTGACTATGATGACCCTCAGTTCTACCATTCACTGTAAACATACATTAGGGGCTGTCACCCATTGCCACTAATTTGGGGTGGGGATCTTAACTGCGTGTGAGATCCGGCGCTTGATCGATTGAAGAGACCCTCAGATTTTAGAACCATTGAAAATAATGTTGGAAGAGTACCACGGGGTAGCTGACAGAGAAATCAAGCAAATGGGGAAGTACACATTGGCCAGATCTTATGGTGAGGGAGACAGGCCGGGCTCAGTGCTGGCGGCGATTGCCCGCTGACGGTATGAATCTGGAGTCACCCAAGAATTGTTAGATGAGAAGGGAACTGCCCTGAAAGAGCAGGCGGAAATAGTAAATAGATTTGGCCAATATTATCAGAACCTGTATAGTTCCAAAGTTACCCCAGACAAAGAAAATATAGTGAACTACCTGAAATACATACAAGTACCCTGGCTGATGGATAGCCACGGAGAGTATCTCATGAGACCTCTAGATGCTGTTGAGATCCGTATGGCACTCAACTCCATGCGGGATGGAAGTGCACTTGGCCAAGATGGGCTCACTGTGGCCTTTTATAAGGCCCATACTTGATCACTCTACCAGGAGATGGAAGAACATGCCATAATTTATTTATTTAATTTATTTAATGGTTTTTGTAAAGCGCGTAGTAACTCCGAAGAGCATCCCAGCGCTGATCTGCTTCTCCAGGGGTTTTTAGCCAGCTAGTGAAATTATATTTGCGGGAAAAGGAGGGTTTTTAAGGTTTTTCTGAACTGGAGATAGTTCGGTTCTGTCCTGAGTTTCCGGGGTAAATGGTTCCATCGTTTAGCCGTGTGAACCGAAAAGCGACGGCCACCGGTCTTGGCTTTTCTCACTCTAGGGACTGCAATGAGATTTTCTGTATTGGACCGGAGATCTCTCTCTGCTTTGTATGGGATTAAAAGTTCTTTCAGAAGCGGGGGACCGTTGTTGTTGAGGGTTTTATGGGCCAGACAGAGGGCTTTGAAAACGACCCTTTCTCTGACTGGGAGCCAGTGGAGAGAGTTGAGGGCCGGCCTGGCGGAGGATCTTCCAGGTGTGCCCGTAAGTAGGCGGGCTACAGCGTTTTGGACTTTCTGCAGTGAGTTCATGGTGGCTTCAGGGGCTCCCAAGTATATAGCGTTACAGTAGTCTAATCTTGCCAGGATTAGACCCTGAATGAGGAGCCTCCTTGCGGTGTCTGGGAGCAGGGGAAAGATCTTCCTGCAGGCTCTGAGTAGCCCAAAGCATGTCCCTGCGGTTCTTTTTGCCTGGGTTTTAAAACTCATGTCCTTCTCAATCCACACACCAAGGCTCTTGACCTCTTCCTTGGGTGCGGGAGGGTCCCCTAGGCACCTAGGCCAAAGGTGAGATGGTAGAGAGGGCCCGTTGTGGCCCATCAGGAGGATCTCAGTCTTGGAGCCGTTCAATTTTAATGAGGAGAGATTCATCCATCTGTGGACTTCGGAAAGGCAGTTATGGAGGTCGGATGGGGCGTGATGAGGGTGAGAAAGGGTAACGACCAGCTGAGTGTCGTCGGCGTAGTTGATAACTGACAAGCCGTACGAGCTGTCCCTCTTCTCCAGTGGGGCCATGTACACGTTGAAAAGTGTAGGGCTCAGAGATGAGCCCTGTGGCACTCCACACTGGAGGGGGATGATGGGTGAGCAGCTGTCATTTTCCCGCACCTGGAAAGAGCGTCCCGTCAAAAAGGATTCTAGCCATTTCAAGGCCATACCCTTTAGTCCGATCTCTCCCAGTCGGTGGATTAGGGTGGGGTGGTCTACAGTGTCGAAGGCCGCACTGAGATCTAGGAGGATCACTGCCACTAATCCTCCCATGTCCATAATGCTTCTGGCCTTCTCCACTGCTGTCAGGAGGGCGATGTCCGTGCCCTGACCTGGACGGAATCCTGTCTGGGAGGCCGCTAAGAGGTTGTTGCTTTCTAGGTAAAGCGATAGTTGCTTATTTACCAGCTTCTCTGCGATCTTGCTGTTTCCAGGGAGAAGGGAAATGGGCCTGTAGTTGGCGAGATCCTGCGGGTCTAAAGAGGGTTTTTTCAGTAGACCTTTGACTGCCGCCGCTTTCCAGCTGGGGGGGACAATGCCCTCTGAGAGAGAGGAATTGATCAGGGCCGTGAGGGGGGGACGATGGTACTTGACACTTTTTTTAGGAAACGGAGGGGGGCAGGATCAAGGGGGGAACCACTTTTTATTGCGGCCAGCGTAGCTCCTACTTCTTCCGTTGTTACGGGACCGAAAGTGTCCAGGGAGGGTTGGGGGGCTGGCGGCAGGGGAGGGATGGTGGTGGTGATGGTGGGGTCCGGCTGTGTGGGTTCCTGTTCGGGGGGGGTATGGTTAGAAGAATGTTTTGAATCTTCTCATCGAAGAAGGTGGCTAATTTTCTACATTTAGTTTCAGCTGCATTGGGATAGAGGGGTTTGAGTGGGGGGTCAGGGGCGTGGAGTAGTTCTTTTAGAACTGAGTAGGTTTCATGGGCCGAGCAGGCAGCGTTTTTAATTCTGTCCTCGTAGAAACTAGTTTTGATGCTACGTAGCTCTTTTTTGTAGGATTTTACCGCGGTGCGGAATGCTTCTTTCCGTTCCTCGGTTTTTTCCTTCCTCCAAATCCGTTCATTTCTTTTGCAAGCCTTACGCAGCAGGTTGAGTTCCGGGGTATACCAAGGTGAGGGATTAACTCTCTTGATGTGTCTGAGAGAGTGGGTTTTGGGCAGGATGGCGTCTAGCGATTGGGTAATCCAGGTACTGAATTTTTTGTCCCCTACTAAGGTGTTATTGGGGGGAAGGGGAACGTTTTCTCGGAGTTTGGCTGCCCAGACGTCTGGTTCCAATTTCTGCCATCATCTGGAGTACGTTCTGATTTTTGGGGGTATAGGGAGCACTGTGATAATGTCCCAAACTAGGGGAACCAAGAAGTGGTCCGTCCAGGGAAGGGGGATATGGTCAAGGGATCTTAGGTTGGGGATGTTGGAGAAAATGGGGTCAAGCAGTTGACCTTTTTCATGGGTGGCCTGTGGGTTTTTAAGGTCAAGGCCCATTGCGGTGAGATCCTGGAGTAGTTCTTTGGCCGGTTTATCGTCTGGGTCCAGGAGATGTGCATTCAGGTCTCCTAATAATAGGTAGTTAGTAGTGGACGTGCATTTGGTGGAGGTCTGGTCAGTAATTTTGGTCAGAAAGTCTCCTAAGTTGCCTGGTGGACGATATATCAGCGTTCCTGATATCGAGGTGACAGGGGAGATTATAATAGTATAGTGGCAGCTTTCATAACCCTTGATGTTGCCATCAGACGTTTTGCAGGTGAAGGTGTCTTTGAAGATTATTGCAAGTCCACCTCCCCTACCCTCTGGTCTGTTTTGTGAGCACATAACGTACCCGGGGGGAGTGCTAGAACGATGTCTGGGCCACTACTGGAGGTAAGCCAGGTTTCTGTTAAAAACAGAATGTCTAAGGCAATGTTGGTGATTAGGAGATTCACTTCTTGTGCGTGTTTCACAAGCGACCTGCAGTTAAGTAGGCCTAGGTGCAAACCCTTTGATGCCCTGGTC
This sequence comes from Lissotriton vulgaris, assembly GCF_964263255.1. Taxonomy (NCBI): domain Eukaryota; kingdom Metazoa; phylum Chordata; class Amphibia; order Caudata; family Salamandridae; genus Lissotriton; species Lissotriton vulgaris. The sequence continues at coordinate 1,254,521,920 of NC_141694.1, read as the reverse complement.
TGATTGACGGGGTTGCATCGGTCACATCCGGAGAATTGGGTGTCTCCCGTCAAGATGCGTGAGCAGGAGGGATGTTTGTTGGGGTTCAAGGCTAGCAAGTCAGCCCGGGTGTATGTCTGGTTGTTAGAGGCTGCAGCGGGCAGAGTGACTGGGCCTAAGGCCGGCTGGGCCCGGACGGGCCCAGACGGGCTTGCCTTTGGCGCGCCTTCGGCGTGCTGACGGCGCGCCCGCTGCGCCCGTCCGCTGCGCGTCCGGTGATTGCACATCTTTATAGGTGGAAAAGGGGGCGGGTGGGCGTGGCCTGAGAGTGGGCGTGGCCTCAATTCCTCGCCGTGAATGGCGTCCAAAGGTTTGTTTTGTTCCTGATTCGGTGCAGCGAAGGGGTCGCTGTTTTGGCGTGTCTCAAGCCCGCTGTAGAGGTGCCAGCCGGGTGGGTGCGCAGTTAAAAATACAGGTTTATTTTATAAGTGACACAGAAAATTACAATTTAAAAAATTCGGTCGTCTCCCGGCTTCCGCCTCAGGAGTTTTAGCAGGTTCTGATTGCTTAGCTCTGTTAATCGCGCGTTTATACTGTGGCGGGTGGGCGTGGCCTGAGAGTGGGCGTGGCCTCAATTCCTCGCCGTGAATGGCGTCCAAAGGTTTGTTTTGTTCCTGATTCGGTGCAGCGAAGGGGTCGCTGTTTTGGCGTGTCTCAAGCCCGCTGTAGAGGTGCCAGCCGGGTGAGTGCGCAGTTAAAAATACAGGTTTATTTTATAAGTGACACAGAAAATTACAATTTTAAAAATTCGGTCGTCTCCCGGCTTCCGCCTCAGGAGTTTTAGCAGGTTCTGATTGCTTAGCGCTGTTAATCGCGCTTTTATACTGTGGCGGGTGGGTGTGGCCTGAGAGTAGGCGTGGCCTCAATTCCTCGCCGTGAATGGCGTCCAAAGGTTTGTTTTGTTCCTGATTCGGTGCAGCGAAAGGGTCGCTGTTTTGGCGTGTCTCAAGCCCGCTGTAGAGGTGCCAGCCGGGTGAGTGCGCAGTTAAAAATACAGGTTTATTTTATAAGTGACACAGAAAATTACAATTTTAAAAATTCGGTCGTCTCCCGGCTTCCGCCTCAGGAGTTTTAGCAGGTTCTGATGCCCCCCTCCATGCGTGAGGCACTGATCGCAACCATATTGAAATCTGACAAGGCTCCCCAAGAGTGCTCATCTTATAGACCACTATCATTGATAAATGTTGACACTAACATTTTTGCTAAAATATTGGCCAACAAACTGACCCCGCTTTTGGCTATTTTGGTGGGTCCTGAGCAGGCCGGCTTTGTACCTGGCCGTACAGTAGCCGACAATCTGATAACAGTTTTGCGGCTCTACAGCATGTTAAACCGGGTGTCAAGGCGGCAGCAGCTGAAAATGCCTTCGATTTGGTTGAGTGCTTTTGGGGTACACGAAGACTCTGAATAAGAAAGTCAGGAGACTGGTCTCCATGGGTCTACTCTTTTACAAGGTTTTGGGGTCTATATGTGCAATATTTGTTGGCGAAACAAGCTGATATTGGGGATAATGACTGAATGTATGTTGTACGAGGTTGCCCCCCAAAAAATGAATATTAATAAGCCATATGAGTCTCGTATTAACAGATTATGATAGCTTAATATCCTACATGTAATCGCTTGCACTCACAAAAGTGAATTCTGCAGACTGTCATAGTATGGTTCTAGAGTATTTTATCCCACTGTGCAAACCCTGACTGTAACATTATAATGCTATAATGCTATTGTGTTATGTGGCAGCAATTGTTGCCAGCCACTTGAAGGCCCGTTTGTGATGTATATTCTGCTCTGTGTACCAATGTGAACTGGGTTATGAAAATTTATAAAAATACATTTAAAAAAAAAACAAAAAAAAAGGGAACAGACTTTACAGTAGAACACCGACCTGGGACTGCCCATGCCAATGCAGATTGACTTTCCAGGTTCTTCCACTTATGAAATGAAAATAAAATGTATAAAGCGTGACAATCACCCAGGGGTATCTAGGCACTAGCAGACACGGACAAGCTAAAAATCTAGCAGATATCAAGATTATTTACTATATAGCCAAGTTTTTAGATTCTTCCTGAATTCCAGTAGATCTGTATAAAGTTTTAGTTCTGTCAGGAGTGAGTTCCACAGCCTTGCTGTGCTTGAGATGAATCCTCTACCACCCCAGTTGGCTTTCTTAAATCTGGGGATTACAAGGTTTCCACTGGTGGATGAGCGTAGGGAGCATGTTGGGATATAGCGTTGAAAACATTGTATCAAATATTCTGGGCCAGCGCCTTTCTGTGACCTGAAGGCAATACAGAGTGTCTTAAACTGGATGCGTTTACTTATTAGGAGCCAGTGTAATTGAATCAATGCTTGAGATGTGGATTTATATTTCGGGATGCCTAGCAGTAACTGTACTGGAGCATTCTGCAGCGTTTGTAACTTATGTAAATATTGCTTTTGAATATTAATAAAAAGATTGTTGCAGTAGTCCACTTTGGATGAAATAAGAGTCGTAAATACCATCTTTTGTAGGCTCAATAATTACTCCAAAGTTTTTTACTTTACCACTGGGGATCGCTAGAATCCCCAGTTCCTGGGGCCACCAAGTGTTCGACCAAAAAGAGGATCTCAGTCTTGCATGTCATCCGCATACGAAACCAGAGAAAAGCCGAATGATCTGATCATATCTGAGCCCCCCTCTATTTAATCTCTGTGTTACCCCACTTACAGCTCTAATCAGAACAGTCCACTTTTAATTCTTAGACATCAGTTCAGAGACATGATTCAATCCGTATTCGATTTTCATAAATACAGCTTCATCAAGAGCATGGCTTAGTTCATCAACAATGCAACTTGATACAATTAATTCATCAACTATACTACTAAGCCAAGGAAACACATAAAGAACACAGCCATTACTGTGTTCTTTATGTGTTTCCTTGGTTTATTCTTTTGAAACCTTTATTACTATACATAGTCTGTCACTATGCTGGGTGACGGTTCTGTCTCTTTTAATCACAATTACTCTATCGGGAGCTTTTTTCCTTTACAATAGGAAAATTCACTTTGCATGATGCACTAATGGGTGTCGGTTTTGTCTCGAGACTTGAGATAACTCTTGTGACACTGTGTATTTGGAATTGCAGCCCTGAAGAAGTCAAGGTGTGAGATAACACGTGTTGGCTAGAAGAAACTGCATTGTTATTGAATCAACTGTAACACGTTTTATTGTTGATGAACTAAGCCATGCTGGTGATGAAGTTGTATGGATGAAAATCGATTATGACTGAACGGATGTCTATGGAATAAAAGTGGACTAGAATATTGGAGACTTTCAGATTGTTATTGATCATCTATTACTTAATGTGTGCTGAGAAAGGATTTGTATAGATTTCCTACTCTTTTCATTGAAGGGAATTTTGGGGTGGAATTGGCAACGGACCCCTCCTCACCTGGTAGCACCATCATTACTGCAGTACAACTACTTCCCAATACTGTTTGTTGAGCGCCCATTGTCTTCTTCTATGCCTGATTTCCAATCGATTGTTCATTAATGTCTGCAAAATGTCAGCCCGTTGTTGGATCTCTGTTGGCAGGATCATTTGATACGCCCAACTAATACCCTTCTTAGGTAGGACCTGCCTCAAGTATTCTAAAAAGGCGTTAAAGGAACAATTAACGTCTTCCACCCTCGAGGAGAAAACAAGCATGGAAGAGAAAATCGCTGTGATATTATCTCGAAAGAGAGAAGACAGCCACCTTCAAAGAAAGAGCCGCCTAAAGTAAGTATGCAGGATGCCTGCCAGCAGTTGATCAAATTTTCGTGCAGTTGAAGGGAATAGTTAGGATTATAACCTATATAAGAATATGTATTAAATAATGTAATCCCCGACATCTGCATTTTCGGATAGGCCCAAAGAGAGTCTAAGAACCCCCAGAGTCTTAAAACGAGTTTGCTTCAAATAAACAGTGTAGGAAAGTAGGATCTGCTTCTTATGGTTACCCCCACTTTTTTGCTTGATGTTACACTGTTTTGATTAGTCTGACTGGGATCCTGTTAATCAGGACCTCAGTCTATCTGCTTTCTCCTTAAATTAGTTATGTTGTGTACTAGGTACACTCTAGATTGGATACTGATGTACTCTTGTCAGTCCCTAGTATATGGTACACATGTACCCAGGACATAAGTACCCCAGAGGACTCCCATGGCCTGAAAGATGTATTATGCCACGCAGGAGAGGCCATGCAAAATGGAACTACAGCTTGCTACTGCAGTCTATATAAGTTGGTGCTTGCACCACTTACGAAAGAGATAGGTTGACAATATTTATGGGCCACTACACTTAAAACGTATAAGTCACCCCTATAGCAGCTCTTAACAATCCTGAAGGCAGGGTGCTGAGTTTTAAGTGAGAGGATGCCCCTGCAAGAACAGAGCCCTTCTGCAGCCTTGGGAGACCATTCTCCTGGGTTGTCTGTGACGCAGCCAGACTTGCGGTAAATGCTATCTCGAGAACGGCTGCAACAAAACATATCATGTTTGCTATCAAACATCAACCATCAAACATCTTGAAAACAAAGCTCAACCTGGTAACCAGAGTGGGAGGTATGATTCCACCCTTCTGAAGTAACCTACGTGGGACCCATTTGTCAAAAGATGCCAATTGTCCCAAGGCCAAGGATTCAACTCCAACCACTACTGTCCCTAAGGCAACTGCTCCCCCCAGTACAGTTTCAAGTGGTGGTACAGGGAACAAAGGATTAATAGGTTTAACCTTGGGCTTTGAGGTGGGGTCTGGCCTAGTCAGAACTCCAGCTCAGGCTGCACTTGTCTGTGATGATGGCAGGGATCTTGCCACCTTATTTGTCAGTCCCAGTAACCTGGGCAAATACAGGCAGCAGCCTTTAATTAATGGTATGGAGGCCATGGCATACAGGGACGCAGGAGCAAGTGTCACTATGGTGAGAACAGATCTTGTGGACCCTGACCAGATCATACTTGGTGAAATGTACCAAGTGACCAATGCTAACAATGTCAGGACAGACCATTCCTTGGCAGTTGTTAATTTCAGCTGGGGAGGGGTAACTGGCCCAATGAAAAGTTGTTTGCTCAGACCTTCCTGTGAAATGCTTGTTGGGCAATGATTTGGAGACATCAGTTTGGGCTGATGTGGAATTAAGGACTCATGCAGAAATGCTGGGCATCACTGCAGGTGTGTTTGCTGTGACCAGGTCACAGGCCAAGAAGACAAACACTGAACAGGCCCTGGATCCTGGCACAATGGACCAGGTGCCTTCCAAGAGAAGTAACAGGAGAGGCAAGGCCGTGTCTGCCCCCCAAACAAAGAGTGAGGATAATTCTCCAGATTGAGATGATCCTATTCCCTGTGAAGGAACTACCCCACATGAGCTTGAACCTGACCAGGTTGAGTTCTTGGGGGCAGGGGGCCCTTCTAGGGCAGACCTGAGTTTGGAACACCAAACCTGCCCTTCTCTTGAACCTCTCAGACCGCAAGCTGCAGCTGAGGCTGCTGGGAGTGTCAGTGGGTCCCACAGGATCTACTGGGATGAGGGACTCCTATATTCAGAGGGTGGACACCCCAAACCTGGTACCACCTGGAGGTTGGTTATGCCTCTGATGTTTAGGGGCTTCCTACTCACCCTTGCATATGGCATTCCCTTGGCAGGACATCTAGGCCAAAGTAAAACTTGGGACAGACTTATCCCTCACTTTCACTGGCCTCACATGTCAGGGGAAACCAAGGAGTATTGTAGCTCCTGTCTTACCTGTCAAGCCAGTGGTAAGGCAGGTAGAACCACAAAGTCCCACTTGATTCCACTTCCAGTGTTTGGGGTCCCCTTTGAAAGGGATGGGATTGATATAATTGGTCCCATGAACCCTCCAACTGCCTTTGGGCACAGTTTTATTCTAGTGATGGTGGACCATGCCACTAGATACCCATAAGCAATTCCCCTTAGGACCACCACAGCCCCCGTGGTGGCAAGGGCCGTCCTGGGAATCTTTTCCAGGGTGGGTTTCCCTAAGGAGGTCTTAACTGACAGAGGTACAAACTTAATGTCCAGTTATTTTACTGCAATGTGGAAGGAGTGTGGAGTGAACTACAAGTTCACCACACCCTATCACCCACAATGCAATGGGTTAGTTAAAAAGGTTCAAAAAAACCCTGAAGGGAATGATAATTGGACTCCTAGAAAAGCTCAGGCGAAAATGGGATGTTCTGTTGCCCTGTCTTTTTTTTTGCCCACAGAGAGGTCCCACAGAAGGGTGTTGGCTACACCCCTTTTGAACTTCTGTTTTTGGTATCCAGTTAGAGGTCCCTTGTGTTTAGTGAAGGAGGGATGGGAGTTACCTCTCAATCCACCTAAGCAAGACATAGTGGACTATGTACTTCGTCTCCGCTCCAGGATGGCTGACTACATGAAGAAGGCAAGTAAAAACCTTGAGGCAAGTCAAGAATGACAGAAAGCTTGGCATGACCAAAAGGCTGTACTGGCTGTTTATCAGCCAGGATAGAAGGTATGGTTGTTGGAGCCTGTAGTTCCAGCGGATCTCCAGGACAAGTGGAATGGACCCCATACCATTCTTGAGCAGAAGGGAGAGGTCACTTACTTAGTGGACCTGGGAACTACCAGGAGCCCCACAGGGTGCTCCATGTGAACAGGCTCAAGTCATATGTTGACAGGGCAGACATGGGCTTGCTCATGGCTACTGATTAAGGGCAGGAGGAGGAGAGTGACCCACTCCCTGACCTCCTCTCACAGAACCATGACAATGGCTCAGTTGATGGCGTAGCTTTGGCAGGCAGCCTCACTGAGCAGCAACAGGCTGTTTGAAGGAAGGTGCTCAATCAATACACGTACATGTTCTCTCTGACTCCCAGTCGGACCACCTGGTATACCCATGAAGTGAAAAAAGGGGAGAGCACACCTGTGAAGAACAAAATGTACAGGCAGCCTGACCATGTCAGAGATTGCATCAGGACTGAGGTCTAAAAGTTGCTGGAATTGGGAGTGATTTAGCCCTCTGATAGCCCTTGGGCTAGTCCAATGGTCCTGGTGCCAAAACCTCATACGTAGGGTGGTAAGAGAGAAATGAGATTTTGTGTTGACTACAGGGGACTCAATGCAGTCACTAGGACTGATTCTCACCCTATTCCTCCATGACCAGGCAAGTCAACAACGTCTCCTCGGCATGCTTCAACATCCTACGCATGCTACGGAAGATCTTCTGGTGGATCCCCACCGAGACCAGGAAGACCGTCACCCAGGCCCTCGTCACTAGCCGACTGGACTACGGCAACGCCCTCTACGCCGGCACCACCGCCAAGCTTCAGAAGAGACTCCAGCGGATCCAGAATGCCTCAGCCAGACTCATCCTCGACATCCCACGAACCAGCCACATCTCCGGACATCTGAGAGACCTGCACTGGCTCCCCGTCAACAAAAGAATCACCTTCCGCCTCCTCACCCACGCACACAAAGCCCTACACGACCAAGGCCCGAGCTACCTCAACAACCGAATCAACTTCTACGCTCCCAAACGCCACCTCCGATCGGCCAACCACGCCCTCGCCGCCGTCCCCCGCATCCGAAGAGCGACTTCAGGAGGAAGATCCTTCTCCTACCTGGCCGCCAAGACCTGGAACGCCCTCCCGACCGACCTGCGCCTGACCCAAGACCACCTCTCCTTCAGGAAGAAGCTGAAGACCTGGCTGTTCGAGCAGTAGCGGCACCCCCCTCCCCCCAGTGCCTTGAGACCCTACGGGTAAGTAGTGCGCTCTATAAATGCCTTTGATTGATTGATTGATTGATGAGCTTATTGATACTTTGGCCTCAGCCAAGTTCTTAAGCACATTTAACCTCACTGCTGGTTATTGGCAAATCAGACTAGCTGAGGATGTCAAACCCCAAACAGCATTGTCAGCCCCTTGTGTGCACTATCAATTTGTGGTAATGCCCTTTGGGTTGAAAAATGCACCTGCCACATTCCAAAGGTTGGTGAATAAAGTTCTCACAGGCCTGGAAGCCTATTGAGCAGCATATCTAGATGGTATCGCTGTCTTTAGCTCCACATGGGAGGATCACCTGGTCCACCTAAAGAATGTTTTGGAGGCTCTGAAAAAAGCAGGCCTCACTATCAAGGCTACTAAGAGCCAGATAGGGCTGAGTAAGGTTGTGTACCTGGGCCACCTTGTGGGTGGAGGTCACATTCAACCATTGCAGAGCAAAATTCAGACCATCATGGACCGGGTTGCTACCACTATGCAGACTCAGATCAAAGCTTTCTTGGGCTTAACTGGGTATTACAGGAGGTTTGTTAAAGGAAATGGGTCTATAGTGACTCCCTTGAAGGATCACACATCAAAAAGAATGCCCAAGAAAGTTCAGTGGACAGTTAGCTGTCAGAAGGCATTTGATGACCTTAAGCAGGCCATGTGCACTGCTCCCATTCTACAAAGTCCTGACTATTCTAAACAATTAATTGTCCAAACAGATGCTTCTGAGTTGGGGTAGAGGCTGTGTTGTCACAACTTAATGCTGAGGATCAGGAACAACCAGTAGCTTTTATTAGCAGAAGGTTGACCCCACAGAGAAACGTTGGTCAACCATACAGAGGGAAGCCTTTGCTGTGGTTTGGGCTCTGAAGAAGTTGAGGCCATACCTGTTTGGCACACACTTCATTGTTCAGGCAGGCCAAAAGCCCCTCTTATGGATAAAACAGATGAAGAGTGAAAACCCCAAACTTTTGAGGCGTCCATTTCCCTACAGGGGATGGACTATACAGTGGAACATAGGCCTGGGACTAACCATGCCAATGCAGATGGACTCTCCAGATATTTCAACTTAGAAAATGAAGACTCAACTGGGCAAGATTAGTCTCATCTCCTTACATTGGGGAGTGGGGGGGCGGTTGTATAGGAAAGTAGGATCTGCTACTTATGGTTACCATCATTCTTTGCTTGATGTTACACTGTTTTGAATAGTCTGACTAGATTCCTGCTACCCAGGACCCCAGTCCATCTGCTTTCTCCTTAAATTGGTTATGTTGTGCACTAGGTACACTACAGATTGGATCCCGAGGTACTCTTGTCAGTCCCTAGTATATGGTAGACATTTACCCAGGACATAGATGCCCCAGAGGCCTCCCATGGGCTGAAGCATGTATTATGCAACCCATGAGATGCCATGCAAAATGGACCTACAGGCCAGCTACTTAAGCCTGTGTAAGTTGGTGCTTGCACCACTTACGAAAGATGTAGGTTCACTATATCTACAGGTCACTACACTTAAAACCTATAGGTCCCCCCTATAGCAGGCCTTAACAATCCTGAAGGCAAGGTGCTAGGTTTTAAGGGAGAGGGGGCTCCTGCATGATCAGAGCCCTTCTGCATACTTCGGGGACCATTCTCCCAGGTTGTCTGTGACACAGCCAGACTTATAGGTAGAGGTGCATTGTAACTAAGGCTTCTGCTTTTAATTTTTTATGGATGTTTACAGATAATTACAGACAGAAAACAAAGTGTTTACTGTCTGTATATATTTGTAAAAGCAGATATATGCAGAAAAGTGGGCTTTTTGTGGGTGACTCTCCATGCTATTTTTCGTGATTTCTAAGATAACAGCTGAGCAGATAAAGAACATGAGAAGCTAAAAATAGGTTGAGATTTCCCAAAATGCAGGTGTATGGTAACATATATTTGTATTATAATGCTCATATTTACCTGAAGGTGTAGTGTTTTGCACTATATTTGGCTGCTTAAATTGCTACAACGCGACAGGCAGCAAATTATGAGTGCATGTTTATCAGTTAAATAAATGAGGAAACATCCCATTGTATGACTCCATATATTCTCAAATCACAAACTAAATATGGATAAATTCCAATAAGATGGGTAAAAAATAAATATGGATAAATACAGACGGAAATGTTAAAAAAGATAAATACCATAAAACCGGAAGCCCTAATTATAACCTTGCAGTAAATGCGATCTTGAAAACGGCTGAAACAAAACATGTTGTGTCTGGTATAAAACACCTTGGAATCATACCTACACATTCTTAACTGGTGTGGGAGGTAAGATTCCACCCTTCTGAAGCAAGCTTCGGCGGGTCCCTAGTTTTCTCAGTACCAGCCTTCTTGACCCGGTCAGCACAAAATGGATGCAGCCGACCAGATTTCTGCCCTCTTGCTGCTGAGCCAAGCTCCAGCAGGGGAAGGCAGTACACTAAGCAGCCTGTCACAGGGAGGAGTAATCACCTCCGAGACAGGATGTAGTGTATTGGGACTAGGTGGGTGCACTTCCAAAGTGCGTGAAAGTCTGCACGAGGGGCCCACTTGGTGTCCTTGTGCATAGTCCAGTTCAAACTAGTTCTGGGAGCCGTTGGCTCCTGCTCTGACGCAAAACTGGACAAAGGACAGGGGAGTATCCTCTCCATTGTCCAGACCCTCCTCTGGGTGGGTCTCCTGGATCTGTCCAACCCTCTCCCGTGAGTACAAAAGGTCTTACCTGACTGTGTGACATTAGATTCGATGTGGAAAAGATTCAACAAGAAGAAACCACTGACCTTCAACAGTCTGGACACTCTGCACTCAGCTGGACTTCGGCTAGGACCGACTTTATCTCCCACTCCGACCAAAGCTTGGTCTGTGCCTGTACACCATACAGGCTCCGTGCAGGACTTGTGGTGCATCAAAGACAACAGAAGTATCTCCCTTGGAGTGCAGGAGTCACTCCCCAGCATCTGCAGGCACAGCGTCTGACTGGTTTGCTGCTCCTGAGTACTCCAAAGATTCCAGCAACACTGGAGGTGGGTTCCGACGTTCCTTGAGGCTCAGCTGCCATTTCACCAAGTTTGAGGCCAGTATTCCTTATGGGGACTGCATAACTTGAACCCATGTGCACCGCGTACTTTTGCAAGTGCATATGCTTGTTGGAGTTCCCAAACTTTGTGCACTGGGCTGTTTATCGCCCCCACCTCTTTGCACATTTTCTATCAAGAACTCAGGCTTCAATTGACTCTGTGCCCTGCAAGCTGTTGTTCTTTGAAACTGCCAGAGGGCACCTCGCGACTTCTATGGCTCCGGCCCGTGGGTCTCTGTGAAGGTCAATTTTACTTTCTTGTGGCTTACCTAGTTGCTCCAGGATTACCCTGATTCCACTGCAATTGGTGAGTCCCCTGGACCTTGCTGGTTCACTCCGCAACCTTTCTTGACCTTCTGCGTGGGTTGCCGGTGCCAAGGCTTGTTGGTGCTCCCGCCGGACACCAACCCCTCAGCACTCAACATCCTTCGTGGGACAGCTCGCATCTGGCTCCTGGTTGTCTTCAACATAGTCTGGTCCCCCTGGCTGCAGAGTCAAGAAAACCTTCATCTCATCTTGGTGGGCATCTGCTTATGAGCCCCTGGTCACTCCCAATGGCCCAGACTCTGCCTCCTCTGCTTTTAGGTTCTCTTCATCCTGAAGCCACATTTGGATTACACCAGACACTTTTCTCCTTCCCTGCAGTGACTGTTTATGGAAGACTCCCATGGAGATCGACTGCGGTTTCCGACGCCTCTTCAGACCTATCCACCCTGCTCCCCTGGGATAGGTAACTCGGGTACGACAGTATCCACAGGTGGTTTAGCTCTCCAGCCTCCTAACTTCCACGGGGTTTCTTCCTAGTGCTTCCGGAAGGGTCCTTAAACTGTAAACTGTAAAAGTGCAACCACGACTCTCCTATTGAATTATCTGGCAGAAGAGGTTGTGTACGCACACTGCACCCGTCCTCCGTGGGGTCCCTAAGTACTCACTTTGGGTGGTTCCTTAGGGTCCCAGCGATTATACACCTTCTAGACTTGGTCTTGACTCGAGTCGTGGTTCTTATACCCCTATTTTAGTACATGGTTTGGTTCCCCTTCTGGGCCCACTGTGCATTATTGCTACTTACGATTGATTCTGTACTAAAGTATTGTGTTCTTTGTGCTGTATCCTTGTGTATAGGATACTAGAGAGTGTTATATAAATAAATACATATTTCTATAACTACTGTGTGGTTCCCTTTCATTTAATTAATACTGAAGGTGACATTCTGGTAAAACAAGCTGCTTTACATTCCTTCACGATTAAGCCTAAAGGTTTTCTTTGACCTTATACATCATAAGGGTCGTTTGAACTGGTGCAAGGTGCCCACTTTAATTTGTGGACAGTATATACTAGGCCAACTTCTTACAGACAGTATCGATAATTCCAAAGTTTGGGGAGATATTGGTTTCCCCAAGAGAGGAATTCTGGAAACAAGTCCCCTTGGTTCGTATCCCAATGCTTTTACTAGTCTGGACGTAAATGCTGCTAGAAAGTAGAAACGTAAATGTGGTAATTAAAGTCCACCCTCCAGTTGTGTTTGCTGTAACATAAGGATATTAGCCCTAGGCTTTTTATACCTCAGATAAATATTTGCTAGATAGCCTCTGTTTGTGTAAAAAAAGCCTTTGGCTAAATACAAAAGTATGCCAGAAAGAGGTATAGGTAGCAAGTGAGAATAATCATCTTGATTAAGTTGCATTGACAGATTAGACCATTGTGAAATTATGCTGCTTTGTAGCGGTTCCCTGGCTGCTGCTGGAGGCCATTGGCGGTCTGACCACTATAATTGTAACAGGGCGCTCGGAAGACCACTGCATCCCTGCGAGTCTGGCGGTCCATGGACCGCCAGACTTTTAATAAGCCCCTTGGTATCTCCTTTAACCCTGGGGTTATACCTGATCACAGTTCTTGGTTTCTTCACTCTTTTGTCCATCCTGACAAATTGGGACATAAACAAATTTAAGCATCAGCACCAGGATAGGAAATTTGACATTGAAGATATAGGTTGGTGAGCTTTGTTGTCATTAGTGCAGACCAGTTCATGCCAATATTTTGATGGTCAGTATTGGAAACTTCAAAGTTAGTGACACCCAGTTAGCCATTAGTTTTGACATCATTTGTTATAGAAGGAAGATAATGAATCCCTCATCTATTTTAAAAAATGTCAGTATCTAGTGGTCGAGGAATGAAAGTAGCATAGTAATCCATTTTGAAATTCAATACAAAACACACCCTGACTTACATAAAATGAAATGCTAAAATGGACATTTATGGCACATGTGTTGGAAGATTATGATTGGTTCATATTGTATTTTTAGAGAAAAATGGAAAGTTGAAATTACTCCTTATAGCCTGTCAGTTATGACAGATCATCTGAATAAATTTAAATCTAATCATGTTGAAGTATTTTAGAGAATAAAATTTAAATATATTGCTTTTGTTTACGATCGATCAGTTGCAATTCATAGTTAATCAGAGTCTGTTTATTTACAACTGATTTTGGAATCTCCAGTAATCAGACTGAATACAGATGTGCTGCTCAAATAAGAAGCTCTGTAGACTGGTCATGCTCGGGCTCTTTGCCCGGCTTACAGGATACATTTTTTCATGAGAGAATCATATATAATTATTTTGAGTTAAAAGTGTCAATGCATGCTTGGGTTTAATTTATAAAGAGCAAGGATCTTGCCACTCTTCTGCATGCACATAGCAAAGATGTGAATGGCTATCCTGCTACAGGACTTTTCGCTCATCAAAGGATCTCATTATTTCTGCGTATCTCTAAATTGTTGTGGCAGCAGTTACTTTGTGAAGGTTTAGCTTGAAGATATTTCATCATAGCAGAGCTCAGCATCCTGAATTGCATAATCTAAATTGTTCGATTTTCCATCAGATTTCAGCTTTAAATGTGTCTCACACAAATACCGTAACAGAAATACATCAATGGAGGATAAAGGAAACACAAAATTGTATAAATAATTCCCCTCACTGACATCCCCTCTTACTTACGCAGTCTCCCTCATCATTGTGCAGTACGACACTGAACATCACAGAGCTGCTCCACTGTGTAATTCTGTCTCGGAATGGCCAGACTGATAGCCGTAAATACACAAAAAGAGAGCCAGGCACAACCCAGTACAAGGCCCACCTTCAGTAACCGACATCTCTGCCCTCCACAAATGACCCTCTCATATCACTAGGCCACACTTCCCAAATCACTAAGCTTAAGTAAGTAATGGCTACATAATCATCAAAATAGTCTTTATGACATCATGTGGAATGGAGGATGAAATAGCATTTACCTGGAATGCTATTGGCATCAGTAATCTTTAAAGATTCACTCACTTTGAATAGATCTGAACATTAGAAGAGTATGTTGGCCTTTGTACTTCATAGCAGTACCTTCAAGGGAGATGTTACTGAAGCTACAAGTTGCAAAATATGCAGAGAGCACAAGGTTATCACTTTGCAGCTATATCTTCAGTTCTGCAACATTCGGAGGTTCCTTCTTCTCCGTACACACTGGAATGTATCAGAACTCCTAGCACAATTACTGCTATCCTTAAGGATTCTTAATGGAGCATTCAGTATGCATTAGATGGATAAGCCATTGAAGGCAGTTCAAATATACCATTAAGTCTATGGAGAAAGTGATCTGTTATTACCCCTGGTCGAATCTTTATTTTGACCCATGAGATCCACCAATCCACAGAGTTAGATTCAAGTATTTTGGTACATGCCACCAATCATTCAGGAAGATGAAAGGAATGCTGTAGGGAATGAAGGCTCTTGCTTATTTCTTCATAGTTTAGCCGACCGATTTATGTCAACCTTCTACAAGACCCTAATCTACAGAATAGATTTGAGCAAACCAAATGTGGTGCTGAACAGTTCAAAAGCCTTCAAAAGATCATTGTACTTTCTATGTCTGTAGGGCGATGCTACATCGGTGGAGAAAGATGCCCACAACTGGAAAATAAGTATGGCTTTTTAGTTAAAAAGAAATCAGGAGTTATATGTTTTCTACTTGTTTTCCTTCTGGGTTTCATTCTACTTTAATGTGTGCATGTGTGTGAGTGTGCATGCTTGTGTATGATTTTTTTTTTGTGCAGATTAATCCTGCTTATTTACATTTGACTTTTTTGGGGCTCTTTTTAGGGAGATGAAAGAAACATGCTCCCTGAACATAAATTGGTTAAAAAAGTGTTCCTACAGCTAGTATGTATTGCATGGGGAAAAAAATCAATGTGTCGGAGGCACTGGTGTTGATGATTCTTGGCTACCAGTTACTTTCATTAGAGGATTCACATTGCCCACCCATGGTAAAATACTGGCCCTACCATAATGCAATATTTCTTTGCAACTTGTAGTGGTCTATCCCCTAGTACTATAACGGCCCTGGGACAATGAATCTTGGAAATTCTTGGGCATCCGTGATGGTGCAAATCTCTAGCATAACAATAGTCTTAGAGAATGCTGGATATTCTTGACATATTGAGAAGTGCCATGGTCTGATGGGTCTGCCATAGAAAATGGAACTAGAATGTGACTGAGAGGGATTGGCTAAACATGTTCTTTAGTATGTTCTGAAAAATGTCTATTTTATATTTGTTATGATGTCTATTATGTAGATGTTAAAGGTAGGAGTAGGACTTTCCAGGAATTGCCATGTGGTAAGAGTATCCTAGAGGGTATGGATATTACCAGGACAAACAAGGCATTCCATTTGTCCCCTTATATGTGGTGTCACTAGGGACAGGTACGTTTAAAACGGCCAACATAAAGTTCAAGGCCAAACAGAATTCTTAGAAGCTTATCGAATTTAACACAAATTTCTATTGGGTGGGGCACTGCTGCAGGTGATATGAAAATATCGACTTTGTTGAAAAATTAAGCAATCAAGCCAAATGTTATGTTTCAGGTAAAAGTATTGCAAGGTAACTGAAAAAATGTTGTTTGAAAAATGTGTACCAAGATAAGTGCAAAAAGAACAATTGATGGACAGAATGCAGAACAATGTCATACATTAACCCCAGTACAGAGATCTGGGCCTGAATCCATCGTTTTTTTGCTCACCATGCCATTCCCGTTTGGACCCAGCCATATGCAAATCAGTCATGCACCTTGTGCCCAATGGGAACAGGCCAGCCCGAATTGCCAGCCCAGGTCCTCCCTGGACTGGAAACAAGCATCCTATGACCAGTTTTGGGTTTTCGGCCAGGATAGCTTGACTCCAAGGGCACAGAGAGCACGGGACTCAGGTCTGAGCATACCCGACCCGTGACAAATGCAAAAAGAACAATTGATGGACAGAATGCAGAACAATGTCATACATTCAGGCCAGTACAGACATCTGGGCCTAAATTCGTTGTTTTTTTTGCTCACCATGCCATTCCAGTTTGGACCCAGCCATATGCAAATCAGTCCTGACCCTGTGCCCAATGGGAACAGTCCAGCCTGAACTGCCAGGCTTGGTTCACACTGGACTGGGAACAAGCAACCTACGACCGGTTTCGGGATTTCAGCCCTCATCACCCAGGATAGCTTGACTGCAGAGGCATGTAGAGCAAGGGCCTCACGTCTGAGCATACCTGTCCCACTCGGGGGGACAAATGCAAAAAGAACAATTGATGGACAGAACACAGAACAATGTCATACATTCACCCAAGTACAGAGATCTGGACCTAAATCCATAGTTTTTGTACTCACCATGCCAATTCAGGCACAGGGTCAAGACTAATTTGCAAATGGCCAGGTCTAAACTGGGGTGGCATAGTGAACAAAAGAATGTTGGATTTAACCCAGATCTCTTGACTGGGGGGAATGTTTTGATTTGTTCTGCATTCCATCCATCAATTGTGTGTCTTTTACTTTCTCACCCAAAGTGCTTCAGGTATGCCCGGACGTGAGTCCTGGGCTCACTGTGCCACTGGAATCAAGCTACCCTGTCTGAAGAGGGGTGAAACCCCTAAACCAGTCCTAGGATGCTTGTTTCCGGTCCAGGGAGGACCTGGCTTGGCAGTTCGGGCTGGACTGTTCCCATGAAGCACAGGGTCAAGACTGATTTGCATTTAGCCAGCTATAAACTGGGTTGGCACGGTGTGCAAAAGAATGATGGATTTAACCCAGATCTCTTGACTGGGGGTGAATGGTTTGATTTGTTCTGCATTCCGTCTATCAATTATGTGTATTTTGCTTTCTCACCCAAAGTGCGCCAGGTATGCCCAGATGTGAGTCCTGGGCTCACTGTGCCACTGGAATCAAGCTACCCTGGGTGAAGAGGGGTGAAACCCCTAAACCAGTCCTAGGATGCTTGTTTCTGGTCCAGTGAGGACCTGGCTTGGCAGTTCGGGCTGGACTGTTCCCATGAGGCACAGGGTCAAGACTGATTTGCATATGGCCAGCTATAAACTGGGTTGGCATGGTGTGCAAAAGAATGATGGATTTAACCCAGATCTCTTGACTGGGGGTGAATGTTTTGATTTGTTCTGCAGTCCATCTATCAATTATGTGTCTTTTGCTTTCTCGTCCTTTTTACCCCAGGTATGCCCAGACATGTGTCCTGGGCTCACTGTGCCACTGGAATCAAGTTATCCTGGCTGAAGACGGGTGAAACCCGAAACCGGTCCTAGGATGCTTTTTTTCCGGGCCAGAGAGGACCTGGCTTGGCAGTTCGGGCTGGACTGTTCCAATGAGGCACCGGGTTAAGACTGATTTGCATACGGCCAGGTCTAAACTGGGATGGCATGGTGAGCAAAAGAATGATGGATTTAACCCAGTTCTCTTGACTGGGGCTGAATGTTTTGATTTGTTCTGCATTCTGTCTATCAATTGTGTGTCTTTTGCTTTCTCATCCTAAGCGCACCAGGTATGCCCAGATGTGCGTCCTGGGCTCACTGTGCCATTGGAATCAAGCTATCCTGGCTGAAGAGGGGGAAACCCCGAAACCGGTCCTAGGATGCTTGTTTCTGGTCCAGTGAGGACCTGGCTTGGCAGTTCGGGGTGGACTGTTCCCATGAGGCACATGGTCAAGACTGATTTGCATATGGCCAGGTTTAAACTGGGGTGGAATGGTGAGCAAAAGAATGATGGATTTAACCCAGATCTCTTGACTGGGGGTGAGTGTTTTGATTTGTTCTACACTCCGTCCATCAATTGTGTGTCTTTTGCTTTCTCGCCCTAAGATAAGTGAGCATGAAGAGCAATGAGTGACTCTTGGTCAAGGCATTATTAGAAAGACAAGGAATAGGGCAATCTTTGGTGTCATGCTGAATAACTACACTAGAGACCATTTCGACATTGCTAGCATGGAAAGACAAGGGAAACATTCAATACAAGGTTCCAACTCACTTACTAGCATCCCTTATCACCTACCATTTCTCTTCCAGCATTATGATGAAGGGGCGTAACCTTTTGGGTGCTCCAATGTGCCATTACACCTGTGGTAGGCCAAATGGGTAGCTGGGAAACATATAAAAAAAGGCATCAGGCAAAAAGACTTCAGAAGCTGACTGCACTAAACATTATTACAACCCCTCTCCTCTCAGATCAGTCTACAGACCCAACTCTCAGATAGGTGGAAAGATAATCACAGGACGTTAGAAAACTGAATTGTTTTTACCTGTAATGTGATTCGTCTAGAAAAGGCGTTTTTTTCATTTCTTGTTGTTTGAATATGCACAAATGTCTGGAGAAAACTATAGCCTATCACTTGCTCGCTCAAGATATATCCAAATGTATCTCAAACATTTATCTCAATCTCTATCTCTCTCTCTCTCTCTCTCTCTCTATATATATATATATATATATATATATATATATATATATATATATATATATATATATATATATATATATATATATATATATATATATATATATATATATATATATAAATATATGTATATATGTTCATATACACGCACACACATGTATAGCACACAATGCAGTCACAATTATGTAGTTACAAAATGGAGCAGTTTAGGCAAATGCTCCATTGAAAAATCTTTTTTAGATTCCACCAAGACCTTGGACCCTGCAACACATTTGGCATGATAATTTCCACCATGCCAAACTGTGTACAGTTCTGTACAGGACAAAAAAAGTTAAGAGGAGAGTTGAAAAAGGTAAATATTCTAAATCCAATAAATGTCATTGCTAGCTGACCCTTTGAGAGAACAGCTTGGACAATCCCTTACTCGTATAAGAAGAATGTGTTTTCTAAAATTCCATATTCAGCATAATCAAGCATTACTTTTTATTTCACTGCAGGCAACTAAACGATATGATCCAATATTTTACTTACTATTGCCAATAACATTTGTCTGTTTGAAATCAATCTTTTCAAGTGTATTACCCCAAAGTAAGTATGTAAAATAAGAAAATACATAAAAGGTAACCTGTAATATGGTCCACTGGCTATAGAGGAGTTCTGGTGACGTCATATACAAAGAAGGGAGGGAGGGCAAATGCTCTGCAAACACCAAACAATGAGTTTGAGTCTGAAATTGGATTGCCACTCCCCACTGGACTGGAAAATATGGTGTCCCTGTTATGTCAAAAGTGCTGTCACTATTTACAAAAAAACAAAAAGGGAATACTTTTATTTTGTAATGGATTGTGAACAGTCGATTTAGGTTTAGGGGATTTTGAAAGCGCATAGCTACCCTTGGGCATCCCAGCGCTGAGGTGAGATAGTACAGGCAGTTGTTTGCGCATGAATTTAGGGGAAAAGCCATGTTTTGAGTCTTTTTTTGAAGGACGCTTTGTTTTAAATCAGTCGGAGTTTCGGATCCATACTGTTCCACAGTTTAGATACCAGGTGGGCGAAAGACATTCCACCCCACCTGGCTCTCTTGAAGCTGGTGGGATTCATCAGAAAGTTAGAGCTTGACCTGAGGTGGCGAAGGGGAGAATAATGTGAGACCAACTTTTGTATCAGGGTGGGGCCTCCCCCATACATGGCTCTGTGAGCCAAGCTTATGGACCTAAATTTGATCCTAGATTGGACCGGGAGCCAATGAAGCTCCCTCAAGGAGGATCTGGCTGATTGATGTCTGGGTATATTCAACAGCAGCCATGCAGCTGCATTCTGTACGACTTGGAGTCTGTTCGTAACGTATTTAAGAGAGCCAACTGTCAGATGAGGTCTTAGGCACTTGTAAATGGTGATGTGGATATACACGGTCTGCAGATCTAGCCAATAACCTTGAAAAGTGGTTGTGATTTGAAAAATATGTTTACTCTGTGTAGGTGCGAAAAAGGATGTGAAGGGAGTGTGGGGTAGTTTGGAGGAGTGAAAGAAAGGATGAGAGATAGACTGCTTTGCAAATTGTGCATTGTAAATATTCATATATGTAAAGAATAATTGGTGGCCTTTATTAATCCTTGCAAAAACAGAGTTAATTTGGCATTGATAAACTTAAAGAAACAGTCATTTCAAAACCCAGAGGCCAATATGATTAGGATGCTGTAAAGAAGAGATTAACGGTTTTGCTTTGGATGGGGGCAGAGTGCAAGGGATGAGATTGGCGTTGTAGACCATCCACCATTGCTAGAAGCCAACTAGATAAAATGTGCTGGGACAAAGACAATACTAAAAAACATGGTGCCTTTGAAATCATCTGTCACTTACCCTTTCACCAGTGTAAAGTATTAAGCTGTTGTTCAGCCTCATCATTGCTTCTGTGGTGGGCCAACGTGGCTGTTGAAGAGGTAAGAAATAGCATGAGGCAAAAAATACTCCAAAGCCCACTTCCATTATCCACACAACACCATTTGAAAAACCCTCATCAAAGTGTTTAGCACCACCCACATTTAAGAAGGTGAGTTTATCTACCTGATGCAATCTCATAAATTGCATGAAAAGCATGTAAATGTAGAAATATGGAAGTGGTTAAAACTAGCGAGCCAAAAAATATCCAATGTGTCTGAAGATCTATACCTGTTGAATTTAATTAAACTTTATTTTTAGGGTGTGTAGGTGAGGGAGGAAGTGCCAGAGAATGAAATGGGGAAGCTAAAAGTAGAGTGATGTCTAATCAAGACATATGGGGAACGAAGAGGAAAGGGGAAAGAATTTGCCAGAAAAGTGGCATAGTGGAATAGTGAAGTGGGCTTAATGACAGTGCAACAAGTGAAGATAGTCTAAGGTTTAGAGGTATTATTGTTTGGTGAGAATGCTAGGATCAGCTTTGTTTAGAAGAAGGTCAAGTTAGTTATGGATTGGGAGTAGGGTGTGTGAAATAACATTTATAGTGGATCCATTGTTAAAGAACATGCATGGAGGGCAAATGAAACACCCAAATACCTGGCGCCTATTCCTCCATTAAAATAATTTTTCACTTACCCATACTCTTCCAGCAATATGAAGTGGGATGCGCAGAATCAATGGAAAATTCCTCTGTCCCATGCGGTGTCTTGAAAGGCATACAGGAAGCTGTAAAGAATCCAAAAATGACTTCAGCAATGATTACAGCCAACTCCAGCCTACACTAATGAGGCTCACGTTCCTTCTCAGCCTACTACTTTGTATTTGAGGATATCAAATAATAATATTTTCCTACCATTTTATAACAGAAACATGCTTGAATATATATATAGTATGTGTATATCATCAAGTTATACACACACACACATACACACATATATATGTATATATACATTTATATATAGAAATATTTTGAAATATATTTATTTATGCCTTTGTACATGCGGATGCAGCGGCTAGCCAAATATTCACTCAGTATGGCCCTTTCTTTTGAGTTGTGTATCCTTCTGTTCAAAAGACATTTTTTGAAAACTTCCCTGGGAAATAATGAAGTCCACATAAACGTTTTTAGTTTTGCAGATTTTGATGAGTCGACATCGCGTCGGGGGAACGTCAGAGGTAGTGAGCTACAGAAGCTCACTGAATCCCATGTCAGGTGTTCTCTTGCACCTGAATGTGTATTCAGAATTTGTGAAGTTAAAACAGTTACTAAAGTCCTCTGAATATGATAATGTAAGAGTTTTCAAAAGTCCACAGACTAGATATACACTGCATGGTGTGTGCATGTGTTTTTTTTCCCTAAGATGTCTCTAGCATTCCTCTAAGACCTTGGTAGTCCAGCGACAGCTTATGAAGCTTGCAGGATTCCACAAGCTCCTTGAGTGACTGGGCCTAAGTCAGCAGAGATGGAGGAGGCTTCTTATGTACCAAGGAATAATTATCATGCATTAAAGTTACTCTGGCAGAGTAGTTCCATTTATTATGGCAGCTTTGGGTGCTCAGCTTCAACAATGCAATCTTGATTCTCGACCTTCCTACCAATCGAGTCTGTGACACATTTCAGGTCTGTCAATACCATGTCCTGGTCTTATCATTAAGGAGTACAAAGATTAAAATGAAGTCAGTAGATCATGGTAAGAGTGAGGAAAGAGTTTGGTGGCTCTGGCAGAGGGTATCGAATTAACTCCAGATATTTCTGAAAAAGTTGTATTCCAAATCTTGTATCATAAAAGGCATCATAATTCTCCTAGACTTCTTTTTAAAATATATGTAAAGGACACCATGCTTCTACTTGTGAATGACATTAAGATGGGTGCTACCATTAAATATGCATTTACAAAACCGGGGAAAGTCTTATTTACTTTTGCACAGTTGAAGTTTGTACAAGCCATCAGTCTGGGTCTACTTCATTAAGAGAAAGTTTGATTTCAGGTGGTGATGAGATAAACAGTTTCAAAGGTTTGCGTGGAATTTATAATTTATCCAGAAGATCCTGGTGTCTTTTATATTTAGAGTTTGAATGGCTAGTTCAACTGGTAATGTTGGAATCAAAAAAGAAAGAAACAGCACTGATTCACATAAAATCTTCCTCATACATTTTGGCTATGTGTATATGGTAGTATTGTATAAACTACGCTGTCTTGAGAAACATACATTGTAAACAGTCATCTATTTAAAGAGTAAATTCGTAGCCTTTATTAACCTTGATGAAACAGCATTCATTTTAAGTCAACAAACCTTCGGAAACATTATTGTCAAAACTCAAAGAACATAATAATGTAATCACTGGAGGAGGAGCTACGCGGGCATCCAAGATGGTCGCGTGAGCAGAGAGCTCCCGAGACCCGCGCCGTCCTCCTTTATCTATCCTTCACCTATCCTGGTCATTTTGACGGGCTTTTGCAGCACTATCATCGCTGATGCGACTGATCCTTTTCCGGTCGAAATCGGACCTTGGGGACCATTTTTCTGCAACTTGGAACTTTCTGGCCTGCCCGCTGGCGCGACCGGGGACTCGGCTGCCCACTGTGGCCGACATGTAATTGAACAACAACGGCTGCCTGGCATCTGGCCCGCCGGAGGTGTATTGCTTTCACTTTCGGTTTCCTTCCCTTTGTTCCTGTCTCCTCCTACTCTGCCTCGCCTGCTGCCCTCTCGATCTCAACGATCCTCCGCTGGACTGGCAAGGAGGCCGCTACACCTCTGCTTCATTGGCGCATCGGAGTTTCGAGACTTTTCTACCTGTTCATCACCTCCTTTGGCTAGCCGCCCAACTCTGGAGGCGAGATGGCGACGAAAGTGGAGGCCGAAAGACGCCGGAAAGCTGCGACCCGGGGGGGATCGATCCAAACGAACATGATCGAACGCTATACCCAGCCGAGAGGCTCCCCCGGGACCGTATGCATGGGTGCTGAAGGACTTCAAACGGACACATCGTCCACGTCGGAAGTATCGCTCCAAGACCTAATGGCTGCCATCACTGGACTTAAGGCCGACATGGGCCAACAGTTTGAGGCCGTGGTGACCAAAATTGACACGGTGGCGGTGGATGTGACTCTGATCCGAGCCGACCTGGCCAAAACGAATGAGCGGGTGAAGGCACTGGATCTTAAAACGTCGAGCCTGGTGACCGACATGGCTGAGGCGCAGTCCGAAATTGGCAATCTGCGTGCATCGCACGACTTGCTGCTCAAGCGGATGGAGGACTATGATAACAGGGCCAGGCGGAACAACATACGCCTGGTCGGAGTTCCGGAAGGCGATGGTTCGGTAGCGACCGATCTGCTGGTCGAGGAACTGATAGTCGCCCACCTGGCCCCGGCAGGGCTTAGTAAGTTCTTTGCCGTTGAGCGCGCCTATCGTTTCCCCGGAGGTCAAGCGAAGCTGGGGAATCCGCCGAGGCCTATCATTGCCAAGCTTTTTCATTACCGGGACAGGGATGCTATCCTCCAGGCCGCCCGTAAGCATGGTCCCCTGAAGTATGACAATAACTCTATCTCCATATATCCCGACTTCACTCCTCAAGTGCAGCGGCAAAGATCTGGTTTCCTCGGAGTGAAGCGTCGCCTAAGGGACCGGGGACTGAAATACGCCATGCTGTTTCCGGCCCGGCTCCGGATTGAATATCGGGAACGTGCCTATTTCTTTGATCAACCTGAACGTGCTGCCGACTGGTTGGACTCGTTGCCGGCAGATGACTGTGGGAGCGGAGGCCCTGGTGGCGCGGAGGGTGGTGCAGAGGCCCAGGAGTAACAGATGCCCTGGAGGTTCCGATTGAGACTATGCAACGTACTGTACATATTGACTTATTTTCTGATGACCCTGCCCGTGGCGGTGCGGTAACGGGTGATTTCTCCCTTCCTCCTCGGGGGGTTCTTTGTGTAGAAGTATGGGGCGACAGGCACACTGCAGTTGGGGGTGGCTTTTTAGTCAGCAGGGGTGCAGGGAGGGGGGTGTTGTAACGGGTTTGGGTTCTGGGGTTGGTGTTTGGGGACTGGTTTGTGTTTCGTTTCATTTGTTCTGTTCTCTGTTTCATGGTATTTCATTTCTTGCAATGATTGTTCACAGTGGGTCCTGCTGGGGGGTGGGTGTGGAATGCTTCTGCCATAATGGGGGGGGGTGAACTGCGGATTCTTTCCTGGAACGTGAATGGTCTGGGGGATAGAATTAAGCGGGGCATTGTACTGCAATTTTTGAGGCGCCACGCCCCTGATGTTGTGTTCCTTCAAGAGACCCACTTGATTGGTAACGCTTGCAAGGCATTAGACCGCCGGGGTTATCGACTGGTTGCACATGCGGGTTTCACTTCGGGTTCCCGGGGTGTGGGTATTATGGTAAAGTCTTCCCTTGCTCTTGCTATTGATGATGTTATCCTTGATGAGCGTGGGCGGTATGCTGCTGTTTCGGGGAGGTGGGAGGGTAAGCAGGTCGTGTTTGTTGTTGTCTATATCCCCCCGGGACTGCAGGCTACCACTTATGCTGATTTAGGTAGGACTCTTCTTGGGCTGCCTGACGGCCTGTTGGTCCTGGGCGGGGACTTCAATTCTGTCATGTCCGGCGACTGCGACCGACTACCCCCTAGAGTAGTACCACAGTCCCAGATGTGGCTCAGTGAAATGGCTGACACTTTTGGCTTAGTAGATGTCTGGCGCTCACTACATCCCACGCTCCAACAATACACTTTTCATTCTGGCGCGCACGGCAGCCTCTCCCGTATTGACTATCTTTTTATGTTAGCCTCCACTTTGTCCACTGTTCGTGAGGTTCGGCACCTTCCCCGGGGTATCTCGGACCACTCCCCCCTGTTGATCACGATTTCTGTGGGTGGTCGGCATGGTAACAGAGTCCCCCCGATTCCCCCCTGGCATTTTAAAAATCCCCGGCTCCGCTCGGAATTGATTAAAGCAATAGATTGCTATTTTTCTGAGAACCTGGGCTCTGTCACTTCCCCCACTGTTCTCTGGGAGGCCTTCAAGACGGTTATTCGGGGTTCCGCCCTGTCACTCATTGCTACTGAGCGTAGGGTGAAGAGGGAGGCTGTTGTGGCTCTTGAAACTGAAATCACTGCGCTTGAAAGTGAGTTGGGTGGGAATGACACGCCTGCACTGTTGCATGAATTGGAACTGAAACAAGCAGACTATAAGGCCTGTGTCACGGATGCTGCTAAATTGATGCGGTCTAATCAACTTGGTCGACTGTATGATGTGGGTGACAAGGCTAGCAAGCTTCTTGCATGGCTGGATAGAACTGAGCGTGCGAGTCGTGTTGTTCCCTCCATTGTTCGTGATTCTGGTGTTACTCTCGGATCCGGGTGAGGTTGTCGAGTGTTTTGTTGACCACTTTCGTATGGTTTATACGCCTGTTAGTGATCGAGATGAGGCCGACTCCAGATTTCTCCTGCGTGACATTGCTCTGCCTACCGTGTCTGATGAGGACTGCCTCGCTTTGGAGGCCCCCTTTACTGTCGACGAGATTGCCCTCGCAATCCGTTCCCTTCGCTCGGGTAAGGCAATGGGCCCTAACGGACTCCCCATTGAACTCTATAAACTTTGCCCTGACAAGATGGCCGCTCATCTTCGTCACATGTTTCTTGAGGCGGTTGAGACCGGATGCCTCCCCCTTGAGCAGCGCCTTGCTACCATAGTGGTCATTTATAAGGATGGCAAACCTCGTGACCGCTGTGCCTCGTACCGCCCCATCTCCCTCCTTAATGCGGAACCCAAAATCCTTGCTAAGGTGCTGGCCAATCGGATGCTTGCTGTTATCTGCGACTTGATCCATCCGGATCAATCCGGGTTCATCCCTCACAGGAACACTGCTCTTAATTTACGTAGGCTCCACAGTGTCCTCGCGAGAGCCTCTACTCTCGCCGAGCCAGCAGTGATCGCCTCCCTTGACGCCACGATGGCATTTGACACCATTGAATGGCCTTATCTATGGGCAGTCCTCGCCAAATTTGGCTTTGGCCCTACCTTCATCGCCTGGGTCAAGCTTCTCTATGAACAGCCGCTAGCTCAGGTCGCTGTGAACGGGAGGTGCTCAGACCCATTCCCTTTGGGCCGTGGCACACGTCAAGGATGTCCCCTTTCTCCGCTTTTGTTCGCTTTGGCACTCGAACCTCTAGCCGCGTGGCTCCGGTGGGAACCCTCGATCAAAGGGATCCGATGGTCCCCTGACCTCGAGGATCGTGTTTCCTTGTATGCGGACGACATCCTCCTTTATCTTACTTCCCCTCAGAAGTCACTCAATGTCCTCTTCGACGTCCTTACGTCCTTCGGTAAGAACTCGGGGCTGGTCATTAATTGGACCAAGTCCTGTGTCTACGCCATAGCTGGTACTCTACCGCCTCTCCCCCGTAGATTTCCCATCCTGGTAGCTACTGACGGTTTTAAGTACCTGGGGGTCCATGTATCCATGATCTCTTCGGTCCGCTATGAGCGGAACTTGTATGCTCCGCTCCGCAGGCTGAAGCAGGATGTTCGGCGATGGCGCGAACTGCCCTTATCCCCATTGGGCCGGGCGGCGCTCTTTAAGATGATGTCGCTTCCCCGCTTCCTCTATGCCCTGCAAAATTTCTTCGACCCCGTTCCAGCCCGCTATTTCCATGAAGTCGAAAGTTTACAGCGGCAACTTATCTGGGATGGCCGTGCCCGGATTGCCTTATCTAAGCTCACACTCTCCTGGTACGATGGGGGTATTGCGCTACCGGATATTAGACGGTACTACTGGGCCTCGCACCTGAGCGCCATCAACCATGCGACATATTCTCCGGAGCCAGCCCCCGCCTTTGCTTTGGATAAGCTGTTGTTGCCCGGCGGCAACTTTAATAGGGCGCTATACTCTAAAGCCCCCTTTCGACTCCTTACGGGCCCAACGAAATGTGCAGTGCGGGCATGGCGGGATGCTACGGTGGCCACGGGCTGGGGTGGCAGACTGACACGTATGACGCCACTATACGACTCGGAGCGACTGGGCAACCTGTGGAAGACGAAGGGGTTTGAGAAATGGGACATGATTGGGATTAGTACTGTGGGGGACCTTTGGACACGTGGCGCGGTTAAGTCCTTTGAATCACTAAAGCTGGAGTACCGGCTCGACGATAAGGAGTACTTCCGTTATATGCAGGTCAGACATGCCTTGTCTTCTGTCTTCCCCTCCGGTACTGATGTTCCGCAGTCCTCCCCTTTGGAGGATCGAGTTTTAGATGGCCATGTCCCAGACAGTACTATCTCCTTAATTTATAAAAAGCTCATCCATAACAGAGCTGACCAGCTCGAGAAGCTCCGGGCTTCCTGGACTGCTGACGGACTTGAATTGGACGACGAGGACTGGCAGTCCGCCGTGTCCTCCCCCAAGGAGGTGGCTATTCCGGCACGACTTCGCTTTGTCCAATTGAAAATCCTCCATCGCGTGTATCTTACTGGAGTGCGTTTGGTGCGAATGGGTCTGATTGCTGACGGACGCTGCAGGCGTGGGTGTGGGATGGATGGTACTTTTCTTCATGTTCTGTGGGAATGTCCAGTGATTGTAGCGTACTGGTCGAGGGTGCATGAAGTTATGAGTCGTGTCACGGGGGTTCCCTTGCTTCCTGAGGCGCGTCGTTGTCTGTTGAATGTGTGGGAACCGTCTGACTGCACTGCTGCCCAGACGCTTTGGGTCACCCTGGGCAATATGATCGCGAAGAGGGATATCGCACAGCTCTGGGGCTCCCCTAGGCCGCCAGTGCTCAGTGCCTGGAAAGAAAACATGGACTGGTCCATGTTTCGAGAGAAGACGGTTTATGAGGCCCGGGGGCGCCCTGGGAAGTGGTCCAGAGTTTGGACTCCCTGGAACACTTATCGTGGAGACATCTGTTCTCCTCCACTTGACTACGAAGTCCCTCTCCCCTCCTCTCCGTGATTTCCGTTCCTCTCCTCCACTCACCAACTGCTCTGCTCTCTTATGCGCGCCACCCCCCCCTACACTCGCTTTTTCTCCTACATCCATTCCCCTCCTCCCACCTCCAGCAACCCTTGCCACCATGATACCATGTGTTTGTTTGTTTGTGTTCAGTTCAACAAAAACATAAAATTAAACCTCTCTTATCCTGATTTGTATGATACTTCGCTCTTGCCGATAATGTTGATTTGATAGATTGCGCCAGCAACGTTCTGCCTGATATAACATTTTGTGCTCAACAAGTTTTTGTCATAGCGGCCGGCCCGGTGGGGTTGTAGGCAGACGCTGTGTATCGTGCACTTGTAAATAAAGGTTTTCAAAAAAAAAAAAAAATAAATAAATAAATAATGTAATCACTGTTGGGTAAAATCCTTTGAAGGGTGAGGCAGTAAGATAAGACAATGTATGATAGAGCAGATTGTTTAGCCAGTTATAGAGAGGGACAGGTGGCAAGAAATGACTGTTTTTTTTACTACGTATTCATAGAAACCAAAAAATAAAATGTTCTGAGGCAAAGGAAATACTCAAAAACATGGTGAAGGAAATGTCTAAACACATGGTGGCCTTTGGTGCCCCATCTTACCCTTTCGCCAGAATAAGGTAGGAGGCTTCGGCTCCCTCTAATTATTGTGTCTGCCGGAAACCACTGTGGCTGCTGTAAAGGTAAAAATTGCTTTAGGCAAAACATACTTTAAGGCTAACTTTCACTTTCCACACCAAACTCCACCTCCATGACTACAATGAAAGACTCTCATCAAACTTTTCATTGGCACCGAGGTTTAAGTAGGACCATGATCACACACAGTTTGTTGCCAGCAACCTTGTTTCTAGGAAATCATGCGAAGTAGGAGATGACAATATTATTTTGCTGTAAAGTCATATCTTTAGCCATGGTACCCTTAAGGGTTTAAAGGCTTTAAAGATATGTGTCAGAGCAGTGTATTTGGCTAGTTTGCCTATAAACATTCCATGAGTATAAATAGACTGCATGAAGTATTTTTCTGGCAGACAAATAATACACGCAAATATGTTTAAAGAGAAATAACAGCAAGGATGCATGTTCACCTTGTTAGGATGTAAGGAAGTGGACAAGTTCATAGCCAATGGAAAGAGGTGAATCTTAGTAAAATATACTAATTCAAAACAACAAACGTAAACTCATAAGATTAATGAAAGTTACATAATTTTGCAGAGAAAGGTGAGGATTATCGTTACATGTGCAAGTGATGTTTTCCTAAACATCAGCCTGGCTATGCAGTCTGTGCTATTTATTGGTACTACACTGATACATCCTTATTATTTTGTGTAATTGCGCTCTGATCTCACTGCCCATAGGCATGTGTTCACTAATGATGAAGAGTGTCCTAAGAGTTCTCATCTAGAGCTGATTGTAAGGTATTATCCACTATTGCCAACTGCAAAGTGTGTTATGATTAGTTAATACCATGTGCTGAGAGCATAACCCATTAATTCACTACCATGTATGTGAGGGGATATGACAAGAAGAACAGGCAATTAAGAGCTTTTTCTACTGAGCATGTGGAAAATACATCTATTAACACCCCTATAGGAAGGCCAAAAAGCCGATTGCAACTGCTGGCTCCCAGACCTTCACTGAACCCGGAACACAGGCAAAAAAGAATACTTAGTGTGATCATTCTACTGCCTTGGACTAGCTGAGCCAGTTTCACGATTCCAGAGATCATTCTAATAAGTATATTAATCAAAAAATGGCCATACTTTGGAACAATAGCTGAAGATGAAAACCTAGAGAATTTAATACCACGCACAGAAAATTTATTTTTGGTATTGTTTATTTCTAAGAATGCTCTTTCACTGGCTGTACTAACAAATAAAAACAACAAACCTTCATACATGGTACACAAAAATCTTTATTTCGATGTTCCTCAAATTAGCTAGACATAGATTCCCTTCAAATGTGTTGCCATGAACAACAGGCAGTCACTCCATACTGCCTCTCCGCATCAATCAATCAGTAAATTTGTTTAGCACTTCTTGACACGCGTGAGGGGGTATACACCCGTTACAACGCATCTTTTACTCCGCACTACCATTACAAAGCGACTTTTACTCCGCATACCATTACAACGCATTGCGCTGGGGGGCGCTCTAGGATAGGGAATAAGTATAATTTACTATCCAACACCTTCCCTAGGGTCCACGGGGACTGGAGTTAGAATAGTAAATTATACTTACCACTATCCAGCACCCCAAAGCGCTATGCGTTGTAATGGTATGCGTTGTAAATACCGCGTTGTAACGGTATGCGGAGTAAAAGTATGCGGAGTAACATGGTACATCCACGTGAGGGTATACAGCCGATGGCAGGGTCCAGTTGATTAGCCAAATAGTCAGGTTTTCAGGAACTTTCAGAACTCAGGAAAAGATAGGGAGGTCCTGTGGTTCTGGGGGTTCTGAACCTGTGTTTCAAATGTCATGATTCTGTTATGAATTTGGTATCAGTGAACCGCAAATAATGAATGCGTTATTCATGAGCATTTTCATCATGTTACACCAATGGATTCACTGTGCATTTGAAGGTTTTGCATTGAACACTTGGGTTTCATCTTGTAAATAGCAGCCATGTTATTTCATTGCCCTTACAGTAGGCTTTCCCCATGGCAGAGCAAGCATTTAAAGGACATAACCTTAGCATGGGTTTGTGCTGACTTCTGCATGACCTGACGACAGCTGACCCTGTTGCTTGAGGCTAACCTCCCAAGCCAGTTCCTTGTTCAGCAGCTGGCGCAATAAAGTTCAAAGAGCAGGACATGTCCGACCTTTTATGGCACCATTCCCACCGCTTCTATCTCCGTCCCATCTGTTGCTGCCTTTCCTTTACAACATGTTCATTGATCTGGGTTGAAGGTTTTATGGTGGGTTTGTCCGGCCTGATGGAACAGGAAACCAAGCATGTGTGCAATCCTTTTTTTAGCCTGGACTTATCTTGAAAGTGATGCTTTGTATGCACGTCCTGGGAATTTCCAACATAATGCACTTCAAAGCAGGAATGTGTGCTTAAGGCGAAATATTCTGTATAAAAGTCCTGTGCGAAGGCCATGCAGCAGACTCTCTCATCCAGTTGCTTTAAGAGTGGCTGGGCGACGGAGCCTCACAATTAATGATAATAAAGATGTCTTTTCATATTTCAGATTCTGTGTTGATTTCTTTGCCACTCTTGAATGGACTACTTATTGGTAAGACCCCTGAGAAGGAGTATTGTAAATATTTGGTTCTTCAGTTGGCGCAACCAACAGGGGCTTCATCATGAAGTGACAACCTGGAGGAGAGATTTTTCAGAGAATAGAATTATGCTGGGGAAGGCAAGACAGGAATCTACTAAAAGAGGTACTCTGTGCACGGAGGTTCTGGGGGATTCTCTGTCTTTGCGGCCTGGCATATTTTTGATTTTTCTGACTTAAAACTCTCCAAAAGATGTCACTCCTGACTGAGCAACCCTTTTTGTGTAAGTTTTTTTTAAAGAGACTGTTAGTGCAGTTAGAAATTGGCAGTTAGAATTTGGACACCTATTTGTTTGGTACAGCTTTGATAAAGTATATGTGGGTCGCTCCCATAGTCCTTAGTTGTTGACGCTTTTGCTAGTGTTTTTGTCGGTGACACTTTGCTAGCGTTTTTGTTGTTGTTGTGTTATTTGACGCCTGCAGACGCCAAAAACCGAGGTTATTTGTTCTTTGCAGGGACTTGGTAAATCCCGTAACCCTTGAAGTTTGATGCTGGATTAGTGAGCTATAAGATGCCTGATCTTAGCGAATTCGAAGCTTTGTATTGGCCAACTTTGTATACGTTTGAATTAACCGGTTTATCTAAATAGGTTAGATTTACAAACATATTTCTTCCTTGGTGATTTTGTATGCGCAGGGAATTAAAATATGTAATAATACATAATAAGGATGCTTTACTCTGTATAATTTTATGAATGGATATGCAGAACGATTTTTGGTGTTCTGCCAGCTGCAGCTAGTGAATTGAGTGTATTTTTGGTTTTTACACTGTTGAGCAGTGTTTCTTGTAAATATGACTTACAGCTACGTATAGTCCGGACTGTCCTGTTTTCGTCCTGAGTGTTGATTTGTGGGTTTAAATGTGTGTTTGAATGCGTGGTTAAAATGTGTGTTTACATGTCTATTTTGTTTGTGAGTTTTGTTGTACATTGCGACGACGCGATTTACAAGAAATGGTTGGAGAGCGCTGCATTGTGTGTCCTAAATGTTTTCAACACTTTCTGTTTATGTCTGAGATGAGCACAATGTGTGTGGTTCACATTTAATGGATATAAATAAGGCCCCAGCCAAAAAAAAGAAATTGCATGTTTTTGCAGAAATAAATACATTTACAGCGTTTTCACTTACATGCACTGTATTAAATGTTCACAGGCAAAACGTTTTTAGCTGCAGTATATTTGAATAGGAATGTTTTTTCAGCCAGCAATTTTTTTGTAGTTCAACACGGGTGGAATTTTGCATGACGGCCCTTTTACATGACAGAGGCCCTAAAATTGACGCAGAATGTGACGCTTTTTAAATTAGGCATATGCGCTAAGGTTTGTGAGTTAATGCATCTCAATAAGAGGCAAGGGATGTAGCGGGCTCTTATATGTAAAAACAATCACAAAGAGAAATAATTGGGTTTTATTAGAAGACAAAAATTATTAATTATGGAAAAATAATTCATAAAAATTAGTGCTACCAAAATCGTTTTTTAATATTCATAAAGCGTAACACTCATGCTATGACCTCTTAGCATTAAAATGTGATTTGCGTTATGTTGCATCACTTAAATGACAAGAATTCATTTGTATAAATTCGCTTGCCATAGGCGCAAGCAAGCTCATTTTTATAACATATAAATTATTATTTTCAGATACCTGACTCTTGGATTATGTAATAGACTTTCTAGTAATCCATATTCTGCAAGGAAATTGTAAAAAATTCATTTTGTAATGCCCAAAATCAGAAAGTCGATTGCACGGGCTGCTAAAAGTGAGGTTTCTGGTTTCACTTGGTAACATGAAGGACCTTGATTTAAATGGGGAGATGAAAAGGGGTTTCTTTAAACATCATGTTAAATGCTTGGCAGGACTGCTACAATGTTTGCTAGCTGTGTTTTATTTTACAGAAAACGAAATGATGCATCCAGTTTTAGATAAAAATAACATGCAGCCTTTTTCACACAATTTTGAAGGTTATAGGTTACAGGCCTACGTTCAATACAGATTTGCTCATTAACAGTTAAGTAATAAACAGTTATTTTTTGTGTATGTTGCAATGTTTTTTTTTGTGTTGTGTATTTGTTTGTTTTTGCCAACAGATTATTCATGGATTATTCTAAGGAAGAGAAGACACGTGAGTTTGGCTAGTTGACAAAAGATG
Source organism: Lissotriton vulgaris (assembly GCF_964263255.1). Taxonomy (NCBI): domain Eukaryota; kingdom Metazoa; phylum Chordata; class Amphibia; order Caudata; family Salamandridae; genus Lissotriton; species Lissotriton vulgaris. The sequence goes on along the minus strand of NC_141694.1, from coordinate 1,254,487,916 downwards.
TGTTTTTGCGTCATTTCTTTAACAAAAAAAATGTACATGTTTCTGTTTGAGGTATTTACAGCTGTCATGACATATTATATTTGACAATGGACCGACAACTGCGTTGTGCTCAATGTCAAACTGAGGGTGTAGAGTTTGTATGGAGTTTGGACCTGACAATTTAGACAGGCCCAAATATTGGGTTTTTGGCTGCAGGTTTAAAGTGCATAAAATACACATGCCATGGTGCTGCATTTTTGTATGTTTTGTTCATGTTGTTACCATCACAAGTTCTCCTGTGTTCTGAAGAGGTTCATATGACGATATGTACCGCTACACAATTATTGGATGAATTTGGTATAATGATAAATTTCACAGATATGGTTTGCATACTGTGAGGAATAATGGCAGCACTTTTACCAGTGCATGCCTACCTTTGGCTATACATTTGGCTGTATTGAAAATAAATAACTAAACAAATATAACAGGTTCAAAGTGTATCACCTGATGTTACGTACTGCACATTCCCTTAAAGGAATAGGCAGCCCTAAATTGTTATGTATCCTTGATTGGACCTAAGGATAGAATTATAGATCTGTGACTCACGGTGACCTAATTTTTATATTGCGTTATTTAATCATGTTTTGTTTCTCAAATAGCATATGGCTTTTGTCCCCTTGAAAGGAAACCAGGTTTAATTTTTTTCCTCTCCCTGAAGAGAGAACAGGAACATAGAATTAGAATTTGTGTAACTTTGGTCTTTTGTGTATTCCCCGTTCTCTTGGTGCTGTGTCACATGTCTGAGGCACCCAAGCAAACTCTTGTTCTTGCTATAGATTTTTCTTCTGCTGTTTCGCCCCTGACCAATGTCGCATTATGCTTAGTTATTAGTCATTTTAGTTGTGTCCTAATTCCATTTTCCCTTTTCCCATATTCCTTTCATCAGTCAGCCCATTTATCATTATGGGTGTATTGTTTATGTGTACACTTCTAGACCGTAGTTATGTACTAGGGACCCCCCATGTTATGTAAAATGTTTTTTTCCCCCCATGTCAGGTAAAATGTTTTTTCAGACTGACTGTCAAGGTAGTGATAGGCTGGTTCCAATGTCTATTTTTAATTTTTCAGCTTTCTTGTGTTCCTGCTGCTTTAATTTTTGGTGGGATTAGATGTGTTCTAAACATGCAAATACCAGGACTTTCTAGTGTTTGTTCTTTGTCTTCACATTTGATCATTAGCCTTTTGTATTGCATAGTGCACTTAATGCACATTTTTAAAGGGACTTTTTCTTCATGTCTTTGATAATGTGAATGATGTTATCTTTCTATTCGAGATGTTCTAGATAAGGAATTTAGGAACACCTAGGCTTAGTCATTGAGGGAACACATGTATTTACCCCATTAGACAATGCCACTGTGTGAGGAAATTCATCTTGATAGAATTCCTGTGTAGCTATAGATGACAGAGAATAATGAAAAGAACATAACTGAAGATTCTAAAGATACTGTTTTGCCCTTTTTGCCTTTGCTCTTGTATTTTATGCCCATGACACATTGTCACTCCCTTGCAGATTGCAGGTCACCTGCTTGCCAGTCCTTTTGTTAAAACACATGAATTGCTTTTGTGCTTGATTTGAAGGAAACTAACAATTGTGTTACACATCCTGCATCACTAGGGTCCTGCTGAATCTTCCAGAGTCAAAGGAAGAGTGATTCCCTGCAGACCTGTGATCAACACTAAGCTCACACCCCATCAGTGACCGCTCTAAGATGAACAGATTTCCTGGCTCTACACTTCTTGCAAACAAGGAAGTCGCGAAGCGGGACAATGATCATCAGCGCGATCTCAGCAGTACCTCCAAAGCAAGGCAGTTGATTTGCGAAAGGCGTTGCAGAAGAAAGGAGGAGCTGATTCGTTTATTTGTTGTTTGGGCTCTGTACCTGTTATGTGCTGGTAAACCTCTGTCAGTGTACATTCCCTTGAGCCATTGGCCCGAGTTTTGGCCACATTCACGCTTTTGCTTTGCACCAGTGGAACGGCAGTGCCCCCGAGCATCCACGTTTAGAAAAAGGCACTACATTCTGGTGCCCAGGAGAGAGCAGCTTGAGCGTCCTCTGACACTAAATAATGAGTGTTGGAGCCTGAAAGCGCTGCTGATTTTGCTGGTCGTTTTTAAATAGTGCTTGGATCTGCACGAGATGCTTTGTGCCCTTGATCAATAAACAGCACATCATTTGTAGTGTCTGCCACAAGAAGAGACACTGGTGCATTGTTTTGAAACACTGAGACTTTCGAGTGAGCTGTGAGTGTTTTCCCCGAGCGGCACTCCAACTAAACAGTATTGTCTCCTCATGAAAGGCCTGACTTGAAGAGGCCCAACGCGAAGTACACTGGAAGCGGATCTGATGGACTTTGGGTATTTTTTGTGAGCTTATATAGACTTGAAGTTTGGAAAATAATTTTTGCTGCTTTGCTGGCATTGTTTTAAAGTATTTCTGTTTAGTAAAAGCAGAATAAAGTCCACTCTCTGTGGAACAGTATCCCTTTTTCATCTGAGAGCATTGATCAGGAACACTATTGTTTCACTTAAACATATAATGAATTACTTAAATGCGTAGGAAGCAATATAAAACGTTATTAGAAAATTCTATGATTTGCTTTCTGCTTAGGACTGTGCAAGTATTACGCATTTGACCTTTTGTTGTTCTTTTTCTCTTGCTGAATTGTATTATGTTTTTTGTTAAATTTTTGATTGGTTACCATTTGCCAGTTGCAGGGTCACGTAGGAGTACAAACGGTTCAGTTTGTGACCTGAGTAGTGGCAGTAGGCCTGCAGGACCTGCAGTGTCCCTATGACCTGCTAATAATCACAGCTGATGTACTCTACCAAGATTGCGTGAGCGACATTAGAAAATGGAGATTGTATTGAGGAATGACGATAAAAAGCAAGAGATGAAAAACAGACATTACAGAATATTGTTCTCTAAGTGCGGTATAGTTCTATCTATTTTAATACTTTAATGTATTTTATTGGCTACTATATTTTGGTATGTTTCCCCCTACACTATTGACGTCTGCACCAACTTCCCAACATACTCTTTCTGTTTCTTCACATGAGCTTCATATTTTACCTGAACATGAACTGGTTAGGTCAGAGTTTACTGATAATTTCTTTGGTACAGTATTTACATCAACACCAGCGAGTGATGAAATATAGACATGGTCTCAGAATTAGCATGAGTATAGGTTATTGCCTATGTAAGGGCAAAAGGATGCTCTGTGGTTCTGGGGGTTCTGAACCTGTGCTTCAAATGTCATGATTCTGTTATGAATTTGGTATCAGTGAACCGCAAATAATGAATGCGTTATTCATGAGCATTTTCATCATGTTACACCAATGGATTCACTGTGCATTTGAAGGTTTTGCATTGAACACTTGGGTTTCATCTTGTAAATAGCAGCCATGTTATTTCATTGCCCTTACAGTAGGCTTTCCCCATGGCAGAGCAAGCATTTAAAGGACATAACCTTAGCATGGGTTTGTGCTGACTTCTGCATGACCTGACGACAGCTGACCCTGTTGCTTGAGGCTAACCTCCCAAGCCAGTTCCTTGTTCAGCAGCTGGCGCAATAAAGTTCAAAGAGCAGGACATGTCCGACCTTTTATGGCACCATTCCCACCGCTTCTATCTCCGTCCCATCTGTTGCTGCCTTTCCTTTACAACATGTTCATTGATCTGGGTTGAAGGTTTTATGGTGGGTTTGTCCGGCCTGATGGAACAGGAAACCAAGCATGTGTGCAATCCTTTTTTTAGCCTGGACTTATCTTGAAAGTGATGCTTTGTATGCACGTCCTGGGAATTTCCAACATAATGCACTTCAAAGCAGGAATGTGTGCTTAAGGCGAAATATTCTGTATAAAAGGCCTGTGCGAAGGCCATGCAGCAGACTCTCTCATCCAGTTGCTTTAAGAGTGGCTGGGCGACGGAGCCTCACAATTAATGATAATAAAGATGTCTTTTCATATTTCAGATTCTGTGTTGATTTCTTTGCCACTCTTGAATGGACTACTTATTGGTAAGACCCCTGAGAAGGAGTATTGTAAATATTTGGTTCTTCAGTCCGACGATAAAGGGGTAGCTCTTTCTATGTCTTCCTTGCTAGGTAGGAGAAGGAACGACCTCTGCATCTGCTAGGTCAGATGCAGGGGTGAAAGTTAGAGACGGAAGTGGAGCGGAGATGTATGGTGGGCGATGTAAGTATAGTCGATGGTTCAAGTAGGTGGGTCAGCAGTTGTGTAGGGCCTTGTATACGTCTGCCAGGAGCTTGATACCTAGCATCTTTTCTGTACAGGGAGCCAGTTCATTTCCCTGAGGTAGAGGGAGATGTGGGTTTGTCTAGGGAATTCCAGGGCGAGTCTGGCTGCTGTGTTCTGTATGGTCTGTAGTTGGTTCGTAGCGTGGTCAGTGGGGGTCTGAGTGAAGAGGGCCACCATGATGCACCAAGGGGGAGCTTTTGTTTCTGAAGGTCAGTACTTCTGTCGTGTCTGTGTTGAGCTTCAGGCAGTTGTCTTTCATCAAGTTGGCAACGTCTGTACTGCAGTTGTGGAAGTTGTTCTTGGTGTTGGTGTCTTCATAGAGAGAGAGGATGAGTTGTGTGACATCGGCGTAGGATATGATGCCAGTCCATGGGTTTTGATGATGCTGGACAGAGGTATCATATAAGTGTTAAAAAGGGTGGGGATGAGCGAGGAGCCTAAGGGTACTCCACAGATGATTTCCTTTGGTTCGAAGGTGAAGGGTAGAATGCCTTTTTGCATTCTTCTGGTAAGGAGAGGCCATCCATCGAGAGCAGCTCCTTGGATGCCCCTGTTGTGCAGCCTTGTGATGAGTGTGTGGTGGGAGCCATATCGTAGCCTTCTAAGAGGTCTATGAGGATCAGAGTCACAGTCTCTCCTCAGTCGAGTAGGGATTGGAGGTTGTAGGTAGCCACCATGAGGGATGTCTTGGTGTTGTTGTTGCTGCGGAATCCAGACTGAGAGCAATCCAGTAGGCAGTTTGGTTCCAGATGTGAGGAGAATTGTTGGTTGACAACTTTTTCTAATAAGTTGACAGGGAATGGGAGCAGGGAGATCGGTTGTCAGTTGTGGAATTCACTGGTCTCTGCTAATGGTTTCTTTAGTAGGGGGTTGACTTTTGCATGTTTCCAGTCTTTGGAGAAGGGGGCTGTGGCTATTGATGTGTTAAAAAAGGCAATGAAAAGGTGGCTGATTTCATTACAAGACCAGAGGCTACCATTATGCAATAACTTTTTATTGCTGCCCCAACATTCAGCCCCCTAAAGAACAATAATACATTATAAAGCAATAGGATGTCCAAACAGAGTCATCATCCTCTTTTATTTGTTGCTTCATTACAGATAAGTACTTCTGTTATTTGTTTGTCTGTTTCTACTTATTGATTGCTGTTAAAGATCATATCTAGTCTTTAGTCATAGTTTAGGACTGCCCTTCCAATTAATAGCTGGGCCTGATAAGTTTATAGGGAATTGAGTTTAACCTTTGTTAATATTGTGTCAACGCTACTGCTTGACTTGTGTCAATACCTGCTTGAAAGACCGCTAGTCATTTGGCTGAGTATATTTGTGTAACACGAGGGTCCAGCCTGTAACATCCGGCCTCTTGGTCCCTTATCGGCTTCTTCCCATGTAGTCAAACTGCAAATCCTCAATTGGAGGTTTCAGGCAGGCTGCCCGGCAGAGTTGGTGGAGGCCAAGTGCAACCCTTACAACTAAGATCCAAGCTATTCTGGACTGGGAGGGTCCAACAACGTAGAATCAAGTCAAGGCATTCCTTGGTTTCACTGTGTATTATAGGAGGTTTGTGAAGGGGGTATGAATCCATTGTGACACCTTCACAGAATTCACATCCAAGAAAATGCCCAAGAAATTCACCAGTTAGCTGTCAAAAGGCTTTTGACACCCTGAAAGAGGCAATGTGCTCAGCACCCATTCTAAAAACTCCAGACTACACCAAGCAGTTAATGTGCATACTGATGCCTCTGAGCTAGGGATAGGAGCGGTCCTATCTGAGAGCAATGATGATGGCCAAGACCAGCCGGTTGCTTTTATAAGTAGGAGGTTACTCATCTGTTACAGAGACCCATTTAGGAAGTTGTCAGGTTGTCCCGTCACAGCCCGAAGGTTTTGGACTCCATTTCCCATTGGGCAGTGTGATGCGCAGAGATACGTCCTGAGGTATATTCGACGTCAAGGCGGCATTAAAGGAAGTACGGGTGAACAAGCGATGCTGATTATTCTTCTTGGATCCAGTCGTGACGCTGGTTGCCGGTTCCCATTCTTGGACTCGTTATTGTGTGGTAAGGGTGCCTTAGCACTGACTTTCATTTACGAACTGTTCTTGGTGAGTTTCGCTATTTAAAACATTTCACACGCGGCCGTGATGGAAACGGCTTGGGTGTAATTTTCCAGCATATTAAACAGTTGCTGTGTAACCAAAAGGGTTGTGGGTTCAAAAAGGGCACGCTACTACATCCCACAATGGAACCATTTTGGGTGTATTAATTTTTTGCCACTACCATAAACGTGCAACGTAACGGCATTTCTGAGTTCTAGTGTGCTGTGTATTGTTTGTTGTTTAAACAGCCGTGACGGAAACGGCACAACTCTTGCATTGTAGTGTGTTCATAATCCACATTAAAAACAGCTGTAATTGTGTACTTGGTATTTTGGAGGATGCACTACTAGCTGAAGCCGGGTTTACAAATGGCAAGTGTATAGTGCTACATTGGAATGGTATGACAAAGCTGTGTTGAGAAACGGTGGATAAAAACAGTGAATATTGTTTTGGTTCTTATTAACCAGCAAATTCCCATATACTGGGTTGTGTGTTATTTGGAATCCTTGTTTGCTTTTGATTCTTTGTCTTTACTATTATGTTTTGAGTAACAGGGGGCATTTGAAGTACGTGGTGAGAAGCTCCCCTGTGAAGTGGAATACCCTGATTGAAAGGGTGGGTACACGGATAAAAGATCACTCCTCTTTATTCCTGGACACACACTACATGCTGATGTACTGTTTACTCTTTTTTGTATATTCATGTTCCTCTATGTCTTAAAAGGCAAATGAATTGCAAAAACATGGAAAAGATAGAGCCATATGCATATCATGATTATAATGAAGACCAGGTGCTGTTGTTTTCTTTTACAGGTAATAGAGAGTGTAACGCATTACCTATAACAGTTCGAAAGTGATAGAATTGTGTTTAGCTAATGGTATCTAATTGTTTGCTTTCTTTCATAAGTCTCCCTCCCTGCTGTCCCCATCCTTTCCTTCCCTCATTTGATCAGATCAACATTCTGTGCTGTAATAGCTTCCAGAACTGAGAAGTTCAAGAGGTTGAACACCTTTTTTGCATCAAACCAACTCCGAGGTATCAAACGATCTCCGTGTGACGCTATCAGAGCTGACATCATCAGGGAGCAGCTTTGGACTGCCATTGAGAGGGAGGCATTTGGTTTGTACCTGAAGAAGATGAGACAATACCTGTTTGGTACTCACTTCACAGTTCAAACTGACCACAGACCTCCCAAATGGCTAATGCAAATGAAAGGTGAGAATGCCAAACTTTTGAGGTGATACGTCTTCCTACAGGCAACAGACTTTACAGGGGGGTGGCGCTTGCCTGGCCCAAAGATGGCTGCTTGCTAAGTGAGCTCCGCTAACCGCCACATCGATCCGTCAGCTATTAGCTATAATTATCCTGGTTACTCGCTCGAGATCCTGAGCGTGCTGTGCCCATTTGAAAACGCTCTGAAGGCTGTAGGAACGGAGTAATTCAGCTCGGCCGGGCTGCAGTTCTCGGACCAGACGCTGCTTCCCCTGAGCCGCGTGACGCAGCTGCTGAAGAGGACGACGATTCCTGCTGAGGCAGGTGCGAGCGTTCACCCGGCCCTCGCAACCATCGAGGTTTGGAGATGGCTGGACCCTCTGGTTGTGACGATCCTTCTGCGGAGGGAGTGGTGACTCTGCCGGCGACTGGGCTGCTGAGCTCTGTGGCGTGTTTGGTGATACGGAGGTCGAGGCCATGCTGCGGAGATGATCTTTGACATGCGGCCTGACTGGCACCGACCTGGCGTGCAGGCCTGCTGGCAGACTACCTCCGGAGTGGATTCTTTGGCATTAGGCGAGTGCAGGGGGCCTGGATTTGTTGCGAACATTACACCATTTGCCTCATCACCTGGCGGGAAACACTGCACGGCAGACTTTTATGATGATTTTCCCCGTGAGTAGATAATCTGTGCAGGATTGGGGTGATTGGACCTTTAGCTTTCAGGGAGTGCCTCCTTACTGTGAAATATAACTTTATGCTGAAATGTATCATTCTGCTGACCCTTACTCGCATAGGCCAGGCTTATTGGTACGGGAAGTCAGCATCATATTGAGTGAGAGATGCTATCCATCAATAGTTGTTTACGAGGCTCCCTGAGAGACTTAGTACCTCCAGTGGAAGTCTCTTATTATTTGGAAAGTGGCTGTGTGGCATTGGGACCCCACAGAAGTGATGGCCGGTAACATCTACCCCAATACGTTTTACGCTCAACCGTCACAAGTTAAATAATGCTTATTACTAAACAATTGTAGTTTTCTTGCTATATGTACTAGTAATTGCTAGTGAGGGGGAAGTGAGCCGCTTATGCCTAGTTGGGGTTGGCATGGCGTGGGTGGGGGGGTTGGTACTTTTGTTACAGTTCACATGGTCACACTGGGCGTGATTGATTATGGCAAAGCATTTGTTATAGCAGCTAGGATTGTCAGAACATGTGAAAGTGAAGAATGACGCACAGTGGACATGGGGAGGGATATAGAAGAAGCCTGTGATTAATGGCATGGAACAGGAGGGGCTTAAATGACCATAGAAAATTGTGTAAAATTCTGGCGTACTTGAACAGAAAGGAGGTAGACATTGCGCTGCTGCAAGAGACGCATCTTGCCCCTAATAGCGCTATGCTCACGAGGTGTAACCTAGCAAGGCCATTCCATGCAGGCGGCTTCATCTCACACTCCAGGAGTGTAATTACCTTGGTTAATCCCAAGTCAGGCATACAACTTGAAGAATGCAAGACTGATCCTGCTGGTAGATTTGTAATCTCAAGATGTCATCGTAGGGGGGCTGACTTTCAAATTCTAAATACATACAGGCCTGACTATGATGGCCCTCAGTTCTACCATTCACTTTTAACATACATTAGGGGCTGCCACTCATTGCCACTAATTTGGGGTGGGGATCTTAACTGCGTGTTGGATCCGGCGCTTGATCGATTGAAGAGACCCTCAGATTTTAGAACCATTGAAAATAATGTTGGAAGAGCACCACGGGGAAGCTGACAGCAAAATCAAACAAATGGGGGCATACACATTGGCCAGATCCTATGGTGAGGGAGACAGGCCGGGCTCAGTGCTGGCGGCGATTGCACGCTGACGGTATGAGTCTGGAGTCACCCAAGAATTATTAGATGAGAAGGGAACTGCCCTGAAAGAGCAGGCGGAAATAGTATATAGATTTGGCCAATATTATCAGAACCTGCACAGTTCCAAAGTTACCCCAGACAAAGAAAATATAGTGAACTACCTGAAATACATACAAGTACCCTGGCTGATGAATAGCCACAGAGAGTATCTCATGAGACCTCTTGATGCTGTTGAGATCCGTATGGCACTCAACTCCATGCGGGATGGAAGTGCACTTGGCCAAGATGGGCTCACTGTGGCCTTTTATAAGGCCCATACTTGATCACTCTTCCAGGAGAAGGAAAACCTGGCATAATGCCCCCTCCATGCGTGAGGCACTGATCGCAACCATATTGAAACCTGACAAGGCTCCCTAGGAGTGCTCATATTATATACCACTATCATTGATAAATGTCGACACTAACATGTTTGCTAAAATATTGGCCAACAAACTGACCCCGCTTTGGGCTATTTTGGTGGGTCCTGAGCAGGCCGGCTTTGTACCTGGCCGTACAGTAGCCTACAATCTGATAACAGTTTTTGCGGCTCTATAGCATGTTAAACCGGGTATCAAGGCGGCAGCAGCTGAAAAAGCCTTTGATTTGGTTGAGTGGAAGTACATGCTGGTGGTGCTAAGGCATTTGGGAGTTGGATACATTTTTTGAAGATTAATTTCATTGCTTTATAACCCCTCACCCCCACAGCTCGTGTGCGTTTGGGAGATATTGTTTCCTCCCCATACAGATTTCTAGAAGCACAAGACAAAGGTTCCCCTTGTCACCATTGCTGTACGCCGTGGCTTCGGAACCCTTGATCTGCGCTTTTCGTGAGTATCACGGCAATAGGGGCATTTGTTTCCCCAACTATAATCTTATTGTCTCTGCTTACATGTACGACATGCTACTGTACATACGGCATCCGGGCACTAATCTTTGTCCAGTTATCCGAGAGGTGTTGCGATTTGGCAGCATATCGGGTCTAAAAATGTATTGGGATACATGTATTATCTTTTCTTTGACCTGGGCCACAGTGCAGATGGCCTTAGATTAGCCCCTTCAATGGACGTCAGAACTGGTCCGATACCTGGGTATACAGGTCCACTCCGATGCAGAACAAGTACTCAGGGCAAATTATGGCCGGGCAATCACTAAATTGGAGGAAGATATAGACAGATGGATCCGCCCTCCTCTCTCACTTGTGGGGTGTGTGTCGCTGATGAGAATGATAATACTACCCAGATTCCTTTTTCTTTTTGTTAATATTCTGGTGGTGGTACCCCAAACAATTTTTAAAACACTAAGGACCCTGTTGAGTAAATTATCTTGGGCTGGTAAAACTCCCCGTGTTAAACTGGATATACTTACTTTGCCTTATTCTGCGGGGGGCCTGGGGGCACCAGACCTGGAGCTATATTATCTCACACTTGGATCCACGGCCCACATAACTTCCCACATCTTCAAATAGAGAAAGTAGCTGCAAGCCCTGACCACCTCCCTCGTTGTCTTTTTCAGGCACCAATTAGGCCCTGCAGTGTGCTGGACTCAGTTAACTCTACTATTCACGTCTGGCACGTCTCTCTAAGAAAACAGGCAGGTGACTTATTATTTCCCAACTAATGCCGGTGGAATGGTGCCATTGGCTTAGCATTAGAGCTGAGAGAGGGGTGCGACACTCGCTGGGAGCTTTGCGGATACTCGTGATGGGCAATTAGTTTGTGGAAGGAAGAATGTGCACTTGGGAGGAGGCAGCAGAAGGCATACCTGACCTTACCCCTCTCACACAATTTCATGTTTTTAGAGTTCGTCATGCACTGAGAGCCTTACTTGGAGACAAACTGCAATAACCTCTGGAGTTAGCCTCTCGCTCGCTGGTGATACGCTCAGAATCCCCCCTCAAGGTAGTTTTGAACGTTTATGCCAAGTCACAAGCATTTAAGCATACGCAATAAGCCAAGGCTCGACTGGAGTGGCAACATGATATATGGATTCACCTCACTGATGATATATGGCGTTACTGCTGTGAAGCCTTCAAAGATTTCACCTAATCGACAGCACAGACTGGTCCATTTCAAGTATCTCAATAGGGTACACTATACGCTGCTGAGATTATTTCGATATGGGCTTAGGGATACAGACTGCTGCGAACGCTGTGGGGAGGCAAAGGCAGGCTTGTTGCATGTGGCATGGTTATGACAACCAGTGGCGGACTTTTGGAAACACATTTTTCATATATTACATGAGATTACAGTTCAATCCCTCTCACCTGATCCTTTACTAATGCTTTTGGGGTACACAAAGACTCTGAATAAGGGTCTACTCTTTTAAAAGGTTTTGGGGTCTATAAGCGCAATATTTGTTGTCGACACAAGCTGATATTGGGGATAATGACTGAATGTATGTTGGATGAGGTTGCCCCCCCAAAAAAAAGAATAATAATAAGCCATATGAGTCTCGTATTAACAGATTATAACAGCTTAATATCCTACATGTAATCGCTTGCACTCAGAATAGTGAACTCTGCAGACTGTCCTAGTATGGTTCTAGAGTATTTTATCCCACTATGCACACCCTGACTGTAACATTATAATGCTATAATGCTATTGTGTTATGTGACAGCAATTGTTGCCAGCCACATGAAGGCACGTTTGTGATGTATATTCTGCTCTGTGTACCAATGTGAACTGGGTTATGAAAATTTATAAAAATACATTTAAAAAAAAACAAAAAAAGGGGAACAGACTTTACAGTAGAAACCCGACCTAGGACTGCCCATGCCAATGCACATTGACTTTCCAAGTTCTTCCACTTAAAAAAATGAAAATAAAATGTATAAAGTGTGACAATTACCCAGGTGTATCGAGGCACTAGCAGACACGGACAAGCTAAAAATCTAGCAGATATCAAGATTATTTACTGAATAGCCACGTTTTTAGATTCTTCCTGAATTCCAGTAGATATGTCTAAAGTTTTAGTTCTGTCAGGAGTGAGTTCCACAGCCTTGCTGTGCTTGAGATGAATCCTCTACCACCCCAGTTGGCTTTCTTAAATCTGAGGATTACAAGGTTTCCACTGGTGGATGAGCGTAGGGAGCATGTTGGGATATTCAGGGCCAGCGCCTTTCTGTGACCTGAAGGCAATACAGAGTGTCTTAAACTGGATGTGTTTACTTATTAGGAGCCAGTGTAATTGGATCAATGCTTGAGATGTGGATTTATATTTTGGGATGCCTAGCAGTAATTGTACTGCTGCATTCTGCAGCGTTTGTAACTTATGTAAATATTGCTTATGAATATTAATAAAAAACTTGTTGCAGTAGTCAACTTTGGATGAAATAAGATTCGTAAATACCATCTTTTGTAGGCTCAATGGAATGAAAGGCAACACCTTCCTTAGAGTTTTCAAAATGAAAAAACACGAGGAAGTGATGTGATTTATTTGTCCCTCACAAGATAGCTTACTATCAATAATTACTCCAAAGTTTTTTACTTTACCACTGGGGATCGGTAAAATCCCCAGTTCCTGGGGCCACCAGTTGTTCGACCAAAAAGAGGGGTTATTACCAAACAACAGTATCTCAGTTTTGCATGTCATCCGCAAACGAAACCAGAGAAAAGCCGAATGATCTGAGTAGAGCTGAGAATGGGGTAACACAGAGATTAAATAGAGGGGGGCTCAGATATGAGCCCTGGGGGACCCCAGACGGCAAAGAGAAGGCTGGTGAGATAAACTCACAGAGAGAGACTGTCTGGATACGGGCAGCCAGAAAAGAGGTGATAAACTTGAGTGCCATGTCTTTGATCCCAATTGATTCAAGGTGACCATTTAAAAGAGCGTGATTAATCGTATCAAATGCGGCTCAAAGATCCAAGAGGATCAGAGCTGCATTCACTCCACTATCTATCATCTGCCTGATTTCTTCTGTGGCTGTAATCAACACCAGTTCAGTACTATGATGACTCCGAAATCCAAACTGTGTAGAATCAAGACTCTTTGTTTTGTCTAGAAAGGTAGTTAAGTCCTGGTTGATGATTTTTGTGACCAATTTGGCAGGAAAAAGCAATCGATTAATTGGTCAATAATTGTTGGGGTCCGCAGTATCTAAGTTTTGTTTTTAATAATGGAAGAATAGACCCTATCTTCTAGTCTATTGGAAAATATCCTGCTTCAAATAGGTTGTTGGACATGGCTGTGAGGTGTGTGGCTATCACCTCTGGGACCAAGTGCAGTATCTTGGCCAGACATGGGTCCTGTGGTGAGCCCCATTTAATCTGCATCAGTGTCTTTTGTGTCTGATCCACCATAAGAGGCGCAAAATAGGATAGGGGACTGACATTATGTGTGTCCTTCGCCAGTCTGTTGTTTAAATCAACAGTTTGACTAATATCTAGAAAAGACTCATAGACAGATTTAACTTTGTCTTGGAAGTGAAGGGCTAGTTTGTTACAGAATTGTTGATTAATATTAGGATTCTTTGGATCTGGAAGTTTTTATAGTTTTTTAACTGTTGCGATAATTCCTTAGAGGTTTTCACAGATCCTTCTATTTTTGCCTCAAATTATTTATTTTTCTCAATTAGACTAGTCAGTCAGTCAATCACTTTTATTCGATTTTTAAAAAATCATAAAAAGACACAGGATATATTTCAAAGATAACGCACAAAAAGGAAAACAATCACAGGAAATATTTACACAATATATATACATAATAAGTCATAAATCATATCATCAAGGTGATGGTTTGTAAAGTGACATGTGCATAAACAATCAATGTATACAATCAAAAGGTTAAAAGAGACAGTTAAAACATTTTAAAACATCGATATATCTATTGTCTATTAAGGTTACACTTAGGAAATTTCGTTTATAATTAATCCATTATTACCTTTGCTGCGCTTCTTATTAATGCGTACTCCTGCTACTAAAAAGTTAGCAACGTGAAAAGTGACGTGTGCATTGTGGAAAAGTTGCAGGAATAAGAGTGCAGGCCTAACTTGTAAGAAGCGAGCCTCTCTAAGGATGAGAACAAGATATTTTCTTCTGATTTTGTCATAGTGATCACAGAACATAATAAAATGTAAAGTGTCCTGGGATGAAAAGTTATCACAATCACAAGGTTTGTTATTATCAGGAGTTTCCCATCTGTAGTATGTGCCCAATAAAAAATGTATTAAATTCAAACGAAATCTAATTAAAAGAAAGCGGTGGAATGGATTATTTACAAATACCAGGTAAGGTTCTGGGCCTGGGACAGTTTTTAGTGCAAAGTTCCTTCTCACTGTCATTTTCTTTAGTTCAATTTCCTCTCGCTCTGTTATAAAAAGGTTTATCAGTGATTCCTTAATTGTTTTAACATCCTCCTTCCGTATGCTCTCGGGGGAATTAAAAAGGTCGATACGTCCAACATGGGCTAGCATATTTTTCACATACATCATCCATGGGATCTTAAGTACTCCATCCATACTTAGACAATCTTCCAAAATGTTGTGATTTAAAGAAATCAGGAAATGACAGGGGCAGATTTTATGACGTCTGAGACATACCAAAACCCCAATTCTGAATGAATAGTAAAAGTGGGGGTAGACTGGGGAAAAGTAAGTAATGATCTTAAAAACCTGTTCTCTGCCCTTTGGATAAGGACAGGACTTGTGTATCCCCAGATTGAAGCCCCGTAGGTGGCGATCGCAATACTCTTAGCATTATATACTTTGAAGATCGCGTTCGTCGGTCTTGACCCCAATTTCCTTGCAAAGTTCAAAATGGCTCCTGCCGATCTACTCACTGCGTTTGATTTGGCTTATGTTGAGCACCCCAAGTGCCTTTATCATCAAATAGGACACCCAAATAGGGAAAAGAAGGAACCCTCTGTACCTCCTTTCCCGTGCAAACCAGGGTTATGGGTTTCATCCTTTTACCATTGAGTCCCATGATCATGACGTGAGATTTTTGCGTATTTATTTTTAAATCTAGAGAGGTCATGAAATCCCCAAAAGAGGCCAATAATTTGTTAAGGGCAACACCTGTTCTCGCCAAGAGGACCGCGTCGTCCGCGTACAGGAGGACCGGGATATTAGTCTCTCCTGCACGTGGAACATCGGCCCCCAGGGCGGAAAGCACCGGCTCAAGTGTATTTATATACAGTGTAAAGAGGAGAGGGGCAAGGATGCATCCTTGCCTTACTCCTCTCTCGGAGCTAAAAGGTTTGGTGCATCTGCCATCCCTAGTAACTCTAACCGATGCCTCCAGACCCTGATGCAAATCAGCCAAAATTAGACTAATTTTTTGTAGCTCTGAAAATTGATTTTATATTTCTCTTTATCTTCTGGTTTATACTCAAGTCTCCATTTACGTTCTGATCCCCTACATTCCTGCTTTTTCAATCTAAGATCATCGATAAAACCAGGTTCAGAGATATTAGTCTTATGGCTACGAAGGTTCTTATCTGGAGCTCACTGAGTTAATGATACGTCCAGCCATTGATGGTAGTTATGAACAGCTGTATCCGAATCGGGGCTGACCAATGGAGTTGAATGAATAAGAGGTGAACTAAACTGCCCAGCATCAATAGTACTTCATAGGCGTCTAGTAGTACTTCCAATTTGTGGGCATCTTTTTATTGCCTCTGATAGCCATTTATCTCGAACATGATCGCCTTATGGTCAGAGGGGAGCGAGGATGTCCAGATGAGCTGTGGATTGTCCGTGAAAATACCATCAAGAAGATGCCCATCTTTGTGTGAGGAGCCCTGTATAATTTGTGTTAGACCTGCACCATCCATATGATCCATTAAGTTAATAGACTCTGGATCAAACGGGTTAGCCATATGGAAAGTAAAATCACCTAGAATAGCAAAATCTGCGGCGTCAGCTTTTAATTCTATGAGACTACCAATGGATTCGGTAAAGGCTTTTCTAGACCCAGGCTGGAGAAAAATGAGAAGTCCTTTAGAAGAATAGTGACTATTAAGTTCAATTTTAAAATGTATAGTTTCACAGAGTGACCTCTTAGGAAAGATATTGAAAATAGTTTTATGATGATCGCTGGATATGAATGCAAGCCCTCCACCCTTTTTTAGTGGTTGGTCATGTCTAAATATCCTGAATCCCATGAGTAATGCCGATAATAGGTCTGGGTCAGATGATGAATCTGCCCAGGTTTCAGTGATAAAGGCCAGATCAATATTCTGACTCTCCATGAACACCGCAAACTCTAGTACATGCTTAACAAGCAATCTGGCATTGCTAAGGATACAACTACAACCTAATTTAAATTGTTTAGGGGTTGCCTCTGGCAATTTAGTAGCAGCAAAAGAGATACAATGAAAGTTAGTGAGGAAGAAATCACAAACCAAGCATTTTGAGCCATTTGTCTAGCAGTGAGCGTATAACTGGGGACCCAGACAAGGCTTACATGAGGCGTTGATAAAAAAAACAGGGAATCACTAGAATAGGTAATAGGTCCCTTAATTTCTAAGGTCAAACAGGGGCTGGCGCTGAGCGTGGTCCGAGCTTGGATGGGTGCAGACGGGCTTGCTTTCTGTGCTCCATCTGCTTTAGAAGCCCCCAGGTACCAGAAATATACAAATGCTAGACTGTCATACACCCGAAATGGTGGCCAGCAAAGGAACAAAGAGAAGAGAAAGAGGAACTACCACTGCACATGCGAAAGGGAGAACCTACAGCGGCCCAGAGAGTCAGGCAGAAAATATAGGAGGTAAGATGCTCCCTAGTTGCAGTGGGAGTGAGTATCAAGAGCAACAACCAACCCCCAATGATAGTTTTAAAAAGTTAAAAAGTGCACAGAAAAAGTGAAAGTGCATCTTACTAGTGTCTATTAGTGACAATTATGGCTCTCTAGGGAAAGGTTAGCCTCATTGTCTTTCGTTTGGGGGCTTGTGTAATGAAAGTGCCCCTTTTTGCACAGTTGCTCCCCACTTTTTGCCTGATGTTTGATGCTTCTTGACTAAGTGTGCCCTGGCCTCCTGCTAATCAGGTACCCAGGACCTATCTTCTTTCCCAAAAACTGAACCTTTTCTTCCTCTAACTTTACATCACTCTGAAGGTATTTTTCCATCTATTCCTTCTCTCCTTGTTTCAGTTTCTTATCGTTCTCTTCCTCCTTTCCCCGTCTCTCACTACGAGCGAAAGTCTGATCATGAAAAAATAGAGTCCTGGGTCCCAGAAATGCTGATGATCACCACCAGCACAAATCTATTGCTAGTACACTACACTTTAAAGCATTTTTGGAATGTTGTATGTGTTAATCTCGCGCCCTGCTGACCAGGTCCTTTTGTCAATTGAAGGTTCAAACTTCCTGCAAAACTTTTGTTCAGGCTCAATGGTATAGTATTCATGTAATATAATACCTGAACAACTCCTGTAGGGTGACAAACTATCTTAATATTTGTAGTATCTGTCATTAACCCCGATTGGGCCCTCTTGATAAATATATCTACGTGTTCAAACAACAGAGAATACTCATTTCCTGGGACTTTGATACAGTGTATAGAAAATCAGTCTGATTGATCATATCTGATGGTCACGTGAATAAAAAATTCAGTCATCTAAATATGGGTAGACATTCTTGGTCATTCAAATGTGCTGTCACGCCTCGATTTCTCTGAATGTGCTGAAGGTCTGAGGAGAGGACTTTTAATTTGCACAGAATAACTCGGACTTATGAAAGAGGTAATGGCAACATCCAAACTGTTGACATTTGATAACATCACTGAGCTGGAGAGGCACCCATGATTTTTGTATCTTCCTTTCTTTTATTCACTCAATGAGCTCCAACTTGCTATCTCCAACAGAGTTTAAAAGAATTAAACATATACCAGGATATGAATAAACACAAGAAATAACTAGAACAATTATTTTTAAAAAAGGAGTTCATCCGTTGAACAAGGATGGAGTGAACCTACTTGAGATGTTCTAACTGATAATCTAGAGAGTGTACTCCCAGTTGTGAAGTTACGCTTGAAAGAAAGAGTTAACAATTATGTTCTTGAGCTCAGACATTCCGAAAAACTCAATTGCATATTGTAGCATTTTGATTTTTCTATGTTCATGGCAATAGAGTACTTCAACTGTTCCACTGTGTTTTTTTTAGGAAGAAATTCCATTATTATTGGGGCCGGAGTATTTTTCATGGCTCTCGCAATGACTTATCAGGCTACATTCGTCAAAGCAAAGACGCTTGTGCCATTATTTCAAAGCAGCAGAAAATCTGTTGCCACTCATTTACCAGCAGCAAAACCCAAGCACACTCTTTTGGCTTTTTTTTTTAGATATTTTTATTAAGGTCATAAGTATGACACAAAATAACACATTACAAAACAAATCCATCAGTTGGTAGTACGAAAGTTGTTGGACATAACAATCGAACAATCATAGAGACAATGTAACTGGTCACATAAAAAAAGGAGTATGATCAAGGACAGAAAAAACTAAGGGGCAAATTATCAAGAACGGCGTTAAAAATTATCCCTGGTTTAGCCGCTAAAACAGAGATAAAGGGCTTGATAATATGCCCTTAAGAATTCCAATAGAAGTCCATGTTCTGGTGTGAACATGTACTTCTATTGGAATTCTCCAGGGCATATTATCAAACCCATTATCACCGCTATAGCAGCAGTTTTCTGCCGCTAAGCCGGCAATAATTTTAATGCTGTTCTTGATAATATGCCCCAAGGAAAGTATAAGCTGTGGAGATGGGTGGTCACGACCTGCCTCCAATATCGCTAAACTGCCCCTAAACGGTGCCCATATCTTCCTAAGGCAAGCACGCCATCATCATTAGGGTTAATCAGGCTCTCCAAGAGGCCTATATTGGTCAATTCATGCCACCAGAGCATAAGGTTGGACCCTGGGCCAGCAACCAATGTCAGGCCAGATCCAGTCGAGCAAAAGAGATAGCACAGAAATAAATACTACTTAGGTGGGCTGCCACACAAGATGAATGACCCAATACAATTAATTTAGGGTCCCACCATCAAGATAGTTATTCAAACCATATTCAGCTTAACAAATACGGTCTGCCAGTAGTGAAAAATAGCAAGACTAGTGACAAGGATATGAACTGAGTCTGCCCAATCGCCAGGACATCGAAAACACTTTGAGTCCTGCCTCAAATTCATAATAAATAAATAATAAGGTGTATAATAGAAGTCATTGATACATTTGAACTGATAAGTTTTAACCCGGGAGACATTCAGAACTGAATTTGATCAAATATTTGTATGTCTCATTTCATCAGGAATAACTTTGACCCCAAGATATCGGCTTCACTTATCAGCCAATGTTTGAAAAATATATACAAATCCTCTCCCAGCACACATTAAGTAATAGATGATCAATAACAGTCTCAAAGTATCCAATATTCTAGTCCACTTTTTATCCTTAGATATCAGTTCAGGGACATGATTCAATCCATATTCGATTTTCATAAATACAGCTTCATCAAGAGCATGGCTTAGTTCATCAACAAGGCAACTTGATACAATTAATTCATCAACTATACTACTAAGCCAAGGAAACACATAAAGAACACAGCTATTACTGTGTTCTTTATGTGTTTCCTTGGCTTATTCTTTTGAAACCTTTATTACTATACATAGTCTGTCACTATGTTGGGTGACGGTTCTGTCTCTTTTGATCACAATTACTCTATCGGGAGCTTTTATCCTTTACGGTAGGAAACTTCACTTTGCATGATACACTAATGGGTGTCGTTTTTGTCTCGAGACTTGAGATAACTCTTGTGACACTGTGTATTTGGAATTGCAGCCCTGAAGAAGTCAAGGTGTGAGATAACGCACAACAAAGCACATGTTGGCTAGAGGAAACTGCATTGTTGATGAATCAACTGTAACAAGTTTTATTGTTGATGAACTAAACCATGCTGTTGATGAAGTTGTATGGATGAATATCAATTATGAGTTGAATCATGTCCCTGAACGGATGTCTATGGATTAAAAGTGGACTAGAATATTCGCGACTTTGAGACTGTTCTTGACCATCTATTACTTAATGTGTGCTGAGAGAGGATTTGTATAGATTTCCTACTCTTTTCATTGAAGGGACTTTTGGAATGGAATTGGCAAAGGACCCCTCCTCACCTGGTAGCACCATCATTACTGCAGTACAACTACCTCCCAATACTGTTTGCTGAATGCCCGTTGTCTTTTTCTATGCCTGGTTGCCAATCGATTGTTCATTAATGTCTGAAAAATGTCAGCCCGTTACTGGATCTCTTTTGGCAGTTTCATTTGATACACCCAACTAATACCCTTCTTAGGTAGGACTTGCCTCAAGTATTCTAAAAAGGCGGTAAAGGAACAATTAACGTCTTCCACCCTCGAGAAGAAAACAAGCATGGAAGAGAAAATCGCAGTGATATTATCTCGAAAAAGAGAGAAGACAGTCACCCTCAAAGAAAGAGCCTCCTAAAGTAAGTATGCAGGATGCCTGCCAGCAGTTGATCAAATTTTCGTGCAGTTGAAGGGAAAAGTTAGGATTATAACCTATATAAGAATATGCATTAAATAATGTAATCCCCGACATCTGCATTTTCGGATAGGCCCAAAGAGAGTCTAAGAACCCCCAGAGTCTTAAAACGACTCTGCTTCAAATAAACAGTGTAGGAAAGTAGGATCTGCTTCTTATGGTTACCACCACTTTTTGCTTGATATTACACTGTTTTGACTAGTCTGACTGGGATCCTGTTAATCAGGACCCCAGTCTATCTGCTTTCTCCTTAAATTGGGTATGTTGTGTACTAGGTACACTCTAGATTGGATACTGATGTACTCTTGTCAGTCCCTAGTATATGGTACACATGTACCCAGGACATAAGTATCCCAGAGGACTCCCATGGCCTGAAACATGTATTATGCCACCCAGGAGAGGCCATGCAAAATGGAACTACAGCCTGCTACTGCAGTCTGTATAAGTTGGTGCTTGCACCACTTACGAAAGACATAGGTTGACTATATTTATGCCACTACACTTAAAACGTATAAGTCACCCCTATAGCAGCCCTTAACAATCCTGAAGGCAGGGTGCTGAGTTTTAAGTGAGAGAACAGAGCCCTTCTGCGGCCTTCGGAGACCATTCTCCAGGGTTGTCTGTGACGCAGCCAGACTTGCGGTAAATGCTATCTCGAGAACGGCTACAACAAAACATATAGGGTAGAAATACGGAATTATGGGGAGACCATTGGTCGCCTTCTACTCTGGGGAAAGCTCCTATACCAGTCAGAAGTAAAGAACTTGGGAGTCTGGTTAGATTCAGCATTAAGCTTCAGCACCCAAACAAAAAAAGTCGCCGCTACTTGTTTCGACATACTACGCAGTTTGAAAGCAGTCTTGAAACTTTTTGACCCTGCTACCAGACAACTAATTGTTCAATCTACGGTGTTGTCGTCCAGATTGGACTATGCCTCCTCTCTGCTCCTGGGTGCTAATAAAGTGGAAATTGCCCGTCTGCAACGCATTCAAAATGCGGCTACTAAAGCCTTAATAGGCCTGCCTCGTTTCAGTTCTACCTCCAGAACTATTAGGAAACTCCACTGGCTTCCTGTAGCCCAGCGGATACAGTTTAAGGTCTTATGTATCTCATTTAAAATCTTAAAACAGTCGACCCCTAAAATTCTGGGGCCATTGCTGAAGATGTATGCGCCTACACGGGCTCTACGTTCAGCTGGCCAGAATCTGGTTGAGATCCTCCGGTTCAAGCGATGCAGAGCCAGTGGACATTCCTTCCGTTTCTTAGCAGCAAAATTATGGAATACTCTTCCAGTCCATATTCGAGAAATAAAGGAGCTGTATCAATTCAGGATAGCCATCAAAACTCATCTATTTCCTTAAAATAATCTTTGTGTCCTTCTGTTCTCAGTTTCGTTTTACTCAGGATTAGCGCCGGAACGCCACTTTACTGGGGCAGCTGTGGGCTTTATAAATCACATAACATAACATAACATAACATAACATAACATAACATAACATAACATAACATAACATAACATAACATAACATAACATAACATATCATGTTTGCTATCAAACACCTTGAAATCAAAGCTCAACCTGGTAACCGGTGTGAGAGGTATGATTCTACCCTCCTGAAGCAAGCTACGTGGGGTCCCTAGTCTTCTCAGTACCAGCCTTCTGGACCCGGTTAGCACAAAATGGATGCTGCCGACCAGAGACACATTTCTGCCCTCCTGATGCGGAGCCAAGCACGAGCAGGGGAAGGCAGAACAATAGGTATCCTGTCACAGGGAGCTGTGACAACCTCCCAGACAGGAATTAGTGTATTGGGGATAGGTGGATGCACTTCCAAAGTGCCTGAAAGTCTGCACGAGGGGTTTACTTGGTGTCCTTGTGCATAGTCCAGTTCAAACCAGTTCTGTAAGCCGTTGGCTCCTGCTCTGGAGTGAAACTGGACATATGACAGGGGAGTATCCTCCCCATTGTCCAGACTGTCCTCTGGGTGGGTCCCCTGAATCTGTCCAACCCTCTTCCGTGGGTACAAAAGGTCTTACCTGGCTGTGAGACATTAGATTTGACGTTGACAAGATTTAACAAGAAGAAACCATTGACCAACCATCTGGACACTCTGGACTTCGCTGGGCTTCGACTGGGTCCGACTTTGTCTCCTTCTCTGTCATAATCTTGGTCTGTGCCCATGCACCATACAGGCTCCATGCAGGGCCTGTGGAGCATCAAAGACAACAGAAGTGTCTCCCGTGGAGTAAAGAAGTCACTCCCCTGCATCTGTAGGCACCGCAATGCACCTGACTGGTTTGCTGCTCCTGAGGTCCTGAGGTCTCCAAAAGATTCCAGCAACACAGGAGGTGGGTCACGATGTTCCTTGAGCCTAAGCTGACATCTCACCAAGTTTGAGGCCAGTTTTCCTCGTGGGGACTACATAACCTGAACCCCTGTGCACTGTGTGCTTTTGCAAGTGCATATGCTTGTTGGCCAACTTTGTGCACTGGGCTGTCAATAGCCTCCACCTCTGAGCATATTTCCTACCAAAAACTTTGGCCTCCACGCACTCTATGCCCTGCAAGCTGTTGCTCTTTGAAACTGCCTGAGGTCCCCTCACGACTCCTATGGCTCTGGCCTGTGGGTCCCTGTGTGGGTCAACTTTACTTTCTTGTGGCTTCCTTGGTTGGCCCAGGCTTGCCCTGACTCCCCTGCAATTGGTGAGTCCCCTGGACCTTGCTGGTCTACTCCGCAACCTTTTTTGACCTTTTGCGTGGGTTGCCGTTGCCAAGTCTTGCTGCTGCTCCCGCCGGACTCCGAACCCCTCAGCACTCGACATCCTTCGTGGGACACCGTGGCTGCTGAGTCAAGAAACCCTTCATCTTACCTGAAACATCCGACATTGATGGGCATCTGCTTACTGAGCCCTGTCACTCCCGGTGACACAAACTCTGTTCCCTCTGCTTTCAGGTTCTCTTCATCCTGAATCCACATTTAATTCCGCTGGATGCTTTTCTCCTTCCCTGCAGTGACTGTTGATTGAAGACTCCCATTGAGATCGACGGCGGTGTCCAACTCTACTTCAGACCTATGCACCCGGCTCCCCTGGGAGAGGTAACTTGGGTACCATAGTATCCACGAGTGGGGCGGCTCTCTGACCTCCTAACTTCCGCAGGGCTTCGTCCTAGTCCTTTGGGAAGCGTCCCTAAACTGTAAAAGTGCAATCACAACTCTCCCATTGAATTGTACGGCGCACGCGGTTGTGTACTCACACTGCACCTGTCCTCCGTCGGGTCCCTACGTACTCACCTTGGGTGGTTCCTTGGGGTCCCAGCGATTATACACCTTCTAGACTTGGTCTTGACTCAATTCGGGGTTCTTATACCACTATTTTGGTTTATGGTTTAGTCCCCCTCTGGGCCCATTGTGTATTTTTGCTACTTACGATTGATTCTGTGCTACAGTATTGTGTGCTTTGTATCCTTGTGTAGAGGATACTATAGACTGTTATATAAATAAATACATATTTTATAACTAGTGTGTGGGTCTACTTTCATTTAATTAATACTAAAGGTGACATTCTGGTAAAACAAGCTGCTTTACCTTCCTTCAAGATTGAGCCTGAAGGCTGCTCTCCACAGCTACCACTAGGATAGCTTTCTAAAGGTTATCTTTGACCTTATACACCATAAGGGTCGTTTGGACTGGTGCAAGGTGTCCACTTTAATTAGTGGACAGCATATACCAGGCCAACTTCTCACATTGGTGTGCAGCAGTTGGGATTCAAGCCTGCATTGTTTTACCAGATAAAACTTTGAATTGATGAACTGAAAACCATTAGTATATAGGTACAGATAATACTAGCTTGGATAAGTAAGTTCTACTGAACTTGGGGTTGGGTAAATCAAGGGTTTAGGACACCCTTTCTTCAACCTAAGAGAGTTTAGTTTCCCCCTAGGTTAGGTAGGTGCACACACCACACATTACTTAGTATGTCTTATAAAGGATATGTCAGTAGCTCTCTGCCCTCTAGATACAGTGAGCTTTCATTCCAAGAACTAGAAATCCCTGTGTGCCTCTAGAAAGCTGAAGGCAGGGAGAAATGCCAACACTCAAAGCCTGATAGAGGTGTTAATCCTAGATTACCTCAGGAAGAACGCTGGGTCAGAGGAATTGGATAGAGTGGGTGGGATAGGGAATGAGGACAGGTCAGGACAGGAAACTTTCTATTACTTAGACTCAAACTCTGGCCAGGAGCACCAAGATGGGTCTCCCTGGACAACTCAGATGTTCAGGAAAAGAATGAAGATAAGGGCCAAGATGGACCCTTCTTCACCCCTACTGGAAGAGTGCAGAGTTTACCCAGGAGATCTAGATCTCCCTCTGCAGAGTCTAACCATTCAGGACAGTCACTAGGGACTCCTGCATCAGGTAGGAGGGACCACTCCTTGGATAGGGAATACCAATTACTTGAGCTTAAGAAAGCCAGTTTTAGCCTCAGACAAGAGCAGTTGGCCTTTGATAAGGAGTCCCTGGAAGTCCAGAAGGCTAGGAAGAAATTGGGACTCAAGTCCCACGGTGGCTGCAAAAGTGTATCTAGAGTTAAGGAACATTCTTTTGACAATAGGAACCTGAGCAAGATTGTACCTCCCTACCATGTTGGGGATGGCATCCACAAATGGATAACTGCTTTAGAGAGGGCCTGTAAAGTTCAGAGGGACCCTCAGGGCATTGGGCAGCTATCTTTTGGCTCTCCTTTGCTGACAAAGGTAGGGATAAGCTCCTCACTGTTAGAGAAGAGGATGTTGATAAGTATTCATTCCTGAAGAGTGATCTCATTGATGGGTTTGGCTTAACCACTGAACAATACAGGTTTAAGTTCAGAGACACCCAGAAGGCATAGAATCAGGACTGGGTGTACTTTGTGGACTGTGCTATCAAGGCTCTGGAAGGCTGGTTACTTGACAGCAAAGTGAATGATTTCAAGGGATTGTACAATTTGATTATGAGGGAGCAGATCCCTAATAATTGCCAAACTCAATTGTTGAATCAATATCTGGTTGACTCTGATCTGCATTCTCCCCAAGAATTGTGAAAGAAGGCAGATAAGTGGGTCAGAATCAGAGTGAAGCAGAACAAACAGAACACTGGTGGTGATCCTAAGAAGCAAGATGCTAAAACTTCAGATAAGGGTGGGGACAAGGGTAAAGATCAAAGTCTTCATCAGGGACCTAAAAACCTGCATCTGGGGAGGAGTCACGGTCCAACAAGGGTAAAAGCAAACATAAACCTTGGTGCTATTTATATAAGGAAAAGGCCCATTGGACAAAATATGCCATTTGTCCCAAGGCCAAGGATTCAACTCCAACCACTACTATCCCGAAGGCAACTGCGCCCCCCAGTACAGTTTCAAGTGGTGGTACAGAGAACAAGGGATTAATAGGGTTAAGCTTGGGCTTTGAGGTGGGGTCTGGCCTAGTCAGAACTCCAGCTCAGGCTGTACTTGTCTGTGATGGCGGCAGGGATCTTGCCACCTTATTTGTCAGTCCCAGTAACCTGGGCAAATTCAGGCAGCAGCCTTTAATTAATGGTATGGAGGCTATGCCATACTGGGACGCAGGAGCAAGTGTCCCTATGGTGAGAAAAGATCTTGTGGACCCTGACCAGATCATACTTGGTGAAAATTACCAAGTGTCCAATGCTAACAATGTCAGGACAAACCATTCCTTGGCAGTTGTTAATTTCAGCTGGGGAGGGGTAACTGGCCCAAAGAAAAGTTGTGGTTAGCTCAGACCTTCCTGTGAAATGCTTGTTGGGCAATGATTTGGAGACATCCGCTTGGGCTGATGTGGAATTAAGGACGCATGCAGCAATGCTGGGCATCACTGCAGGTGTTTTTGCTGTGTCCAGGTCACAGGCCAAGAAGACAAATACTGAACAGGCCCTGGATCCTGGAACAATGGACCAGGTGCTTTCCAAGAGAAGGAACAGGAGGGGCAAGGCTGTGTCTGCCCCCCAAACAAAGAGTGAGGATCATTCTCCAGATTGAGATAGTCCTAGTCCCTGTGAAGGAACTACCCCTCATGAGCTTGAACCAGAGCAGGTGAGTTCTTGGGGGCAGGGGACCCTTCTAGGGCAGACCTGAGTTTGGAACAGCAAACCTGCCCTTCTCTTGAACCCCTCAGACAGCAAGCTGCAGCTGAGGCTGCTGGGCGTGTCAGTGGGTCCCACAGGATCTACTGGGATGAGGGACTCCTATATTCGGAGGGTAGAGACCCCAAACTTGGTACCACCTGGAGGTTGGTTATGCCTCTGAAGTTTTGGGGCTTCCTACTCCGCCTTGCATATGACATTCCCTTGGCAGGACACCTAGGCCAAAGTAAAACTTGGGACAGACTTATCCCTCACTTTCACTGGCCTCACATGTCAGGGGACACGGAGGAGTATTGTCGCTCCTGTCTTACCCGTCAAGCCAGTGGTAAGGCAGGTAGAACCACAAAGGCCCGCTTGATTCCACTTTCAGTGTTTGGGGTCCCCTTTGAAAGGGATGGGATTTATATAATTGGCCCCATGAACCCTCCAACTACCTTTGGGCACAGTTTTATTCTAGTGGTGGTGGACCATGCCACTAGATACCCATAAGCAAGTCCCCTTAGGACCACCACAGCTCCCGTGGTGGCAAGGGCCCTCCTGGGAATCTTTTCCAGGGTGGGTTTCCCTAAGGAGGTCTTAACTGACAGAGGTGCAAACTTAATGTCCAGTTATTTTACTGCAATGTGGAAGGAGTGTGGAGTGAACTACAAGTTAACCACACCCTATCACCCACAATGCAATGGGTTAGTTGAAAGGTTAAAAAAAACCTGAAGTGAATTATAATTGGACTCCTAGAAAAGCTCAGGCGAAAATGGGATGTTCTGTTGCCCTGTCTTCTCTTTGCCCACAGAGAGGTCCCACAGAAGGGTGTTGGCTACAGCCCTTTTGAACTTCTATTTTGGTATCCTGTTAGAGGTCCCTTGTGTTTAGTGAAGGAGGGATGGGAGTTACCTCTCAATCCACGTAAGCAAGACATAGTGGACTATGTACTACGTCTCCGCTTCTGGATGCCTGAATACATGTAGAAGGCAAGTAAAAACCTTGAGGCAAGTCTAGAGTTACAGAAAGCTTGGCATGACCAAAAGGCTGTACTGGCTGTTTATCAGCCAGGATAGAAGGTATGGGTGTTGGTGCCTGTGGTCCCAGAAGCTCTCCAGGACAAGTGGAATGGACCCCATACCATTCTTGAGCAGAAGGGAGAGGTCACTTACTTAGTGGACCTGGGAACTCCCAGGAGCCCCACAGGGTGCTCCATGTGAACAGGCTCAAGTCATATTTAGACAGGGCAGACAAGACATGGGCTTGCTCATGGCTACTGATGAGGGGGAAGGAGGAGGAGAGTGACCCACTCCCTGACCTCCTCTCACAGAAGCCTGACAATGGCTTAGTTGATGGCGTAGCTTTGGCAGGCAGCCTCACTGAGCAGCAACAGATTGATTGTAGGAAGGTGCTCAATCAATACAGGCACATGTTCTCTTCGGCTCCCAGTCAGACCACCTGGTATACCCATGAAGTGGACAAAGGGGAGAGCTTACCTGTGAAGAACAAAATGTACAGGCAGCCTGACAATGTCATAGATTGCATCAGGACTGAGGTCCAAAAGATGCTGGAATCGGGAGTGATTGAGCCCTCAGATAACCCTTTGGCTAGTCCAGTGGTCCTGGTACCAAAACCTCATACGTAGGGTGGTAAGAGAGAAATGAGGTTTTCAGTTGACTACAGGGGACTCAATGCAGTCACTAGGACTGATGCTCACCCTATTCCTAGGGCAGATGAGCTTATTTATACTTTGGCCTCAGCTAAGTTCTTAAGCACATTTAACCTCACTGCTGGTTATTGGCAAATCAGACTAGCTGAGGATGTCAAACCCCAAACAGCATTGTCAGCCCCTAGTGGGCACTATCAATTTGTGGTAATGCCCTTTGGGTTGACAAATGCACCTGCCACATTCCAAAGGTTGGTGAATAAAGTTCTCACAGGCCTGGAAGCCTATAGTGCAGCATATCTAGATGGTATAGCTGTCTTTAGCTCCACATGGGAGGATCACCTGGTCCACCTAAAGAATGTTTTGGAGGCTCTGAAAAAAGCAGGCCTCACTATCAAGGCTGCTAAGTGCCAGATAGGGCTGAGTAAGGTTGTGTACCTGGGCCACCTTGTGGGTGGAGGTCAATTTCAACCATTGCAGAGCAAAATTCAGACCATCATGGACTGGGTTGCTACCACTATGCAGAATCAGATCAGAGCTTTCTTGGGCTTGACTGGGTATTACAGGAGATTTGTTAAAGGAAATGGGTCTATAGTGACTCCCTTGAAGGATCACACATCAAAAAGAATGCCCAAGAAAGTTCAGTGGACAGTTAGCTGTCAGAAGGCATTTGATTACCTTAAGCAGGCCATGTGCATAGATACCCCAGAGGCCTCCCATGGGCTGAAGCATGCATTATGCAACCCATGAGATGCCATGCAAAATTGACCTACAGGCCAGCTACTGTAGCCTGTGTAAGTTGGTGCTTGCTTGTAGGTTCACTATATCTACAGGTCACTACACTTAAAACTTATAAGTCCCCCCTATAGCAGGCCTTAACAAACCTGAAGGCAAGGTGCTAGGTTTTAAGGGAGAGGGTGCTCCTGCATGATCAGAGCCCTTCTGAATACTTCGGGGACCATTCTCCCAGGTTGTCTGTGACACAGCCAGACTTATAGGTAGAGGTGCATTATAACTAAGGCTCCTGCTTTTCAGTTTTTATGGATGTTTACAGATAATTACAGACAGAAAACAAAGTGTTTACTGTCTGTATTTATTTGTAAAAGCGGATATATGCAGAAAAGTGGGCTTTTTGTGGGTGAGTCTCCATGCTATTTTTTGTGATTTCTAAGATAACAGCTGAGCAGATAAGCAACATGAGAAGCTAAAAATAGGTTGAGATTTCCCAAAATGCAGGTGTATGGTAACATATATTTGTATTATAATGCTCATATTTACCTGAAGGTGTAGTGTTTTGCACTATATTTGGCTGCTTAAATTGCTACAACGCGACAGGCAGCAAAAATATGAGTGCATGTTTATCAGTTAAATAAATGAGGAACCATCCCATTTAATGACTCCATATATTCGCAATTCACAAACTAAATATGGATAAATTCCAATAAGATGGGTAAAAAATAAATATGGATAAATACAGACGGAAATGTTAAAAAAGATAAATACCATAAAACCGGAAGCCCTAATTATAACCTCGCAGTAAATGCTATCTTGAAAACGGCTGAAACAAAACATGTTGTGTCTGTCTGGTATAAAACACCTTGGAATCATACCTACACATTCTTAACTGGTGTGGGAGGTAATATTCCACCCTTCTGAAACAAGCCTCGTGGCGTCCCTGGTCTTCTCGGTACCAGCCTTCTTGACCCGGTCAGCACAAAATGGATGCAGCCGACCAGAGACATATTTCTGCCCTCCTGCTGCTGAGCCAAGCTCGAGCAGGGAAGGCAGTACACTAAGCATCCTGTCACAGGGAGGAGTTACCACCTCCAAGACAGAATGTAGTGTATTGGGACTAGGTGGGTGCACTTCCAAAGTGCCTGAAAGGCTGCACGGGGGGCCCACTTGGTGTCCTTGTGCATAGTCCAGTTCAAACCAGTTCTGGGAGCCGTTGGCTCCTGCTCTGGCGCAAAACGGGACAAAGGACAGGGGAGTATCCTCTCCATTGTCCAGACCCTCCTCTGGGTGGGTCCCCTGGATCTGTCCAACCCTCTCCCGTGAGTACAAAAGGTCTTACCTGACCTTGAGACATTAGTTTCGATGTGGACAAGATTCAACAAGAAGAAACCACTGACCTTCAACAGTCTGGACACTCTGGACTTAGCTGGACTTCGGCTAGGACCGACTTTATCTCCCACTCCGACCAAAGCTTGGTCTGTACCTGTACACCATACAGGCTCCGTGCATGACTTGTGGAGCATCAAAGACAACAAAAGTATCTCCCTTGGAGTGCAGGAGTCACTCCCCAGTATCTGCAGGCACCACATCTGACTGGTTTGCTGCTCCAGAGCTCCTGAGTACTCCAAAGATTCCAGCAACACTGGAGGTGGGTCCCGACGTTCCTTGAGGCTCAGCTGCCATCTCACCAAGTTTGAGGCCAGTATTCCTCATGGGGACTGCATAACTTGAACCCATGTGCACCGCGTACTTTTGCAAGTGCATATGCTTGCTGGAGTTCCCGAACTTTGTGCACTGGGCTGTTGATCGCCCCCACCTCTGTGCACATTTCCTATCAAGAATTCAGGCCTCCATTGACTCTGTGCCCTGCAAGCTGTTCTTCTTTGAAACTGCCCGAGGGCACCTCGCGACTTCTATGGCTCCGGCCCGTGGGTCTCTGTGAAGGTCAATTTTACTTTCTTGTGGCCTACCTAGTTGCTCCATGATTACCCTGATTCCACTTCAATTGGTGAGTCCCCTGGACCTTGCTGGTTCACTCCGCAACCTTTCTTGACCTTCTGCGTGGGTTGCCGGTGCCAAGGCTTGTTGGTGCTCCCGCCGGACACCAACCCCTCAGCACTCAACATCCTTCGTGGGACAGCTCGCATCCAGCTCCTGGTTGTCTTCAACATTGTCAGGTCCCCCAAGCTGCAGAGTCAAGAAAACCTTCATCTCACATTGATGGGCATCTGCTTATGAGCCCCTGGTCACTCCCAATGACCCAGACTCTGTCCCCTCCGCTTTTAGGTTCTCTTCATCCTGAAGCCACATTTGGATTACACCAGACACTTTTCTCCTTCCCTGCAGTGACTGTTTATGGAAGACTCCCATGGAGATCGACTGTGGTTTCCGACGCCACTTCAGACCTACCCACCCTGCTCCCCTGGGATAGGTAACTCGGGTACGACAATATCCACAGGTGGTGTAGCTCTCCAGCCTCCTAACTTCCACGGGGTTTCTTCCTAGTGCTTTCGGAAGGGTCCTTAAACTGTAAACTGTAAAAGTGCAACCACAACTCTCCTATTGAATTGTCCGGCACAAGCGGTTGTGTACGCACACTGCATCCGTCCTCCGTGGGGTCCCTAAGTACTCACTTTGGGTGGTTCCTTAGGGTCCCAGAGATTATACACCTTCTGGACTTGGTCTTGACTTGAGTCGTGGTTCTTATACCCCTATTTTAGTACATGGTTTGGTCCCCCTCTGGGCCCACTGTGCATTATTGCTACTTACCATTGATTCTGTGCTACAGTATTATGTTCTTTTTGCTGTATCCTTGTGTAGAGGCTACTAGAGAGTGTTATATAAAGAAATACATATTTCTATAACTACTGTGTGGTTCCCTTTCATTTAATCAATACTAAAGGTGACATTCTGGTAAAATAAGCTGCTTTACATTCCTTCACGATTAAGCCTGAAGGCTGCTCTTCACAGCTACTACTGGGATAGCTTACAAAAGGTTTTCTTTGACCTCATACATCATAAGGGTCGTTTGGACTGGTGCAAGGTGCCCACTTTAATTTGTGGACAGTATATACCAAGCCAACTTCTTACAGACAGTATCGATAATTCCAAGGTTTGGGGAGATATTGGTTTCCCCAAGAGAGGAATTCTGGAAACAAGCCCCCTTGGTTTGTATCCCAATGCTTTTACTAGTTTGGACGTACATGCTGCTAGAAAGTAGAAACGTAAATGTGGTAATTAAAGTCCACCCTCCAGTTGTGTTTGCTGTAACATAAGGATATAAGCCCTAGGCTTTTTATACCTCAGATAAATATTTGCTAGATAGCCTATGTTTGTGTAAAAAAAACCTTTGGCTAAATACAAAAGTATGCCAGAAAGATGTATAGGTAGCAAGGGAGAGTAATCATCTTGATTAACTTGCATTGACAGATTAGACCATTGTGAAATTATGCCGCTTTGTAGTGTAGTTCCTATATTCCCAATAGGCTCTGCTCATTGGAAAAACATATACTATAGATTAGACGTAGGACTGAGGTCGACTAGGTCTCTATCGAATATATTAGACTTAACTGTGAGTGCCAGTTAGCTCAGAGGTCACTAGAAACTTTCTCAAATAAACAAGAAGGGATTCGTTTCTGACAACCGCTTAAAACATGACAACTTTGTTTCCCGAGATAAAAACTTATCTTCAGAGTCGCTGAAACAATAGATAGTTATTTCACTCAGTCAATCGTGCATGCTTTGTTTCACCAGAGGTACAGAGAAATAGAGAGACGGGAGTTTTCAATAAAAGTATTTAACAAACAGTCTTCTTTCTCATGCAGAGGAAATGAACTGCTACAATTGTAATACTGGTTGCAAAGTACAATGCCTACAGTACGAAGAGTATTATAAAATAATACTGTAAAAACATAATATGGTTTCTAAACCATAAGATACATAGAATATGTACATTAATAAATAAAGACTAAAAGTACTCAACTGGTGCTTCTAAAATATGCCTACCCTGGTGTACCTAACCTAGGTCTAGTACAAGGAAGAAGTAAGTGAGGTGTAGCCTAGTTTCAGTATTCTTTTGCTAAGAACCTATCCAAGATTTCTCTAAGGGTCTAATCAGCTCCGTACCTTGGTTTTAGAATGAAAGAGGTCTGGTATCTCTCTCTCAGGACTCGATTTCCCAACAACCCACAAGGGTAGCTTGGAAACACTGGAGTTGGATTTCTCGGCAAGAGAAAAGACAGCGTCTCTTTCAGTGCATCTGCTGGAGGGTCGGTTTCCTTCTGCACTTGCTGCAGCGAGCTGCGTCAGGCAAGTAGATAGTCTAACTGCTCCAAACCACAGTGTGTTTGCCTGGGCAAGTGTGGGCATATTTATACCTTGAAGGTGCCAAGTTTGACGTAAGGTTGGACATAATAACGTCATCAAAGACTCAGTTCTTTTGAAAACTCCATGAGGTCTTAGATAAATCAATATTCAAGAAAGGGGAAGTCCCTGTCTGCTGAAGGCGGGTTTTTCCAAGAAATCGCTCTATGCCTATATAAGGATAGGGTGATTTATACCTATATATGGGCATGAATCGGGAAAATTACACTAGTGTCCCAAATTCATATACAACAACTTACTAAATATCTCCTGCGTTCTGCCAGATAGTATGCCATAATTAGATTCCCTTACATCCTCCATTTTCACAGAGACTTAGATCCCCAGGTAGGTCACCGAATTGACTAATCGCCTATCATCCCAAGAAGGGACAGTGCTGGTAAGGACTAGGGTCTTATCAAGGTTTAGTTTGTACACAGAGATAGACTCACACTCATTAGCTAATTTTTCAATAGCTGCCAGAGAATCCTCAGGGGCAGAGGTCATGATGGTGATGGTTGCTGCACAGGCAAGCAGTTTGAGCTCAAGTTGATGGATCTGCAGCAAAGCTGTATTCCTCAGGCTCTTGAGGGCTTGAATTTAAGGTTCTATATAGTGCGCAAAGATCAAAGGTGAAAGTGGACATCACTTTACAGGTGCACAACGTATCTAAATTAGGTTGGTAGAAGACCCTGAACATAAAACGCTAGCCTTAAGATTCTGATAAAGCTGTTGAATCAAAGCAATAAAGCGGGGCCAATCTCTTACACAGCCATTATGGCCCTAGGAAAAGGTCATGAGCCCCTTTTGAAGGCCTTTTCAGAGTCTAACGTTATTGCTCTAACCAGATTTCCTCGAGAATAGTCTGCCTCAAGAGCAGTGATAACAATATTGAGATTGGCGGTTTTATCCCGCTGTGAAATATAACCATGTTGATTCTCATTAAGCATGGGCAGAAAATCCGTTCTGCTCGTGGATTTTCGGTAAATTCGCAATCCGCGAGCGTTCGCGAATTTACCGAAAAACCGCATATTCGCACGCAGCGGATTTTTTTTTCTTGGTGATACAATTTTGCGGCGTGCAGCGTTCACTTACCGTCATTCAGCGTTTGCCGAGTTGTTTTTCTCGATATTTTGCAAGTGCTGCGCCATTTTGGATCTTGCTGCGGGATCCCGCAGGAGTTTGGCGACGCATCGCGAGAGTTCGCAATTGCGAACAAGTAGGTGCGGCGGGCAGCAACAATCTCGCACTCGCGAAATTACAAAATTTGCAATTCTGCACAAAAAATCCACTAGCAAGCAGCATAGACCTGAAAATCATGATTTTTATCAGAATAACTCCTCAG
Source organism: Lissotriton vulgaris (assembly GCF_964263255.1). NCBI lineage: Eukaryota > Metazoa > Chordata > Amphibia > Caudata > Salamandridae > Lissotriton > Lissotriton vulgaris. The sequence continues at coordinate 1,254,452,690 of NC_141694.1, read as the reverse complement.
GTTGACATTTGCCTGCACTTTTTTGGATTTGAGGCCTTTTGCCTCTCTTTGGATCACTTTTGGATTAGAAATCAACTTTCATAAGTAAGTTTGTATGGGGCATTACAGTTGCTGTTCTGCAGAAAGCACTCAGCAGGTGCAAAAGTTCACTCATCATTAGTAACCATTCCCTGTAGTACTTCCTGAGGGCCCCCTCCAGAGTTCAGTTGCCTATGTTTGTTTGGGGCATTACTTTCTGTTCAGCAGGTGCAAAAGTTCAAACTCATCATTAGTAATAGTAACCATTCCCTGTAGTGCTTCCTGACTGGGGCCCCTCCAGAGTTCAGTTGCTAGTTGCAACACTTGTATGACCCTGCTCTGACCCTCACAGCAGGCTCATAGAATAGCTACAAGTAGGCCACAAAGGTCCTGGAAAAAAATTGCACTGCAACAGAAAGAAAATTACAGATAAGGAAGCAGGAGCCAGACTGGAATTTTAAAACAGTGACACATTAATAAACCAACCCCAAATTAATTCATGTCAGTTGAAGCAGGGCAGGTGTGCTTGCTTTTCCCCCCCATAATCTACAGTGATGATGAACCAGAGGGTGGCATTGATGTACCAGAGGGTGGCATGGGTGAAACAGAGGGTGGCAGTGGTGAAACAGAGGGTGCTGGGAACCTGTGATGATGAACCAGACGTAGAAACAACATAGTCGCGACCGTTGCGAGCCGACAAGTAAGATCGCAATTGCGAACTGGTACAAAAACCTCACGAACTGGCAGAAACCCTTGCAAACACAAAAAAAATCCGCAAATTCGCGAGAATTCGTGGATTTTGCGGATTGCGAGTTCGCAAATACGCAAATTCGCGAACGCCAGATTCGCAAAATTCACCCATGCTTAATTCTCATCAACAAGATCAGAAACAACCGTAGCAAGCCTGTTTACTAAAATCTAAGTATAAATCTTGGAATCAGCATTAATCAAAGAAATAGGCTGATATGAACCACCGAGAAAGGGATCTTTCCTTTTCTTGGGAAAGATGACGATGTTGGTCTCAGTCCATGATCCAGGAAGCTGCCCAAGTAATTCAAAAGAGTTGAATAGATCACGGAGAACCGGTAGTACAAGATGTGACAAACTAACATAGAAATCCAATGGAAGTTGATCGGTGCCACAGGCCTAGCCTTGTGCCAGCTAGCCAATTGTGTCTTACACTTTGGAGGCCGATATTTGTCCTTCTTGCTTGTGCTACTGTGTAGTAGACAGTTTCCGATGATGGTGGACCCGAAGAAACTGAATGATCTGGTCTGTGGGAGGGACCAATACCTAGTCATACCACTTATGATGAATGCTGTGGAACTCCTCTTGCATAAGGGCAGGATTGATTACAATAGCACAGTGAGAGTTCTTAATCCCAGAAATAGCAGATGCATTAGATCTATCATGGACCCAGAAAGGCAACAGCCCATTTCTTTGATAAAGAATTGTGATCTGATATAACCCTAGGATTGAAGGAAGCTCTCAACAAATATGGACACCCCAAACTCACAACTTATGCAAGTTGAGAAGGTTCAGGAAAGCCTTCAAACTGTCTTCTCAAGACCCAGATCTCATGACCATTCTCTCATCAAGGGTCTGATATTTGGCAAATAGATCTCGCAGGAATAACCTTAGGATATTGGGGATCCCCGAGGGGTCAGAGGAACAATACTAGACACTATATAGTTTTGTTGTTTAGGGAAGCCTTTCTTACACTGTGGGGCTGGGACATGGAAGAACATGATTCAGAGAACCCATTGCTATCCATTCTCACTTCCTCGGTATTCACGGGCCATCCTGATATATGTGGGTAACGTCCTCCTCCGTTAGGAGATAAACAGGGCGGCTCCTCCAAGATCACCAGTGAAAGAGGCTGGAGTAGACTTTTTTTGTTCAATCAGAGTTCTCTCATAAGACTGTAGTTCGGCGTTGGCAGCTGAGAGAGCATATCCCGGCACTTCAAAAGCTTGGAGATTCGGTTTCATTACTGGAGCCAGCAATTCAATCCTGTGCATCCAATATAAGGAGCATATGTATTCATTTTTTGAACACCCTGAGGTTGAGTAGCTTTTGACCAAGTCGGTGGTGGAAAATCAGGAGACTAATGGATCTGGCTGATTCTGTTTTGTCTTTTTCTTCTTGATTCTTTTTCCTGGTAGGTTGTTACAGAGTGGTTTATTTAGTTTCTTGGGTATGTTTTCCCTTTTTTCTTTTTTTCTTTCTCTCTGCTAATGGAAGCTTAAGGTCTGCAGGGTCAGCTGACACTTAGATTTGATTTCATGAAGGTTTCATTAGGGTTCTTTATTAATTAATTATGGCTCTGGGGGAAAACATTTTGGGTCCTTTGAGCGGTTGTCTTGTGAGGTCTCTGCCCTGCCCCTTTAGTTCTTTTTCCCACATCCATCCTCGGTCTGGGGTGCTCCGGGGGGAGGGGAGTTTATGTGCTCATGTATATTACAGTGCTAATGGTATTCTTTTGACCTGGGGAAGTCAGCCCTTTTTCTGGGCCTTGCATGGAAGGGATAGGGTTAGGGGAAGGCTGGGGGTCGGGTTGTTGGAAAAAAGAATGTCTTATGGTTGTGGACGGTAAAGTTAGGACCAATAATTATTCTGTGCTGTTGTTCTCTTTCAATGTGTGCTAGTTATTCGATCAAGAATGCCAAGGTTTCGCCTGGGGTGTGGTACTGACCAGCATCTTCATACTTTTTCATGGAATATCAATGAAATATAGGCTTCTTATAAGCGAAAATTATTTGAAGAGGTGCTACACTATCTTCATCCACATTTAGTTGGCCTACAGGAAACTTAGCTCTTGAATAAACAGGCCTCTCTTCTGGATGATTGCTGGGATGAAGTCCTATCCTCAGCTTGTTTCACTTCTCTCAGAGAGGGATTGCCCTACTGGCTCGGGATAAGAGCTAGACACTCATCAACCACTATATAGATTTGGGTGGACGATGGCTAATAGCAACAGTCAAGAGGGGCCAATTACGCATTATGACATGATTATCCTGTGGTCTTTAATAGTCTGCTTTCAGAGCTACATCAGCGGTCAAAACAATTGATTATTTGAGGGGACTTCAACATCGTCCTTAACCCATGGATAGACTCCTCTTTTAGTTGTCGAGGGCTAAATTCTTCTTTGAGAAGCACCTACAGCTCAAATGAAATGGCTAGGGCTGCTTTGTAATACAAGTAATTGAATCTTATGCTCTGGTGAATGTCTGGCGATATTCTCAGATGACAGAACATGGGTTTACATATTTTCCCTCCTCTCGTAAAAAAAATCTCAGATAGATATGTTCCTTGCTAGCGAAGGTCTTATGTCACATTCTGGGGCCTGATTACAAGTTTGTCAGTGCCGCGCCTGTTCTGCCCTGCAGCTGCACCGCCAATCCCGTGGTCAGGTCACTCGCCAGATTGCGAGTAATTCTTGTGTCTGGCGGGCTTTTATTTGACGTACTCATGGCAGTGCCTCAGAAAATGAGCACAACAATGGGAACGGCAAAAACAGTTCCTGCGCGGTATGGCATGTATTGACCATGTTGTGCAGGAACTGGGGTGCATGCACACGGGGGGCACATGTAGTGCCCCCTGCATGCACACCATGGCCCTGAGGCAAAAGGAGTCCCTATAGAGGGCCTGCTTTGTTTCCCCCCCAGCACAGTTTTCAAGGAGGAGGAACCACCATGAAAAATGTGGCAGAGAAGAAACTTGCAATATGCTTGGCAGGACTGCACTGGTTCCTTTAGGCATATTGTGGCCTCAAGACCATCGCAGCACTGCCATGGAACAGCGGTTCCCTGGCTGCTGCTGGAGGCCATTGGCGGTCTGACCACTATAATTGTAACAGGGCGCTCGGAAGACCACTGCATCCCTGCGAGTCTGGCGGTCCATGGACCGCCAGACTTTTAATAAGCCCCTTGGTATCTCCTTTAACCCTGGGGTTATACCTGATCACAGTTCTTGGTTTCTTCACTCTTTTGTCCATCCTGACAAATTGGGATATAAACAAATGTAAGCATCTCCAGCATAGGGTATTTGACATTGAAGATATAAGTTGGTGAGCTTTGTTGTCATTAGTGCAGACCAGTTCATGCCAATATTTTGATGGTCAGAATTGGAAACTTCAAAGTTAGTGACACCCAGTTAGTCATTAGTTTTGCCATCATTTGTTATAGAAGGAAGATAATGAATCCCTCATCTATTTGAAAAAATGTCAGTATCTAGTGGTCGAGGAATGAAAGTAGCATAGTAATCCATTTTGAAATTCAGTACAAAACACACCCTGACTTACATAAAATGAAATGCTAAAATGGACATTTATGGCACATGTGTTGGAAGATTATGATTGGTTCATATTGTATTTTTAGAGAAAAATGGAAAGCTGAAATTACTCCTTATAGCCTGCCAGTTATGACAGATCATCTGAATAAATTTAAATCTAATCATGTTGAAGTATTTTAGAGAATAACATTTAAATATATTGCTTTTGTTTACGATCGATCAGTTGCAATTCATAGTTAATCAGAGTCTCTTTATTTACAACTGATTTGGAATCTCCAGTAATCAGACTGAATACAGATGTGCTGCTCAAATAAGAAGCTCTGTAGACTGGTCATGCTCGGGCTCTTTGCCCGGCTTACAGGATACATTTTTTCATGAGAGAATCTTATATATTTATTTTGAGTTAAAATTGTCAATGCATGCTTGGGTTTAATTTATAAAGAGCAAGGATCTTGCCACTCTTCTGCATGCACATAGCAAAGATGTGAATTGCTATCCTGCTACAGGACTTTTCGTTCATCAAAGGATCTCATTATTTCTGCGTATCTCTAAATTGTTGTGGCAGCAGTTACTTTGTGAAGGTTTAACTTGAAGATATTTCATCATAGCAGAGCTCAGCATCCTGAATTGCATAATCTAAATTGTTCGATTTTCCTTCAGATTTCAGCTTTAAATGTGTCTCACACAAATAACGTAACAGAAATACATCAATGGAGGATAAAGGAAACACAAAATTGTATAAATAATTCCCCTCACTGACATCCCCTCTTACTTACGCAGTCTCCCTCATCATTGTGCAGTACGACACTGAACATCACAGAGCTGCTCCACTGTGTAATTCTGTCTCGGAATGGCCAGACTGATAGCCGTAAATACACAAAAAGAGAGCCAGGCACAACCCAGTACAAGGCCCACCTTCAGTAACCGACATCTCTGCCCTCCACAAATGACCCTCTCATATCACTAGGCCACACTTCCCAAATCACTAAGCTTAAGTAAGTAATGGCTACATAATCATCAAAATAGTCTTTATGACATCATGTGGAATGGAGGATGAAATAGCATTTACCTGGAATGCTATTGGCATCAGTAATCTTTAAAGATTCACTCACTTTGAATAGATCTGAACATTAGAAGAGTATGTTGGCCTTTGTACTTCATAGCAGTACCTTTAAGGGAGATGTTACTGAAGCTACAAGTTGCAAAATATGCAGAGAGCACAAGGTTATCACTTTGCAGCTATATCTTCAGTTCTGCAACATTCGGAGGTTCCTTCTTCTCCGTACACACTGGCATGTATCAGAACTCCTAGCACAATTACTGCTATCCTTAAGGATTCTTAATGGAGCATTCAGTATGCATTAGATGGAGAAGCCATTGAAGGCAGTTCAAGTAGACCATTAAGTCTATGGAGAAAGTGATCTGTTATTACCCCTGGTCGAATCTTTATTTTGACCTATGAGATCCACCAATCCACAGAGTTAGATTCAAGTATTTTGGTACATGCCACCAATCATTCAGGAAGATGAAAGGAATGCTGTAGGGAATGAAGGCTCTTGCTTATTTCTTCATAGTTTAGCCGACCGATTTATGTCAACCTTCTACAAGACCCTAATCTACAGAATAGATTTGAGCAAACCAAATGTGGTGCTGAACAGTTCAAAAGCCTTCAAAAGACCATTGTACTTTCTATGTCTGTAGGGCGATGCTACATCGGTGGAGAAAGATGCCCACAACTGGAAAATAAGTATGGCTTTTTAGTTAAAAAGAAATCAGGAGTTATATGTTTTCTACTTGTTTTCCTTCTGGGTTTCATTCTACTTTAATGTGTGCATGTGTGTGAGTGTGCATGCTTGTGTATGATTTTTTTTTGTGCAGATTAATCCTGCTTAATTACATTTGACTTTTTTGGGGCTCTTTTTAGGGAGATGAAAGAAACATGCTCCCTGAACATAAATTGGTTAAAAAAGTGTTCCTACAGCTAGTATGTATTGCATGGGGAAAAAAATCAATGTGTCGGAGGCACTGGTGTTGATGATTCTTGGCTACCAGTTACTTTCATTAGAGGATTCACATTGCCCACCCATGGTAAAATACTGGCCCTACCATAATGGCAATATTTCTTTGCAACTTGTAGTGGTCTATCCCCTAGTACTATAACTGCCCTGGGACAATGAATCTTGGAAATTCTTGGGCATCCGTGATGGTGCAAATCTCTAGCATAACAATAGTCTTAGAGAATGCTGGATATTCTTGACATATTGAGAAGTGCCATGGTCTGATGGGTCTGTGTTGGACTTGGCCTTTTTCTCCCAAAATTTTTCGCTTTTGACCCCCTTACCTAGGATGTCTCCCCCATGGGATTAAACCTGTATAGGCCATGAGTGGTGTGAGACCCCTTTTGAAAAATGTAATTACCTGACATAATGTGAGCACTTGTAAATATCCCCCATTTTGAAAACGCACCTGACTGAAATGTATTGCTTTTAAAATGGATGCCATGGCCATGGGTTTTGCCACTGGACTGACATAGGTCAGCGGTCTAGATAACATTACCCAGCAACCCCTAGCTTTTGGAGGGAAAGCCTGGCACCCAGGGTGCTCACCCCCTCCCCTAGAACCAGTTTAGGCTAGATGTGCCAACATTCTAGAAGGTCCTGGCACTGCCTGGGAGGAGGGTATAAATAGGGGAAAGTGTCACCAGAGGTTTAGTCAGCGCTGGGACAAGGAAGAGAGGGGACCTGCTGTGAGGTGCTACCGCCACATAGGCCTGTGAGCTGGGCCCTGCACCCCTATAAACCCCCCCTCTGCTGTCCCCATGGGCCCCTGACAAGGGAGGGCCCCTACCCAGGTCCCTGACACTGTGGGAACCGGGAGTTACGCCAGCGCTGCGATGAAGAAGCGCCCAGGAGGTGAGAAATAGGATTGTCCACTCCCCCTGCTGAAGCTGTGACCCTGTGGAAGTACTGGGTCGTGAGGAGCTGCCTGAAGGAACTGTTGCCCTTGTGAGGTACTGCCCGGCAAGCGCTATTCTGAGGAGGAGTGTGCCCTCGAGGAACTGTGTCTATTAGACTGCCCCTGGACTGCCTATCAAGCGCCATCTGGGGAAGAGTAGGCTCCTAGGAACTGTCACCCCCCTTGTAGGCACTGCCTGTCAAGCGCTATAATTGAGAAGCGCTAGGAACTCGAACTGTGCCCTGCATAGCGCTGTGTGGTGAAGCGCTGAAGAGCAGTGCGCTGTAAATAGCGCCATCTGCTGAGGAGAATCGCGCTGTGTGGGCTGAGGAAACTGTGAGGAGAAACAGCGCTGAGGAGCCTACCCTCGTGTCAGCGCGCTGTCTGCCTTATTATTAATTAATTACAAGGGAACCTACCCCTTATCGCCGCTGGGATTCACCGCCGCGGTCCGGCGTGGGTGGGACCCCCCCCCACTGCTGAGGGTCTCGTTGCGGCGGCCCCCGGTGCCAGGAGAGGGCCGCCGAAGTGGAGTGAGGGCCGCGCTGTGCCCTGAAGCCGCCGTCTACCTCGTCACGTGACGGGGGCCTGACCGCGTCATCGGCCCGCCCCCGCCACGCACTGATTGGCCTGCGCGGCCGTGACCCCTGAAGGCCGCGCAGGGATTGGTTATCGGCCGAGAAGGCCGGGAGAAGGGAAATCGAAGCCCCGGGTCCCCGTGAGGTAGGAGGGGGACCCGGGTGAAGCTCCGTTGCGGGGCCCCCGTGACGAGGAGGGAACCCCGAGTGAAGCGACCGTTGCGGGAGGCTACCCCGCTGGTCTGTGCCCCACGCGAGGGGCCGGTGGGGAAGGCGGGGCCGGGGCACGCTGTCGGTGCCGGCCCGCCAGAGCGAGGAGAGCGTCGCCAAGCCCTAGGTCCCCGTGAGGCAAGGGGACCCAGGTGAAGTGTTGGTGCGGGGCCCCCGTGCCGAGGAGGGAGCCCCGAATTGGAACGACCGAAGCGGGAGGCCACCCCGCCGGTCTGTGGTCCTCAGTGAGGGGCCGGGGCACATTGTCGGTGCCAGCCCCGCCCCCTCCAACGAAGCCGTCTGCAGGAGCCTTGAAACGTGGGAGGAAAGCCAGGCAGGCTTCCCCCACGGGTGCCCAGACACCGTGTTGAAGCCCCAGGCCCCTCTGAGAGAAGGAGGCCCGGGTGAGGAGAGAGTGGCCGTCCAGAGGCCGTTTTGGAACCCCTGGGCCTCGAGGCATATTGTCGGTGCCTGGTCCCCCCCTGCAGAGGAGACCCCAAAGGACGCCCCGCAGAACCTATTGAGCCTGGTGAGTGGGGTTTGGATTAAACTGTGTGGAGGTCGGGGCACAGGGTCGGTGCTCGCCCCAGGACTTGTGCTAGCCCCTGGAAACTGTACTGATCTTCATTGGCCCTATTGATCTCCTTTTTAAGCCTCTAGGCTGGGCTGGGACATTACTGAAACCTCCCCGGGATTGGTAGAGGGACAAGTTAACCCCTAGCTAGGTGTCAGGCCCTGCAGAGTGAAGGGCTGGGTAACTCAGCCTGGTTGTTAATGGCTTGTTGACCCCTGTGCCCTGCAATGGTTATTTGCCATGTTCATTTCTGATCAGGATGCTGGTTGCCTAGGGTAACGCAGCGTTTCATGTTACCTGTCCAGGTGTGATGCGCCACTGCGCCTAGTGTTATGGACTGCTGATTACCCTGCTAAGGTGGTTATGCAAATGTTATGCCTACACTAAGGTTATTGAGGCCTAGGTACACTGTGGTTTTACACCTGATGGGTGATCGTATGCTTTTGCGCCCTGTTAGTGCCGTGGTGCCCCTATGCTGGCCTGAAGAGTTATTCCAGGCCCCTGTTATGCCCCTGGTTAATGAGCCTGCCGTACTGATTTCTTACAGGTGCTCCTGACTAGTATGTGCTGTAATGCTTTGTTGTTGTTTTTCCCTTACAGGGGTGGGGTTGGCGTTGTCACGCATGAGGTGTAGTTATGCTAATATGCAACTTACAATTTCAGCCAACCTCTCAAGGATGAAGGCCTGAGTTGGCCCCGCCAGATTGGCCCCAGGTCTAATGTTCATTTAACCAACCATTTTTATTACAGCATGGACTTTGGACTCAACCCTTTTTGTCCCATGTAAATAAATCCCCAGGATGTACTTGGCTCTGGCGCCAGTTGGCGCCTTGTTGTGATTACCAGTGTATTTTTCCTTTTTGCCTTGCAGGTTGGAGATACTAAACTGCTTAATTTTCAAACTCAAATTGGTGTCCTGCCTCTTTTGTAGTGTGCCTGGTGTGTTGACTGAGGGTACTGCGTGAATGCTTCACATGTCCTCGAAGTTTGGCCTGCCCGCTTGATGCCATGCTACCCCCTTTGAGACTTGGGCAACCCCCATTTCCAACAGTCTGCCATAGAAAATGGAACTAGAATGTGACTGAGAGGGATTGGCTAAACATGTTCTTTAGTATGTTCTGAAAAATGTCTATTTTATATTTGTTATGATGTCTATTATGTAGATGTTAAAGGTAGGAGTAGGACTTTCCAGGAATTGCCATGTGGTAAGAGTATCCTAGAGGGTATGGATATTACCAGGACAAACGAGGAATTCCATTTGTCCCCTTATATGTGGTGTCACTAGGGACAGGTACGTTTAAAACGGCCAACATAAAGTTCAAGGCCAAACAGAATTCTTAGAAGCTTATCGAATTTAACACAAATTTATATTGGGTGGGGCACTGCTGCAGGTGATATGAAAATATCGACTTTGTTGAAAAATTAAGCAATCAAGCCAAATGTTATGTTTCAGGTAAAAGTATTGCAAGGTAACTGAAAAAATGTTGTTTGAAAAATGTGTACCAAGATAAGTGCAAAAAGAACAATTGATGGACAGAATGCAGAACAATGTCATACATTAACCCCAGTACAGAGATCTGGGCCTGAATCCATCGTTTTTTTGCTCACCATGCCATTCCCGTTTGGACCCAGCCATATGCAAATCAGTCATGCACCTTGTGCCCAATGGGAACAGGCCAGCCCGAATTGCCAGCCCAGGTCCTCCCTGGACTGGAAACAAGCATCCTATGACCAGTTTTGGGTTTTCAGCCAGGATAGCTTGACTCCAAGGGCACAGAGAGCACGGGACTCAGGTCTGAGCATACCCGACCCGTGACAAATGCAAAAAGAACAATTGATGGACAGAATGCAGAACAATGTCATACATTCAGGCCAGTACAGACATCTGGGCCTAAATTCGTTGTTTTTTTGCTCACCATGCCATTCCAGTTTGGACCCAGCCATATGCAAATCAGTCCTGACCCTGTGCCCAATGGGAACAGTCCAGCCTGAACTGCCAGGCTTGGTTCACACTGGACTGGGAACAAGCAACCTACGACCGGTTTCGGGATTTCAGCCCTCATCACCCAGGATAGCTTGACTGCAGAGGCATGTAGAGCAAGGGCCTCACGTCTGAGCATACCTGTCCCTCTCGGGGGGACAAATGCAAAAAGAACAATTGATGGACAGAACACAGAACAATGTCATACATTCACCCAAGTACAGAGATCTGGACCTAAATCCATAGTTTTTGTACTCACCATGCCAATTCAGGCACAGGGTCAAGACTAATTTGCAAATGGCCAGGTCTAAACTGGGGTGGCATAGTGAACAAAAGAATGTTGGATTTAACCCAGATCTCTTGACTGGGGGGAATGTTTTGATTTGTTCTGCATTCCATCCATCAATTGTGTGTCTTTTACTTTCTCACCCAAAGTGCTTCAGGTATGCCCGGACGTGAGTCCTGGGCTCACTGTGCCACTGGAATCAAGCTACCCTGTCTGAAGAGGGGTGAAACCCCTAAACCAGTCCTAGGATGCTTGTTTCCGGTCCAGGGAGGACCTGGCTTGGCAGTTCGGGCTGGACTGTTCCCATGAGGCACAGGGTCAAGACTGATTTGCATTTAGCCAGCTATAAACTTGGTTGGCACGGTGTGCAAAAGAATGATGGATTTAACCCAGATCTCTTGACTGGGGGTGAATGTTTTGATTTGTTCTGCATTCCGTCTATCAATTATGTGTATTTTGCTTTCTCACCCAAAGTGCGCCAGGTATGCCCAGATGTGAATCCTGGGCTCACTGTGCCACTGGAATCAAGCTACCCTGGCTGAAGAGGGGTGAAACCCCAAAACCAGTCCTAGGATGCTTGTTTCCGGTCCAGGGAGGACCTGGCTTGGCAGTTCGGGCTGGACTGTTCCCATGAGGCACAGGGTCAAGACTGATTTGCATATGGCCAGCTATAAACTGGGTTGGCATGGTGTGCAAAAGAATGATGGATTTAACCCAGATCTCTTGACTGGGGGTGAATGTTTTGATTTGTTCTGCAGTCCATCTATCAATTATGTGTCTTTTGCTTTCTCGTCCTTTTTACCCCAGGTATGCCCAGACATGTGTCCTGGGCTCACTGTGCCACTGGAATCAAGCTATCCTGGCTGAAGACGGGTGAAACCCGAAACCGGTCCTAGGATGCTTATTTCCGGGCCAGAGAGGACCTGGCTTGGCAGTTCGGGCTGGACTGTTCCAATGAGGCACAGGGTTAAGACTGATTTGCATACGGCCAGGTCTAAACTGGGATGGCATGGTGAGCAAAAGAATGATGGATTTAACCCAGTTCTCTTGACTGGGGCTGAATGTTTTGATTTGTTCTGCATTCTGTCTATCAATTGTGTGTCTTTTGCTTTCTCATCCTAAGTGCACCAGGTATGCCCAGATGTGCGTCCTGGGCTCACTGTGCCATTGGAATCAAGCTATCCTGGCTGAAGAGGGGGAAACCCCGAAACCGGTCCTAGGATGCTTGTTTCTGGTCCAGTGAGGACCTGGCTTGGCAGTTCGGGGTAGACTGTTCCCATGAGGCACATGGTCAAGACTGATTTGCATATGGCCAGGTTTAAACTGGGGTGGAATGGTGAGCAAAAGAATGATGGATTTAACCCAGATCTCTTGACTGGGGGTGAGTGTTTTGATTTGTTCTGCACTCCGTCCATCAATTGTGTGTCTTTTGCTTTCTCGCCCTAAGATAAGTGAGCATGAAGAGCAATGAGTGACTCTTGGTCAAGGCATTATTAGAAAGACAAGGAATAGGGCAATCTTTGGTGTCATGCTGAATAACTACACTAGAGACCATTTCGACATTGCTAGCATGGAAAGACAAGGGAAACATTCAATACAAGGTTCCAACTCACTTACTAGCATCCCTTATCACCTACCATTTCTCTTCCAGCATTATGATGAAGGGGCGTAACCTTTTGGGTGCTCCAATGTGCCATTACACCTGTGGTAGGCCAAATGGGTAGCTGGGAAACATATAAAAAAAAGGCATCAGGCAAAAAGACTTCAGAAGCTGACTGCACTAAACATTATTACAACCCCTCTCCTCTCAGATCAGTCTACAGACCCAACTCTCAGATAGGTGGAAAGATAATTACAGGACGTTAGAAAAACTGAATTGTTTTTACCTGTAATGTGATTTGTCTAGAAAAGGCGTTTTTTTCATTTCTTGTTGTTTGAATATGCACAAATGTCTGGAGAAAACTACAGCCTATCACTTGCTCGCTCAAGATATATCCAAATGTATCTCAAACATTTATCTCAATCTCTATCTCTCTCTCTCTCTCTCTCTCTCTCTATATATATATATATATATATATATATATATATATATATATATATATATATATATAAATATATGTATATATGTTCATATACACGCACACACATGTATAGCACACAATGCAGTCACAATTATGTAGTTACAAAATGGAGCAGTTTAGGCAAATGCTCCATTGAAAAATCTTTTTTAGATTCCACCAAGACCTTGGACCCTGCAACAAATTTGGCATGATAATTTCCACCATGCCAAACTGTGTACAGTTCTGTACAGGACAAAAAAAGTTAAGAGGAGAGTTGAAAAAGGTAAATATTCTAAATCCAATAAATGTCATTGCTAGCTGACCCTTTGAGAGAACAGCTTGGACAATCCCTTACTCGTATAAGAAGAATGTGTTTTCTAAAATTCCATATTCAGCATAATCAAGCATTACTTTTTATTTCACTGCAGGCAACTAAACGGTATGATCCAATATTTTACTTACTATTGCCAATACCATTTGTCTGTTTGAAATCAATCTTTTCAAGTTTATTACCCCAAAGTAAGTATGTAAAATAAGAAAATACATAAAAGGTAACCTGTAATATGGTCCACTGGCTATAGAGGAGTTCTGGTGACGTCATATACGAAGAAGGGAGGGAGGGCAAATGCTCTGCAAACACCAAACAATGAGTTTGAGTCTGAAATTGGATTGCCACTCCCCACTGGACTGGAAAATATGGTGTCCCTGTTATGTCAAAAGTGCTGTCACTATTTACAAAAAAACAAAAAGGGAATACTTTTATTTTGTAATGGATTGTGAACAGTCGATTTAGGTTTAGGGGATTTTGAAAGCGCATAGCTACCCTTGGGCATCCCAGCGCTGAGGTGCGATAGTACAGCCAGTTGTTTGCGCATGAATTTAGGGGAAAAGCCATGTTTTGAGTCTTTTTTTGAAGGACGCTTTGTTTTAAATCAGTCGGAGTTTCGGATCCATACTGTTCCACAGTTTAGGTACCAGGTGGGCGAAAGGCATTCCACCCCACCTGGCTCTCTTGAAGCTGGTGGGATTCATGAGAAAGTTAGAGCTTGACCTGAGGTGGCGAAGGGGAGAATAATGTGAGACCAACTTTTGTATCAAGGTGGGGCATCTCCCATACATGGCTCTGTGAGCCAAGCTTATGGACTTAAATTTGATCCTGGCTTGGACCGGGAGCCAATGAAGCTCCCTCAAGGAGGATCTGGCTGATTGATGTCTGGGTATATTCAACAGCAGCCATGCAGCTGCATTCTGTACGACTTGGAGTCTGTTCGTAACGTATTTAAGAGAGCCAACTGTCAGATGAGGTCTTAGGCACTTGTAAATGGTGATGTGGATATACACGGTCTGCAGATCTAGCCAATAACCTTGAAAAGTGGTTGTGATTTGAAAAATATGTTTACTCTGTGTAGGTGCAGAAAAGGGATGTGAAGGGAGTGTGGGGTAGTTTGGAGGAGTGAAAGAAAGGATGAGAGATAGACTGCTTTGCAAATTGTGCATTGTAAATATTCATATATGTAAAGAATAATTGGTGGCCTTTATTAATCCTTGCAAAAACAGAGTTAATTTGGCATTGATGATAAACTTAAAGAAACAGTCATTTCAAAACCCAGAGGCCAACATGATAAGGATGCTGTAAAGAAGAGATTAACGGTTTTGCTTTGGATGGGGGCAGAGTGCAAGGGATGAGATTGGCTTTGTAGACCATTCACCATTGCTAGAAGCCAACTAGATAAAATGTGCTGGGACAAAGACAATACTAAAAAACATGGTGCCTTTGAAATCATCTGTCACTTACCCTTTCACCAGTGTAAAGTATTAAGCTGTTGTTCAGCCTCATCATTGCTTCTGTGGTGGGCCAACGTGGCTGTTGAAGAGGTAAGAAATAGCATGAGGCAAAAAATACTCCAAAACCCACTTCCATTATCCACACAACACCATTTTAAAAACCCTCATCAAAGTGTTTAGCACCACCCACATTTAAGAAGGTGAGTTTATCTACCTGATGCAATCTCATAAATTGCATGAAAAGCATGTAAATGTAGAAATATGGATGTGGTTAAAACTAGCGAGCCAAAAAATATCCAATGTGTCTGAAGATCTATACCTGTTGAATTTAATTAAACTTTATTTTTAGGGTGTGTAGGTGAGGGAGGAAGTGCCAGAGAATGAAATGGGGAAGCTAAAAGTAGAGTGATGTCTAATCCAGACATATGGGGAACGAAGAGGAAAGGGGAAAGAATTTGCCAGAAAAGTGGCATAGTGGAATAGTGAGGTGGGCTTAATGACAGTGCAACAAGTGAAGATAGTCTAAGGTTTAGAGGTATTATTGTTTGGTGAGAATGCTAGGAACAGCTTTGTTTAGAAGAAGGTCAAGTTAGTTATGGATTGGGAGTAGGGTGTGTGAAATAACATTTATAGTGGATCCATTGTTAAAGAACATGCATGGAGGGCAAATGAAACACCCAAATACCTGGCTCCTATTCCTCCATTAAAATAATTTTTCACTTACCCATACTCTTCCAGCAATATGAAGTGGGATGCGCAGAATCAATGGAAAATTCCTCTGTCCCATGCGGTGTCTTGAAAGGCATACAGGAAGCTGTAAAGAATCCAAAAAGGACTTCAGCAAAGATTACGGCCAACTCCAGCCTCCACTAATGAGGCTCACGTTCCTTCTCAGCCTACTACTTTGTATTTGAGGATATCAAAATAATAATATTTTCCTACCATTTTATAACAGAAACATGCTTGAATATATATATAGTATGTGTATATCATCAAGTTATACACACACACACATACACACATATATATGTATATATACATTTATATATAGAAATATTTTGAAATATATGTATTTATGCCTTGGTACATGCGGATGCAGCGGCTAGCCAAATATTCACTCAGTATGGCCCTTTCTTTTGAGTTGTGTATCCTTCTGTTCAAAAGACATTTTTTGAAAACGTCCCTGGGAAATAATGAAGTCCACATAAACGTTTTTAGTTTTGCAGATTTTGATGAGTCGACATCGCGTCGGGGGAACGTCAGAGGTAGTGAGCTACAGAAGCTCACTGAATCCCATGTCAGGTGTTCTCTTGCACCTGAATGTGTATTCAGAATTTGTGAAGTTAAAACAGTTACTAAAGTCCTCTGAATATGATAATGTAAGAGTTTTCAAAAGTCCACAGACTAGATATACACTGCATGGTGTGTGCATGTGTTTTTTTTTCCCTAAGATGTCTCTAGCATTCCTCTAAGACCTTGGTAGACCAGCAACATCTTATGAAGCTTGCTGGATTCCACAAGCTCCTTGAGTGACTGGGCCTAAGTCAGCAGAGATGGAGGAGGCTTCTTATGTACCAAGGAATAGTTACTATGCATTAAAAGTTACTCTAGCAGAGTGGTTCCATTTATTATGGCAGCTTTGGGTGCTCAGCTTCAACAATGCAATCTTGATTCTCGACCTTCCTACCAATCGAGTCTGTGACACATTTCAGGTCTGTCAATACCATGTCCTGGTCTTATCATTAAGGAGTACAAAGATTAAAGTGAAGTCAGTAGATCATGGTAAGAGTGAGGAAAGAGTTTGGTGGCTCTGGCAGAGGGTATCGAATTAACTGCAGATATTTCTGAAAAAGTTGTATTCCAAATCTTGTATCATAAAAGGCATCATAATTCTCCTAGACTTCTTTTTAAAATACATGTAAAGGACACCATGCTTCTACTTGTGAATGACATTAAGATGGGTGCTACCATTAAATATGCATTTACAAAACCGGGGAAAGTCTTATTTACTTTTGCACAGTTGAAGTTTGTACAAGCCTCCAGTCTGGGTCTACTTCATTAAGAGAAAGTTTGCTTTCAGGTGGTGATGAGATAAACAGTTTCAAAGGTTTGCGTGGAATTTATAATTTATCCAGAAGATCCTGGTGTCTTTTATATTTAGAGTTTGAATGGCTAGTTCAGCTGGTAATGTTGGAATCAAAAAAGAAAGAAACAGCACTGATTCACATAAAATCTTCCTCATACATTTTGGCTATGTGTATATGGTAGTATTGTATAAACTACGCTGTCTTGAGAAACATACATTGTAAACAGTCATCTATTTAAAGAATAAATGCGTAGCCTTTATTAACCTTGATGAAACAGCATTCATTTGAAGTCAACAAACCTTCGGAAACATTATTGTCAAAACTCAAAGAACATAATAATGTAATCACTGTTGGGTAAAATCCTTTGAAGGGTGAGGCAGTAAGATAAGACAATGTATGATAGAGCAGATTGTTTAGCCAGTTATAGAGAGGGACAGGTGGCAAGAAATGACTGTTTTTTTTACTACGTATTCATAGAAACCAAAAAATAAAATGTTCTGAGGCAAAGGAAATACTCAAAAACATGGTGAAGGAAATGTCTAAACACATTGTGGCCTTTGGTGCCCCGTCTTACCCTTTCGCCAGAATAAGGTAGGAGGCTTCGGCTCCCTCTAATTATTGTGTCTGCCGGGAACCACTGTGGCTGCTGTAAAGGTAAAAATTGCTTTAGGCAAAACATACTTTAAGGCCAACTTTCACTTTCCACACCAAACTCCACCGCCATGACTACAATGAAAGACTCTCATCAAACTTTTCATTGGCACCGAGGTTTAAGTAGGACCATGATCACACACAGTTTGTTGCCAGCAACCTTGTTTCTAGTAAATCATGCGAAGTAGGAGATGACAATATTATTTTGCTGTAAAGTCATATCTTTAGCCATGGTACCCTTAAGGGTTTAAAGGCTTTAAAGATATGTGTCAGAGCAGTGTATTTGGCTAGTTTGCCTATAAACATTCCATGAGTATAAATAGACTGCATGAAGCATTTTTCTGGCAGACAAATAATACACGCAAATATGTTTAAAGAGAAAACAGCAAGGATGCATGTTCACCTTGTTAGGATGTAAGGGAGTGGACAAGTTCATAGCCAATGGAAAGAGGTGAATCTTAGTAAAATATACTAATTCAAAACAACAAACGTAAACTCATAAGATTAATGAAAGTTACATAATTTTGCAGAGAAAGGTGAGGATTATCGTTACATGTGCAAGTGATGTTTTCCTAAACATCAGCCTGCCTATGCAGTCTGTGCTATTTATTGGTACTACACTGATACATCCTTATTATTTTGTGTAATTGCACTCTGATCTCACTGCCCATAGGCATGTGTTCACTAATGATGAAGAGTGTCCTGAGAGTTCTCATCTAGAGCTGATTGTAAGGTATTATCCACTATTGCCAACTGCAAAGTGTGTTATGATTAGTTAATACCATGTGCTGAGAGCATAACCCATTAATTGACTACCATGTATGTGAGTGGACATGACAAGAAGAACAGGCAATTAAGAGCTTTTACTACTGAGCATGTGGAGAATACATCTATGAACACCCCTATAGGAAGGCCAAAAAAGCCAATTGCACCTGCTGGCTTCCAGACCTTCATTGAACCTGGAACACAGGTAAATAAGAATACTTAGTGTGATCATTCTACTGCCTTGGACTAGCTGAGCCAGTTTCACGATTCCAGAGATCATTCTAATAAGTATAATAATCAAAAAATGGCCATACTTTGGAACAATATCTGAATATGAAAATCTTGAGCATTTGATACCACACATAGAAAATGTATTTTTGGTAAGTTTAATATCTATGAACTCTCTTTCACTGATTATACTAAGGAATAAAAACAACCAACATTCATACAGGGTGCACAAAAAGCTCTACTTCTATGTTCCTTTAATTAGCTAGAAATAGATTCCCTTCAAATGTGTTGCCATGAACAACAATCATTCACTCAATTCTGCCTCTCAGCATCAATCAATCAGTAGATTTGTATAGCACTTCATGTCACACGTGAAGGTTTACAGGCGATGGCAGAGTCCAGTTGATAAGCCTAACATCTAAGTCTTCCGGGACTTTCAGAACTCTGGAAGAGATGGGGGTGTACGGAGATAAAGGGGTAGCTCATTCCATGTTTTTGTTGCTAGGTAGAAGGAACGATCTCTGCATCTGCTATGTCAGATGCGGGGGTGAAGGTTAGAGACGGAAGTGGAGCAGAGATGTATGGTGGGCTGATGCAAGTGCAGTCGATGGTTAAAGTAGGAGGTCCGCAGTTATGTAGGACCTTGTATGCGTGGGCCAGGAGCTTTTCTGTACAGGGAGACACATTCATTTCCCTGAGGTAGGGGGTGATGTGAATTAGTCTAGGGAGTTCCAGGGCGAGTCTGACTGCTGTGTTCTGTATTGTCTGTAGTCGGTTCGTAGGCTTGGTCAGTGGGGGTCTGAGTTAAGAGGGCCGCCAAGATGCGTCCAAGGGAGAGCTTTTGTTTCTGAAGTGCAGTACCTCTGTCTTGTCTGGGTTAAGTTTCAGGCAGTTGTCCCTCATCCAGTTGGCAATGTCTGTAATGCAGATGATTTTCTTTGGTTCGAAGTGAGGGTAGACTGACTTTTTGCATTCTTCTGGTGAGGAGAGGCGATCCATCTGAGAGCAGCTCCTTGGATGCGTCTGTTGTGCAGCCTTGTGATGAATGTGGGGTGGCAGCCGTATCATAGGCTGCCAAGAGGTCTATGAGAATCAGAGCCACAGTCTCTCCGCAGTCGTGTAGGTCTTAGATGTCATCGGTACCTGCCATGATGACTGTCTTTGTGTTGTGGTTGCTGCGGAATCCAGATTGAGAGGAATCGAGTAGTTCTGTTCCAGTTGTAAGGAGAGTTATTGGTTGATTACTTTTTCTAATACTTTGGCAGGGAATGGGAGCAGGGAGATCGGTTGTCAGTTCTGGAATTCACTGGGATCTGCTAATGGTTTCTTTAGTAGGGGATTGACTTTTGCCTGTTTCCAGTCTTTGAGGCAGGTGGCTGTTGCTATTGAGATGTTGAACAAGGCAATGAGAAGGTGGCTGATTTTATTACAAGACCGGATGCTACCATTTACAATAACCTTTTTTGGCAGCCCCAACATTCAGCCCTTTAAAGAACAATAATACATCATAAAGCAATAGAATGTCCAGACAATATGCATGTCCAGAGTCATCATCCTCTTTTATTTGCTCCTTCATTACAGATAAGTACTCTGTGTTTTGTCCTTGGTAGGTCGCTCCCCACACTGCACAGCACTGCCTGTGTGCCCTTGCCTTAGCCCAGCTGCCGCTGTCTGGGATTCGAGGCCCTCCCTGCTCTTGCCCCTGTTTCTGGTATTTTTATTTTCATTGTAAATTGTATTATTTGTCAGCTCACTGTGTGTTTTTGCCCTTGTGCCCCCTTCCCAGCTGTGCCATTACTGTGTCCCTTTTCCTTTCGGTATCCCTGCTGTTCTGCCCCCCAGTTCCTGCCGCTGCGTCCCCTGCGCCCCCACTCCCCTGCTCTCCCATTCGCCCGCTCCAACCTCCCAGCTGCTCCTCCCTCCCACCTCTCCTTCCAAAGGCAAGCCCATCTGCACCCGTCCATGCCTGGACCGCGCTCAGCACCTGAACCCCTGGCCCCCGCGAGCCCCAACACCGATACGACGCCAACCCCATCCACGCACTCAACACCGGACAAGAACTCACATACTGCCTGGCCACCCCAAAGCGCATCCAAGGGCCCTTTTCCTGCCAGAACTGCAGCTTCACCAGCACACGACCCGCCAGCCCACCCACCAGGAAAGAACCCAACTACCTCAGATGCATTCTTCTCAACACTAGCTCCGCACGCAAACACGCCGTAGTACTCTGGGACCTTCTCTACTCAACCTCCCCAGACGTCACCTTCCTGACAGAGACCTGGCTGAACCCCTACTCTGCACCCGACATCGCTATAGCTATCCCGGACGGCTATAAAATTTCCCGCAGGGACCGCACCAACGGAGTAGGAGTAGTAATCGCCATTGTCCACAGGAACACCCTCAGAGCCTAGACCAGCACCGACGACACCCTCAACATCGCCGAACACCTACACTTCCAGATCCACACCGACCCCAACACCACCCTCAGAGGAACCCTCATCTACAGACCCCCTGGACCCCGACCACAGTTCAGCGACTCCATCTCCGACTTCATCAGCTCACACGCGCTCGCCTCCATAGACTACATCCTCCTTGAGGACCTGAACTTCTACCTCGAGAACAACGACAACAACTCCACCACCCTGATCGACAACCTAGCCAAACTCGGACTCAGACAACTCATCACTACACCCACTCACTCCGCCGGCCACACGCTTGACCCCATCTTCACCACAAGCCCCCACGTCTCCTTCAACCACACCACCGAACTCCACTGGACCGGCCATCACTGCATCCACTTAACCTTCCGGAAACCCACCATGCACCACCTCACCCAACTGATTCCTCGCCGCTGCTGGAACAAAGTCACCGAAGACCAGCTAACCACCACCCTTGCCCACAGCTTACCCACCGACCCCACCGACGCCGACATCGCCGCCCACATTCTCAGACAGTGGATCGACGACTGAGCCATCACCCTCGCCCCGGTCAAGAAATCCTCCAACAGTCACACCAGTAAGAAAGCAAGCTGGTTCACTGAAGACCTCCAGGCCTCCAAGCAAACCAGCCGAAAGCTGGAGAAGAAGTGGCTCCGTGAACGAACACCGGACAGCTACGCAGTCCACAAGAACGCCACCCGCAGACACCATCACCTCATCAGATCCGCCAAAAGGGCCTCCTTCAAAGACCACCTAGACAACAACAACAGACAACAGCAAGAGAGCCAGCTGGTTCACTGAAGACCTCCAGGCCTCCAAGCAAACCAGCCGAAAGTTGGAGAAAAAGTGGCTCCATGTACGAACACCGGACAGCTACGCAGTCCACAAGAACGCCACCCGCGGACACCATCACCTCATCAGATCCGCCAAAAGGGCCTCCTTCAAAGACCGCCTAGACAACAACGCACACAACAGCAAAGAGCTCTTCAACATCGTGAAGGAACTCTCCAACCCCAGCTCCAACACCAACACCAACGACATCCCACCTTCGCAAAACCTGTGCGACTCGCTCGCCACCTTCTTCCATCGCAAGATCGCAGACATCCACGACAGCTTCAATGCCATGACCGCCCCGACAACCACTGATACCGCCGCCCCCACGACCACAATTTGCACCAATTGCCTGCTCTCCTGGACAACATCAATGACAATGACACCATCAAGATCATGAACACTGTCCACTCCAGATCTCCGTCAGACCCATGCCCACACCACATCTTCAACAGAGCCAGCACCAACATCGCAACCCACCTCCGGAAAGCCATCAACATCTCCTTCGAGACAGCAACCATGGCCCTCATCTCCTGGACCTGTCAACCGCATTCGACACTGTCTGCCACTGCACACTACGAACATGCCTCCACGACGCCGGGATCCAAGAGAAGGCCCTGGACTGGACCACCTCCTTCCTCTCCAGTAGAACACAGAGCGCCCCCCACACCTCCCTTCGGCTCCAAAGCCTCCGAGATCATCTGCGGCGTACCCCAGGGCTCATCCCCCTTCCCTACGCTGTTCAAAATCTACATGGCACCTCTAGCCCACGTCGTCCGACTGCACGACCTCCACATCATCTCCAACGACGACGACACCCAGCTGATCCTCTCTATCACCAAGGACCCCCACACCGCCAAAACCAACCTCCACGAAGGAATGAAGGCCGTTGCCGAATAGAGAAGGAACAGCCGACTGAAACTGAACTCGGACAAGACGTAGGTCCTCATCCTCGGATCCACCTCTTCAGCCTGGAACGGCTCCTGGTGGCCAACCGCATTGGGAACAGCTCCAACACCCACCGCCGCGAACACAACACGGGGGTCATCCTCGACTCCACCCTCTCCATGACCAAGCAGATCAATGCTGTTTCTTCCTCCTGCTTCAACACCCTCTGCATGCTTCGCAAGGTCTACAAGTGAATCCCCACTGAATTGAGAAGAACGGTCACCCAGGCCCTCATCAGCAGCAGGTTGGACTACCGAAACGCCCTCTACGCAGGAGCCTCGGCCAGACTCCTGAAACGGCTCCAACGCATCCAGAAAGCCTCTGCACGCCTGGTCCTTGACATCACTCGCCACAGCCACGTCACATCCCACCTGAGAGACCTGCACTGGCTCCCTGTCAACAATAGGATAACCTTCAAGCTCCTCATCCACACACACAAGGCACTCCACAACACCAGACCAGAGTACCTCAACAGCCGACTCCGCTTCTACACCGCCAGCTCCTCTCCGCTGACCTCGCCCTCGCCACAGTCCCCCGCATCTGAAGAGCGACCTCAGGTGGCAAATCATTCACCCACCATGCCGACAAGACCTGGAACACACTACCCACTCTCCTACGGCAGACCCAAGACCTGCTAACCTTCAGAAGACTCCTCAAGATCTGGCTTTTCAAGCAGTAGCAGCATTTCCCTCCCCAGCGCCTTGAGACCCTCACAGGTAAGTAGTGCGCTTTACAAATACCATGATTGATTGATTGTTGCTATGTATTGATTGCTGTTAAAGATCATATCTAGTCTTTAGTCATAGCTTGGGACTGCCCTTCCAATTTATAGTTTAGCCTGGTAAGATTTTAGGGAACTTAGTTTAACCTCTGTGTAATATTGTGTCAATAGTTGTTTGACTTGTGTCAATTCCTGCTCGAAAGATCGCTGACCATTTGGCTGAGTATATTCGTAGTGTAACACGAGGGCCCAGCATGCATTATCCGGCCTCTTGGTCCCTGATCGGCTTCTTCGCCAATGGTCAGACTGCTTCTATTTCAGTGCCGGCTTTCGAGCTGTAACACCACTTGCTCCTCAGTGCGGTTAATGGCCCACAGCAATTCACACTGTCATTTTTCCCTGCTTTGGGAGGGGGGGCGATTGCAGAAGCTTCGGGTCTGAGATCAGGTAAGTATTTGAATGTAAAAGATGACTAGAAAACCTCAATTGGAGATTTCAGGCAGGTTGCCTGGCAGTGTTGGTGGAGGACAAGTGCAACTCTTACAACCTAAGATCTAAGCTATTCTGGACTGGAAGGGTCCAACAACCTAGAACAAAGTCAAGGCATTCCTTGGCTCGACTGTGTATCATAGGAGGTTTTTGAAAGGGTATGGATTCATTTTGGCACCACTCACAGAACTCGCCTTCTAGAAAATTCCCCAGAAAGTAAACTCGACAGTTATGTCAAAACGCTTTTGACACCCTGAAAGAGGCAATGTGCTCAGCACCAATTCTCAAAGCTCCAGACTACACCAAGCAGTTCATTGTGCAGACTGATGCCTCTGAGCTAGGGATAGGAGCAGTTCTATCCCAGACCAATGATGATGGCCAAGACCAGCCTGTTGCTTTTATTAGCAGGAGGTTACTCATCAAGGAGCAGCTTTGAAGTGTCATTGAGAGGGAGGCCTATGCTCTGGTTTAGTACCTAAAGAAGTTGAGACCATACCTGTTTGGATCTCACTACACAGTTCAAACTGACCACAGACCTCTCAAATGAATAATGCAAATGAAAGATGAGAATCCCAAACTTTTGAGGTGGTCCATCTTCCTACAGGGAACAGACTTTACAGTTGAACACTGACCTGGGACTGCCCATTCCAATGCAGATGGACTTTCCAGGTTCTTCCACTTATGAAATTAAAATAAAATTTATAAAGCGACACAATTTCCTAGGGCTACCTAGGCACTAGCAGACACAGACAGGATAAAAATCTGGAAGACATCAAAATTATTTTCTAAATAGCCAAGTTTTTAGATTCTGCCTGAATGCCAGTAGATCTGTCTTAATAGTTTAGTCGGGAGTGAGTTCCACAGCCTTATTGTGCATGAGACGAATCTGCTACCATCCCAGTGGGCTTTTTTAAATCTGTGGATTACAAGGTTTCTACTGGTGGATGAGCATAGGGAGCGTGCTGGGATATAGCGTTGAAAACGCTGTATCAAATATTGAGGGCCTACACCTTGTTGTGAATTGAAGGCAATACAGAGTGTCTTAAACTCGATTGGTTTACCTATTAGGAGCCAGTCTAATTGGATCAATGCTTGAGATGTAACCGTGCTGTGGCATTCTGCAGCGTTTGTAACTTATGTAAAAATTGATTTTGAATAATAATAAAAAGCTTGTTGCAGTAGTCTACTTTGGATGAAATAAGAGTTGTAACGAACATCTTTTGAAAGCTCAATGGAATGAAAGGCAACACTTTCCTTAGAGTTTTCAAAATGAAAAAAGACAAGGAAGTAATGTGATTAATTTGTCCTTCAAAAGATAGCTAAGTTTCAATAATTACTCCAAGGTTTTTTACTTTACCACTGGGGATCCTGGGGCCATCAGGCGTTCGACGAAAAAGAGGGGTTATTACCAAACAACAGGATACCAGTCTTTGAGGAATTTAATTTTAGGCAGTTGCTGCTCATCCACTTCCTGATATGAAGCATACAGTTGTGAAACTGAACTGCTGTGGCTTCAGGATTATCAGTGACAGATACAACAATCTGTGTGTCATCTGCATGTGAAACCAGAGAGAAACCAAATGAGCTGATTGGAGTTGCAAGTGGGGTAACATAGACTTTAAATAGAGTGGGGCTCAGGGGTTAGGCCTGAGGGACCCCACAGGGCAAAGAGATGGTTGATGAGTTAAAATCACAGTGAGAGACTGTCTGGATACGGTCAGCCAGAAAAGAGGTGATGAACTTGAATGCATTGTCTTTGATCCTAATTGATTCAAGGTGATCAATTAAAATAGGGATTAACCTTATCATATGCGGCTGAAAGATCCAAGAGGAGCAGAGCCGCATTTCCTCCACTATGTATCATCTGCCTGATTTCTTCCGTGGCTGAAATCAACACCAGTTCGGTTCTATGATAACTACGAAATCCGAACTGTGTGATATCAAGACTCTTTGTTTTGTCTAAAAAGGCAGTTAATTCCTGGTTGACGATTTTTTTTTTCCAATTTGGCAGGTAAAGGTAATCGAGTAATTGGTCGATAATTGTTGGGGTCAGCAGTATCTAAGATATTTTTTTTAATAAAGGAAGAATACTATTCTTCCTTTATTAGACCCTATCTTCCAGTCTATTGGAAAATATCCTGCTTCAAAGAGGTTGTTTAACATGGCCGTGAGGTGTGAGCTATCACCCCTGGGACCAAGTGAAGTATCTTGGCCGGATATGGGTCCTGTGGTGAGCCCAATTTAATCTGCATCAGTGTCTTTTGTGTCTGATCCACCGTCAGAGACCCAAAATGGGATAGGGTACTCACAGTATGCTCGTCCTTCGCTGGTCTGTTTAAATTGACAGTTTGACTATTATCTAGAAAAGACCTATAGAGAGATTTAACTTTGTCTTGGAAGTGAAGTGCTAGTTTGTTACAGAATTGTTGATTATTATTAGGATTCTTTGGATCTGGAAGTTTTTTAACTGTTTGAGAATAAATCCTTAGAGGAGTTCACATTTCCTTCTATTTTTGCTTCAAAGAATTTCTTTTTCTCAATTAGAATCATTTTTTTGTAGATCTGTAAATTGACTTTATATCTCTCTTTATTTTCTGGTGTATACTCAAGTCTCCATTTATGTTCTGATCGCTTACTTTCCTGCTTTTTCCATCTAGTATCTCCGGTAAACCAGGGTTCAGAGGGATTAGTCTTATGGCTATGAAGGTTCTTTGCTGGAGCTAACTGAGTTAGTGATACGTCCAGCCATTGATGATAGGCTGACCAATGGAGTTTAATGAATAAGAGCTGAATTAAACTGACCAGCATCAATAGTACTCCATAGGCGTCGAGTAGAACTTCCAATTTGTGGGCATTATTTTTTTTGCCTCAGATAGGCCATTTAGCTCAAACATGCTCACCTTATGGTCAGCCCATGTCAAGGGAAGGGAAGATGTCCAGATGAGCTGTGGATTGTCCATGACAATGCCATCAAGAAGATGCCCAGCTTTGTGTGAGGAGCCCTGGACAATTTGTGTTAGTACTGCACCATCCATATTAACCATTAAGTTCAGAGACTCTGAATCAAACGGGTTTTCCATATGGAAAGTAAAATCGCCTAGAATAGTAAAATCTTTGGCGTCAGCTTTTAATTCTAGGAGACTACCAATTGATTTTGTAAAGGCTGTTCTAGACCCAGGTGGTCGATAACTGAGAAGTCCATTGAAAGAATAGTGACCGTTAAGTTCAATTTTAGAATGTATAGATTCACAGAGTGACCTATGAGGAATGATATTGAAAATAGTTTTCAATTATCTCTGGATATGATTGGAAGCCCTCCGCCCTTTTTTAGTGGGCCGTCATGTCTAAATATTCTGAACCCCGTGGGTAATGCAGATATTCGGTCTCATCAGATGATAAATCTGCCCAGGTTTCAGTGATAAAGGCCAGATCAATATTCTGACTCTCCATAAAGACCGCGAAATTTAGTGCATGCCTAACAAGCAATCTGGTATTGCTAAGGGTACAACTACAACTTATTTTAAATTGTTTAGAGGGTGCCTCTGGCAATTTAGTAGAAGCTAAAGAGGTACAATGAAAGTTAGTGAGGAAGAAATCGCAAACCAAGCATTTTGGGCCACTTGTGCAGCAGTGAGGGTCTAACTGAAGACCCAGGCAATGCCTACATAAGGCATTGATAAGAAAACAGGGAATCCCTAGAATAGATAATAGGTCCCTTAATTTCTGAGGCCAAACTAACAGGGGGCTGGCGCTGAGTGCAGTCCGAGCTTGGGTGGGTGCAGATGGGCTTACCTACGGCACACCAGTAGCGCGCCAGCTGCGCGCCTGGCCCTGCATCTGCTTAAGAAGCCCCCAGGTACGGGAAATATAAAAATGCTAGACCGTCACCCACCCAAAATAGCTGCCAGCAAAGGAACAAAGAGAAGAGAAAAAGGAACTCTCTCTGTAAAAACGGAAGAACCCGCGGCGAACCAGAGAGTCAGGCAGAAAATATAGGAGGTATGATGCTCCCTAGTTGCGGTGGGAGCGAGTATCAAGAGCAACAACCAACCCCCAATCATAGTTTTAAAAAGTTAAAAAGTGCACAGGAATGAAATATACTTTACAAATATTTAAGCGTGAAAGAAAAAAAAAGTGAAAGCACGTCTTACTAGTGTCTTTTAGTGACAATTAAGGCTTGCTAATGAAAGGTTAGTCTCCTCCTCTTTTGTTGGGGGGCTGTGTAGGAAAGATCCCCTTTTTGAATGGGTGCCCCCTACTTTTTGCCTGATGTTTGATGCTTCTTGACTAAGTGTGCCCTGGGCTCCTGCTAATCAGGTACGCAGACCGGTGTTCTTTCCCCAAAACGGAACCTTTTCTCCCTCATTGGCACTCTTCTTGACTTCGGTCATAGACCTGCACTCTCCCTGCAGCTCCTGCTCTTCGTCGCTGCCTGCGGAGCCCCTGGCCCTGTGTGTTCGAGGCTGCTGCCTCCGAGATTTTGCGATCCTGGTCTAATTGTGTTTGTTTACTTGTTGCTAATCTGTTTCTGCCACTCTCCAGCATCTGTCTTTGTTTTTATCTTTATTTTGTTTTATTGTTAATTATTCTAATTCCCTCCTCATCTGTGCCTGCTCTCTCGCGCTTCCCCTGTTCCCGCCACTGCTGCCCTGACACCGCCCCTCTACCAGCGCCTGTTCGATTTTCATCAGTACAGCTTCATGATCAGCATGGCTTAGTTCATCAACAATGCAACTTGATACAGCAAGCAAGGAAGAGAAATCGCTGTGATATTATCTCGAAAGAGAGAAGACACTCACCCGCAAAGAAAGAGCCTAAAGTAAGTATGCAGGATTTCTGACAGCAGTCGATCCAATATCCGTGCAGTTGACGGGTAAAGTTAGGATTAGAACCTATATAACAAAATGTGTTAAATGATGTAATCACCAACATCTGCATTTTCGGATAGGCCCAAATAGAGTCAATCTCAAAACGAGTTTGCTTCAAATAGACACTATCGATAATGCCAAAGTGTGGGGTGATATTGGTTCCCCGAAAGAGAGGAATTCTGGAAACAATCCGCCTAGCTGGTTCGCACCACAATGCTTTCACTAGTCTGGACATGAATGCTGCTAGAAAGTAGAAACGTAAATCTGGTAATT
The DNA here is from genome assembly GCF_964263255.1 of Lissotriton vulgaris. NCBI lineage: Eukaryota > Metazoa > Chordata > Amphibia > Caudata > Salamandridae > Lissotriton > Lissotriton vulgaris. The sequence continues at coordinate 1,254,423,651 of NC_141694.1, read as the reverse complement.
AAAGTCCACCCTCCAGTCATGGTTGCTGTAACATATGTATGTTAGCCCTAGGCTTTTTATACCCCCAAATGAACTTTTGCCAGATAGCTTCTGTCTGTGTAAAAACTATTTGGCTAAATATAATGGTATGCCAGAAAAAGGTATAGGTAGCAAGGGAGAATTATCACTGTGATTAGGTTGCATTGACAGATTATACCAATGTGAAAATGATGCCACTTACTCAATCTCTCCTGTGTTCTGCCGGATAGTACGCCATAATTAGATTCCCTTACATCCTCCATTTTCACAGAGACTTCGGTCCCCAGGTAGGTCACCGAATTGATCAATCGCCTATCATCCCAAGAAGGGACTGTGATGGGGAGGAGCAGGGTCTTATCAAAGTTTAGTTTGTACCCAGAGGTAGCCCCATACTCATTAGCCAATTTTTCAAAAGCTGCCTGAGAATCCTCTGGGGCAAAGGTCATGGTGGTAATGTCGTCCGCACAGGCAAGCACTTTGAGCTCACATTGATCCGCAGCAAAGCAGTATTTCTCAGGCTCATGAGGGCTTGAATTTAAGGTTCTATATAATGCACAAAGAGCAAAGGTGAAAGTGGACATCAAGTTATGGGTGCCACGATTTATCTAAATTAGGTTGGTAGAAGACCCTGAACATTGAACCCTAGCCTTAAGATTCTGGTCAAGCTGTTGAATCAAAGCAATAAAGCGCGGCCCAAAGCCTTACACAGCCATAATGGCCCTAAGAAAAGGTCATGAACCCCAGTCAAAGGCCTTTTCAGGGTCCAACATGATTGCTCTGCCCTGATTTCCCTGAGCACAGCCTGCCTCAAATGCAGTGATAACAATATTGACATGGGCAGTGTTTTACCTCCCTGGAACAAAACCATGTTGATTTTCATCAAAAAGATCAGAAATAACCATTGCTAAAGCTTGTTTCCTAAAATTTAAGTATACATCTTGGGATCAGCATTAATCAAAGAAATAGGCTGATATGAACCACTGAGAAAGGGATCTTTCCCTGTCTTAGGAAGGATGACGATGTGGGTCTATTTTTTTAAATTTTGCAAGTAATTCAAAAGAGTTGAATAGAGCATGGAGAACTGGTAATATAAGATGTGACAATCTAACATAGAAATTCAATGGAAGTTGATCGGTGCCATAGGCCTTACCTCGCACCAGCTAGCCAATAGCGTTTTACACTTCAAAGACTGATATTTGACCTTCTTGCTTAAGCTATTTTGTAGCAGACAGTTTCCGATGATGGTGGACCCGAAGAAACTGAATGATCTGGTCTGTGGAAAGGACCAATTCTTAGTCACACAACTTCTGATAAATGCTGTGGAACTCCTCTTGGATAAGGGCAGGATTTTTCACAATAGTCCCTTGAGAGTCCTTGATCCCAGAAATTGCAGCTTCATTAGCACTATAACAGAACCGGAAAGATAACACTCAGCCCATTTCTTCGATAAAGAATTGTGATCTGAGATAACCCTAGGATTAATGGAAACTCTCTGCAAATATGGACACTCTCAACTCACAACTTGTGCAAGTTCAGAAGGTTCAGAAAAGCCATAAAACTCTCTTGAGAGCAGTCAAGAGCCAGATCCCATGACATGTAGTTCCAATGACCATGCTCTAATCAAGCGTTTAAGATTTGGAGAATAGGTCTCACCAGAATAACCTCAAGATATTGAGGATCTCGAGGGATCAGAGGACCAATCCTAGAGGCTATATATTTTGGTTGTTTAGGGAAGCCTTTTCGACACTGGAGTGCTGGACATGGACAGCATGATTCAGAGAGCCCATCGCTATCCATTCTCATATCCTCGTTATTCACAAGCCATCCTGATATATGTGGGTAACTTCCTCCTCCCTCAGTAGATAAACATGGATGCTCATCCAGGATCACCAGTGAAGCGGCAGGATTGGACTTTTTTGTTCGATCAGATTTCTCTCATGAGACTGTAGTTTGGCATTGGAAGTTGAGAGAGCATATTCCGGAACTTCAAAAGCTTGGAACTTCGGTTTCATTACTGGAGCCAGCAAACCTGTGCATCCAATATGAGGAGCAAATGTATTCATGTATTAAACAGCCTGGGGTGAGGAGCTGTTGACCAAGTCAGTGGAGGGAAATAAGGAGACTAATGGATCTGGTTGATTCTCGTTTGTCTTTTTCTTCTTGATTCTTTTTCCTTGTAGGTTGTTACAGAGTGGTTAACTTAGTTTCTCGGGTACGCCTTCCCTCTTTTCTTTTTTTTATTTCTCTCTGTTAATGGAAGCTTTAGGTCTGCAGGGTCAGCTGACACCTAGGTTAGATTTCATGAAGGTTTCATGAGGGTTCTTCATTTATTAATTATGGCTCTGGGTAAAAACATTTTTGGTCCTTTGCACGGGTGTCTCGGGCGGTCACTGCCCTACCCCTTTAGTTCTTTTTCCCACATCCATCCTTGGTCTGCGGTGCTCTGGGGGGTAGGGGACTTTATATACTCATGTGTACTGCAGTGCTAGTGGTATTCTTTTGACCAGGGTTGGTCAGCCCTTTTTCTGGGACTTGCATGGAAGAGATAGGGTTGGGGGAAGGCTGGGGTTCGGGGTGGGTGGCGGGGCCAGGGTCTGGGTCACTTTTGTCTTTATACTGATTTTTTTGTTGGAATGTTTGGTCAGGTTGTTGGGGAAAAAATGAGGCCTTATGGTTGTGGATGGTAACATTAGGACCAATAATTATTCTGTGCTGTTGTTCTCTTTCAGGGTGTGCAAGTTATTCAATCAAGAATGTCAAGGTTTAGCCTGGGGTGTGGTCCTGACCAGCATCTTCATATTCTTTTGTGGAATATCAATTAAATGTAAGCATCTAATGAGCAAAAATTAATTAAAGAGGTTCTACGCTATCTTCATCCACATTTAGTTGGCCTACAGTAAACTCAGTTCTTGAATAAACACGCCTCCCCTCTTATTGATTTCTGGGATGAAGTTCTATCCTCAGCTTGCTTCACTTCTCTCGGAGAGGGATTGCCCTACTGGTTCAGGATAGGTGGATGATGGCTCATAGCAACAGACAACAGGGGCCTATTATGCACTATGCAATGTGTACTCAACTGGGCCAACACTGATGATCCTGTGGTCTTTAATTGTCAGTTTTCTAAGCTACATCAATGGTCAGAACCATTGATGATTTGCGTGGACTTCAACATCATCCTTAACCCGTGGATAGACTCATCTTTTAGTATTCAAGAGCTAAACTCTTCTTCTTCAAGAAGCACCTGTAGCTAAAAGGAAATAGCTAGGGCTGTTTTGTTGCATGTAATGAGATCTTATGCTCTGGTGGATATGTCTGCCGATATTCTCAGATGGCAGAACATGGGTTTACATATTTTCCTGCCTCTCGTAAATCTTTTTCTCTGATATATATGTTCCCTGCTAGCCAAGCTCTTATGTCCCATTGTGGGGCCAGATACGAGTTTGGCAGTGCAGCGTCGGTTTTGCCCTGCAGCCGCACCACCAAACCCGTGGTCAGGCCACCCGCCCGATTACAAGTATTTCTTGTGTTTGGCGGGCTAATATTTGAGGTTAAAAAAGTGGGATTTCTTCCCTTGGCGAGCAACTGAAGTTACACAGACATAATATTTGTCTAGGTCAACTGAACACAGTAAATAGGTTTTGTACGCTATAATGCACCCACACAGTAACAGTATAGTTTTGTTATTTATTTAGTAAAATATGTTTCTATATATTACATTGCTTAAAAACAAGCCATTGCGCGCCTTTATAAAAACATTTTACAATTACATTAACATCATTTTATACACATAATAGTTAAAAACACATTAAATCACAAATAATTTTCATCAACATGAATTGATTAAAGAGAAACAAGAAACACATTGGGGGAGATACAAACAGACACTTCTTATAGGTCTTTATATTTAGCACATCTGGAAACCTGGTATTCACAGAATCTAAACCTGGACCCGTTGTATATCTTGTCTACAGGATAGATTTGGTTTCTTGATTGTGCAACAATGGCGTTGACGCGTTTCGATGGCATTTATTGATACTCTGCCATCTTTTCAAGACTAAATGATCAGTCTCTCCTGCTTCTGGGCACTGGTTGGTTACCACTTGCAAAGAGATTTCCTGGTTACATCACCCTAAGTTGTATCTCTAGGATTTCTCTCGCGTCATCTTTTGAGTCTTAAAGCGTTCCTTCTTAATTTTAAAATTGCTTCTCCTAGAAGCCGCTCTTTCTTTGACTGTAGGTTTCACCTTATTACTTATTTTTTTAAATGGACACTGCCCTCGGCGATTCTTCCTTTAACTTTTGTATATACGGGCTGTCTGTTAATCCTTATTAGTTGCCCCAAAATGTAACTGTTTGCCAAATCTCAATCTCGTGATTCTATAAGGGTAAGAGTAAAACTATCGCGGGGTGGGTTCTTCTTATGGCATGGGTCTCGTTTTTCTAATGATAAACAATCCAAAAAGTCTCCCACTCCCGATAGCCTTGAATCTTGTGTGCTCCTCTTTTTACAACTCAAAAGGCGCGCAATGGCTTGTTTTTAAGCAATGTAATATATAGAAACATTTTTTACTAAATAAATGACAAAACTATACTGTTACTGTGTGGGTGCATTATAGCGTACAAAACCTATTTAACTGTGTTTAGTTGACCTAGACAACTATTATGTCTGTGTAACTTCAGTTGCTCGCCAAGGGAAGAAATCCCCCTTTTTTACTGTTTAAAGTACTCTATTCCCCTGGTGTGCTAAGGGGTCACTCTCAAATTTTAAAACTATTATTTGACGTTCTCATTGCAGTTCCTGCGAAAGTGGGCACCACAATGGGAACGTCAAAAACAGTTCCTGCACGGTATGGCATGCAATGACAATGACGCGCAGGAAATGGGGTGCATGCACACAGGGGGCACATGTAGTGCTCCCTGCATGCACCCCATGTCCCTGAGGCACAAGGAGGCCCTTGAATGAAAGTTAATGCTAAAATGGACATTTATGGCGCACGTGTTGGAAGATTATGATTGACTCAAGTTGAATTTTTAAAGAAAAAAGGAAAGTTGAAATAACACCTTATAGCCTGCCCGTTATGACAGATCATATGAATAAATGTAAATCTAATCATGTATTTTAGCGAATAAAATTGAAATATGTTGCTTTTGTTTACGATGGATCAGTTGTATTTCATAGCTAATCAGAGTTTGTTTATTTACAACTGATTTTGTATCACCAGTAATCAGACAGAATACAGATGTGCTGCCCAAAAAAGAAGCTCTGTAGACTGGTCATGCTACAACTCTTTGCTCGGCTTAGAGGATACCCTTTTTCACAAGAGAATCTTATATATTTATTTTGGGTTAAAATTGCTTGTATTTTAATTCATGAAGAGCAAGCATCTTGCCACTCTTCTGCATAAGATGTAAATGGCTATCCTGCTACCTGACTTTTCGCTCATCAAAGCATCTCAGTATTTCTGCGTATCTCTAAATTGTTGTGGCAGCAGTTTACTTCGTGAATGTTCAGCTTCAAGATATTTCATCATAGTGGATCTCAGCATCCTGAATTGCATAATCAAAATTGGACGATTGTCCTTCAGATTTCAGCTTTAAATGTGTCTCACACAACTAACATGTGACAGAAATACATCCATGGAGGATAAAGGAAACACAGAAATGTATAAGTAATTCCCCCCTCTGACGTCCCATCTTACTTACCCAGTCTCCTTCAGAATTGTATAGTATGACACTGAACATCATGTAGCTGCTCCACTGTGTAATTCGGACTTGAAAAGTCCAGACTCTTAGCTGTAAATACACAAAAAAGAGAGCCAGGCACAACCCAGTACAAGGCCCACCTTCAGTAACCGCCATCTCTGCCCTCCACAAATTATCCCTCTCCTATCAATAGACCACACTTCCCAAATCACTCAGCTTAAGTAAGGAATAGCTACATAATCATCAAGGTTGTCTTTATGATTTCAAGCAGAATAGTAGATGAAATAACATTTACCTGGAATGCTATTGGCATCAGGAATCTTTAAAGATTCACTCACTTTGAATAGATCTTAACATTAGAAGAGAATTCTACATCATCTAGATATAACACACTTATGTTGACCTTTGCACTTTAAAGCAGTACCTTCAAGGGAGAAGTTACTGAAGCTCCAATTTGCAAAATATGCAGAGGGCACAAGGTTATCACTTTGCAGTCATCTTCAGTTCTGCAACATTCAGTGCATCCTAGAAGGTATGGCTATTACCAGGACAAACATGGCATTCCATTTGTCCCCTTTATGTGGGGTCACTAGGGACAGGAACATTTAAAACGGCCAACATAAAGTTCAAGGCAAAACAGAACTCTTACAGGCTTATTGAATCCAATGTAAATTTCTATTGTTTGGGGGGAGAAAGTACTGCAAGGTCACCGGAACAAATGTTCTTTGAAAAATGTGTCCCAAGATAAGTGAGCATGAATAGCAATGAGTGACTTTTGGTCAAGACAAGGAATAGGTGAATGTTAGGTGTCATGCTGAATAACTACTCTAAAGGCCATTTCTTCATCGCTAGCATGGAAGGACAAGGGAAACATTCAAGACATAGTTCCAACTCAATTACTAGCATCTCCTCTCACCTACCATTACTCCCCCAGGAGCATGATGTATGAGCGTACCCATTTGGGTGCTCCCATGTGTCATTCCACCTGTGGCAGGCCAAATGGGTAGCTGCGAAAGATACCAAAAAACAGGCATTAGGAAAAAAAGACTTCAAAAGCTGACTGCACTAAACTTTATTACAACCTGTCTCCTCTCAGATCAGTCTAGAGACCCAAATCTTGGATAGGTAGAAAGATAATCACTGGGCGTTAAAAAATGGAATAGTTTTTACCTGTATTGTGATTTGTCTAGAAAAGGCAGCTTTTATAATTTCCGGTAGTTTGAATATCTATAAAATCTAATGAGAAGACTACACACTATCTCTTGCTTGAGATATATCTAAATTGATCTCAATCTCTCTCTGTCTCTCTCTTTCTCTTTCTCTCTTTCTCTCTCTCTCTTTCTGTCTCTCGCTCTTTTTTTTGTTTGAGGACAATAAAAGAATAGATTTCCTACATCTCCGGTGGTTCGTGAATTTCTGTTTGGCAGAAGCAATCGCAACGAAAGACGGAGCATCTTTATTGTCTTGATATATATATATATATATATATATATATATATATATATATATATATATATATATATATATATATATATATATGGGGCGGAGCAGCTCTTCATCAATCAGGAGGGGGCTGGATACTTAATCCGGTATATACACGCCTGCTTCTTGTTTTGGTACACCCTCGGCGCTGAAGAAGGCACAGACGCCGAAATGCATTCGCCACAATGGGTGTTTTGAATCGCCATGGCTTGTGGTTTTGAATAAAGATGCATCTCATGTTTCCCCTGCTGTGGCCTCTTCTTCTTTTTGGAGGAGTTTCTTGGACATTTTACAGTGCAAGCTCCAGTGTCGTGCTTAAGAGGCCCCCGCATCTTCAAGAGGCCTTGGACTTGCTGGTCTCCGCTTCGGTTGATTGTCGTTGGAATCCAGGGTACTAGAACGACCTTGGCCCACCTCCAGGCCAGGGAGGAGATGGGGCGGTGTTAAAGTCATTCGACATCACGCTGGGCTAGGTGGATTCCCTGCCTTGCCCCCGCCGAAAGGATTCCTGTGGCATGGGGGTTGATGCGGTCTGGGGACTCGAGGGGGCACTTTGTTTTAAGGTCACATGGACTTTGGGGTTCACCAACATCTGAGCACTGATCTACTCCCCGCAATACCTGCCAGTATTGAACATTGCATGCTGGGAACTGTAGGCGCCATCCACGAGGCGGCTAGAAGGAGGTATAAGGCGATTGGTACTTACCTTGGGGGCGGAGCAGCTCTTCATCAATGAGGAGGGGGCTGGATACTTAATCCGGGATACACGCCTGCTTCTTGTTTAGCTACACCCACGGTGCTGAAGAAGGCACAGATGCTGAAATGCATTCGCCACAATGGGTGTTTTGAATCGCCATGCCTTGTGGATTTGAATAAAGATGCAACTCATGTTTCCCCTGCTGTGGCCTCTTCTTCTTTTTGGAGGAGTTTCTTGGATATCACTGTGCTAATCCTATGCTTAAAAACTTTGATAGAAAAAACAGAAATTTGAGGTGAGCAGATCTAGAGTGTCGCTGGTGTTGAGAGTGCTCTAACAGGAGCTGCTTTCCACCTAAACTTGGAAACTACCCAGAGTTCTCTCCTTTTTTGCATAATGTATGCGTCACTCTATGCCTGAAAGGGTTTTGTTTTGACTTAATACTGGGTGCTCCTTTGTGTCTGGACAAAGTTATACCTCTCTGAAGAGCTCTAATTAGAGCGAAACACTGTGTCAGGGGTTGCTTTTACTCATTTCAAGTTGGCTTGAGTTGGTATTTTACCAATTCAAATATGTAATATTGTGCCTGGAGTGATAAATAGCTTTTGTCATTCTACAGCTCGGCAAGGACAGCACTGTACTAGTCCTATGCTTAAAGACTTTGCTGTATAAATGGCAAAAGACTTTGTCATTTTCTATCTCGGCGTGGATAGCACTGTGCTAATCCTATGCTTAAAACTTTGATAGAAAAACAGACATTTGAGGTGAGCAGATCTAGAGTGTCGCTGGTGTTGAGAGTGATCTAACAGGAGCTGCTTTCCACCTAAACTTGGGAACTACCCAGAGTTCTCTCCTTCTTTTTTGCATAATGCATGTGTCACTCTATGCCTGAAAGGGTTTTTGTTTTGACTTAATACTGGGTGCTCCCTTGTGTCTGGACAAAGCGATACCTCTCTGAAGAGCTCTAATTAGAGCGAAACACTGTGTCAGGTGTTGCTTTTACTCATTTCAGGTTGGCTTGAGTTGGTATTTTACCAATTCAAAGCTGTAATATTGTGCCTGGAGTGATAAATGGCTTTTGTCATTTTACAGCTCGGCAAGGACAGCACTGTACTAGTCCTATGCTTAAAGACTTTGCTGTATAAATGGCAAAAGACTTTGTCATTTTCTGTCTCGGCGTGGATAGCACTGTGCTAATCCTATGCTTAAAAACTTTGATAGAAAAACAGACATTTGAGGTGAGCAGATCTAGAGTGTCGCTGGTGTTGAGAGTGCTCTAACAGGAGCTGCTTTCCACCTAAACTTGGGAACTACCCAGAGTTCTCTCCTTCTTTTTTGCATAATGTATGTGTCACTCTATGCCTGAAAGGGTTTTGTTTTGACTTAATACTGGGTGCTCTCTTTTGTCTGGACAGAGCTATCACTCTCTGAAGAGCTCTAATTAGAGCGAAACACTGTGTCAGGTGTTGCTTTTTCTCATTTCAGGTTGGCTTAAGTTGGTATTTTACCAATTCAAAGCTGTAATATTGTGGCTGGAGTGATAAATGGCTTTTGTCATTTTACAGCTCGGCAAGGACAGCACTGTACTAGTCCTATGCTTAAAGACTTTGCTGTATAAATGGCAAAAGACTTTGTCATTTTCTATCTCGGCGTGGATAGCACTGTGCTAATCCTATGCTTAAAAACTTTGATGGAAAAACAGACATTTGAAGTGAGCAGTTCTAGAGTGTCGCTGGTGTTGAGAGTGCTCTAACAGGATCTGCTTTCCACCTAAACTTCTTCTTTCATGCATAATGTATGCGTCACTCTATCAACAACAACAAAAAAAAGCTCCAAGGGTACAAGGCAATATGACTGCACCTATCTACAATTAGGTCCCCTGTGTACACTAAATATGGGTGCCAAGAACCTGAAGCCACATACCCCTAGGCTCCCCAGGGTATTCACCCCAAATTCCACAACGAAACACAATGGTTCAGCACTCCACAATAAGTAATAGTAAATCAATAACTTTTGATGAATCCGCTTAGTAGGGCTTAAAATTCTTTTATTCTGATTTCTTGATACATCTAGAAATGTATCAAGAAATCAGAATAAAAGAATTTTAAGCCCTACTAAGCGGATTCATCAAAAGTAATTGACTTAATATTACTTAGTGTGGAGTGCTGAACCATTGTGTTTTGTTATGTGTCACTCTATGCCTGAAAGGCCCAGAGGGAATTGGCGTACACTCTCGGCGGAGCACGCCAAGATTTAATCCTCATTTTTTGCGACAAAACCGAATATATATATATAGTTAGACCTGGTACTATTGGAGTGAGTCTCCCTTTATGTTTTTGCTGGTTTTAGATGCTTTGGGCACTGTGTCACTGCTATTCAGTGCCACAGTGCAAGTGCTCCCTATTGTAAATTGTTGTTGTAATGTATTAGTGACTCCATGATTGCCTTATTTGATTTACTTGTCAGACCCTAGTACAGTGCACTGTGTGTGCCCACGGCATTTGGATCTAATGCTGCTAGTGGGCTTGCAGCACTGATTGTGCCACCCGCAGAAACAGCTTGTAAAGTGTGTCTCAGGCCTGCCATTGCAGAGCCTGTGTGCAGTCTAGTACTGCCATGTCGACTTGGTAAGTCCACCCACTAACCAGTCCCTAACCCTTCCCTTTTCTACATGTTAGATTCCCCTAAGGTAGGCCCTAGGGCAGGTTGCAAAATGTGGGAAAGGTAGGACATGCCCTGATGTGTGTGGCATGTCCTGATAGTGAATTATAGCCAATCTCGTGTTCACTATTGCATGGCTACCTGTCCCCATAGGCCAGAATGGGCAGTTTGATTATAACATCTTATAATCCTAACTGTCCCAGGGAACATGGTGGAAAAACACATTTAGTATACCTGAACTCAGAATGATAAAATACATCTTTTAGTGAAGTTGATTTTGTGTTTGAAAATAGCATTTTAGAAAGTAGGTATTTTCTTGCCTAACCATCCAAGCCTCCCTCTGCTAGGTTGTGTATTCCATGTCTGGTTTGTGAGTGACAGGGGCTGGGTGAGTCAGCACAAGGCTAAATAGACCTATCTGCATTGGGAGTGGTGGGAGGAGTAGCACCTGGGCCTGAATTGGGCTGTGTCTGCCTTCCACAATGCTGGTTCCACCTCCTGTGGTGAGTCTGATAACCCTGGCCCACACTAACAAAGGAAGAAGTTGTGGCCTGGCAGAATGCACCCAGAACTGGTTTGGACCAGGTACAGAAACTCTCTGCCTTCAGAGACAAAGGATTTGTGTGTATAAAAAAGGGGGCCCAGACCCCGAACTTTAGATGTAATTGCTGGGGGTGGCCTGCAGTGGTTTTTTTATTGCCAAGGAAATGAGACATACTTTTATTTGCAACGTTTATCATCTTGAAGAAGAATCTCCAAGGGCTTGAACTGTGCTTGCCTCCTGCTGAAGTCTCAGGGGTACAAGACTTCACCACCAGCTCCCCCCCTGAATTTCCTTGCTGGGAATTATGTCTGCAGAAGCCTGCGTGTTGTTGGGAGCTGGAAGTGCGACTCAACGAGAAGAAGCATGTTGCATCCGCAGCTGTTGCATCATTAAAAAAGCATGCCGCCACCACAAGGGTCACATCACAGGAGAAGCATGTCTCAGTCGCAGCTGTGTGTCGTCACATCACTGGAGAAGTGTGTCGCTACCGCAAGGGTCGCCGTCGCATCACCGGAGAAGCGTGTCGCAGGGCCTGTCGTGGCTCCCTAAAGTTACAGAGTCGCCTCGGGAATGCACGCATCGTCTTCACGTTGTCGCATCGCATCAAGGGCACCATCTTCCTGCATTGAACCGGATCGTTGCATCGCATCAAGGCGCCATCTTGTTGCATCGCAACCGGGACGCACCACAAGATCGTCGCATCTCCACCTCTCCGGTAAGGAACAGACGCATCGCATACTTCGCGCAAACAGTGAGGAACAGACGCATCACCTACCTCGAAGCAAGGAACAGATGCATCATTCTCCCTGTAAACCTTTTGTTTATCTTGCGTGATGCATCCAAAGGTACTTTGTGAGAAATGTGTCGCATTTACCATCTAAAGTGAACTGAGGTATTTCTACCATCTTAAAGTCATTTTCTTACTTCTGTACTGTGGATTTTTGTTGTTTGGGTCTTGTGTTATGTCTATATAAAGAATACTTATTCTTATAAAACCTGTATTGTGTCCATCTGTAGGATTTTCACTGTATTACTGTGTGTGTTCACAAATGCTTTACACAGTGCCTCTGAGATAAGCCTTCCTGCTCGTGCCAAGCTACCACAGGGTTGAGCAGGGGTTATTTTAGGAGTGTAGCCCCTTACTCTAACTAGAAGCAAGAGTCCCTATTTGGACAAAGGTATAAGCCATTGCCAACTAAAGACACCCAGTTCTAACATTTGTGGTTAGCGGTGATGATTTGGACTTCCATTTGTGACTCATATACAGTGATTGGTGTGCACTACTAGTGAGTGCAGACCAAACGCAACCATATACATTTTTTTGGGTAGAATTATTTTTCCTTGGAACTGTTATTTTTACTAAAGACTGCCAGTTTGTATTGATGGATATAGATTTTGAGGAAGAAAGGTTGGAGGCCTACAATGTAAAACAGCTGAAAGCCTTCTGTAGAAAATTTAAAGTTGCTACTCCAGGCCTCACCAAGAAGAATGAGTTCCAAGAGGCGCTGAGGGCCTGGGTGGAAGCAAGAAATGCCTCTGAGCATGTGGAAGAGCCTACAGAGGAGGCTGAGAATGCAGAACGGCAGCTGGATTGGCCATTGGGTCCAGCCAGGGAGAGAGTGTATTCCCCCATAAGCAGCAGTGTTTCTTCCAAGGGCATGTCCCCAGGACAGCTGGAGGACAGAGAGAGAAATAGATTGCATAGAATGGAGATGGCCAAGCTAAAGTTGGAAAGTCAAAAGGACCTAGAGAGTAAGAAGTTGGAGCTTTAGAATAACAGAATAGCTTTTGAAAGGAAAAAAGAGAAATTAGCACATGAAAGATTTTTGAGGGAATTGAAGCTTAAGGCTAAAAGTTTTGAATTGAGTCCCTCTGGTGGCAGCGCATCATCTGTGCCTGCAGAAGGCAGGGTATATTTCCCAAAGAATGTCATCAAAGATTTCCATAAGCATGAAGATATTGGGCAGTGGTTTGCAGCCTATGAAATTGCAATGTTGGGCCACCGGGTCCCTGAGAAGGATTGGGGAGCAGGAATGTGGGGACGCTTTGTTAGTGATGGGAGGGATACATTGTAAGACCTGCCCAGTGAGAGTAGGATGCTTTATGCCCACATGAAGGAAGCCCTGATGACAAGGTATGGATTGAGCCCAGAACTCTATAGATAGAGGTTCAGGAATTGTAACAAGCTGGAGGCTACCACCTGGGTAGAATATGTGTCTTTATTTTGCAGAGCTATGGATGGTTGGGTGAAGGGTAGCAAAGTGAGTACTTTTGAGGAACTCTATGATTTATTTGCATGGGAGCACTTGTCTGGTAATTGTTTTCCAGAGCTACGCGAGCACCTAATTGATAGCAAGCTAACTAACCCTAGGAAGCTTGCTGAGGAGGCGGACCGTTGGGTGAATACCCAGGACCATAAGGGTCATGTGGGAGACTCCACCAAGGTTGGTAAAGTGTCCCAAGCAGAAGAGTGGGTGGGACAAGGGTAAACAGAGGAAGTTCCAGAAAGGGCCCCAAAGTAATTCCCAAGGGAACCAAGGTAAGGGTTCCCAGCCTCCGCCTGAGAAGAGGTTGAGCCCCTGACAGGTAAACCTGTTCACAGGGGGCCCCCTACATGCTTTCAGTGTAAACAAGTGGGCAACCGCTGGTATGATCCTCAGTGACCCCAGAAGGATCACAATGCACCACCCTGTACACCACCCCGTCAGGTGGCGAGTGTAGCCCTGGGAGGGGAAGAGATGGGTGCCCAAGGTGGGTGGGGTCACGCAGAAATGTCCCTTGTCTCTTTAAAAGATTGTGAGGTGGTCCCCAGAACCCAGCTGCCTGATAACACCAAAAAGTACAGGCAGTGGGTGACCACGAATGGCCATAGGGAGAAGGCTCTGAGAGACACCGGGGCCAGTTTGACAGCTGTCAGTAGTCAGCTGGTGTATGAAGAGCAGGTGGTCCCAAATGCATGTTACCCTGTTGTTGCCGCTGACAACACAGAGAGCCACCTCAAGGTGGCTCAGGTTTCCTTTGAGTGGGGGGGTTTCAGGTACTCTCCAAGTAACTGTAAGGCCAGCCATGCATGTGGATTGTCTGTTGGGCAATGATTTAGACAGCTCTCCTTAGGCTAAGGTGGAGAGAAGGTTTCATTTAGAGATGTTGGGTTTGCCTGAGTGGGAGTGTGTGACCACTCGGTCTATGGCAGCCAGTAGGGGTGCTCAAGAGGTCCTGGAGCCTGAAATTATGGCCCAGGTACCTGCCTTAAAGAGAAGAGGTAGAAGGTGCGAGAAACCAGCCCACATTGTTCCCACAGTCCAGGAGGAGGCATACCTTGAGGGGGATGCCCTGGAACCGACAGGGGAGCAAGTTGCAGAACTGAGGGACCTTCTGAGCTGACCCAGGGAGGAATTCTGTGCAGAACAGAAGAAGTGCCCATCTCTTGTGGGTTGGCTTCAAGCCAGGCAGCAGGTGATCAGTCTGGATCACATTGGATCTTCTGGGAGAATGACCTACTGTATAGCGAGCCTAATGCTGCTGAGCCTGGGTCAGCCCGTGTGCTGGTGGTACCCCAGCGCTTCAGAGCCTTCCTTCTGGGTTTGGCTCATGATGTACCGTTAGCTGGACATCTGGGGTAGGACAAGACTGTTGAAAAGCTTGTCACCCACTTTTATTGGCCCCAGATGTGCAAGAGTTCAGATACTCATTTTAGGACTTGTCAAACTTGCCAGGCAAGTGGGAAGAGTGGGAGGAAGCACACAGCTCCTCTCCAGCCCTTCCCTGTGATCAGCAACCCCTTTGGATGGGTGGGTGTTGACATTGAAGGGCCTCTGGACCCCAAGTCAGCCATGGGCAACAGTTTTATCCTGGTCCTGGTGGATCATGCTACCCGGTACCCGGAAGCCATCCCTCTCAGGACATTGACGGCCCCCGTGGTGAGACGTGCACTGATGGGTATTCTCTTCCATGTGGGGTTTCCCAGAGAGGTGGTGTCAGACCGTGGTACAAACTTCATTTCTAAGTATATGAAGTCCCTGTGACAGGAGTGTGGAGTAACTTATAAGTTCACCACTCCTTACTGCAGCAAGGTGGAATCTGACTACATGGTTGCCCCCACTTTTTTCTGGTGTTTTGATGGTTTTTGACTTAGTTTGGCTTGGATCCTTCTATTTAGGGCCCCAGTCTTTCTGCTTTCTCTTCTAAAATGATTCCTTTCTTTTTAATAAACTTTTTACTTTCCATCAGATAGTGCATGTTCATACAGTTGACATAAACTTTTCCATGCTCATGACGAGCTGAGCTCGTCATGAGGGACGGTGTTCCGGTGCTCATGACGAGCTCAGCTCGTCATGGGCCGTGGTACGCTCAGGTGCGGGGAGAATTCCCCTGCTGTGCGTTCCATGGGAACCAATGCACCTGTGACGAGCTAAGCTCGTCATGAGCACAGGAGCACTGTAGCTCATGACGAGCTCAGCTCCCCCCCAGCACAGCGGGGGAATTACCCCCGCAGCGAAGGGGATAAACAAATAAATTAATATGAATAAGCAAACATATTAATACATAGGCAAGAGAATAGTGAGAAACAAAAGAGAGGAAACAAATTGAAATTTCACAGTAACAGCATATGTAAGCAAAATGTTTTTTGAGGGGAAACACTTCTTATTTCATATTTAGCCAAATCCAGCTACCTTAAGCCATCCAGGGCCAATGGCCCCCACAGCACCTCTAATTTAACTAACGATTTGATGCCACTTGCCTTTGCCAGAGTTTCCTCTACACCATAAGTATCTCTGATAATCGCCCACCAATCCTCTGCCACCGGTGGTGTAGTAGAGACCCATGCCATGGCAATAGCCAGCCTAGCTGCAGCCATTAGAATCGTAAAGAGACCCGCTACTGCCGGATTACCATCTTTATATCCCAACATAATTTCAAGATCCGTGAGTGGGTGATCCAATCCTATTTTAGAATAAAGTATTTGCTCGATTTTCCTCCAGTACCTATTCAATTCTGGACATTCCATAAACATATATTTTCAGTTAGCAGCATACAGTCCACATTTGGGAGTGTAATACATCATGCAAGTAATACGTGTTTGCTGGAGCTGTTAGCTAACAGAATGGGCAGAGTCCTTAACATAGCCTAATACCTGTTCTATCATTCTAGGTGAGAGCATTGTCCCCAAGGTTTGAGTCCAACGTTCTGCTAATTTCTCATTGCCCAATGGTCTGAAACTATGTAGAAGAGCATACATTGAGCCAATGAGAGATTTAGACTTCTCCCTATAAATACAATCCCAGACTGTTGAATGTTTTATTTCTTTTACGGCCACATTAGAAGCAAGATAATCCCTAATCTGCAAATATTGTTAAAAAATGGCCCGGAAGTTTATAGGCCAGTCTTACATTTTCAAATGATTTAATACCTCTATCATTATATAAATCGCCAAAGCAGTTTACTCCATAGTTTGCCCAAATTTTACCCGCTTGATCCCTAAATACCTCAGGAAAAGTGGGATCCCCCACAAGGGGTAGTTTTTATGGAATATAAGTAGATTGCACCTAGTAGACATTGCTTTTACCCTTTTAAAATAGTTTGGATCTCTAATTCCATATAAAAATGTATCCCTCTGGTTCCCCAGCATAAATGTGAAGACAAAATCAGTCTGATCTAGGCCGACCAAACTACGAAAACGACCCGTAAAAGTGGCCCAGAAAAAGTCTTTGAAATCTGGGAATCCAAGCCCACCTTGATCATATGTAGCTTTAAGCAGCTCAATCGCCCTCCTCGGTTTTTTATATCCCCAAATAAAACTACTAAAAAACCCCTCTAATTTTTAAAAAAATATGTTGGGGACTTTCAAAGGAATAGAACGAAACAAAAATAGAAATGTAGGCAATATTTTCATTTTGATCAAGTTACATCTGCCTAACAGGCCTATAGGGATCCTATGTCAAATTCTTAACAATTTAATAGTTTCTTTTAGCAAGGATACATAATTTAAATCAATGATCTGATTAATCTTAGCTGTTATCTTTACTCCCAAGTAAGTTATAGTGATACAAGATCCGATAATGGAGTTCTGAATCCCGACAGTGGTAAGTACCTGAGTTTTGTCAGGATTCAATTTGTACCCTGCAACTTTGCAAAATCTGTATGCTTCTACCTTAATACTAATTGCAGCTTCCTCTGGGTTGATTGCATAGTCTGCAATATCGTCTGCATAGGCTGTGATCTTTAGTTTAGTATTTTCAGCTTTTAGAGGTTTAATTTGTGTGCACTTTCGTAGTGTGCCCAGAATTTCTGGTCTTTCAATACCATGTCCTGGTGTTAACATTAAGGAGTAAAAAGAATAAAATTAAGTCAGTAGATCTTGGTAATAGTGATGGTAGAGTTTGGTGGCTCTGGCAGAGGGCATGAAATTAACTGCATATATTTCTGAAAATGTTGTATTCCAAACGTTGTATCACAAAAGGCATCATAATTCTCATAGACTTGTTTGTAAAATATATGTAAAGGACACCATATTTCTACTTGTCAATGACATTAAGATGGGTACTGCCATTAAATGTGTATTTACAAAGCTAAGGAAGGTCCTATTTACTTTAGTGCAGTTGAAGGTGTCATATAAGTTTTACAAACTTCAACTGCGCTAAACTAAATAGGAGTTGAAGTTTGTACAAGTCATCAGTCTGGGTCTACTCCAGTAAGAGAAAGCTTGCTTTCTGGTGGTGATGAAATAAACAGTTTCAAAGGTTTTCTTGGGATTTATATAATTTACCCAGAAGATCGTGGTGTCTTTTATATTGAGAGTGTGAATGCCTAGTTCAGCTGGTAATGTTGGAATCAAAAAAGAAAGAAGCAGAAGTGATTAACATAAAACCTTCCTCATACATTTTGGCTGTGTGTATATAGTACTATTGCATAAACTATGCTGTCTTGAGAAATATACATTGTAAATAGTCATCTATGTAAAGAATCATTTAGTGGCCTTTATTAACCTTGATGAAACAGCATTCATTTGAAGTTAACAAACCTTTGGAAACTTTAATCCAAAACTCAAAGAACTTTGTGCCACCTTTTTTCCAGTCGCAAACGGTTAGATTCAGCGATTCGGCCCATTTGCGACCGGAAACCGGCCTTTTCCGATGCATGAAGTCATTCCCATTTGCAAATTAGGTCATCGCAATTTTTTGCGATTCCCTAAATAGCTAATGCATTGAGGGAATGTCAATTTGCAATTCCCTAAAGGCGATGCATCAGCTCTTTCCTAAATGCAAAGAGTGCCTTTAGGAAATGCTAATTACCATCAACTTCAAGTTGATGGTCATTTGCACATTCTTTGAAAAATGCACAAAAGTGCATATTTTAAAGTGAGATGTGGTGCACACACATGCCCTTAGGGCGGGTGTTTGCGCCACATGAGCACTGTTCCATTTTTTGGGGGGTGCATCAGGGGGGCCTTAGGCCCCCTGGCACCCTTGGAATTGCATTCGCAATTTGCGATTACCAATTTGGTAATCGCAATTTGCGAATGCATTTCCATTCATTCCTATGGGCCTGTAGGCTCATAGGAATGAATGGAGTAACATTCCCTAATAGCGTTTCACAATTTGCAAATCGCTATTAGATGATGTTAAGGAATCACAATTTATTTTGAGATTCCTATATGCATAGGGATTTGCGATTCCAAAATAGCAATTCCTCAAAAATCACTATTTAGGGATCGCAAATCCAAATGTTGATGCATGTGGCAGAGAAAGATGTAATCACTGTTGGGTAAAATCCATTGAGGGATGCGGCAGTAAGATAAGGCAATGTATGATAGAGCAGATTGTATACCATGGCAAGAAATTACTGTTTTTTTCGACTACACATTGATAGAAAACCAAAAAATAAAATGTACTGATGCAAAGAAAATACTCAAACACATGGTGAAGGAAATGCTCAAACACATGGTGGCCTTTGATGTCCCGTCTCACCCTTTCGCCAGAATAAGGAAGGAGGCTTCGGCTCTCGCTCATTATTGTGCCTGTGGGGAACCACTGTGGCTGCTGTAAAGGTAAAAATTGCATTAGGCAAAATATACTTTAAGACCCATTTTCACTTTCCACTCCAAACTCCCCCTCCATGACCACAACGAAAGACTCTCATTAAACCTTTGAGTGGCACCCAAGTTTAAGTAGGACCATGATCACACAGAGTTTGTTGCCAGCAACCTAGTTTCAAGTAAAACATGTAACAAAGGAGCTGACAAAATGATTTCGCTGTAAAGTCATATCTTTAGCCATGGTACCCTTAAGGGTTTAAAGGCTTTAAAGACCTGTGTCAGAGCAGTGTATTTGGCTAGTTTGCCTGTAGACATTCCATGAGTATAAATAGACTGTATAAAGTATTTTTCTGGCAGCAAGGATACATGTTCACCTTGTTAGTATGTAAGGGACTGGGCCGGTTCATAGCCAATGGAAAGAGGTGGACCCTAGTGAAATATACTAATTCAAAACAACAACTGTAAACTTGTAAGATTAATGAAAGTCACATAATTTTGCAGAGAAAGGTGAGGTATATCTTGACATGTGCAAAGTGAGGCACGTTTTCCTAAACATTAGTCTGGCTATGCAGTGTGTACTATTTATTGGTACTACATTCATGCATATATATATTTTTTTTTAATTGCACTATGATCTCACTGCCCATATTCATGGGTTCACTAATGATTAAGAGTGCCCTGAGAGTTCTTCTCTAGAGCTGATTTTAAGGTATTATCCACTATTGCCCACTGCAAAGTTTGTTAACATTAGTTAATACCATATACTGAGAGCATAACCCATTAATTGACTACTATGTATGTGAGGGGATAAGACATGTATAGAAAATTAAATTTTGCTAATGGTTATTTCAAGGCACGCTCTTTCAATTACTATTCTAAGGAAAAAAAACAACCAACGTTCATACAGGGTGCATCGATATGTTTACTTTGATGTTCCTCAAATTAGCTAGACATAGATTCCCCTCAAATGTGTTGCCACGAACAATAGAAATTCACTCCATACGGCCTCTCAGCATCAATCAATCACTAGATTTGTAGAGCACTTCTTGTCACCCGTGAGGGTATACAGCTGATGGCACTGTCCAGCTGATTAGCTGAATAGCCAGGTCTTTAGGGGCTCCCCATCTCATCAAAACTCTGGAACAGATGGGGCGGTCCGGAGATAATGGGGTAGCTCAATCCATGTCTTCCTTGCTAGGTGGGAGAAGGAGCGACCTCTGCATCTGCTACATAAGATGCGTGGTTGAAGGTTAGAGACGGAAGTGGAGTGGAGATGTCTGATGGGCTGATGGAAGGTCAGGCGATGGTTCAAGTAGGTGGGTGCGCAGTTGTGTAGGGCCTTGTATGCGGGGGCCAGGAGCTTGATACCCAGTGAAGTAGTGTGGCTCACTGGTTAGAGGCGGCAGACCCGAGAGCAGAGGACGGCCCGGGACCAGGGTTCGATTCCCGGCGCGACAGGTTTCTGGACCAGGGTCAGCGGACTCGATAATTCTCTCGCCTCGGTGCCCACTCTGATCAGCGATCACACTCGGCAACTCTGGGCATTAGCTTGCCTCATCTTCACTAACGGCCCCACCAGACCGCCGGGGATGCCTGGTCTCACCCTGGAGATACCCATTAAGGGACCATCTCTCAGGGAAGCCAGGAAGGGTTTCGCAGCGGTCGAAGCGCCTTGGGACCCTACGGGTAAGTAGTGCGCTATATAAATGCCTATACATTTACATTTACATCTGTACAGGGAGCCAGTTGATTTCCCTGAGGTAGGGGGTGATGTGGGTTTGTCTAACGAGATCCATGGCGAGTCTGCCTTCTGTGTTCTGCATGGTCTGTAGTCGATTTGTAGCATGCTCATTGGGGGTCTGAGTTAAGAGGGCCACCAGGATGCAACCATGGGGGAGCTTTTGTTTCCAAAGATCTGTCCCTCTATCTTGTCTGTGTTGAGATTCAGGCAGTTGTCGTTCATCTATTTGGCAATGTTTGTAATGCAGTTGTTGAAGTCAGTCTTGGTGTTTGGTGGTATCTTCGGAGAGGGAGAGAATGAGTTGTGTGTCATCAGCATAGCATATGATACCAGTCCATGGTTTTTCTTTTATGATGCTGGGCAGAAGTGTCATATAAGTTTTAAAAAGGGTGGGGATGACCGAGGATCCTAGTCCACAGATGATTTCTTTGGTTCGAAGGTGAAGGGTAAAATTACTTTTTGCATTCTTCTGGTGAGGAGAGGCGATCCATCTGAGAGCAGCTCCTTGGATGCCTCTGTTGTGCAGTCTTGTAATAAGTGTGTGGTGGGAGCCACTACGTAGGCTGCCAAGAGGTCTCTCCTCTTTCTGAAGTTAGCAACTTTATTTTGTCAAATTTCTTTTAGAAGGGTTTCTGACGTTCAAGCGTTGGAGACTTCAAATAGATTCTATTCTCCTGAAGGGGTACATTGTAGCATATTGAAAAGGACTAAAATAATGTCTGAGCCTGTTTTGTATCCTTTTTTTCCATGAGTGTGAAAAGCTATGTGTGGTAAAATGTATGAGAGTAAGGTGCTGGAGTTTAGGGCAGATGGTGAGGAACAGTTGTTACTGTCTAACGTCAAACCCTATAAGGAAGTCTCCATAGCCACTTTAGCTAATCGGGCAAGAGTAGTAATAAGTGAGGTAAGAGTAGACCTTTCCAGATAAGGTGCCTATTCCTCAGAAGTGCAAAGGCTAGTAAGGTTTTCTGGGCAGGTAGTTTGCTAACAAATATTTTAAAAGTAGCAGATTGATCTAATGTGAATACTTTTGCAAAATGTTATTTAAGACCTGTGGCCACTGGATGGCTTTAAACTTGCAAAATGGTAGCCTTCAGAGGCTAACATTATCCCTTCCTCCTCACCCTACGAGGAGAAAATAAAAAAAATGTAAAAACAAAAAGAATGACTAGGATAAAGGTATTATTTAAGTTTGTTATCAGGTTTATAATTGATAGTGTTATAGCATCAAGTACTTGTGAATTCATTTTTTTTGCACAAAAAAAGTACAGCACAATTCACGCATTTTAATTTCCCAGATATAAAGTACATGTGCATTACAATGTCAGTACTTTTTATTTGTGCTTTTATGTCCTCAAAGGCTGAAATAAAGAATTTCTTTTGACTTTGCTTGAATTCTATTTGCAGACAACTTATTATAAAGCTTGACAGAAAATGAAGATGTTGTCCTGTTTTGTCGTAGCTTAAAGATGATGATGACTGTGTGCCCTGGATATACATATTGTCTGGACATTCTATTGCTTTATGATGTATTTTTGGTCTTTAAAGGGCTGCATGTTGCGGCAGCAATAGAAGGCCATTGCATGATTTAAACCTCGATTGTCTTTAATGGAATCAAAATTCTTCTTGTATGTTGATTGGAGAATCGCTATTCTGGCTTCGCCTAGGTTAAAGATGAGGTGAGGTCAAAAGCCAGCTGGGGTCCCTGATTGGACCGAGTTCATGATGGAGGCAGTGTCCTGTGGGGGGAGCTGTCCCCATTCAGTTAGTCGGATGTCTCTGGTGATAGCGGGGTTGTTGTGTTGCTTAAAGAAGTCAGTGGCCTTGGGCTAGGGTTTAAAGTATCTGTAGACGTTGCAAGGTTGTTGCAGAATTCCTGTGCGGGGGTAATGTTGTTA
This sequence comes from Lissotriton vulgaris, assembly GCF_964263255.1. Classification (NCBI taxonomy): domain Eukaryota; kingdom Metazoa; phylum Chordata; class Amphibia; order Caudata; family Salamandridae; genus Lissotriton; species Lissotriton vulgaris. The sequence continues at coordinate 1,254,400,872 of NC_141694.1, read as the reverse complement.
GTTGCCGCTGAGGGGTTGGAGAATTCTTTGACGCTGTTGAAGAGTTGTTTGCTGTTATTAGAGCTTGATTCAAAGCATGAGGGTAAGGCCTTTTTCTTCAATTCTCTCAACTGTCTGAATCAGAGGTTGAGGGTTGTGTTGAAGTTGGTCTTGTTGGTTGTGTCCTTGTTGGTGCGCATCTCCTTTCCAGTTGTTTACGGTGCTGTTTAGTTGTTCGGAGGTCTTCAGTGTCCCAGCTAGCCTACTTAGTGAACTTTCTGTGGGTTGTTGCCAATGGAAGCAAAGCTGTTGGTGCAGTTTCTGATGTTCTGGTCTGGGTTGTTGGAGGACATGAGGCGGGTGGTGTTGAGGGTATTGATCCATGTGTCCTTTAAGACTTTGCTTCAGCTGTAGTGGGGGGATTGGGTAGACTGGGGGCAGCAGTCAGTGAGCTGGTGATGTTGAGGTGAATGATGGAGTGGTCAGTCCAGGTGAGTTCTGTGGTGTGGTTGTACCTGAGGTTGTCACTGGAGATGAAGATTGGGTCTAGTGTGAGGCCTGCGGTGTGCATGGGGTCATGAGCGAGTTGGGTGAGTTGGATGTTGTTCATGCTGTCGAGGATGTTGGTAGTGTTGATGTCATTGAGATCAAACACAAACATAATGTCTTTTAACTGGCAATATTATCTACCCAATACAGTCTCATGAAGAGTATGAGGAGCATGTGCATATAAATCGTAAAATGTTCATTTGGTAAATTATGTTAGCCAACACATATCGAGCCCTCCTACTATGTCCTTGAGGGGTTTATGGCAAGGTCGACTGCAAACCTGTATAATGACCCTGTTGACTTGATTGTCCTTGAAGGCATTGTAAAATCACCATCAGAAGTGGTCACTTTTACTAAACTTATTCCCTCTACAATGGTAGGTAGGGGAAGTGAGGAATGCAATAGGAGAGATGAATAAGGAAGCAGAAATAAAGCGGTTTCTGACCTAGCAAATATGCGAAAGAGGAAAAGGGTAAATACTGGTAGGAAATCTTGGCATGGTGCGGTATTATGGGCTGACAAGAAATTATAGAAAAGGGATTGTGTAGAGACTGGGCTGTTTAGTTATGGATTGGAAGCAAGGGTTGGGAGATGAGATTGTACTTAGGAAAGATTCAATGTAAGAGAACTGCAAATAACATTCAAGGATGGCTACTGAAAGGCTGAGATACACAGGTACTTTATATCCATTAAAATACCCTTACTCTTACCAGTCTTCTCCCAGCAATATGGTGTGTGGGGTTGTATAACAGTGAGAAGCTTCTCTGTCTCATGGTGGTTCCAGAAGGCAATACAGGAAGCTGACAAGAAGACAAAAAGGATTTCAGACAAGATCAAGGCCAAGCCCAGCCTTTAGTAATGAGACCCACACTTCCTCTATACCCACAAATAAACACCCTTAACTTTGTTTGTCAGAATATAACAATTTTAATATTGCGCTACCATATTATTGTAGAAAAACTATTAACTAAAATATTGATAATTAAGTATATAACATTTAATTTAGATGACTTATTATTATTCTAACACCTACACTCCTTTAAGATGTAGATATCACTACGGTACCTATACACAGAGTTATGTTCATATGGTACTTCTTTGTACAGGCCTGACCCTAGAAAGTGCTCGCATCTCTTCGGTATTTGGACAAAATATCGGAAACACAAATGTTGTGGGACAGAATATCATGTCAAAAATATAGAGGACAAGAATATCATGTATGTCAGTTTCTAAGGGTAAGTAAAGTTTTGCTACATATAACTCCTCATATATGTACCTTGACGATATATCTATAAATCTTCAAGGTACGTAGATCTGGAGTTAAGAATAGTAAATTTACATTTACCTAGTTGCACTTACCTACTCGATATTCTTGTCCTCGATATTTTTGACACAATAGTCTGTACACACTCTATTTGTGTTTCTGATTTTGTCACTAATCAATCTCTTCAAATGTTCTTCCTGAAGTGACCTCTAATAGGAAGACTATCTTGTAAAATATGCTTGTAAATATTCCTCTATGTAAAGGATGGAGCAGTGGCTTTTGCTACCTTGCTGAAAGAATATTTGAAGTTTATAAACTTTTGAAATACTCAACCAGACCCTCCAGGATTTTGCATTTTGCAAAAAAGTTGCAAAATCTGCAGTTTTGTAAAAAGGCTGTTCTTTTTACAAAAGTGCCCACTACATTTGGGGAATGTGATCTGATGTTTTTTTTTGAGTGAAGAGGCTGACAAAAGGTTGTTAAAACATAATTGAAAGGGTCGTGAAAACATAACTTACAGATATTTTCGTCTCTCAGTTCCCAACTTTTTGGAAACTAGGACATCTTGTGGCCAGGGATGGTAATTGTTTTCAAAATATCTCTATTATAAAGTTCAAAGGTGAACAGTAGGTCGTACTTTTTTAAAGAGAAAGGAATCAAAACGAAGGGAAAGGGAAATGAGCACGCGTCTCTGGAAGAGAGTTAATGTGCTAGAAGTCAGGAAGTGGAGATTAAAGGCTCCAGGAGTGATTTGGGTGTCCTCTGGACAATTTACACTCCTCATTTAGTGGCCATAGCGAGTAAGGTTTATTTGGTTGGCCATCACTGAGCTAAGCATCATTAGTGTTGTGAGATTTGCATGAACCTGTGTGGAGTAATTTCTCTAAGAGATCAGATTTTTGTAGGTGTGGACATCATAAGTGTACTCCTACGTTCAGCCAGGGCCAAAACACAGGCCCCGACGGCCCATGCGGTGCAGGAGGCCCCAGGCCTTCTGCCTTCCTCCATTCAGCCAAAGAGCAATTTTTTTAGTATCAGATAAGTCTTTATTTCAAATCATGTCATAAAAGACAACATAAAAAAACCCATCATCAATACCTTAAAAGTACATTAAGCACAGCTGATTAATTGACAATTATACATAAATAAGGGCTTTTCACGCAACCTACTGGCAAAATCTGTCCTCTGATTATTCTTTATCAATAATTAAAAAGGTAGAAACTCAATTTAAAAGTAATAAGTTTTATCTAAAAATCTTTAAAAAAAATAAAAAAAATAAAGGACAATTAATTTTACATAATAAGGAGGAGACATTTAAACATTTGGGACAACAGCTGATTTTAGTTTGGTCCCTCGAATTGCCCACATCCAATTGAGAAATTTAGACACAGCAATAATTAGGCTTTCCGAACATTCTGTTTTAAAAATCCGTAGGGCCTCAGTTCCTTTTTTGATACCTTTTTGAAGACATACTGGCCTAAGCCACCTAAGCCGCGGCAGTTTGTACACAGGGCATATTAACAATATATGAGCTAGACTTTCCAGTTGTGAACTACAAAAGGGACACATAGCATCATTACCAGAGGACTATTTACTTGCAAAGGTATTAATTAACAGGGTACCTACCCTATATTGATGGAACCGTGTCCGGTCCTCAGGGATTGTAATAAAATCCCAATATGGTTCATAAGCTGGTAAGTGTTTAAGCTCAAGAAACTCCCTATGTAGTGAAGAGGTGGAACATCTTTGGAATTTTGTGTTGTGACCATCGACCAGTATAGTTTCTTAAGAATCTTGCGTGATGGAAAAATATTGTGCGCTGGGTTATCCCATAGCTCAGCCAAGCCCATGGCATTATAAATAGCCTTGGATTAACGAAACCATTTTATTCTATTGGCTGTGTCCATGTTCCTAACTTCAAGGAGTGCTTGGGCATAGTGGGAGAGCTCTGGGGTAACCCAGATCCTCGGCCAGTATGCTATGGGTCTAAAGCGCGCAACATCCTCTAATCTCTGGCAGCCCAGGTCAAGATAGAGCAGCAAAAGCGGGGTAGATGGTGGGAGCCTCGCTATTCCTCATACAAATTTATTTTGGGCATTTGTCAGTTCAGAGATGTTACATGACCCCCATAGTTCGGCCCCATGCAATATAGATGCTCGTATTTTTGTGTCATAGATTTTTAGTGCCGGAGATATGGGTTGGGTGGCCGAAGAGCGCAGTTCTCTCAAGAGAACTCCCGCCAGCTGGGCATGTCTAGTAGCTAGTTGATTAATGTGTGGTTTCCAATCCAGCCTTGAACCCAGTGTGATACCCAAGTATGAGAACAAATGGGTTTGCTCTAGCAACTCCCCATTCATTATTGCTCTTCCTTTCACTTGCTTATACCTATGCATTACCATAAATTTGGTTTTAGACACATTGATGGTAAGGCCATAGTCACTACAGAAGGTCTCAAACCGCCCGATTGCTCTCTGGAGCCCTTGTTGGGTCTTGGATATTAAAAGAGTGTCATCTGCGAACATCAACAGGGGTATAGACTCACCACAGAGCTTGGGTGCATCCGTAGGAAAATCCCTGTAGTAGTCGGTAACCCTGTTGATGTACAGAGAAAAGAGCAATTAATATTGGTGGTATAAGGGAGACTCAGGGGCCCTTCATCACAATCTGCAGGGGGGTGTACCTGCTATTTTCTTTAGGGCAGAGCCGCGGGCTGGACACTGCTTCACTACTGCTTGTGGCTGGGCCAGGCTCCGCTGAGACCCCTGTGCATTGTACTCTGCTTGGGGATTGTGCTCTGGGCTGGGTCTCGCTCTGCTGCTTCCCTGGCTGGGCTAGGCCCCGCAGAGTAACTGCATCCTGGTTGGGGGCTGTATTCCGGGCCGGGCTTTGCTCCGCTCTCCAACTGGCCAGGCCTGGCTCCGCCAAACACTCTGACTACACCTCCCAGCAATCTCGCAAAACGCCAGTACCAAGAGCCAGGAGGCGTATAAAGGGGAATTTGGGGCCGAGTTCCCTGTTTACCTGCTATTTTCTTTGGGGCTGATCCGAGGGCTGGACACTGCTTCACTACTGCTTCTGGCCGGGCCTGGCTCCGCCGAGTCCCCTGTGCATTGTATTCTGCTTGGGGATTGTGCTCTGGGCTGGGTCTCGCTCCGCTGCTTCCATGGCCGGGCTTGGCTCCGCCGAGTGACTGCATCCTGGTTGGGGGCTGTATTCGGGGCCGGGCTTTGCTCCGCTCTCCAACTGGCCGGGCCTGGCTCCGCCAAACACTCTGACTAAACCTCCCAGCAATCTCACAAAACGCCAGGACCGAGCGCCAAGAGACGTATATAGGAGAATTTGGGGCCGAGTTCTCTGTGTACCTGCTATTTTCTTTGGGGCTGAGCCGCGGGCTGGACACTGCTTCACTACTGCTTCTGGCCGGGCCTGGCTCCGCCGAGTCCCCTGTGCATTGTATTCTGCTTGGGGATTGTGCTCTGGGCTGGGTCTCGCTCCGCTGCTTCCCTGGCCGGGCTTGGCTTCGCCGAGTGACTGCATCCTGGTTTGGGGCTATATTCCGGGCCGGACTTTGCTCCGCTCTCCAACTGGCCGGGCCTGGCTCCGCTAAACACTCTGACTACACCTCCCAGCAATCTCACAAAACGGCATTGCCAAGCGCCTGGAGGCGTATAAAGGAGAATTTGGATCCCCGCCACGCGAGATGTGCGGGACGCGCCGGGACAAGGGTGGGCCGTCTGAGGCCGTAAGAGGCCAGAGGAGGCTGGGCTGGGCCACCCCCTTAACATCTCTACTATTTTCCCTGGAATTGATTCATACCCAAAGGTACTTTTAAAAATCACTCCATCTTGGACATTTAATTTAATTACTCTAAAACTTTTCGCCGCAGGACCGTCAATGCAAATATTTTTTCTTGCTATCAGTCCTTTTTTAATATTGTGGGGCGTAGGTATTAAGTATTGTGCATTGTGGGATTTGTCCACCTGGTTATAAGAATGTGCGACAAGGGTAAAAATACTAAGCCTGCTACCTCTCACCCCATGACTAAGCACCAGGCTGCCACGTCACTACCTCTCCCAAGCCTCACTGCCATTGATAAGATGCTACAGAAGACGATCGGGGTAGTGGCATCTGCCATAGAGAATACTGAGAGGCGATTATCAATTACTCGGGCCATCCCCCCTCTCCAGTCTGTAGGGGATTTTTCAGCAGTTGCTGTTATTCCCCCTGACTTCAGTTCTTCCCTTATGTGCTCTTTTGCAGAGCTGCCCTGTGCACAGATTGTTCTTGATGTAAATGATACCCCAGAGGATGCCAATTCCCCTCCACACCCTGTAGCCAGAAAAGTCCCCAAACCGCGCCTGAGAAGTAAGAAAATTAAACTTGTAAAAAAATTAGCTAAAAGATCCACGACCCTACCTGACTGTGCACAGGTTGCTGCTGGTCCTTCACTGTCCTCTGTGGGAACTCCTGTTTGGGTCACTCATCTATTATCTGATTTCGAAGCTCATATGGAACAGATTATTGGTTCACATTTTAAATCACTGACATCTAGGCTTGATAGATTAGTTTCCACCATCAACAATATAGGTCTAGGGAGAACCCAGCCGATTAGTCCATCGGAGAATCCTAGAACTATTAAGCCCACTTCCACTTTCAACCCTAAAACTCTACCAGCCAGTAAAATATACCACCAGTACCAGCTCGGGTAAATGGCAATTCTACCCCTGACACTATTCTACCTCTGCCCAGGGTTGGAAAAGTAGACACTGGAAATACCACAGTGCCGAGGGGGGCCACTGAAGTCAGAGCAAACTTACTGGACCAACAAGCCCAAGCTAGCAGAAATACTTCAGATGAAGGGTCTCCAGCTGTCCTGCCCTCCCTTGATGTCCCTCCTGAGTCTCTACCATATGTTGTGGTCCTTGCTGGGGTTCCTCCTTTAAGCCAGGGAAAAAGTGAGGATCATTTTGAATTAAAAAATACATGTATACAATGGCTTAACTCCAACAGGACTCTCCCCCCTAATGTCTCTGGAGAAATATTGTGTGTTAGAAGAGTAGACTGGATTGGGACTGGACCTAAAAGTATTGCAGGAAACTGTGTTGTGATTAACTTTAGGAACACACGCTCTGTAAAATACATCTGCAGCAGGTCGCCATCCTGGTCTAACACCCAAATTTTCCCCCTACACTTGTCATATTTCTATCCCACTCCCCAGCGGAGAACTGGACAGAATAGCGGTATGCGACAAGAGGGGGGGCCAGAACCTCTTACCACCCAGAATCCAACAGGGAATAACATCCTGGGAGGGCTATCAGACGTATATTCCCTTGCTTTCACTATTCCCTCAAAGAAATAGATTTAGCATGTTGGAACAGGTCGACTGACGCCCTGTGAAGCAGAGTCCCTTACACCAAATACGTAGCAGTCTGGGCATCCAAACAGCGATATTGGTGGGTAATGGTGACAGTAGTATACCTGAGAACCTAACAACATATAACAACATCACAGAGGGTGAGATGGAATCGGGGGCAGGTACTACGCATGTGGGGGTCTGTCCTTCCTCCGAGGAAATGCTAAGAGGTGAGGCAAGGGAAAAGACACCAGAGCCCAAGATCCTATTGTGTAGTACTGGGCCTGACCAATGTAAGGGTGAACCATCAATAAACATCAGGCCAGTTGATAGAGGTATACAAATATTGTCCTGGAATGTGGCCGGGATGAAAAAGAAACTGGCTTTACCTGAATGGGGCTCATTTATGGCAATGCACAACATTTGCCTGATGCATGAAACATGGGCACTGGAGGAAAGTGTAAGGGCCGGCGTTGCCACTTTTGATATCCTGGCGACAACTAGGGGTAGGGGGAGACCCTAGGGTGGCCTGTCAATATTGGTGGGCACGCATTTGGGTATCCAGGCAGTTCAAATATCAACTAACTCGCTTGATGTCCAATTCGTTCTTTTAACACCTCAAGATAGGCCCCAGGTGGCCATATTAAACATCTATTCAAGACCTCTTAAGAGTGGTCAAGAATCTGATACTATTGAACATTAAAGCAGGTTATACATTCACTCGACCCTTTAGTCGCCCTAATAGTTGGAGGCGACTTCAACTGCCAGTTTGAGCCCCTCGTGATTTCAGATATGGGAGAGCTGGATGATGAAGACCCGTTCTGGCATGTTCCCAATCCGCAGATCCCTACTGTCAGAGCATGGACCCCATTGGTCCTTCAAATTAAGTCTTTCTCCCTCTCAATGTCTCTGCGGGCGTGTAATAAGAAATTGGAGGCCGACAGACCGGGATCAGTCACTTTTAACAGACTGGGGCAAACTTCTATCATTGACTATATAATGATGGAAGCCAGACATTGGGATACATTGCTGGAATTTAGGGTCTACCCACGACAAGATAGTGACCACAATGCCCTTGTCTTAACACTCAAACCTGGGAGTTTTGGGCTAACAAAGCCTGCTCCTGATTCTAAAGGTCCGCTGTTGCCACTTTTGAATTCTAACAACAGGCAGAGGGTTAAATGGCCCTACCTCCAGGACTCCCCCATGAAACTCGCTGAAATATACCAGATAGCAATACCGCTGCTAACAGATATAGGGGATATAGGCATTGACAATTTGGATCTAGACTCCCAGGGTACAGCTGTGGAAATTCACAAACAGCTGGCTGTCAGGCTTGTGGATGTGTTTAGTCCTGTGGGAAGGGAAAAATCCCACCAGGCCAGGATACATCCCTGGTATGACGCCGCCTGTAGGAAAGCAAAAAAAGATTTGCTTTCTGCAATAAATAATAAAGATAGAATTAACATTAAGAAAATCCGCCTGGACTATAAAATGGCCATTATCAGGGGAAAGAAGCAATGGGAGGAGAACAGATGGGATGAGCTTAGATCTGCACTCTCACAAAAGGACTCCAAGTCGTTTTGGACTATTTTGAGTTCTGGTGTGAGCGCTGGAGGAATGGCTACAACCCTGAATATAGCACCGCAGTGTGGGAAGGGCACTTCGGTGCGCTATATGCCAATTCGGGCGAAGAAACCATACTCCCCCCCAATCCCGATCCTCTCCAGGAGCATACACCGGTGGGGACGGAAGATTTGGTCTTAAGGGAAACTGTGGCATGTCCCCTGTTGGCCGTCCCGGGGCCCAGCCACGAGTATCGACTGGTGGGGTCCTTGGATGGTGATCAGAGGCAGGATTCCCGGCTTGTTGGGGACGTGTATCATCTAGAACGGCCTGAAGAAATTACTCTGAAGGAGGTTGAGTCTGCAATAGCAAGACTATTACCTAACAAGGCCCCCGGCCTAGATAAAATCCCTGGGGATTTATTCCAATCCCAACCCAAAATATGGGCACCGTATCTGGTGGTTTTGTATAAGGCAATTCTTAGGGGTATTGACCCGCCAGATACTTGGCTTGGAGCCGAGATCGTCCCTATCTTTAAGAAAGGCTGCCCATTAACCCCATCAAACTATAGGCCTATTAGTCTCATAGACACCGCACAGAAACTAATGGGCAGGATCATCCTAGATAGGATCCAGGGGTGGATGGAAGAAAATTAGATACTGACCACACTCCAGGCTGGGTTTAGGACGGGTATTTCAACTTTGGATCAAATATTTCGGCTGCAGGTCTTATTTTGGAAAACGGTGATAGTGGAGGGTGGCAGCCTCTATCTCATCTTTGTTGACCTGCGGGCCGCTTTCGACCTAGTTCCAAGGGAAAAATTATGGAAAGTCTTAGCAGAACTGGGTCTCCCATCCTATCTATTGAACATCCTAATTAGGCTTCACACTAGAAACTATGCCCAAGTTAGGTGTGGGAGGCACGGAGATCTCTCGGCACGTTTCCCCGTTTCGAAGGGTGTACGCCAGGAGTGCGTCTTGGCGCCAACGTTATTTTGTCTTTACATCAATGGCCTTGTGGACCATTTAATTGGTGTAATTGACAATGACGCCCCTAGGCTGACACCTTGTTGCTATCTAAAACATCATTGGGCATCCAGCGCACCCTGGACGGCTTTGCAGCATTCTGTGCTTCACGAGGATTGGAGATAAACTTGGACAAGACCAAGTTTATGATTTTCAATCCCCCAAAGCAGACCCGCCCGAACCCCATTCTCAATGGTTCTGCCTTAGAAAGAGTTAAGACTTTTGTCTATCTGGGCATTACCTTGACGGAAAATTTTGACTGGGGTTCCCAAATTTCCAAATCAGCTCTTAGGTTACCCCAAGTAATGGGGGGCATTAGCAAAGTCCACAGATTTTCGGATTTCAAGCCGGCAGCCCCGGTCATTGAAATATATCGACTCCAGGCTAGAATGGCCTCGACGTATGGTGCAGAACTTTGGGGCCATAAAAATACATCTAATCTCCTGAGGGTCGAGCAGGGCTTTATGAGGAGCCTTTTGGGCTTGCCACCAAGCACACCACTCATTCCTCTATGACTTGGCCTGGGGCTGGAATAAATAGAAGAACTAGTAGCAGCACGGCCCATGCTCTACTCGAAGAGACTTTGGTCAGTGCCTGAACTGACTCCATATAGAGGAATTTTTAGAGGTCTGGGTTCTTCTAAAAGGAAAGAACATTCCGTGGCTGCACCACATCAAGACTCTTAGCATCCGGATTAGTCTGTCTGAACTCTGGGAGACCCCGGAGGTGTGTTGCTCGGGGATATCCAAATTGGAACTCAAAAGTCAGCTGAGGCAGCAGAGCCCATTAGCCTTACAGAGATCAGGTTCCCTAGGAAGACTGTCAGCAGAGTTCCTCCTGGTGAAAACTGAATTGCGAGCGTAGGAATTCATAGATGTAATTTATCCACCCCTTGCAAGGAAGCTTTACATCCAGTTAAGGCATGGCAGTCTACCACTCAGAGCATTCAGCTGTAAATGGGCAAAATCAGAAAATATAGCCTGCCCGGCATGTAACTATAAGTGCCAAGATGTTTGCCATGTTATGTTTTTTTTCCCTGCGTATGAAACTATAAGGAAATGCTGGCTGATTCCGTTATGTAGGAATCCAGGGTTCAGATATTGTATTCAGGCATGTAGGGTCTTAACGTATGATACTCACCCCCCCCCCCCCATTGTTTTTGCTGTATCTCGTTTTCTATTTGGCATGTAGCGTAAAAGAAAATGTTTTGGATAAATTCTTGTGTTTAATTGTGTCCAATTATGAATTTTAAACTTTCAGGTCTTGATAACTATCTAGTTTAATCTATTTTTAATATTGACCGGTCTTCTATTTATTGTTTTACTGACTTGTGCTCTTTTGTATGTATTTTACTTGCACTTTTATGGTCTTTGACCGAAATAAAGTTATCTAAAAAAAAAAAAAGATTCAATGTAAGAGAACTGCAAATAACATTCAAGGATGGCTACTGAAAGGCTCAGATACACAGCTCCTTTATATCCATTAAAACACCCTTACTCTTACCAATCTTCTCCCAGCAATATGGTGTGTGGGGTTGTATAACAGTGAGAAGCTTCTCTGTCTCATGGTGGTTCCAGAAGGCAATACAGGAAGCTGGCAAGAAGACAAAAAGGATTTCAGACAATATCAAGGCCAAGCCCAGCTTTTAGTAATGAGACCCACACTTCCTCTATGCCCACAAATAAACACCCTTAACTTTGTTTGTCAGTATATAACAATTTTAATATTGCGCTACCATAATATTGTAGAAAAACTATTAACTTAAATATTGATAATTAAGTATATAAAATTTAATTTAGATGACTTAATATTATTCTAACACCTACACTCCTTAAAGATGTAGATATCACTACGGTACCTATACACAGAGTTATGTTCATATGGCACTTCTTTGTACAGGCCTGACCCTAGAAAGTGCTCGCATCTCTTCGGTATTTGTACAAAATATCGGAAACACAAATATTGTGGGACAGAATATCATGCCAAAAATATAGAGGACGAGAATATCATGTATGTCAGTTTCTAAGGGTAAGTTAAGTTTTGCTACATATAACTCCTCATATATGTACCTTGACGATATATCTATAAATCTTCAAGGTACGTAGATCTGGAGTTAAGAATAGTAAATTTACATTTACCTAGTTGCACTTACCTACTCGATATTCTTATCCTCGATATTTTTGACACAATAGTCTGTCCACACTCTATTTGTGTTTCTGATTTTGTCACTAATCAATCTCTTCAAATGTTCTTCCTGAAGTGACCTCTAATAAGAAGACTATCTCGTAAAATATGCATTGTAAATATTCCTCTATGTAAAGGATGGAGCAGTGGCTTTTGCTACCTTGCTGAAAGAATATTTGAAGTTTATAAACTTTTGAAATACTCAACCAGACCCTCCAGGATTTTGCGTTTTGCAAAAAAGTCGCAAAATCTCCAGTTTTGTAAAAAGGCTGTTCATTTTTATAAAAGTTCCCACTACATTTGGGGAATGTGATCTGATGTTTTTTCTGAGTGAAGAGGCTGACAAAAGGTTGTGAAAACATAATAGAAAGGGTCGTGAAAACATAACTTACAGATATTTTCGTCTCTCAATTCCCAACTGTTTGGAAACTAGGACATCTTATGGCCAGGGATGGTAATTGTTTTCAAAATATCTCCATTATAAAGTTCAAAGGTGAACAGTAGGTCGTACTTTTTTAAAGAGAAAGGAATCAAAACGAAGGGAAAGTGAAATGAGCACGCGTCTCTGCAAGAGAGTTAATGTGCTAGAAGTCAGGAAGTGGAGATTAAAGGCTCCAGCGGTGATTTGGGTGTCCTCTGGACAATTTACACTCCTAATTTAGTGGCCATAGCGAGTGAGGTTTATTTGGTTGGCCAGCACTGAGCTGACAGCTAAGCATCATTAGTGTTGTGAGATTTGCATGAACCTGTGTGTAGTAATTTCTCTAAGAGATCAGTTTTTTGTAGGTGTGGACATCATAAGTGCACTCCTACTTACATTCATTCTCAGCCACAGCCAGGGCCAAAACACAGGCCCGACGGCCCATGCGGTGCAGGAGGCCCCAGACCTCCTGCCTTCCTCCATTCAGCCAAAGAGCAATTAATATTGGTGGGATAAGGGAGACTCAGGGGCCCTTCATCACATTCTGTAGGGGGGTGTACCTGCTATTTTCTTTGGGGCTGGCCGCCAGCTGGACACTGCTTCACTACTGCTTCTGGCCGGGCCTGGCTCCGCCGAGTCCCCTGTGCATTGTATTCTGCTTGGGGATTGTGCTCTGGGCTGGGTCTCGCTCCGCTGCTTCCCTGGCCGGGCTTGGCTCCGCCGAGTGACTGCATCCTGGTTGGGGGCAGTATTCTGGGCCGGGCTTTGCTCTGCTCTCCAACTGGCCGGGCCTGGCTCCGCCAAACACTCTGACTACACCTCCCAGCAATCTCGCAAAACGCTAATACCAAGAGCCAGGAGGCCTATAAAGGGGAATTTGGGGCAGAGTTCCCTGTGTACCTGCTATTTTCTTTGGGGCTGAAACGCGGACTGGACACTGCTTCACTACTGCTTCTGGCCGGGCCCTGGCTCCGCCGAGTCCCTTGTGCATTGTATTCTGCTTGGGGATTGTGCTCTGGGCTGGGTCTCGCTCTGCTGCTTCCCTGGCCGGGCTTGGCTCCGCTGAGTGACTGCATCCTGGTTGGGGGCTGTATTCCGGGCCGGGCTTTGCTCCGCTCTCCAACTGGCCGGGCCTGGCTCCGCCAAACACTCTGACTACACCTCCCAGCAATCTCGCAAAACGCAAGTACCGAGCGCCAGGAGGCGTAAAAAGGAGAATTTGTGGCCGAGTTCCCTGTGTACCTGCTATTTTCTTTGGGGCTTAGCCGCGGGCTGGACACTGCTTCACTACTGCTTCTGGGCGGGCCTGGCTCCACCGAGTCCCCTGTGCATTGTATTCTGCTTGGGGATTGTGCTCTGGGATGGGTCTCGCTCCGCTGCTTCCCTGGCCGGGCTTGGCTCCGCCGAGTGACTGCATCCTGGTTGGGGGCTGTATTCCGGGCCGGGCTTTGCTCCACTCTCCAACTGGCCGGGCCTGGCTCCGCCAAACACTCTGACTACACCTCCCAGCAATCTCGCAAAACGGCAGTACCAAGTGCCAGGAGGCGTATAAAGGAGAATTTGGATCCTCGCCACACGAGACGCGCGTGGGACGCGCTGGGAAAAGCCCAGGACAAGGGCGGGGCCGTCTGCGGCCGTCAGAGGCCAGAGGAGGCTGGGCTGGGCCACCCCCTTAACATCTCTCCTATTTTCCCTGGAATTGATTCATACCCAAAGGTACTTTTAAAAATCACTCCATCTTGGACATTTCATTTTAATTACTCTAAAACTTTTCGCCGCAGGACTGTTAATGCAAATATTTTTTCTTGCTATCAGTCCTTTTTTAATATTGTGGGGCGGAAGTATTAAGTATTGTGCATTGTGGGATTTGTGCACCCGGTTGTAAGAATGAGAGACAAGGGTAAAAATACTAAGCCTGCTACCTCTCGCCCCATGACTAGGCACCAGGCTGCCACGGCACAACCTCTCCCAAGCCTCACTTCCATTGATAAGATGCTACAGAAGACGATCGGGGTAGTGGCATCTGCCATAGAGAATACTGAGAGGCGATTATCAATTACTCCGGCCATCCCCCCTCTCCAGTCTGTAGGGGATTTTTCAGCTGTTACTGTTAATCCCCCTGACTTCAGTTCTTCCCTTATGTGCTCTTTTGCAGAGCTGCCCTGTGCACAGATTGTTCTTGATGTAAATGATACCCCAGAGGTTGCCAATTCCCCTCCACACCCTGTAGCCAGAAAGGCCCCCAAACCACGCCTGAGAAGTAAGAAAATTAAACTTGTAAAAAACTTAGCTAAAAGGTTCACGACCCTACTTGACTGTGCACAGGTTGCTGTTGGTCCTTCTCTGTCCTCTGTGGGAACTCCTGTTTGGGTCACTCATCTAATATCTGATTTCGAAGCTCATATGGAACAGATTATTGGTTCACATTTTAAATCACTGACATCTAGGCTTGATAGATTAGTTTCCACCATCAACAATATAGATCTAGGGAGAACCCAGCCGATTAGTCCATCGGGGAATCCTAGAACTATTAAGCCCACTTCCACTTCCAACCCTAAAATTCTACCAGCCAGTAAAAATATACCAGCTGTACCGGCTTGGGTAACTGGCAATTCTACCCCTGACACTATTCTACCTCTGCCCAGGGTTGGAAAAGTAGACACTGGAAATACCACAGTGCCGAGGGGGGCCACTGAAGTCAGAGCAAACTTATTGGACCAACAAGCCCAAGCTAGCAGAAATACTTCAGAGGAGGGGTCTCCAGCTGTCCTGCCCTCCCTTGATCTCCCTCCTGAGTCTCTACCATATGTTGTGGTCCTTGCTGGGGTTCCTCCTTTAAGCCAGGGAAAAAGTGAGGATCATTTTGAATTAAAAAACAAATGTATACAATGGCTTAACTCCAACAGGCCTCTCTCCCCTAAAGTCTCTGGAGAAATATTGTGTGTTAGAAGAGTAGACTGGATTGGGACTGGACCTAAAACTATTGCGGGAAACTGTGTTGTGATTAACTTTAGGAACACACGCTCTGTAGAATACATCTGCAGCAGGTCGCCATCCTGGTCTAACACCCAAATTTTCCCCCTACACTTGTCATATTTCTACCCCACTCCCCAGCGGAGAACTGGACAGAATAGAGGTATGCGACAAGAGGGGGGCCAGAATATCTTACCACCCAGAATCCAACAGGGAATAACATCCTGGGAGGGCTGTCAGACGTATATTCCCTTACTTTCACTATTCCCTCAAAGAAATAGGTTTAGCATGTTGGAACAGGTCGACTGATGCCCTGCGAGGCAGAGTCCCTTACCCCAAATATGTAGCAGTCTGGGCATCCAAACAGCGATATTGGTGGGTAATGGTGGCAGTAGTGTCCCTAAGAACCTAACAACATATAACAACATCACAGAGGGTGGGATGGATTCGGGGGCAGGTACTACGCATGTGGGGGTCTGTCCTTTTTCCAAGGAAATGCTAAGAGGTGAGGCAAGGGAAAAGACACCAGAGCCCAAGATCTTATTGTGTAGTACTGGGCCTGACCAAAGTAAGGGTGAACCATCAATTAACACCAGGCCAGTTGATAGAGGTATATAAATATTGTCCTGGAATGTGGCCGGGATGAAAAAGAAACTGGCTTTACCTGAATGGGGCTCTTTTATGGCAATGCACGACATTTGCCTGATGCATGAAACATGAGCACTGGAGGAGAGTGTAAGGGCCGGCTTTGCCACTTTTGATATCCTGGCGACAACTAGGGGTAGGGGGAGACCCTCGGGTGGCCTGTCAATATGGATGGGCACGCATTTGGGTGTCCAGGCAGTTCAAATATCAACTAACTCGCTTGATGTCCAATGCATTCTTTTAACACCTCAAGATAGGCCCCAGGTGGCCATATTAAACATCTATTCAAGACCTCTTAAGAGTGGTCAAGAATCCGATACTATTGAAACATTAAAGCAGGTTATACATTCACTCGACCCTTTAGTCGCCCTAATAGTTGGAGGCGACTTCAACTGCCAGTTTGAGCCCCTCGGGATTTCCGATATGGGAGAGCTGGATGATGAGGACCGGTTCTGGCATGTTCCTGATCCGCAGATTCCTACTGTCAGTGCATGGACCCCATTGGTCCTTCAAATTAAGTCTTTCTCCCTCTCAACGTCTCTGCGGGCGTGTAATGGGAGATTGGAGCCCGACAGACCGGGATCAGTCACGTTTAACAGACTGGGGCAAACTTCTATCATCGACTATATAATGATGGAAGCCAGACATTGGGATAAATTGTTGGAATTTAGGGTCTACCCACGACAAGATAGTGGCCACAATGCCCTTGTCTTAACACTCAAACCTGGGAGTTTTGGGCTAACAAACCATGCTCCTGATTGTAACAACAGGGTTAAATGGCCCTTTCTCCAGGACTCCCCCATGAAACTCGCTGAAATATACCAGACAGCAATACCGCTGCTAACAGATATGGGGGATATAGGCATTGGTTAATCAAAAGGGAAGGATCACTTGTCCTGCTCAACCTTGAGTGTACAGGACTGGTAAGGGGTGTCCCAATAAAAAGACCCTCATGCACGTGATGGGTAAGGTGGGTTCAGAGCGGTATATCTTGATTCTCCGCTTTGCTATCACGTGTCTGCATAATCATAAGGTCTAGTTTCGGTATGCAGCCTCCACCCGGAGGTATTTTACCCAAGGTTGGTGCAGTAGTGAGCCAGAAATAAAAATAGAAATATTAAAAAGACCAAAAAGCTCAGAAAAGGTAAATTTATTCAGTCTGGTTCATGGTCTAGTACACTCTGTTACAGTGCAACTTGTTTACTTGGTAATGGGTAGTAGTTGCACTTAGAGTTAAGAAATTACAAAAATAGGGAGGGGGGTGACTGAACATAGGTCGACATGTTTCTGCCTTGATTGCCTGGTATTTAGGGCTTACGGGCATTCATCAGGACCAGTGATAAGTGAGGTGGGGGTTAAAAATTCAAGTGCTCAGAAAAGTGAAAAAAGGAAGAGGGTTATTGACCTGTTCCTATGTTTGGAGGTCTTATGGTACCTGTAACGAGTAAACACAAGTTTGCAACACTCATACAGGGAGGGGAATAGTGGAGGGACACACGTTAAGCAAAAGTTTGCTTCTCATATCCAACAATTGTAAACAACTATAAAATGACAATACTTTACAGGACCGGTTACTGTCTACGATAGTTTCAACTTACTCTACTACTTTCCTGTCTCATGCAGTAGGCTATAGCATGCTGGTGGAAAAACGAGCATGCATCTCTTGTGAGTATCACATCGTCTGGTGCTCGTAAAGGTTTGCGCTAAATGTGATCAACTCTGTCGTGTTTCCTATTAAATTGTGAAAAAAACACACTTAAAAATGCACAGAATCTTAGTGGGCATCGCGTATTTAATACGTGGAGCTAGGTGCAATAATGCGGATATACAGCGTAGTGCACGATGGACTGATTCGCATGCGTATGGGAAAAGGGGCATTGTGACTGTCGGCGTGTTGTGGCTTTACCTCGCGCAAATGTTATGCACACTCCAATCGGTGGTAAGGCTCTGAGGAGGGGCTATGAGGAAAGAAGAAAGGCAGAAGGATTCTGAAAATTAGACAGAACGCCATTCAATACTTGCGGTTTTGATGGGAGCGCATTCGCGATGTTTTGGCGTCTACCTATTGCGCCCGTCCCGCTGCTTTCGAGTTGATGCGCTGTGCTGCTCTTACCGAACCGGAAGCACTAGGCATTGCTTCCGGTTCGTATAAATGGGCGTTGGTTGTGTACTTAGCGGCTTCCTATTGGTCTAGAGCTTGTATCAACGTTACTATGGAGACCGAGTGTGTTGATCTCGGTGTTATAGTCCGGTTTACGGAGGGCATTGTATGCGTTGTTAAGCTAATTGGGTCACTGGTTCATTTCAAGGTAGAGGGAGGATTTGAGTAGTCCAAAAATATTCCTGCATTTTATATTTCGTTCCCTCGTGTTTTTGATGGAATATAATCTTCCTCATTGGGGCACAGATTTATATTGCATACTGGACAGTGAGGGGATCATCGTGGATGTATATTTTCATATAATGGTATGTCTGGGTTATTCACTGATTGATCACCTTCTCACTAAGGATAACCAAGGTATATTATCATTCAGTCCCTCGGTATCGGTCCTGAGTCTATGGACCCATCTTTGCTCTTTCTCAAATAGGGTTTTTTCCGCATTGTGATCCTTATTTGTCAAAGTTTCAAGGACCACCCATTGTAGGTCCAGAACAGTGTGTCCTTTCTCCAGATAATGTGAAGCCATTTTGGTCGTGTTTTTTCTGCATTTCACGCTGCTTCTATGTTCACAAATTCTTTGCTTCACTTTTCTGCATGTCATCCCAATGTAGTTAAGTTGACACGGACACGTGATCATATATACAACATGTGTCGTGTTGCAGTTAGTATGGTTGTTAAGTGTCCATCTGAAATTGGGTAAAAGCTGTATTTCTTTTACTGATCTTGTCAGGGCACAGACCGAGCACGAGCCACATGGATAGTGGCCTATAACTCTGGGGTTGCCCCATAAAGAGACATTGTCTCTAGGTGTTTTAGGGGGCGGTCGTGTGTGAACCAGCATATCTTTTAGGTTTCTACTCCTTTTGTTTGCAAATCTGGGTTTCTGCCAAGTTAGATTACCTGATGTCAATATTCGCCAATTTTTATTGACAATCTTTTTAATGGCATTTGTCATGGGGCTGTATGTGGTTACACATGTCAGCACTTCCTCTTGTGGGGCTTTTTGAGCATTATCCAGAAGTGCCTCTCTGTTCTGGTTTCGAGCCCGTTTCTTACAGTTAGATATGATCTTCTTTGGGTAATCTCGGGCTTCAAGCTTTTCACAAAGATCGTTGGCTTGAGACTTATACTCTGAGAGGTTGCTACAATTACGTCGTAACCTGAGGAACTGACTGTGAGGTAGATTCTCTCTTAGAGGTCATTGACAATTTGGATCTAGACTCCCAGGGTAGAGCTGTGGAAATTCACAAACAGCTGGCTGTCAGGCTTGTGGATGTGTTTAGTCCTGTGGGAAGGGAAAAATCCCGCCAGGACACATCCCTGGTATGACGCCGCCCGTAGGAAAGCAAAAAAAGATTTGCTTTCTGCAATAAATAATAAAGATAGAATTAACATTAAAAAATTCCGCCTGGACTATAAAAATGCCATTACCAAGGGAAAGAAGCAATGGGAGGAGAACAAATGGGAGGAGTTTAGATCTGCACTCTCACGAAAGGACTCCAAGTCATTTTGGACTATTGTGAGTTCTGGTGTGAGCGGGGGAGGAATGGCTACAACCCCCCCCCGAATATAGCACCAGCAGTGTGGGAAGCGCACTTCGGTGCGCTATATGCCAATTCGGGCGAAGAGACCATACTCCCTCCCAATCCCGATCCTCTCCAGGAGCATACACCGGTGGGGACGGAAGATTTGGTCTTAAAGGAAACTGTGGCATGTCCCCTGTTGGCTGTCCCGGGGCCCAGCCACGAGTATCGACTGGTGGGGTCCTTGGATGGTGATAGGAGGCAGGATTTCCGGCTTGTTGGGGACGTGTATCATCTAGAACGGCCTGAAGAAATTACTCTGAAGGAGTTTGAGTCTGCAATAGCAAGACTATTACCTAACAGGCCCCCGGCCTAGATAAAATCCCCGGGGATTTATTCCGAT
This sequence comes from Lissotriton vulgaris, assembly GCF_964263255.1. Taxonomy (NCBI): domain Eukaryota; kingdom Metazoa; phylum Chordata; class Amphibia; order Caudata; family Salamandridae; genus Lissotriton; species Lissotriton vulgaris. The sequence continues at coordinate 1,254,380,826 of NC_141694.1, read as the reverse complement.
CCCAACCCAAAATATGGGCACCGTATCTGGTGGTTTTGTTTAATGCAATTCTTAGGGAGATTAACCCGCCAGATATTTGGCTTGGAGCCAAGATCGTCTCTATCTTTATGAAAGACTGCCCATTAACCCTAGAAAACTATAGGCCTATTAGTCTCATAGACACCGCACAGAAACTAATGGGCAGGATCATCCATATAGGATCCAGGGGTGGATGGAAGAAAATGAGATACTGACCACACTCCAGGCCGGGTTTAGGATGGGTATTTCAACTTTGGATCAAATATTTCGGCTGCAGGTCTTATTTTGGAAAACGGTGAGAGTGGAGGGTGGCAGCCTCTATCTCATCTTTGTTGACCTGCGGGCCGCTTTCGACCTAGTTTCAAGGGAAAAATTATGGAAAGTCTTAGCAGAACTGGGTCTCCCATCCTATCTATTGAACATCATAATTAGGCTTCACACTAGAAACTATGCCCAAGTTAGGTGTGGGAGGCACGGAGATCTCTCGGCACGTTTCCCTGTTTCGAAGGGTGTGCGTCAGGGGTGCGTCTTGGTGCCAACGTTATTTTGTCTTTACATCAATGGCCTTGTGGACCATTTAATTGGTGTAATTGAGAATGAGGCCCCTAGGCTGGCCATCGGGCGGTGCCCGCTCTGATGTTTGCAGATGACACCTTGTTTCTATCTAAAACATCATTGGGCATCCAGCGCACCCTGGACAGCTTTGCAGCATTCTGTGCTTCACGAGAATTGGAGATAAACTTGGACAAGACCAAGTTTATGATTTTCAATCCCCCAAAGCAAACCCGCCCGAACCCCATTCTCAATGGTTCTGCCTTAGAAAGAGTTAAGACTTTTGTCTATCTGGGCATTACCTTGACGGAAAATTTTGACTGGGGTTCCCAAATTTCCAAATCAGCACTTAGGTTATCCCAAGTAATGGGGGGCATTAGCAAAGTCCACAGATTTTTGGATTTCAAGCCGGCAGCCCCGGTCATTTAAATAAATCGACTCCAGGCTAGAATGGCCTCGACGTATGGTGCAGAACTTTGGGGCCATAAAAATACATGTAATCTCCTGAGGGTCGAGAGACGAGCAAATTGTCCACTCAAGACGAGCAAATTGTCCACCTCAAGACGAGCAAATTGTCCACTTTAACCACTCTATGGTAGGAGACTCTCTGTTTATCCGAACTAGGTCTAGTGGTAATAAACGAGGTGAAAAATCCTCCGGGACTACTGGATCCAACTTATTTGGGGAGTGGGTGTGAGTCAACTATAGATTACATCCTAGCCACCACTACATTGGTAAATAAGCTTAAGGAGTTTAGAGTGCTAGTAAACACTCTAAGTAACCACGCGGCTTTGGGCGTGAATCTATATGTAGAACAGGGGCAGCTCTCACCCCAGCTCATAATGAGCGCTCTCGCCCAGAACAACCTACATGTACCCAAAATGAATGGTTACGCTCTAGGGTGGGGAAAGATAGAACCAGCCGAGTTAACAGCCAAGGTGGTATGTGCTGAATATCCGGCCATATTGAAATGTTTAGACACTGACATAGGGGAAGAGGAGGTTCTTCAAAATTTTGGATTAATTCTGGAAAGTGTGAATAAAACACTAACTGTAAGGAAGAAAGGGAATAGGGACACAAAAAAGGGTGGTTCAATCATAAATGTTCATTGGCTCATAAAAATTTTAAAAGAGCACTATCTAACACACCGAGAAATCAGGAGGAAATAAGGACGCTAAGAAGGTCTTATAGATTAGCCCACAAGGAAAGAAAATTAGAACTAAAACAAGCCTTGTGGAACCAACTACATGAAAGTTCCTTGAACAAAAACAGCGAGACATTTTGGGAAGTAGTGAGAGCCCCGTTCCTAGTAGACAACAAAAACCAACCATCAGTAGAGGTGGCTATTGAGGGACCAACATGGGTAAATCATTTCTAAAAAATCTTTGGTAAAAACCCACATGCAGATCGCGTAGGGGAGAGCAATAGCGATAGCAATACCCAACAGTTAAAATCTCTTCCAATCCAACTAGTTTTTGCATTAACTGAGGTTATTGATGCAGTGAAGGCCAGTAAAAGTGGGAAAACCCCTGGCCCAGATGGGGTACCAGTGGACTTTTTTAAATACAATTTAGATTTGTGGGCCCCAAATTTAAAAAGGGTATTTGACTCTGCTATGAAGTGTGGGCTACCTAAATCCTGGACCAAATCTACTATGGTCCCCATCTTTAAGAAAGGTGAAAGACAGGATGTCTCCTGTTATCGTCCAATCTCGCTCCTGGATTCGCTGGGGAAAGTCCTGGGCAGAGTGGTTCTCCAGCGTCTACAGGAGTGGGCCGAAGATGGTGACGTTCTCTCCGATATCCAGTTTGACTTCCGAGAGGGTTTTGGGACAACGGAGCAAGCCCTGAATTTGGCATTAATGATGGGGAAATACGTCTCAGCTAAGCGGGGCTGGTTGTATATGGTCTATGTTGACCTGTCCGCAACTTTTGACTGTGTTTCCCATTCAAAACTATGGTCCGTTCTCACTGAGATGGGGATAGATCAGGCCCTCGCAACCTTTCTGAGAGAGCCCTATTCAAACGCTTCTGCTAGAGTACGTTTTGGAGTGAATGGCGAACTATCTGACTCGTTCGCGGTGGAGCGTGGTGTCAGGCAGGGCTGTGTCCTGGCTCCCTTTCTTTTCTCCCTCTATACAAATGGGCTTGAGGTTGAGATGTTGAGGGGGGGTCAGGACCTTCCCCGAGTAAGAAATCAGCCGGTTCCCGCTCTGTTATATGCAGACAACGCCGTGATACTCACACGCACTCCGTGTGAACTGCAGAAGGCACTAGATAGGTACGCAAGGTTTATGGGTGGCCTGGACCTGCGCATAAACATAAAAAAGACTTACGTTATTGTGGCAGGAATAAGGAAAAAAGGGGGAAAAGGCATCTTCCTTGACAGCGAAAGGATTGAAATGACTGCCCAATATCCATACCTTGGCATTATGATGGATGAAAAGATAAATTGGAAACCAGCCATAGAAGCTCGTAAGCACCAGTTGCTGCGAGCAATCGCTGCCCTTAAAAAAATCTCTCAAAAACTAGGAAAGAGGCCTCCAGTAGAACTGCTCCATATTTATAAAGCAAAGTGTCAATCCACCGCACTTTATGGGGCAGGACTGTGGGGACACAAAAACACTAATTCCCTACAGGTTGTAGAGAATACCTTTCTAAGATTCCTTTTGGTGGTCCCCAGACGTGTATCCACTTTTGCCTGCCATATGGAGCTAGGTATTCCGCATATAGAGGACTTGGCAAAAATACAACCGCTCCTGCTTTGGCGACGGATCTGGACCACAACAAAGAATACTTTTTCTAAACAGATAGTGACAGACTGTATGTCACTGGATTATGCTGGGAAAATTGAGTGGCTCATGTATGTAAAGAACTTCCTCACTGATCTAGGGTTTAGTAAATATTATTTTTCCCCGGAACTAATCGGTGAAATATCCAGAAAAGATCTAAAAAAAGGGCATTGAGCCATGTAGAAGAGTTACGAATTTGTACTGAGGCAAGAAAACCCTGGGTCCAACATTCTATGGCGGTTATGACTACCATAGAGATTGAGCCATATCTGACATATGTCCAGTCACAATTCGAGCGTTTTCTACTGACAAGATTCAGAATGAATATTTTCCATAGATTGGTGGCATTTCCTACAAAATAATTGCTGGGAAGACTGTCTAACAGTGTGTTCATGCGATGACATATCAGAACAAACCCCCATGCACACCTTTCTGTTTTGCAAATTTTACTCTGCACATCGTAAACTCTGGCTGATTCCACTGTTAAGAAAAATGGGTCTTAGAAGATGTCCCCCCGCTATGCTGCGGTTGCAATTTGTAGAATCAGAAATGGCTTGCAAATATATAGCAACTTTTTTAAAATGTATCTTTAAGCATAGAGTAAATCTTTGATAAAATCCTGTTGTACATTTTAGGAAAACTGAGAGAATCTTTGATAAAATCCTGTTGTACATTTTAGGAAAACTGAGAGAAACTTAAAAATTGCTTGATATGTATAAACTCTTTTTTACAGTTTGTAATGTAATATTAATCTTAATGAGGGGAAAATGATCCCTTTTTATGATGTAAAAGTAATAACTTGAGGGTTGTATATGATAAGATATGTTTGTTGAAATTCTTTTGTGGTTTTTTATGTACCTTGAAAACCGAATAAAGATTTACTTACTTACTTACTCCTGAGGATCGAGCAGGGCTTTATGAGGAGCCTTTTGGGCTTGTCACCAAGCACACCACTCATTCCTCTACGACTTGACCTGGGGCTGGAATCAATAGAAGAACTAGTAGCAGCACGGCCCATGCTCTACTGGAAGAGACATTGATCAGTGCCTGAACTGGCTCCATATAGAGGAATTTTTAGAGGTCTGGGCTCTTCTAAAAGGAAAGAACATTCCGTGGCTGCACCACATCAAGACTCTTAGCATCCGGATTGGTCTGTCTCAGCTCTGGGAGACCCCGGAGGTGTGTTGCCCGGGGATATCCAAATTGGAACTCAAAAGTCAGCTGAGGCAGCAGAACTCATTAGCCTTACAGAGATCAGGTTCCCTAGAAAGACTGTCAGCAGAGTTCCTCCTGGTGAAAACTGAATTGTGAGCGGAGGAATTCTTAGATGTAATCTATCCACCCCTTGCGAGGAAGCTTTACATCCAGTTAAGGCATGGCAGTCTACCACTCAGAGCATTCACCTGTAAATGGGCAAAATCAGAAAATATAGCCTGCCCGGCATGTAACTATAAGTGCGAAGATGTTTGCCATGTTATGTTTTTTTGCCCTGCGTATGAAACTATAAGGAAATGCTGACTGATTCCGTTATGTAGGAATCCAGGGTTCAGATATTGTATTCATGCATGTAGGGTCTTAACGTATGATACTCACTCCCCCATTGTTTTTGCTGCATCTCGTTTTCTATTTGGCATGTGGCATAGAAGGAAAAGTTTTGGATAAATTCTTGTGTTTAATTGTGTCCAATTATGAATTTTAAACTTTCAGGTCTTGATAACTATCTAGTTTAATCTATTTTTAATGTTGACCTGTCTTCTATTTATTGTTTTACTGACTTGTGCTCTTTTGTATGTATTTTACTTGCACTTTTATGGTCTTTGACCGAAATAAAGTTATCTAAAAAAAAAAAAAAAGATTCAATGTAAGAGAACTTAAAATAACATTCAAGGATGGCTACAGAAAGGCTCAGATACACAGCTCCTTTATATCCATTAAAACACCCTTACTCTTACCAATCTTCTCCCAGCAATATGGTGTGTGGGGTTGTATAACAGTGAGAAGCTTCTCTGTCTCATGGTGGTTCCAGAAGGCAATACAGGAAGCTGACAAGAAGATAAAAAGGATTTCAGACAAGATTAAGGCCAAGCCCAGCCTTCAGTAATGAGACCCACACTTCCTCTATACCCACAAATAAACACCCTTAACTTTGTTTGTCAGAATATAACAATTTTAATATTGCGCTACCATATTATTGTAGAAAAACTATTAACTAAAATATTGATAATTAAGTATATAAAAATTAATTTAGATGACTTATTATTATTCTAACACCTACACTCCTTAAAGATGTAGATATCACTACGGTACCTATACACGGAGTTATGTTCATATGGCACTTCTTTGTACAGGCCTGACCCTAGAAAGTGCTTGCATCTCTTCGGTATTTGGACAAAATATCGGAAACACAAATATTGTGGGACAGAATATCATGTCAAAAATATAGAGGACAAGAATATCATGTATGTCAGTTTCTAAAGGTAAGTAAAGTTTTGCTAGATATAACTCCTCATATATGTACCTTGACGATATATCTATAAATCTTCAAGGTACGTAGATCTGGAGTTAAGAATAGTAAATTTACATTTACCTAGTTGCACTTACCTACTCGATATTCTTGTCCTCGATATTTTTGACACAATAGTCTGTCCACACTCTATTTGTGTTTCTGATTTTGTCACTAATCAATCTCTTCAAATGTTCTTCCTGAAGTGACCTCTAATAGGAAGACTATCTTGTAAAATATGCATTGTAAATATTCCTCTATGTAAAGGATGGAGCAGTGGCTTTTGCTTCCTTGCTGAAAGAATATTTGAAGTTTATAAACTTTTGAAATACTCAACAAGACCCTCCAGGATTTTGCGTTTTGCAAAAAAGTTGCTAAATCTGCAGTTTTGTAAAAAGGCTGTTCTTTTTACAAAAGTGCCCACTACATTTGGGGAATGTGATCTGATGTATTTGTTTGAGTGAAGAGGCTGACAAAAGGTTGTGAAAACATAATTGAAAGGGTCGTGAAAACATAACTTACAGATATTTTCGACTCTCAATTCCCAACTTTTTGGAAATTAGGACATCTTGTGGACAGGGATGGTAATTGTTTTCAAAATTTCTCCATTATAAAGTTCAAAGGTGAACAGTAGGTCGTACTTTTTTAAAGAGAAAGGAATTAAAACGAAGGTAAAGTGAAATGAGCACGCGTCTCTGGAAGAGAGTTAATGTACTAGAAGTTAGGAAGTGGAGATTAAAGGCTCCAGGAGTGATTTGGGTGTCCTCAGGACAATTTACACTCCTCATTTAGTGGCCATAGCGAGTGAGGTTTATTTGGTTGGCCACCACTGAGCTGACTGCTCAGCATCATTAGTGTTGTGAGATTTGCATGAACCTGTGTGGAGTAATTTCTCGAAGAGATCAGTTTTTTGTAGTGTTGACATAAGTGCACTCATACGTTCATTCATTCTCACCCACAGCCAGGGCCAAAACACAGGCCCCCACAGCCCATGCGGTGCAGGAGGCCCCAGGCCTTCTGCCTTCCTCCATTCAGCCAAAGAGCAATTATTATTGGTTGGATAAGGGAGACTCAGGGGCCCTTCATCACATTCTGCAGGGGGCCCTTCATTTTGCGTTATGCCACTGACAGGTTATAACAAGGTGCAGTTAGTTGAATCTTTCTCATAAGTTCGTTTCAAGGAACTCTATTCCTCCAACAGCATGGAACCAGTATGGGGAGTATCTTCGTCCCCAGTGTAGCGGGCCTCTATGTACATCATCTCGAAACTCAAAGAATCCTCAATCAAGCAAACCCCTTTCTTCAACATATCAAACTTTGGAAGAGCTATATTGATGACATTTTACTAATTTGGGAAGGCAACCAGACTACAGCCAATGCTTTCCTATTATATATAAACCGGTGTAAAAACATACACTTGTTGTAAATAGATATAACCAAACTTTGAATAATTAACATGGTTAATGTCCGTGTTTTGTCACTTATTTTCATGATACTGTTCGTTTTGGGTGCTCGGACCGAGCATCTATTTACAACAAGTGTATGTTTTTACACCGGTTTATATATTTTAACTATTGACATGTTTCATAAGGTGTTGTGTAAATGACGCATATTTAATACAATCTAGGGAAGAGCGGGGTATTCTGAGTTACCAAGGGAGGCACGTCAGTTCAAACAGGGGAACAGTCAGGCAACATGACGGAGTTTAATAGTCAGAAAATTGAGGATTATGGGAGTTGAAGTTCAAACATGATTGTTTACACAATTGAATAATGACGTGGGAGTGGTCATGTGGTTATAAAGGCCCCTAGCACATGGGAGGGTGAAAAACCAGCATTAGAGGAGAAACGCGAGAAACGCTATGCACACGTTTGAATGGAAAACAGAGGTATGAAAGTTCCTGGATTTTTGCCTTAGTGTAATGGCAGTGTTTATAGTGGAATATCTTATTGGGCAGAGGATTATCTAAAAAATTCCCTAGAGTGTCATTGTAGATCAGGTTACTTGGTAGCACATTTCGAAAGTGTTCTTTTACGCTTTTAGAGGGAAAGCGTTGTTTATGGGACATTTAACATAACAGATATAGAAGGTGTTTAACATTGTCTGTTGAAATAACTTCACAGCATACTAATGACAATTCTTTTGATGTTTAACATTTTTAGAAAAGAACCCCTGACGAAGGGCCGGTCAGGCCCGAAATGCATTGGGTCAAGCTTTTTCACAGTTGCTAAATGTACTGGGAATTTCGACATGCTGTATTCAAGGCGCTTGAGCATAATGCACACATCTGAAAATTGAAATTACCTCGTTCTGCAACCTCAACTCACGAACAATAAAAATCATGGAACATTGATTAAATTGGCTTACGATGATTCTTTCATCTTACATGGCGAGATGCATCCTGGAACTGATATTACCCATATCAGCAATGGCTATGTTGTTTACCCAGCGCTTCAGGACGTAGCGCAAAGCAGGATTGCTCCCCCAAAGAGATTACCATTGATAAAAAGGAATAGAAACAAGGAGTGCGGGCCAAAGACTTTCTCTATAAATGTACTGTAAATAACATCCCTTCGATGTTACCCATGGGCCATTACCCATTACCCATGTGGGAATTGCAGCGTTTGCTGTTTCACTGAGACAACTAAAACAGTATCTTTTAACAATGGAATGATTGGGCAACTCTGAAAATTTACAATTTGCAATACATCTAGGGTGGTCTACCTGATTACTTGCTCTTGCAATTTGTACTACGTGGGCATGGCCACTCAAAAAGTCAGAAAAAGGATCTACAAACACTGCAGCAACTTACGATGCCAACGGATTACTATAAAAATCTAATCACACTATCTCGAACTAAAACACACACCCAGTGTTCTGAAATAGATAGTCCCGGAATGTATAAAAGACACAGACATTCTGGAAAGGAGACTCCTCGAAAAGGAACAGAGATGGATGTTCAAACTCAATACAGACACCCGGCGCCTCAACAATAACATCTCATGGGGCCAATTCCTCTAGAAGTGTAGCTCAACTTTTACCTTCCCTAAGCTATTGGTGTAAAATGAAGATACATAGAACCAAAGTAGAATTTTTTTAAAACATCTTACCTATAAGCTAATTTCTTCTTTGAGACCGTTGATGAAATATCCTCTATTTAGATCGATAAAGAAGTTTTTTTGTAACCTGGTAATAAGACTTTCACAAGGTTTTTTCGATTCAATTCCCACTCCCTCCCCCCGGAGTGTCTCCCCAACCATCCGCCCCCCTTTTTGTTTTGAAGATTTCTTTAATGCACAAAATCTCATTCCTTGACTATTTATCCACTGAGTCGTTTTCATGTTCTCGCAATGCTGGTAGCCAATTATTTATCCCAAGATGGCCTGTTTTGTAGCTTTTGAGAATATAGAAAAGCATATGAGCACTTAACTTTTCCAACATGGATCGGATTCTGATCCAAAGTTGACGGGCAGTTTTAAAGTAACACGAGCGGTATAGTGTTCTGCAATTCAAACACGTATGTGGAAGTCCTCCGCTACCTGCCGGCACAAAACACCCTTTCTGGAATGCACACCCGCAGGATGCGGTCCCTGGTGAGCCGATTCAGATGCAGTGGCAGAGGGCAGCCTTCACGAAGTGTAGCAGGTTAGCTCCCAGTTTGGGCACTAAAAGGATTTCTAATAGGACACTGCACAACAGGGTCAACAGCTCGAACAGACCCTGCCTCTTTTGTTTGGAAATACACGTTAAATGTTTCGACAACATTTTACCTCCTGTCTTTCAGGGTTTGACTACAGGCATCATCCTCCCAGGTGGGATCATGACGCCAGAAAACGGCGTTTAAAATGTATGTTTTTTTCGTATGTTTTTTCAGTGTGTTCAGCTTATTGTTAAGTATTTTCGTTAGTCATTTAGGCTAAAGGTTGTTCCTCACTACCTACAGTATAACCACTGATTTTTGTGCATTTTGGAAGCACAAATACACCTGGGTGTTTCGTATATTCACTGCTTTGAACATTATTTTGTGTCAGCCACAACTAATGTTTTGAAACTCTATCCTCTCCCTCATTTTTTTAGTAATGCAGTGACATTATCCTGGGAATAATATCATATGTAGGTTGTGTGATTTGCAGGGCTTGTAACTCGATGCGTTCCTATTTAGAAACTTTTAGAGATGTGGTACCGATAGGAACTAGGTTCCTTAGGTCCTGATGAAGAGCCAATAGGGGCAAGGCTCAAAACATGTTGACTAGATAATCAAGAAATAGATTCATTGATATCCATTTCCTTCTTTTTCTTTTTCCTTGATTTTAAATCTTACCGACTAGAGGTGGGAATACAAAAATGGTGACCTACTAGTCAGGTGTTTTTAAATTTGTTTAGCACCTGCACTCTACTCCCCTCCCACAACATTGTTTTCATCATAGACAAAAACCAAAAAAGTACTTCCTACGTATTCCGTCTGGTTGAAGCACGCCTCAATCCGCAGCAGATCGGGAAGAACCCCAATGATAAAGCATGCCACCAAGGAGCAACCTTGGTGGGTGAGGGGTCTTTAAGAAAAACAGGGGTTTTCTCTTATTGTGGAGGGTATGTCCATTGCTATCCTTTCTGAATTTACTGGGTTCTTTGTTTTGCTAAAATTGTATAATTAAGGGTGGCAAATATAGTTATTCCTCTTCCTCCCTCTCTACTTTTAGGTTTAAAGTATTTTATTGAGCATTCACAAAAGGGAAAGAAAAACAATCAGTCGACACAAAGGAGCAAAGCATCCGATACAATCATATAATAGCGCACCAGCGCGTTAGGGTCCTGTAAAGAGTAGTGTACATCCAGATGTGATGGCTGGTGCGTATGCTACAACAAGGCGCTCCAAAGTGAACAAACCCCCCCAACTTCCCCTCCTCCCCAAACCCAACCATGACCCCTCCCTCCTGCCCCGTCCAGTGCCTCAGAACAACACCCGCCCTCCTCCCCTAAACCGCTCCTCCCTCCCCAGTGCTCTCTTGTCTAGGCTCGTTGGCCATCCGAATCTGCTAATGTAGTCAACCTCAACAGGCGGAGATATCTGGGGCATGTAAGCTCTGTAAATTCCCCTACAAGCAATGAATGAAACGGTTGCCACAGTTCATTAAATTGCTCCACCTCTCCCGCCACCATGAGCGATAATTTTTCCATTCCCAGGACATGCCATAATCTATGCAACCACCCTGTGGTGGAGGGGAGTGTGGTAGTGCGCCAATGAATAAGTATATTTTGTACAGCAGAACCCAATGCTATCGCAATTTGCCTCCCTCTACGAGACCTCAGAGGATACATCAGTCCGTTGGGTAAGCCCAGCAGGACATATGCTGGAAAGCGGGGCAATTCAATCTCAAAGTTGGAGTCGATCATATCTAGTACATCTTTCCAGTAAGGGGATAGCATCGGGCATTCCCATAAAACATGAGTGAGGGTGCCCAATTGCCCGCATGCTCGCCAGCAGGTGGTGTCGATGTTGCGATTCATCTCATGTAATCTCTGAGGCGTGTAATACCAGTATGTGGACACTTTTGTAAATGTTTACGTAAGCCCAGTGTGATATGCGGAGTGTCGAGCCCTATAGGCAATGCTGTCCCATTCCTTACGGCTTAAGGATCTCCCCAGTTCTCTTTCCCATCGTTCCCTACCCGGGTTATAGAGGTCAAAAGGGGAGGGCTGCAAGAATTTGTACAAGTCCGAAATGAGTTGCTTGTCTGAGGTGCGTGTTATAAGCCATTTCTCATATGGAAGGAGCTTCCGATCTGCCGACTCCTGTGTCTGTGGCTGCAGCGCCCAATGGCGCACCTGCATATAGCGCAACCTTTCCACCTCCGGCAACTGATATTCTTTCCTGAACTCTGGGAACGGAATAATGCCATCCGGGCCATATAGATGAAAAAGTGCTCTGCATCCCGCAGCCCGCCAGCGTGCAAAAGCCCCCGGTTCTGTGCCAGGGTGAAACTCTGGGTTATCGATCAATGGCGTGAACGGAGAGGGGAAGGTGGTAAGTGTATGAGTCAAGTTCGTGGCATCCCACACCCTCATGGGAACCCGTGTGATGTAAGATGCATATAAATTGGGAGGGCGATGTGTCCGCCGCAAAAAGGGCACTTCCTGCAGGGTCCGGCCCGCCACTGCCTGGTCTTGAAAAAGCCAGTGTTTGTCGGTCTCCCATTTGCTCCACTCTACCAGATACCTTAGCTGTGCCGCCTGAAAATATTTACGGAGGTCCGGTATTCCTAGTCCCCCCGCTTCAGGTGCCAGGGTAGCCAAGGCCCTCTTGAGTCTAGGTTTACGGCCCTGCCATATGAATCGTGCAATGTCCGCCTGAGTCTGCAGCAGCCATCCTTTCGGGGGCTGCAGCGGCAGGGCACGAAACAGGTAGAGCGCCTGCGGTAAGATGGTCATTTTCACCGTGGCAATTCTGCCTAGCCAGGACAATGTGCCCCTGCTCCAGCGGCCCAGTTCCTCCTTAATTTTAGAACCTAGGGCAGTGTAGTTAGCAGTCACCATAGCGGGTAGCGTGGGTGCCAGAAGAATGCCCAGGTAGGGCACCAGGTCTTTCGACCAGTGCATGGGAAACCGCCTCTGCAAGTCAGTCCTGGTGGCCATGGTGAGCGAGACGTCAAGGGCCGCCGATTTCACCATATTCATCTTGAAGCCCGCTATGGCAGCAAAGGCTTCCATCTCATCGATGCATGCAGGGAGCGCCCTCCCCGGATCCGCTAATGTCAGAATAATATCATCTGCGTACAGACTGATAGTGTGGGTGTACTCCCCCATCTTAATTCCCAGCGCTTTGGGATTCTGACGTATCCTCTGGGCCAGGGGTTCCATATAGAGTGCGAATAGAAGCGGGGATAACGGACACCCCTGTCTAGTACCCCTTTCTATCGCGAACTGTTGGGAGCTGCAGCCATTAACCCGTACCACTGCTGATGGAAACTTGTAGAAGTTAAACACCAGAGTGCGAAATTTCTCGCCAATACCTACTTTCGCTAGAACTTTCTCTAGATATGGCCAGTGCACCCTGTCAAAGGCTTTCTCCGCATCAACTGCTAGCAACATCCTTTCCCCGGGTATCCTGGAGGCTTTCTCCAGTACATGGACCACCCTCTTGGTGTTATCCACCGTTTGCCTCCCCGGAACGAACCCGGCTGGATCCGATTCCACTAGTCCCGGAAGGTGAAGCGCCAGACGGGCCGCCAGGATCCCCGAATACAACTTAAGGTCAATATTCAAGAGAGAGATTGGCCTGTAGGAGCCACATTGCGTCCGATCCTTCCCCGGTTTAGGAATAACCGAGACCGTTGCCCTAAGCAAATCCGGAGGGATAGTTCCAGGAACGGAGAAGGAATTAAATAGGCGCGTGAGGATCGGGGCCAACGTAGGGCAGAAAGTTTTATAGAAAAGGGAAGTATAACCGCCAGGGCCCGGGGCCTTCCCATGTTTAAGCCTGGAGATGGCCGTAATTACTTCCTCCACCCGAATGTCCCTTTCGAGCTATTCTGCTTGCTCCGGAGTGAGGGAGGGAAGGTCAACCGAGGCCAGGTAGCTCTCCTCTGCTTGTGATGACGGGGGTTCGCCCTTGTAGAGGTCAGCATAAAATCGGCGGAAGCCTTCAGCTATTTGGTCGTCTTCCGTTACTGACCCCCCAGTGGGTGTTGATAGCTCCTTCACTAAGTGCTTCTGATGTGCTTCCCTAAGTTTGTGTGCCAGGAGTTTCCCGCACTTGTCCCCATCTGTATAATATGCATGCTTCAAGCGCAATGCAGCATATTCCGCCCTGTCCATATCTAAGGCTGCCAAAAGCTTCCTCGCAGCCTTAAGCTGCTTCCAGATTCTGGGAGCCCCCGTCCTCTGGTGAACCTGCTCCAATTCTCGTACCTTGCCAGTGAGTTCCTCACGCTTCTTTTGACGCTCCCTATTCTCAGCGGAGGAGATGGCAATAAATTCCCCCTCGGAGCACCACTTTCCGCGCCGCCCATTGCGTTGCCAGGGTAGTGTCACCGTTATCATTGTGCTCCTGGTATTCCCGAATTGAGTCTTGAATATGCTTTACCACCGTCTGTTTGTGCCGCAAGGTATCCCTGAGGCGCCACACCCCACGCTTCGGTGACATCGATGGCAATTGAAACGTTCCCGTAACCGGGGCGTGGTCCGATAGAGAGAGAACCCCTATCGTTGACGCTATGGCTAAGTCGCGGACCGGTTTTGAGACCAAGATATGGTCGAGACGTGCGTAGGTCTTATGGGCGTGTGAATAATAGGAATAATCCCGGGTGGTGGGGTGTAAGCAACGCCAAAGGTCATGGAGATCCGAGTCCCCTAGTTGGCGTTTGCCCGTCTGCGAGATCTCCCCAGTCTGCGGGCGCCGTTGCACCGACCTATCCAGGGAAGAGTCGAAGACCATATTCAGACCCCCCTATGATTACGTGTCTATCTGGTGTGGCGGTGATATCCACCACAACCGAGTGTAGGAATCATTCTTGGTGTTCATTGGGGCTATACATTGATCCAATAGTGAAAATCAGTCCCCCGTACTTGACCCTATAAGCCAGGAGTTTACCCTTCTGCTCAGCAAACTTATGGAGGATCTCTCCCTTAAACGTTTTGGATACCAAAATTGCAACCCCAGCGGTCTTAGTGGTATTGCAGGAGAAGAGTTGCGTGGGAAACTTATGGGAGCGCATCCTTTGGCAGTCTTTGGCTAGGAGATGAGTCTGCGTGGGTATTCTCCAATAAGGAAAGTACTGCCCTTCTCTTGACAGGATTATTTAATCCCTTCACATTGAGGGTAACTACTGTGAAAGCCGTCATCTGTGTGGGTAAAACCAAGGTAGAAGCAGTGTGTCACGGTCTAAGAGAGGTGGGTGCGGTGTAGACAATGTATAGAAGCACAGCAAGGCTGTGATGAGTGGCATAGTTGCACTGGACGGGCCCCGTGACTCCCCCCCAACCCCCCCCAAACGTCCCCCAAGCTGCCCATCCTCCCCCTCCCCTTTCCCCAAACACCCTCCACACCCCAACAAACCCTTCATGCAAACAACCAAGTGCCCTCCTCCCACACCCCCCAACAAACCCCTGAAGTCCAAACAAATGTTAGTCCCAGTCATGCCCTCGGGCAAGCCTGTGGTGAGTTACCAATGTGGACGTCCGGCCACTTACCCCCTTTCCCTCTTCCCCCCCACCCTTCCACCCTCCAAGACCCGAACCTGCTACTCCAGTAAGGCTGTGGTGTTCTCCCCCCGGAGCGTCATTATGCTGTAAGAGCCACATCACCGTTGGAGGCGTTGCTTCTGGCCGCCTCAGAGACTGCATCCGCCATGTTGGCTCTAATGGTGGGCGAGTCCGGCCTTCTGGGGTTGGCCGACCCTCGTCTCCGTGACACCCTCTGCCATCCGTCTCTGGGGCCGCGCCTTCGGGTCGGCGTGTTCGTGTCTTCCTCCTCCGCCGTGATCCCCAGAACCTCACAGGTTTCCTGAAGCGATCTAAGTTGATGCATCGTGCCATTCCATCTAAAGATGAGGCGGAAGGGGTGGGCCCAGGCATAGGGTGTTTCGTGCTCTCTCAGAAAGTCCTTGGCGATCTTGAATGATTTCCGTTTTTGCAAAGTAATGGCGGACAAGTCCTGATACAGTCCCACAGAATGGCCACCGAAAGTGAACAAAGATTGTTTCCGGGCCTCAGTCATGATGCGTTCCTTTAGTGGGAAGTCCGGAAGGAAGGCCAAAATGTCTGGGGTGGGTGCTGATGCTCGTCGTGGCGGGCCCACTCGGTGCGCTCTATCAATCCTGACCGGGAATTCAGGCGGTTCACCCAGGATAGCTCGGAACAAGTCTCCCAGGTAGCCAGCTATATCTGTGCCTTCATCCGAGGACGGAACCCCCCGGACTCGAATATTGTTTCGCCGAGAGCCGTTCTCAAGGTCCTCATTGTGCATTTGCAGATCTAAGTGCTGTTCTCTGAGGCGCAACACCTCCTGTTGCAATAGGACTAACTCCTCATCAATACAGTGATTCGTGCCCTCCACCGTGGCCACTCGCTCCCCGATCTCTTCCACCTCTCTGCGCACCTCCCGAACCTCGCCCGCCACTTCCTGTTTCAGTGTCTGAAAATCATCTCTGAGGGTGCCGAACAGCGACTCAAGGAACGATCTGGTGACCGGTGGTTCCCCTCCATTCGAACTCTGCGATCCTCCGGCCGGGCTTGCTGATAGCGGCCCCCTATCTTCTCTTTGCTGGGATCTGCTGAGCATGTCAGGGAGAGTGCGTTCTCCCCGCTTGGCGCCTCTGCCCGACGCCATCTTGGATTGAGTGCGGGCCAGGTCTCCCGTCCCCTTCTACTCGATGTGTCTCTGTCCGCCGTTGGTATCCTAGGGCAGACAAGGGACTGGCGATCGTCACCGGCAACTGCACCAAGCACCGTCTGGGGATAGCACCTCTGGGTCCGTTACGCTAGGTTCCAGACGTGGTCGCTATGACGAGATGCGCACTCCTCCTATAGGCCTCGCCGGTTTCCGTCTGTCGCGGCCTCCACTAGGCCCGGATGGTATCACCTGCGATTGTCTCCTCTTTCTGCCTCCGATCGCTCCCGAAGGGAGAGACGTTGTGGATCCCTCGGGGAATGTGCAGGACTCTCCAGCCACAGCTGCCAACGGAGGCCTCTCAGGGCGAGTCTGCTATCTTCCACCTCCGGCCAGGTTCGTCGTGCGTCGGCCGAGAATCGCTCCGGGTCCGACCATACAAGCTGTGGGGCCACCAAGGACTCCGGTTTTGCTGTGGGCCTCGGCGTTCACTGAGCTGTGGAGTCTCGCCACTGGAGGGAAGGCTCCGCGCGAGGCCCCGGTCCCACACCCTTGCTGCTTCGATGCTCTCCCGGTGGGCGGTTAGACGCGTAGGCTTGGACTCACGCGCCTCACCCTGCTGCTCCCATGGGGCCAATTCGGTGGTCCCCCCAGGCACCCAAGACCTCCCGGTCGAGGCGCCGCAGTATCTCCTCCGGCTGCTCACTCCAAGCGGCAATGGGCGCGGCGTGCGTCCGGCCGACGTGCTCTGGGGTCGGCCTCCTCCTCTTCGCGCTTCCCGGGCCGGACCTCCAACACTGTCCGACGGGCTATCCTGAGACTAAACGAAGGCTAGGACTCGACCAGCGTCGTCTCTGCAGGTTCCTCCGCTTCTCCCCTGCGGTTAAGCTCCGGAGGGGGGAGAAAAGGCTATATTTCAGGGCTCGGGACTAGTCGGGTCGGGGAGCTGCGAGAAGAAGCGTCCTTTCACTCCGCCATCTTGGCCACGGCCCCCTCTCTACTTTTGATAGATTCCTTATTATCACATCTAAAAATGGAGCAGAATTCAGTACTTACCGGTTGCAATCTAGGGCCCACAACCCATGGGGCAAACGACGGGCCAAGGGGGGTATTATTATATGCAGAATAACAAAATAAGGTGCTGCAAAAATGCTGCAAAATGTGCCCATTTGTGCCAAACAATTTCCATGATTGTGCCACAAAATTTGCCAATCCATGCCTGAATATCTTGGAGGGGTCTGCTCACCTAAGGCATATGATGGATGACTAACCAAAGAACAATGTCCAGATTTTAATCCCATAGGTTTCTAGTCTGTTTAGAGCACTATCTTATTTGAATGCAATAATAACAATTCTCCATTTCAGTCATGCCTAATATTGCTCTTGTTTTACTTGTCTTATACTTTTCACACTCTTCATGCCAGACAACTATAGTTCAAAGAACCGTGGCCCTGCGATGAGAGACAATAGAGTTAGAGACAATGTATGGCCAAAATAGAAGCCATTTACTCCATTGAACATTTTGCTCTCTTGATCTGTGCCACAATCCCTCACATATCACAGCTTACTGGCACCTGGCGCATGATTGGATTGGAAATTAAAAGCTGCACAGGCAAATATTTTCAGACTAGCCCGGTTCCCCTCCTCGTCTCTCTTTCCTTTATCTCCATTTTTTTGTGTTCTCTGTACCCACCCACTCTAATTTCTCTCCAAAGTCTTTCCATCTGTGCTCTTTCCATAACCTTCATCTCTTTTCCTTTTCTCTTTCTCTGCTAATGACCCCTCTATAAATGCTGAAATAGACCCTGAGGAGCTAAAGAGGGAAAGGCAACGTGGCCTTTCTAAGACTGGTCTCCAGTGGCTCTAGCTCCTGTGTATATATATATATATATATATATATATAGTAGTTATAGTTAGGATCTACTTTCCATAGGAACTCCGCAACATTCTATTGGGAATAACTTTGGCGCCGGTGGACGAATCTTCGCAAATTTCTCAAAGTTCGTGGCCCGCTCCACTCCGGTCCTTCCCTGAAAGTTTGGGGGGGATTCGTCAAGCGGGTGCCGAGATAAAAGGGGGGTCCCAAAACGAGTTTTCCCCATGTTAATTTCCATAGGGCGGTCGAACTCACTTTTAGCCCGAATGGTTGAATGGTTTTTGAGTAAATTAGGTTAAAAAAATATACATATCTATGGCAGCGCCCGGGTAAGCGCACCGGGGAGCGCTCCGGGCGCGCCACGTGAGGTGCGCACGGAAAGCTGATTGGCTCTCGGGTGTCTGTAAACATTCGAAACAGTCCGGAGCGGCCGCCAACTTGTGTCTCGGTAGAATCGAGACACAAGAGGTGGGAAAAACAAAGGGGGAAATGACCATAAGGGGGAAGAGTAGATCCCCCTTGACCCCCTAGGTTTGATGTGGGGGCTATAAAAGGGTCCCGCGGGGCAAAAAAAAAATTGTTTTTTTTGATTTGCGCGGGGGGAGTGCCCAGTACGCGCACCGGGGAGCGTACCATGGGGAAAAAAGAATGATAGAGTTTTAAAAAAAATTAGCCTTTTTTTAGAAATTGGAGGTAGTTCTAAAAATAACTTTTTTTCTTCTTTTTGTTGTTTTATATTTTTTTTATGTTTTTTGAACATTTTGTAATTTTTTTGGCTTTTATGAACTATTTTGTATTTTTTTTGGTATTTTTTATGGGGAGAAACAAAAAACAGGGAATTCAAAATGGCTCAACAGGAGCAAAAAAAAAACATTTGTGGTTGTCACCAGAAAGGAGGATCAGCTTTATGCTTTGTTCACCATATGAGATGGTCTTTCCACAAAAAATACAGGTGACCCTAAATTCTCCAAACCGTGGTTGAATGCAAGGGATTGTCTCCCTTGTTTCTGGTCCCGATGGAGTGGGTTGATTTTGTTTGGAGGTGCTGGGTGTAGATTGGGGAAGGTTGCTGGCCAGTTCTCTCATTTCTGCAGCAGAATAGTTGATAGGATGCTTGCGCTGCATGTGCCTTATCATGGTATTGTTCCCAAATGAATATTTTTTATTTGGGTTACCCCTTGAGAGTTCCATGCCACAGATAAGGCAAGTCACCTTTGCTGCATTGACTTTCTTTTTTCCTTCAGGGATGGAAAAAAACTCCCATACAATATGTGGCTTGGGTTGGTATGGGGTATTAGTTTCTTGCAGCCACCTCGTCCTCCTCCCCTCCTCTTCTTCTTCCTCCTCCTCCTCTTCTTCATTTCCACCACTGTAGTGTTGTGGTGGGCCTCTTGGTGGTGGTGGCTGAGATGCTCCTGCTGCTGCTGCTACTGAAGCCCTTTTATAATAGTTCAAAAGGTACAGAGAGGTACAAACAGGTCTTCCTCAGTCAAAAGTCAGAATAAGGAAAAAAGGTGGGGGCTTTCATCATTTGGAAAAAAAACTGTCCTGAACCAATGAAAAGTGTTATTTTCAGGTCACTAGACCAGGGGCTTCATCATTATGAAACCAAAACTGTTATAAACCAATGAAAAGTTTATTTTCAGGTCACATGACCCGACGCGCTTACGCTACGTGCCCCCGGGTACGCCCCGGGGCGCCCCACGGGGCGCGTCGCGTAAGCGCGTCAGATGCTTATGTTACGTCGCTCGAGTGCTTCCGGGTGCTCTTACGCCGTGCGTATCACGCGAACGCGGCTACGCGATACGTCACAATCATGTTTTCGTTCGCGATATTGGCGCTAACGGGACGCTTCCCCGGGGCGCTTCAAAATACTACACTTTCCGGGGCGCTCACCGGGGCGTGCACCGGGAGCTCTCCGAGGCAAAAAAAATAAAAAAATAAAACAATATACATAAAAACATTGTTTACCATACATATACAATATAGCTATAGAAATTTGCTATGAAAAAACCTTTGAAATTCACTGAAAAACCATAGGTTTGACACCAGTTATATATATATATATATTCACTGAAAAAACCATAGGTTTCACACCAGTTATAGTTAGGGATTAGCATTTAAAAAACCTATGAAATTCACTGAAAAAACCATAGGTTTCACACCAGTTATAGTTAGGGATTAGCATTTAAAAAACCTATTAAATTCACTGAAAAAACCATAAGTTTCACACCAGTTATAGTTAGCTGGAAATTTTACTGACATAAAAGCATTGAAATTCCACGTTATAGTTAGTTGGACTCACTATAACTTGCGCGCCTGCAATGCACTGCTGATGACGTCACATATTACATCACTCATGACATGGTCAGTGACATCACTCATGACATCACTGATGACACCATCCAGTGAATGTGTGTCTTTCTGAAAAATAAATATGTTTTCTATATGTATATGAAAAAGGTCGATGTAAGAATAAATGTTTAAGTAAGTGTCTAAATGGATGTTTAAAAAAAATTGATTGGTTAACTGGCTTATTAAGTGTATCCTAGTGAATACATATATTAGCGAGTAACTTTTAAATATTGAAATGTATGTATGTCGGTATCAGTGTTTCACTTTGTGTATAAGTGGCTGCATGGGTTGGTGACTGACTCACTCTTTGTATGTGTTTTGAACACAGCATATGTACAGGACTGTATGGATGGATGAGTGTGTATATGTGTGTGTTAGTGAGTAAACGACTGTCTCACTATTGTCTTTATCAGTAACGACATATGTTTTAATCTAGTATATGTGAGTATTGATATATATAAGAGAGTATATGTGGAAGTGAGAGATTGTAAGAGTTCCTGTTTAAATAAGTATGTGTTTCTATAAGTGATTGTTTAAGAGAGTAAGTATGTGTACGTTTCCTTAGAAGTAAAGTGGTAGTGTGTGTATAGCTGTATATGCAAATAAATGGATGTTCAATAGTTTATTTGCATGTGTGAATATGTGTGTGAGTAACTTTTGGATGACTGTTGGTGTGTAACAGGATGTATAGGTGTTTCACTACATATGATGAGTGAATATATGTATGAGTGACTATATAGAACTGTTGGTGAATGAGTGGATGTGTATTAGATGGTGGTATTACTGAATTGGTTGTTGTAACTGGTATGGGTATCTCCACTTTTTTGAAAATGTTAGTTACTATTTTTGAATATGTGTTTCAAGGGTTACTTTACAGTGAAAGGAGGTCTGTCACTCTGTCACAAGGATGGTGTCATCAGTGATGTCATGAGTGATGTCACTGACCATGTCATGAGTGATGTAATATGTGACGTCATCAGCAGTGCATTGCAGGCGCGCAAGTTATAGTGAGTCCAACTACTATAACGTGGAATTTCAATGGTTTTATGTCAGTAAAATTTCCAGCTAACCATAACTGGTGTGAAACCTATGGTTTTTTCAGTGAATTTAATAGGTTTTTTAAATGCTAATCCCTAACCATAACTGGTGTGAAACCTATGGTTTTTTCAGTGAATATATATATATATATATATATATGCACTCCAACTTGCCTCCAAATGCGCGTGCAGCTCAGACAGGTATGTGGACCACAAAATCAAAATCAAAACGCCAGAGCCAGTCTTGGAATATTATCGTGTTTTATTCCATTTCATGATGAAAGGATGCAAGCCTCGTCAAACGCGTTTCAGGCACCGGCTGTGCCCTTGCTCACTGACCTATATATATATATATATATATATATATATATATATATCGTTTTAGAAACTCTTTAGAACAAGGGACGCCACACTCTTTCTGGCTATTTCAAAGAAGTCAATTTTATGATTTATGATTTAATAAATTTTTGATTAGAAAAATGTCCAAACTACTGGTGAAGACCTTGATAAAAGTTAACCTTTCATAAACTACGATGCCCACAATGCTTCATAATGGTAATAGTGGCGACATAGTATAAATATCAAGAAACAAATGTAGGACTTGTTAAACTACCGTGAACAGTGACTGTTCAAGTCCGAAACGCGTAGGAGGGTCTTGAAGAAGCTGGGTCAATAAAATTGACTTCTTTGAAATATCCAGAAAGAGTGCGGCGTCCTTTGTTCTAAAGGCTTGCTAAAATGATTTTTTGCAGGTTCTGCTCCCAAGCCCGCCGCCGGCACCAGCTAACTGTTGCTCCCCCTGAAAGGGACATTTTGCTGTATTCATATACAACAGGTATGAAGAATCAGCAAGGGGGAGTTACCATGCAGGACTACTAATACTGAGTTGTTGAGAAGGGACTATTTTTAGCAAATGACTCTCTGCGGTATGGGGCGCTGAAGAAGACTTAGGGTCGAAATGCATTCGCCAGTACTGCAAATTGCTTCCTAATAAACGTGGTTTATTCCTGGAATCCCCCTCTGGCCTCTGTTTCCTCTACTTGTGGAGGGAAGTTACTGCATATTTTCTGCGCCAACCAGCGACGCAGTCCAGATGGCCCTGCCTCATAAAGTGACTCGGACTCAAGCCGGTGACCGTTCGCTGCTCGCAGCGGATCTACGAACTCAGGGTATTGAGAAGTCCGATGTCCGCCATTTCATCTCCGGAGGCTCCGGTGGCGTGAGGTATTCATACCTCCATCAGGACGCTGTGCCGCATTATGTCTGTCCCTGCTAGATTTGCTCACCTGATTTTGAATGGCAGCGGTGGTCCGAGGGGACCCAGGGAGAGCCATGCAGAGTTTGGAAGTACTCGGAGGTTCCCGCGCCACCCTTCAGCAAAGTCCAGGCACTGTGTCAACACAACTCACAACCTCCACACCACCAACCAGGATGCATCGCATATTGCATACTGGGAGTTGGAGTTCCGGTATTCACCGCGACAGGCAACAGGTGTGAAGAATCATCAAGGGGGAGGTACCATGCAGGACTACTAATACTGAGTTGCTGAGAAGGGACTATTTTTAGCGAATGACTCTCTGCGGTATGGGGCGCTGAAAAATAATAACTTAACTCTGCAATAGTACTAGCCATCACTGATTTTGATGTAACTTTAAGGAAACTAAGTTTTCAGTTGTATACAGCACAAACGTGGAGCGCTTTACCTGAGTACCAGTTACATTACACAAGGACCTATTCATTTGTTGAATCAGAGGATATTGTGCCAACATCAGGCTCGAACCCACTTTCTCAGCTCTAAAGTCGGCAGCTCTAGACTTACGCCACAACCTCACCCACAAGATCAGTAGCATTTTCAATATCATATACAACAAAGTCATAGTTGTTGGTAATTTATCTTATGCAATATACAACCATTGACAATGTCAATAGTCCTGGCTTGTTGTAGGTGTAATGCTACTTGTTGTGTTATATATCTTGATGAATGGACAGGAGCAGCAAAATACCAGTGGGGCAGCACACTATGCTGAGCACAGATTTTTATCTTAAGTTTTTTAAGCCATGCCCTTAATTACGGCAATCACGCCTCTGTGAGAGACCCCCCAGCTTTTTCATCCCACTTAAAGCCCTGTTCACACCTATTCTATTACTTTTTCTGTTTGCGCACGGCACACCTACTGAAAGGAAAAGAGCGTCCTCTCTGTAGTAGAATCATAGGAGGGTTATTATATCTAAGGCACTATGCTTCATTATCTTTTAAACTTTTGATTCATATGCAATTGTAATGTTTTCCAAAAGAACATCTTTAACAGTGCTTCAAATGGTGGTGGTATTATTAGAGATCACAAGTCAATGACAACCCAGGCACATTAGGGTGCACTAGAACGTTTTGCTTGATCTTTCTCAAAATAGACAGCCATTTTGACATTGTAGATAAGGTATCCTTTCACAAGTACATGCACTGTCTCTATCAAGAGGACTGTACGTGTCAATCACAGGCCAAAAGAGAGAACTTTCAATTAATTCTCTGTGACCAATCTAGATCTGAGAAATCCTCTTGAGTGCTTAGGAGCCTGGTTTTCCTAATATACATTCTGTAGATTTATGGAACAAATATCCTCTCTTGATGGTAAAATGGACCTCAGAGTCACCATCACCAATAGCTGCTGTTTGATTAATCTGTTCTATTCTACATCCATTTCGGTGAAGATGTGAGGAATAAGGTGTGGTAGATGAGAGAGGATTTGGAGAGGGATAACTGTACCTTACATCCAAAAATGACGAGAAAAAACAGGAAAAGGTAGTAGTTGGCTAACAAGGAGCAGTGGGAGGCATGGCCTAAGTATGAAGCACGCCTATATGGTTCGGGAAGGATCAATGTGACATCTGCAGGGAATGTGCTAGTAGATAGGAGGATGATCTGGGAAAAAGAATGTTTTTTAAATTTGAATTTGATTTGATAATAAAAAGGCATCAAAGCCATGTTGAGGACGCATGCAAATGATAACTTTGGAAACTAGGGTCTTTTGTTATGAAGCTTAACCCAGGGACTAAGGATGACATTGAGCGTATAGTGGGTCTACTAGCAGAGGACAATCGTGACAGTTTGTTAATTACTCGCATCCCCCATTCACTCACACCCCCTTTCCACTTACCCTTTCAGGTTGGCCACCATAAGGTACAAGACATCTATTTTGGATTTTATCCTGTGCAGATCCCAGCGGCTTCTGTGAGGATACCAAAAGAGGGCATCAGTCAATCATTCAACACTGGCGGATCCAATCGAGGGACCACCATATACCACACTCCCTTCCGGAAGACAGAAAATGTATCTCTAATACTTGTTCTAGAGTCCCGTGGATGCTCTACCTGAGAAGTAAGTTCATCACAGACTATGGATATTCATCACAGTCATTAGGAATGATACATTTAATAGCAATGTTTATTTTTCCAGCCCATCTGAACATAGTTTTGTTAAGGAAGCTAAACGAACAATGATATAGCCTTTAGGTTTGGCTTGCATTTTGAATCCTGACTAAAATATTTTTTAAAAGCCTGCTTTGATATACAATGGATTTATGTGATAAAGAATTCAATGTATCATGAGTTCAGTTGGGGCTGCTGTGCCAAGGTGGAGGAGTGCCACCCCACTGCTTTTAAAAGCAGTGTGACTAAAGGAAAAATAAAATTATAATAACTGAATGTTATTATCATTTTATTTGTTCCAGCTGCTTTGCGAGCGGGTGGTCGGGCCTGCTCTGCTGTCAGAGCATGGCACAGGAGGAGTGGTGGGCACACTGAAGGGTGCATGATGCTTTGGCTGGCATTCTGGGGCTGGTCGAAACTGTCATGCGCACTTTCCATGTTTTACGTCCAGGCTGCATTACAGCCTGGACGGAGAACATTCCCAGGCCACCAGTCCCTGTCTGAGTGCCGAACCACGGCACTCAGACCAATCGCAACTCTGCATTGCAGCATTATGATTGGTCAGGGGAGCCTGGGTGCTTACCAATCACAATGCTGCAATGATGCATTGTCATTGGTCAGGGAAGCCTGGGTGTGCTTCCTGGTTCCTGTTCCAACAGACAGATACGGAGCAGAGACGTGGGATGCGGCGATAAGGTTACTGGTTTTTATTGACTTTTTTTACATTCCCCTTCCTTCTTCCCCCGATCCATGCCGGCTGCCACTGCATGATATAGTGCATGTTTGAGATGTAAAACACTCAACACTGCATAGGAAGCAGAATAATACACTAACAACTATACTCTGAGGTGTAAGAGAAGTACTCTATTGGGTGAAGCCAACATCTACCCTATGTATATTTTGAAGAATTGGTAATAATAGGTACTACAAACAGCCGCAGTTTCAACCCTTCCCTAATAAAAAAGAGCTTGCTCCAAGCAGCCAATTTAAAGTGCTGAAAGCAAATCAAGGGAGATAAACATGTGAGAGTCAAGCAGTTTTACAGATGTGTAAAAATTCAAACAAATGCAGATAAAAATGTCTAAGAAAAATACGGTATCTGAAGAGGGCCAGTAAACAGAGCTTTGTGTTGTCCATCATAAATCAAACCACAACAGAAATGTGGCAGTGGCAACACTTAGGCAGCATTGGGAAACAATGGCCTTGTGCAGTAAGCAGCATGTAACAATGCAGGACCAGTATGAAGAGCCACATCAGAGAATAGGGCTTTGGGGGGCTTCCAGAGCACACTGGACTGGTTAGGCTCCATTGGGCTGGCATTGGGCTCGTTGGGCTTCGGCTGGGCTAGTTTTGGGCTTGGCAACCAGAGCCCAATGGGCTGGTTGGGCTCCATTGGGCTTGCTTTCGGCTTGTTGGCTTGGACTGGGGTAGTTATGGGCTTGGGGGTTTTATAACCGGTCATCTTGTGTCACAAGCCACCATTTTGGTGTTTGTGACACCACAGTCGGTCAGGGAGGACACTGGACAGTTTATCTTTGTCCCGCCCTCCCTCCCTAGGGAACGAATTTCCAGGCTGGTTTTTGCGGGGTTTGTTGTTGGATAGCTCATTACTTTTTGAGCTAGGTAGTTTTCTTGGGAGCAGCTGCATCGGGGGTGGGGGATTTCGTATTGGTGTTGTCGCTGGAACAAGTGCTGGATTGGTGCACTATGTTTCTTTGGGGCGTTTTTCCTAGGTCAGTTGTGGTATAATGATGTATAGTTACAGTTATGAAAGAACATAAGAAGTTTACCTAGTTAGGTAGTTGTAGAAAGGTTAGGAAATTGCAAGTTGTGTTTATAATTGTTGCAAGGGGGGACATGTTTAGGGGAGGGGGTGGAGGGTAAAGTAGGAAGACATTATTTAGTGAGGTTTTGTTTTGTACGGCACAAGCCAAGGGAACTTGTATGTAAGGTGCACCTGTTTCCAATAAAGCAGCCTTTTTCACACCAACAAGCTAGTCTGTGGTCTGTGCTGCCCCCCTTTTTGGCCCAAACAGCATTATTGGAGAGTGGCGAGTGTGAGAAGTATAATGGCTACATCACGTAGGCAATATATGACCCCATGAAGCATGCAGCAGTCATACCTATCAACACCCTGGGCCAGGTAGAACATGTGGTTTTTAAGCCCCCTAAATTGTAAGCTCCCATGAGTGTATGTCTCCTAAATGTCAATCCAATGTAATGTTATGTTACGTTTTGTTATATACTTTACTAAGCAAATAGGCACTACACAAATATGTTAACATTTTAAATACCATGTCATGTTTTTTAAGGGTTGTCATGTAACAGAATCCTACATGTTGGGAATCAAAGGAAAATCAACACTGTAGAACAACCGAGTCTTAAGTTGTTGCAGAAACCTTTGATGAGAGAAAGTTGTTCTAGAAATCTTTTCTAAGTGATGTGAGACGGAATCAAAAAGCAGGGACACCCAACATTGCCTCTTAAATGCAGAAGAGGAGGCGGAACCAAGGCTGAAAAGTCATATAGTCAGGCAGCATTTCCCTTGAGAAACCGTGGGGACAACCCACACACAGCTTTAGCTTTATGAACAACAAATACAAGTTTAACAAGCATTGGCAATGCAAAGAGGTCTGAGCACCATTTTCATTTTTTTTTTTTTCATAACAGTATTTATTAGAAGTTCAAGCAGATCAAGTGTACAGTCCTCCAAGAACAGGAGAACACATCAGCAGGCAAAATACAGTAGAATATACGTATAGCTCAAACTTCTGTCTAGCCCCCACCCGCCCCATTATCCCCCCCCACAACTGTAACATTTCCCACTACCCACCCCTTATCCCGCCCTAACCCGATGCACGTGATCACAATCAGCTGCAGTATACATAAGAAAACACGACTAAGTGTCTTGGAGCTATCCAGGCCCTGAGATCTCAATCAGTGGATAGACCATCTTCTGTTTCAGCGGGAGGTTCCAATGTCAGGTCTCTATAGTCCGCCCACCGCTTCCAGATCTTGTAATGTTTCCGAGGGCAGCCCCTGGCCTCAAACACCGGCAATTCCAGCCCCATGAGGAAGTCCAAGCCCGCCTTCCATGCGCAAAGTGGGGGGGCGCGGTCACTCTTCCAGGCCCTCGCCAGATCCCTCTTGGCTACAACAAGGCCTAATAGAAGGAGATGGCGCTTATAGATGTTCCCACCCACTTGATCTAGGACATGAAGAAGACCCAACCTAGGTGTACGAGGTAGGTCTCATTCCAGCACCTCAGATAGGCAGTCCCACACCCCACCCCAGAACCGGACCAGGCTCACACACGACCACACAGTATGCACCAACGTGCCTCTCTCGGCCCCGCAGCGCAGGCAGTCTGGGGAAGCAATAAGGCCCGCCCTCCACAGTCTCTCTCTGGTGTAATAAGCCCGATGCAAGTATTTATATTGTATGAATCGCAACCTCACTGCTATAGCCGTGCCTCGGGGGGACTCCAGCGCCTCCCGCCAGTCATCCTCATCCAACGGACCAACATCCACCTCCCAAGAGGCCTTCAACGACACCAGGGAAGAGGAGCAGTGAATGATCAGTGTTTGGTAGATTTTTGAGACTTTTTTATCCCCTAGGTCTCCCATGAAAAGCTTAGCTTCCACGGGGCTAAAGTCCGGAAGCTGGTCCAGCTCCACCAGACTCGGCGCCAGAGCATGACGAAGCTGTAGATATTTAAAAAACTGGGTCTTGGGCATGTCAAACTCAGCGCAGAGCGCTTCAAAGGATTTAAGGGTAGTCCCGGTAAGTACATGACCAAGCGACGTGATCCCTATGGACTCCCAGCCTCCAAACCCCTGCAATGAGGCCAGCGCAGGGAGCCGTCCGTTGTTCCACAGCGGAGTTTCGGCCGTCAGTCGTCCCCACCAGCCCATGCGACGCAGCGCCTGCCTCCAAATCAGGAAGACCACTTGCGTCACATGTGGCAGTATCTTCCGCCGCCCTGCCGAATACAAGAGTGTATGGAGCGTGGCATCACCCATCAGAAAATGTTCTAGGGCATACGCTGGATCGTCACGGCCACCGTACCACCACTCATTCAAGACTAACAAGTGAGAGGCTTGGTAGTACGACAAGATATCGGACGTCGCGAGACCACCACAGTACGTGGACAAAAAGCAGGTCCGCAGTGCTACCCTAGAAGCACCCCCAGCCCATAAAAACCGGCCTAGCAAGGAATTTACACGCCGGAACCACTGCGGGTCCACTCTGTACGGATGATTTTGCAGCTGGTAGAGCAGTCTAGGGAGGGCAACCATCTTAAAAATAGCAGATCTGCCATAGATATTAAGAGGCATGCGTGACCACGTTTTGACGTCGGATTGAACCCTGTCCCATACCGGCTGTATGTTACGCTCCCAAGCAATAGCGGCAGATTCCGACAGGAAGACTCCTAGATATTTCAGGCCACCAATCGCCACCTGTAGATCCGCTGCCCAAGGAGACACCTCGCGCCGGCCCCCCAGCATCCAGAGAGTCGATTTGCGCGGGTTGAGGTAGAGTCCCGAGACGTCACCGAAAATGCGTAATATCTCCAAAATACGCGGACCCGAACGATCAAGGTCCGTCAGAAAGAAAAGGACGTCATCTGCATACAGTGCGATCCTATCAGTGAGGCTCGCACTCCATACAAAGCCCCTAAGCTGCGCGTCTATGCGCACCCAGGCAGCCAGCGGCTCCATGACTAGCGCAAAGAGATACGGGGACAGGGGGCACCCTTGCCGGGTCCCCCTAGCAACCGGGAATCTCTCCGAGATGGCTCCCGAGACACGTACCGAGGCCGTGATGCCAGTGTACAACAGTTTGACATATGAGACAAAAACTGGACCCAAGTTGAGGCGCGGTAAGAGAGCAAAGAGGTAAGTCCAGCTGACAGAATCAAACGCTCTGTCAATGTCCGCCAGTAGGAGCGCCGCCCGCTCTTCAGTCGCCCCCATCGCACCCACCGCTACCTGCGCCCGTCTGATGTTGTGCCTTGTCGCTCTGCCCGGCATAAAGCCCGCCTGATCCGGGTGGACCAGATCCGCCACGTATGGGAGAAGACGATTCGCCAACGCCTTAGCCAACAATTTGGCTTCGAAATTAATGAGAGATATCGGGCGATACGACTCGTGTCTGTCAGGGGGCCTGCCCGGTTTCTGGAACACCACAATCTCAGCTTGACGCCAGTCCACCGGCAAGCAACCACACTCCCGAGCTGCCTCCAAAGCCTGCCGATAGCGTGGCCCCAGCTGCAAATGAAATTTTTTGTAAAATTCACTGGGAAAGCCACTTGGTCCGGGCGCCTTACCCGTGTTAAGTTGTCCCAGCGCGTCGCCCAGTTCCTCCGCCGACAGGGGAAGGTCTAGAGCTGCCCTGGCCTCATCTGATACCACCCGGGGGGGAAGGTCAGCTATGAATTTGTCAATTGCCTCCGGTGGGAGACAATCCCGTGAAGCGTATTGTACCTTATAGTAGTCGGCAAAACTCGCCGCAAGCACAGCAGGGTCCGTTATGGCAACCCCTTCCCCGTCCGTCAGGCCCGGCAGAGAGATCGGCTGCAGAGTTTGCTGACACAACCGGTGGAGCATAGTGCATGATTTGTCGCCCCATTGGTACACCCTACTCCGCGTGGCCAGCCAGGCTTGGCGAGCCTCGTCCAGTAGGATCGAAGCATATGTTTGCTGTGCCTGTAGGAGTAGCCTGAGCGCCACATCGCCTGCACCTCCTTTACACTGCCCCTCCAAAGCTCTCACCTGTGCCGTGGCTGCTACAGTGGCCTCCTGACGCTTCCGACGGGCGGCAGCACACCAGGCGATGTCCACCCCACGCAGCGTGGGCTTCATGGCTTCCCAGACCGTCACACTATCCATGCCCTCTGTCGAATTCTCCCTCCAATACTGGGTAATCGCTCCGCGCATGTGTGTCGTATAATCTGCCCGTTGGAGATGCCACGAAGACATCCGCCAACGGAACGGCTGATGCGGTTTACGCAGTGCAATCCGTACTGCAACCGGGGAGTGGTCCGACAGACCCCTAGGTTGAATCACGGCCTGCTTCACCCTATCGAGGAAGGCCCCGGGTACAAACACACAGTCCAAACGGAAGAAAGAGCCATGCACTGCGGACACATACGTGTATTCACGCGACCTGGCATGCAAATGTCGCCATGTATCTACCCAGCCCAACCCATCGATCATCGCTTTCAGACGCGTTGGGGTAGGTGCCACCGCGGCCCCCTGCATTCTCTGCCTGTCCAGACCCACATCCACCACGTCGTTCCAGTCACCCCCTATCACAGCCAGGCATTCCGGGACGTCGGCCCACAATTCAAACAGGCGCTCCGCCAAAGACCATTGCAGGGGAGGGGGAGCATACACACTGCCGAACACCACAGGTTCCACACCAATCATGCCCCTGACAAACACAAACCGACCCTGGGGATCAAGCCAATGGCGTTCATGAGTATAAGACAGTCGTCGGTGAATAAGGACAGCTACCCCTCTCGACCCCCTGGTAAAGCCTGCATGGAACACCTGGGTATAGCCAAATCGTTGTAAACTCAGAACTTTCGTTCCTAACATATGCGTTTCCTGCAACAACATGACATCCGCCGAGTCTCTCTTACCCCAGCGCAGTACCGCTCCCCGTTTAATTTTGTCCAGCATCCCCCTGACATTCCAACTAAGTATTTTCATGGAGCCACTAACAGGCGCCCTCACCGGGGAATCACCCATAGTCTCGGTGGGAGAGCATCTGGAAACCCTCGGACCCAGCCCAAGCACCTTGCATTACAGAAATCACAGCAGCAAAGATCACGTGCATCTCTACCCAACTACCCCGCACCCCCCCCTCCCCGTTCCCCAATACAACATCCCCAACTACCAAACCCCCGCCTATCCCGCCTCCCCCACCCCTATACCTCATGGAACAGTGAAGTACCTGTCGCGGCATGAAGAGCCTCAGGCCCAAAACAGAGCGCCCAAAGCCCCCCGCGCCAATGGATCCCTTCACACTCCCCAACTAACAGTACCTCCCCTTAGGGCCCCCCTCGAACATGAGAGGAGTAGGCCGCCCATGGGTCAGCACCCCGAACCCCATTAAGCACATGTGACCCACCGCTTAAGCGCAGCGGGACAGAACTACAACAGACATTACGCCCTTCCTGTGTCCAGCTATGGCCTAGACCACACCACACCATGCACCCGCCCATCAATCAGTAGTGTTACCCCAATGGCCATCAGCCAAGGCCAGAAACGAAATGTCGCTTAGGAGACAAGAGGGGGGCTCCACGGCTCTCAGGTCCCAGTCCCAGACTGAGCAGTGTCTGACTGTGCACCATCCAGCTGGCCACCCCCGGTTTGGGAGCGTCGCCGTGACCTAGACTTCCTGTGTCTCCTGCTCCTGTTGGATGATTCGCCCCTCTCTTGCGACGACCCACGCGATGCTCCGGAGTTCAGGCCCGGCTGGGCATTCGGTCGGATCCTGACTGTCTCATCTGTCCAGCTAAACACCGCCTCCGGGGTGTCGAAAAAGTGGGTCTTGGAATGAAACACAACCCGCAGACGAGCAGGGTACAACAGTGAATATTGAATTTTCAATCCACGTAACTTGGCTTTCGCATCTTGGAAGGATCGGCGCTGCTGCTGCACCAGCCTGGTATAATCCGGGAAAATCATAATCCTGTGACCCTCGAACGACAAGTCCTCCTTTGCTCTTGCTTCTCGGAGAATAACGTCCCTGTCATGAAAGTTAAGGATCTTGGCGATGACTGGACGTGGTCGCTCTCCGGCCGGCGGTTTCTGCGCCAAGGCCCTATGGGCGCGCTCCACCACAAAGCAGCGTGACAAGACGTCCGGGGGAAGCCAGCTCTCCAACCAGCGTGTCAAGAATACATCCATGGACCCCTTTTCACAATCCTCTGGAAAGCCCACAAAGCGCAGATTATTCCTTCGCGCCCTCCCTTCCGCATCCTCGACACGGAGCGCTAGCCCCTTTTGGATCCTGGCCATGTCCTCCACTTTCTTTTTCAGAGCCACCACATCGTCCTCCACCCCTGTAATCCGAGTTTCGGTTTCGGTGATGCGGGCCACAGCATTGCGGAGATCTTGACGCAGCAGCATGACATCGGCGCCAACCGCCCCAATTTTGGCATCAAGCATGTCTCTGGACTGCGTAATGGCGGCCATCAGGGCCGCATTATCAGGGCCTGTGTTCTGGCCACCGCCGGAGGCCCCGGAGCCTCCACTGGGCCCTGTGAATTTATCAATCGTCCCTTGCTTGGTGGACCCAGTGCCGCCCCCACCTCTCGTCATGGTTAGTGGCAAGGAAAAGGGCCTCACTGCCCCAGCGGTGGGCCCCTCGTCAACAGCAATTCAACAGTATCGTCCACTCGGGGGCCAAGGAGACTCCGTCGGGGCTCAAATGCCGTCCCCAGTGGGCACCCCCAGAACACAGACACCGCAGCTCAGCTCCGGGCAGCAAGCCCCAGCGGGAACGTTCAACAGGATAGTTTCTTCACCAGGTTAGGGCTTCCTGGATCTCAGTCTGGACCTCACCCAGGATCTGCGAGCCAGGACGCGCAGAGGAAGGTCTCAAGAACCGGGGACGTCCAGCCCCGTCGTCTGCCTGGCCACCCCACACCCAACTCGTGTCCCAAAGCAGCAGATGATGCAGGGCAGACACTCGGGTCTTCAGACTGACTAGCCCCGAACACCTCCCGGGTCACAAGTCACAAGTCCCGTCACAGCGTCCCAGCGCCGGTCCAACAGAGGGGAGGAGGAGGGGGGGGGGCCCACTCACAGTTTGTCTCGGGCTATCCGTGGGAGACCTCCACGCACCATCCGGGCAGTAGGCTCGTCCCTCCAGGCACCACCAGCTCCAGCCATCCAAGTCCGACGTGGCGTGCAAATCTCTAGCTCTCCAGCCGCTCCGAGCCCACCTCCCGGTCTAGGAGCCAGGGAGAATACCATCCGGCCGAGGCCCACCAAACTCGAGGCCCCGGCGTCCCCAGGGCCAGGCAAGCTTCAAGGACACTCCAGAGCACCAGTATCCGAGGCAGGCTCCCTCCGTCGTCTCACCGGCCCCAAGCAGTCCCGGGAACAGGCCCGGAGAGGCGCGCCTCAGAGCGCACGGTATGGGCAAAATGCAAGGCCACCGGGCAGTCGGGTGTGGTCCGCGTCCCAGCCCCCCAGGGTCCTCCTGGACGTGGTCAGTGGTCACTGCGCACAGTAGGTGCCACGCCAACCCTAGGAGCCGACCTCTGCGACCCCCAGTCTCTCAGACTCGGTCCGGCCCGGGGTCGCAAAACTCGAGGTCCCGGTCTCCCGGGGTCCGCACAGGCCGCGGTGCCCCCACGCTGTCCCAGGAACACCCCAGGTGTAGCCTCCGACGTTCCAGGTACCCCCAGTGGTCCTCGTGAGCTCCGGCGCCGATGCTGCTGGGTGGGGAATCCCCCGACCGGCCCGACCACTGGCCGTCGGCCCCGGGTCCCGAAAATCGAGGCCCCGGCTCCACTCGTGGACAGTAGGCCGCACCGCGTCGCCGACAATCGCGGGTCACTGGAGCAGCTGATTCAAGCGGGGCGGCACACCGGATAGGTCTCGGTGCCACCCGGAACACTCCCAGTACAGGTAGGGCAGTTTGCAGGGCTCGGGGGCCAGGATAATGATCGGATAACGTGTGGGCCGGCGGGAGCTCCTCTAAGCTGCGACCGCCATCTTCGCCCTCCAAGCCACGCCCCCATTTTTTTTTTTTAATTTTTTTTATTCATCATCATCAAGATTACAATTACATTTTCATTATGTATTTCACAGGGATAAGAAAATCAAATAACATTCATTATTAACTTAATTCTTTTAAAAAGTTTGTAGATTCGTGCTTGCATTTAACAAATTCTATCCATAATAGATCTTACAAATTCAATTTAGTACCTAAAACAAATTATTAGTTATCTTGCTATATGCTTATAACTCCCCCAGCTTTTGCTTCCATGTTATTATTGGAGCCCATATTCGCCTCGCAACCTCCCTTCTTACCCTTCCCTTTTTTTCGTATAGAGATGTTCCAAGGTAAAGATTGCCAGCAACCTAGAAACCCATTGATGTACAGTCGGTGGACTAGAATCTTTCCATAGCGATGCTATACATAGTCTGCTTAATACCATGGCTATATACAAAAACTCATAATGGGGAACAACCATGCCATCCTTAGCAACTCTTAAGATCATAACTTCGTTTGACAATGTTATATTCATTCCCAGTGTTTTCTGAAAGAATTGTTCCATATCCTGTTTATAGCTATCTAACCTGGGACATGAAGCAAACATGTGAATCGTATCAGCTTGGGTAGAGTGACATCTTGGACAAATAATCCCACTTGTTCCGCCCCACTGTGCCACCCTATGGGGAGTATAATACAATTCATACAATGTTTTATATTGCTGTGTTTGCAAATTTGTTGTACTCAGCACCTTATTTGACATTATTAGAGACTTCTCGGCCTCATTCCCAGTCAGCCCTAATTTAGTTCCCAATTTCTCAAACATTTTTTAGAGTCATCCTTCTTAAATTTACATATTTCGACATACAACTGCGATATAGAGCAACCTGACTCCTTTCTCAAGTCTTCCATCAAATCTACTTTTTGCATGTCAGCCTCTCCAGCCCCTCTTTCTTGATAGGACTGACCTGACTTGTAAATATTTATAAAAATCTCTTCGCCTTAAATTATAAAGCCTTTGCGCATTTTCATACGTGATAATTGCCCCTGTCCGACCTACAAGGTCTCCTAAAGTTTTTACCCCTTGCCTGTCCCAATCTTTCATTATGGAATCGTGGAAGATTCCTGGAAACAATGGATTCCCATATAGTGGTGTATAATAGTTTATTCTGCCCAGTTTTAGCTTCTTTTTAAGGATAGACCATATTGTTATGGCAGCCCCCAGGGTCTTAAACCGTACCTTCTTGTAGTAACTTTTCTCATCATATTTGAGAAGCCAGCTGTCCAAATCCGTGACCAGAAGCTCATATACATCCGGAATCATATCCCTCCCTCTCCATTTGTCCGTAATATCTCCCCCCAGCATCCCTCTTATAAATTGTAAAACTGATGCCCAATAATAGGTTTTGAAGTCTGGGAGTGTCAACCCGCCACGTTCTCGGGGCAACGACAAAAATTTCTGGCTACGTCGCGTTCTTCCTCCTGCCCATATAAACCTGTTTGTTACCCCTTCTAGCTCTCTGAACCATTTATTGTCGAATAGTAGGGGAATGGACCTAAAAAGATATAGCACTTTAGGACATTTTTATCAGTTTGCATCGGCCAATTGTAGTCAAATGCAGGTTATTTAATCGGTTAAAGTCAGTTTTAGCCTTGCGTATTATAGGTTCTAAATTCTTCTCTACTATGGTTGTGATATCGGAGGAGATTGAAACCCCTAAATATATCGCAGTCTCAGTGACTCTTTGATCTGCCAACGTTACTTTGTTATTTATTACAACTTGCGTTTTATCTGCGTTTAGCTTATATCCTGATAATCTTCCATATATAGCTGCCTCTGTTTCTATTGCCCGTAATGCAGTTTCAGGATCGCAAGAGGTAACCGCCAAATCGTCCGCGTACCCCAGAATTTTTGTTTCGTGTCCATTCAAGACTATTGGCC
Organism: Lissotriton vulgaris; assembly: GCF_964263255.1. Classification (NCBI taxonomy): domain Eukaryota; kingdom Metazoa; phylum Chordata; class Amphibia; order Caudata; family Salamandridae; genus Lissotriton; species Lissotriton vulgaris. Next base: position 1,254,344,264 of record NC_141694.1, on the reverse strand, counting down.
GTATGTCTATGTTCTGTTCTATTTTCCTAATAAATGCATCTATATATAGGGCGAAGAGAAGTGGAGAGCAGGGACATCCTTGTCTAGTTCCCTGTCCAATCATTATCTCTTTACTCCATTCGCCCATAATTCTAAGTTTAATTCTTGGATTGACATATAAAGCCCTGATAGCCTTTATAAAGCCACTCCCAAGATTTACCTTCTCTAATACTGCCCATAGGAACCCCCACGAGACCCTATCAAATGCTTTCTCTGCATCTAATAATATTAATGACATAGGATCTCGTGAGGCTGTCGTTCCATCAAACGGGGTGAGCACCATTTTCAGTTATAACCAGACCTATTGAGTTAGACTGGTGGCCTTTCACCTGTACACTGACATAAAGAAAATGGGAATGAAATGCATGTACTGTTATATAGTTCAAACATAGTTAACAACTTTGAAAAGTTGTATTGAGATCACAGTAGTTTTAGGATTTGTCTCATCTTAAAAATACATCAAGATTCCCTGAGTTTATTTATCGAGGCCATAGTTTTTTGCCTGAGCTCTTATCAAGCAAGAGCTTACTCTACTCTGCAGTAGAGATAGAACTCTGCAACTCCTAGATTTCCCACAGTATTCCAGAGAGCTGTGTGCTGAAAAGTCATGCAAGTAACGATCAGAAGTACATGAACACCCTCAGGATATTTTTGTGCGTCACAACAAAGGTTTTTATGAGACCATAGTGATTATTTTTGTCAATTATAAACTGTAGCTGCTCACTAAAATGGCTAAATACCACAAACTTAATTGGTGATAAAAAGTAAAGATTTTATGATGATGATGAATTGGTGATAACTCAGTGTACTGGAGTAATTGTGTCAATGTACGACATTGTTCCACAGAAATAATGCACATCTAAACACAAATCCAGGAGAAATATTTTATCAAGAATGCTGTGCCAGGAGAGATGAGTGACCACCAGGGACACAGAATACCAAAGAGGGATTTCCCTGCATGTTGCGTGGGAATGTAAACCTATTTTTCAATAAGACACTTAGGAGCATATGTACAAGCCCTATAGTCACCAGAGCGTCACTTTTGTGGACGCTACAGTGGCCTAACTTCATTTTCATATTTATAAGGTTGCGCTGAGCCACTCAACGTGGCTTAACGCCATCCTGTAAATATGCCCCTTTCCGCCACAGTGATCTGCTGGCAAACAATTCAAAGAGAACAAGAGACTCAGGGCATATTTACAACAGAATGGAGAAGCATGTTATATTGCTAAAGCCACGCTTCTCCATTCTGAAAACACAGGGATATGCCGTATGTACAAGAATGTGGTGCACCCCTGCGTTTCTCCTAGTGCTGGTGCTGAGTTCAGCTGCCTAGCGCCAATGCACGCACCCTTGTACCATAGTGCATAATGAATGTTAATGATTGTTATGTGCAGGAAGGGAGGCCTTCCTGCAGATAAACACTCATTCATGGGGTTTTGAAACTTCTATGTGTGCTGCTTAATGCAGCAAACATAGAAGTTGCAAAAAGTCTTTTTTTTCAATGATTAAATATGTGCAGGAAGGCTCGCCTTCCTGCACATACACAATCAATTGCATTTTGCTGTTTCTATGTGTGCTGCACAAGGCAGCACATATGGAAACAGCAAAGACGAGGAGAAATAAAGCATTTCTCCACATTGCGCAAGGGTAAGACCAGGTTTTCCCTGGTCTTAATTCTGGCGCTGCCTCTTATTTATATGAAAAACAACAATCCCAGGCAATATGTGACAAAAGCAATGTGAAGAGAAAGTTCAAGAAAAAATTATTAAAAAATCATACATTTTAATTATTTCAGCAAATGATGTTGACATTTAAAAACAGCAGTCGATGATTTTCATTAAAAAATGTTAAATTCATTGCAAAATCAACAATTTGGTACAAATAACCATGGTTTCTTCGACGCGCATTTCGACACTGGAGGTGTCTTTGTCAGGAAATAACCATCAAGCACAAAAATTTCCAAAATCCAAGGCAGTAGAGCAACCTACGGTTCTTGAGATTATTGTCGCTCAAGCATATAGCTTTAGAGCAAAAATGTTGTTGTGGGGTGTAATGCTTCAGAAATGTGGTTGAATATTTAAAAGGGGCAATCGTTGTTTGGAGAGACCTATCCGTGTCGCTTACAAACGAACACTGAGTGTGTGTTCATTAGTTACGAAAACGAGCACTACCCTATTTCTCACCCATACCTCTATCAATAGCTTTAATCTACATATACTTACCTCCTTTATGCATCTATATACTTTCAATGTACTTATGGATCTATATATTTATCACTTTCCTCTAATTTAGCATTTCCAATGCACTACCCTATTTCTCAGCCTACACTTCTCTCAATATATCTTCTAGCCCAACTTTCTGACTCATCTCAAACTTCTTTCTACTACTCTTTCCAATGCACTACCTTATCTCTCACCCTATAAATCTATCAATATATCCTCTACATCCACTCTCTCATTTATCCCAAACCCCATATACCACTACTATGATCCCCAAAATAACCCTTTCTAGACTCTCTCCTACTCTACCCCTCCTTGCATCATCTGACACCTCTTTTACTATACCGATCCCCCAAAACAAACCTTTCTAAACTCTTCCCTCTGACTCTTCCCCTCCAAAAGCCCTTTTTACTCATCCAAAAGCCTCCTCCTACTGCTATGACCAAAAACAAAAGAAGAAGAAAAAAACCTTCACTCTTCTATCTCTCCGCTATCCTGTTCAATCAAAATAACAGACTAACATGTTCGCTGCTCAAATTTCATAACCACTATACTAATTTACCACTAATCCTTTATGGGTTCTAGAATAGTGTGCTACTCTGCAATAAAGCGTATCAACACCCCATCAGGGTTACAAGTGCTATAAAAATGCAAACCTTTTCCCCTTTTTAACCCCTCCCCAACCCTTCTCAATCCAAATAACTGACTAACATATCCACCACTCAAATTAATTTCCTGTTTCACCATACTAACTTTCAACACTAATCCTTATGGGTTCCAGAGTAGCATGCCACTTGTCAAAAAAGTGCTTCAAAACCGCATCAGGGGTAACAGGTGCTATATGAATGCAAACCTTTCTTCCCCTTCTATCGCTCAGCTATCCTTCACACAGCAAATAACTGAGTAATATCCACCACTCAAATTACTTTCATATTTCACAATACTAATTCACCACTAATCCTTTATGGGTTTCAGGAGTAGCATGCTTCAACACCCCATCAGGAGTAACAAGCGCTATATAAATATAAACCCCTTTTTCCTCTTCTATCCTTCTGCTATTCTTCCGAAAACAAATAACTGCTTAACCTATCCACCACTTAAAATTTACTTGCATGTTTCACGATACTAATTCAACACTAATCCTCTATGGGTCCCGGAGTAGCGTGCTACTCGTCGAAAAAGTGCTTTGACGCCTCATCAAGGTAGTAAGCGCTATACAAATGCAATTACAATACAATGCAATAGGCACATGGCCAAGTTGAAACGTTGGCAATGCATTAAATAGGCGCTTGCTTCTGCACTGAAACATCACAGTCTTGTATGGAGGGGCCTTAGGTTCCCTAAGGCAGCCCCTCCTGAAAAGAGGGCTCTCAAAAGCCATATAATAAAGTCAGAATAAAAAAGCCAAACTCTGAACACTGCAAGTGTTTGCAGTTTAAAAAAATTACTGAGCAAAGCAATTGACACTTTACCCCTCAATCAACCACTCACAAGATCTCGCGCAGCTTTATGCACTCCATAATGATGGCAGCAGTAAAAGAGCAAAACAAAAGAGTTTTTTTTAAAACACTCTCCAAAACAATTTCGAACAGCAGGAAATATAAACAAACACAAAATGCATTGGACTGACAAACATTTCATCAGGCCAATACTTAAAGGAAGCTCTCCCACACAGGCAAAGGGCTGTCCCAGAATCCCTCTTTAGTTGCCATATGGTGTGTTGACACTGTTACTCCTTTCAGCTTTCATCCATGTATCAGTTGGTATCCCAAACACAAAGAAACCTGCCTTGTAATACCTGCATGGTCAAGAGAGTACTCATAAAAGCATTTCACACTCACGCTCTCGAGCTTTTTCCATAACATTAATGCACCATAGAAACTCTAGCAAACTATTCAGTTTGTCTCTCTACATAACCCTTGTGCTAACCGGGAAATTGGCACTCTAAATAAAACAAATTAGGCATCTTAGATCCTGATAAGCATGTTGTAAACTGCTGTCCCTTTCCCTAAAGGTTAACATGTGGCACAGGCTCTCTGGAGACACAGCCTTATGCTACTTACCTCAATACCAGACGCTTGAGCTCCTGCATCCAGTAGTTCACTTTGAGTTGTCTCTAGAGAGAGGCAAAAATATTTAAAATGAGCAATTACTTTTCTAACCAGATGGTAGGCCCTTGATCTATCAGATTGTTTTATTGAATTATTGTCTTTGGTTTCAGATCATCACCAATTATAGGGTTTAATGTAAAACAATCTATGAACAATAAATGGAAATGTTTCCCACCTGTTCACAATAACTCTAATATTCATACTATGTAAATGTCTTCTGTGTTTACTATAAGACACAGTAGCTCGTGGGACCTGGATTAGCAGTGCAACAAGATGAGTGTCATAAAGATGCGGCATGCATCCAGAGAAGTGTCTTCTCCCTATTGCTCCCTAGTCTTTTTAACCCCTTCCATGCTGATGACGGCTGGGAGCCGTCATGCACACAGTGCTCGTGTGCTGATGACGGCTCCCAGCCGTCATGACCACGCCCGCGATCCGAATGTGCCGCATAGGAGCGGAATTCTGGCCGCGGGCAAGGGGTTAAAGAGATCACCGCCTAATTCACTGTCGGAATATTACAAAGAGCATATTTGCTGGCCAAACAAACCTAGAGGTAGAGATCAGTAGCATGATAAGAAACCCTCAAAAAGAAAAGAGGAGGGCCAGAATACTCACCAACAGGGGTTGGAAACACAAGGGCAGCGAGTGCTGATCAAGCCAAGAGGCTGCATCGGAAATCAGTTTGTAAACCAGAAGCCATCCTTTCAGGAACATCACCAGCGAGGGCAGATCCATACATAGCAAGATTTCTTTCAGTTCTCAAAGTCGAGAACCTAAGGTACATTCTAGAGACAACCTCTTGCTAGGACAATTGGACCTAGACCTACAGAAATGTTTTAGCAACTGTTTGAACTGAAAAACATCCTGTTAGTCAGTTTTCTGGTATTCAAATCTAGATCATTTCCTGCTTGGTAGTCTATGCCTATTCTATGGTTCCAAAAGTTTCAAAAACATTGGACACTCCATCTGGAAAAAATAATTCAATCATGATGAAGCCGTGCGCAATAATAAATCATATTAACATAACATAGCCTAAGCCTATTGCTTGATGTTCACAAATATATTGCCAAGATGCAAAACATGAGTATTGAGGCCTGTAACCAGGATGCTCGTTGGCAGGGTAAAATCTACGTTTAAACTGAGGTGCAGGTAAATAGGAATCCAAAGACTGGGTCGACGAGGCTAGAGGTGAAGAATAAAGTTTGTAAATTTAGGCTTCCCAGATCTATTCCAGACTGCCAACAAAAATCAGATTTTGGTCTCTAAATGCAGGCTGATAAACCATAGCAGTCCAAAGCCCTCCCTTGTCATAAGTTTTTGAGAATATGTTCACCATCATCACATTTGACAAAGTACTACAAATAAAGATTTACTTTTTGTATTGCACTGAATTTTGGCAATCACTTTCCTGTTTAGCATCAAAACTACTTTTGATGGAAATCATACTTGTTAAAAAATACAACAGATAAAGTAAAGAGTAAGGCAGTGAAGGTAATAGCAGAGAATGTATGGGCACGTGCATGAGAAGAGGAGACATGAACAAAGGAGGTGTCTATAAACAGCCTCTGTGGGAGGGATTGTGTAGGAACATGGGCAGTTTGCAGGCAAGAGGAAAGAATGGATGAGAAAAAAGAAAGATGTATGGCCACAGGGTGTGAGGAGGTGATTAATGTTTACTGATGAGGCATGGCAGAGGAAACCGAGACAGAAAATAACTACAGCAGCGTGAGTAGACGATGCATCGACAGAGAAAACATTTAAATGGTTCTGAGGAAAGTTATGAGTAACAGAATGAGCCTGGAGACAAGAGCAAAGGTTATGTTCAGAGGATCCATGGACAGTGGAGATGCACTCATGTGATTTATCAGCAAGGCAGGGATAGAAACTGGCAATAGCAGTGGTAAGGGCATGGGTGGAACTAGCAATGCACAAGCAGAAGCAGCATTGGCAAAGGAGGCAATATAGAGATATGTGAGGAGGGCACAGCCAGAAGCAAAGGTGAATAGTACAAGACAATAACCAATGAACAAGTTCGCTCTTTCAATTACAGTTACATTTTTAGACTAAAAAATGTTTTTGTACTTGTATAGCGCACAGCTACCCGCAGTGGGTTTCCCGGCGCTTGCTTAGGGAACCCGTCCTGGTATTCCCCTGCGAGATAACCCATTACTGGCCATCCCCAAGGTGAAATCCAGGCATCCCGCTGCGAGGGGCCGTTGTGGAGATTAAGCAAGCTATTGCCCAGAGTTACAGAGTGGGACTCCATGATTGGAATAGGCACCAAGGCGAGAATTGTCAGGTCCGGGGAAATTTGAGCCCAAGACCCACTGAGGCGGGGAATTGAACCCTGGTCCGGGCCAGACCTCTGCATCAAGGTCTGCCGCTCCAACCACTTGAGCCACACTTCTCCACAAAAAAAAATGGGGTTTGAGGATTTACCAATCCTGTACTCACCAAGCAGGAGGAGTAGCTCATTTGCTGTCTGTTTAGCTGCTTGCCCTTTGTGAGACAGAGGTTCCTGGGCAGAGAGCTGCCAAAGAAAAGAAGACCATATTTAGTGAGGGGGCGATTATCATTTGTGATTTCACATACTGTAATCGGCAGAACAAGAGGATCTCTGATACTGTGGATAAAAGAGCTGTGTGTAGTTAAGATCTTCCTCACAATCCCAGCTCTCTTTCAGGAGCCGAAATGCGTATTTATTATCCCAAATATTTTGGTAACTCTGGGTCCAAGTTGTTATTCTCATTCTAGGGAAAACTCAGGATAGCCAGCATTTGAAGCGGGATAACATTCAAGAATTATAGATTCCAGGACCCGGTGTCCTCAAACCAATTTTCAGCCAGCTCATAATGAGGCCACAGTGGAAAATAGAAGGCAGCTGAGGGGCTGATGCTTAAACAAATGAGAAACCCAATCATTACGTTGGGCGATCAAAGGGTTTGAGATATCAAAAACACTACCCCTGAGCATTTTGGTGAAAATACATCTGTGAGTGTGATGTGTGTGTGCCACTGTTTTTTAAAAGCTGATCTCAGGCAATAGCGGTACAAAAGGGAGTGGTGATGGACGGAGCATCTGAATCAATCAAACACTCACACCCAGTCAAAAGATCTGGCTTTAATCCATCACCGTTCTTTAGCCCACTCTGCCACCCCAGTTCAGACATGGCCATATGCAAATCAGTCTGACCCTGTGCCTCATGCGAACAGTCCAGCCCGAACTGCCAAGCCATGCCTTCCTTGGACCGGAAACAAGCTTCCGAGGACCGGTTTCTGGCATTTCAGCCGTCTTCAGCCTGGCTTGCTTGAATCCAGTGGCAAAGTGAGCAAGGGACTCACGTCTGAGCATACCCTGCCAACTTATGGCGAACAAAGCGGTACAAAAGGGGGTGGTGATGGACGGAGCATCTGAACCAATCAAACACTCACACCCAGTCCACAGATCTGGGTTTGATCCATCACCGTTCTTTAGCCCACTCTGCCACCCCAGTTCTGAGTGGGCTAAAGAACGGTGATGGATTAAACCCAGATCAGTTGACTGAGGGTGAGTGCTTGTATTGTCAATGCTCCGTCCATCATTTCCTTTGGTTTTTCTTTGTTTGCCATAAGTGTGGCAGGGTATGCTCAGACGTGAGTCCCTTGCTCACTTTGCCACTGGAGTCAAGCAAGCCGGGCTGAAGACGGCTGAAATGCCAGAAACCGGTCCTCGGTAGCTTGTTTCCGGTCCAGGGAAGGCATGGCTTGGCAGTTCGGGCTGGACTGTTCCCATGAGGCACAGGGTCAGTTCGATTTGCACGTGGCCATGTCTGAACTGGGGTGGCAGAGTGGGCTAAAGAACGGTGATGGATTAAACCCAGATCAGTTGACTGGGGCTGAGGGCTTTTATTGTCAACGCTCCGTCCATCGTTTCCTTTGGTTTTCCTTTGTTCGCCATAAGTTGGCAGGGTATGCTCAGAAGTGAGTCCCTTGCTCACTTTGCCACTGGATTGAAGCAAGCCGGGCTGATGACGGCTGAAATGCCAGAAACCGGTCCTCGGTAGCTTGTTTCCGGTCCAGGGAAGGCATGGCTTGGCAGTTCGGGCTGGACTGTTCCTAAGAGGCACAGGGTCAGACTGATTTGCACATGGCCATGTCTGATCTGGGGTGGCAGAGTGGGCTAAAGAACGGTGATGGATTAAACCCATATCAGTTGACTGGGGGTGAGTGCTTGTATTGTCAACGCTCCGTCCATCATTTCCTTTGATTTCCTTTGTTCGCCATAAGTTGGCATGGTATGCTCAGACTTGAGTCCCTTGCTCACTTTGCCACTGGATTCAAGCAAGCCGGGCTGAAGACAGCTGAAATGCCAGAAACCGGTCCTCGGTAGCTTGTTTCCGGCCCAGGGAAGGCATGGCATGGCAGTTCGGGCTGGACTGTTCCCATGAGGCACAGGGTCAGATTAATTTGCACATGGCCATGTCTGAACTGGGAAGGCATAGTGGGCTAAAGAACGGTGATGGATTTAACCCAGATCAGTTGACTGGGGGTGAGTGCTTGTATTGTCAACGCTCCGTCCATCATTTCCTTTGGTCTTTCTTTGTTCGCCATAAGTTGGCAGGGTATGCTCAGATGTGAGTCCCTTGCTCACTTTGCCACTGGATTCAAGCAAGCCGGGCTGAAGACGGCTGAAATGCCAGAAACCGGTCCTCGGTAGCTTGTTTCCGGTCCAGGGAAGGCATGGCTTGGCAGTTCGGGCTGGACTGTTCCCATGAGGCACAGGGTCAGACTGATTTGTACATGGCCATGTCTGAACTGGGGTGGCAGAGTAGGCTAAAGAACGGTGATGGATTAAACCCAGATCCGTTGACTGGGGGTGAGTGCTTGTATTGTCAACGCTCCGTCCATCATTTCCTTTGGTTTTTAAAGAGAATGGGTGGCATTTTCAGCCTTCTGTGATAAAGATAACAGGGGACTTTATTTTAGTGCTCTCTCATGAGAGGTGTCAGTGAATGGGCAGGAGTGGAATCCACATCTCTACTATCTAATCAGGATTTGTGTCCATCACACGAGCTGATCATCTTTATTGTTCAGAAGATACAGTGATTTCATGATAGAAGAGTCTACTCAAAAAATCTCCTACCATATTGTGCAGTGCTGCAAACCCTTCCGGTAAAGAAGCCTCCTTGCAAGCTTTTGTGACACCAGCTCTAAGGAAATGTTCGAGAGGCTGAATGGAAAAGAACATGAAATTAGTAAGGGAGAAGCCTTTAGAAAGAGATCACTCATCCATATGGCTTTCAATTTCATTTATCACATTCATTTCCAACTATTTTAAATGATTACTGCACATAAACAACAGATCTTGACCAACTAAGCAACGAAATCACAGCCATCTGACACCTCTTGGGACATGGCCCTTCCTAGTGATGAATAATCATCACTTTAAAATGTGAGGAAAGGATCAAGCTCCATCTTCAGCTAAAGAACTTCAAGGCAGTCAAGGGGATTGAAGTAATCAAGATCCTTGTAACGGACAGGCGATCCACACTCTCAAGGGGGTCAGTGGTTGACTGGGGAGAGGTGATCAGTATCACCACAAAGGAAGACGTGATCAGAAGCTTTACAGGGTGAGAATCCTCAAGAGGTAGGAGAGTATTATCTTCTGTTGCAAGTGAAGTTCAGGATCCCAAGAGATTTGATGCAAATACCCAAAAGGGAGAGGAGAGGTGATCAGAATTCTCAGAGAGGAGAGTTGATAAGAATCTTAAGATAGAAGTTGTTGATGAGGCTGCTCTTGGGAGGAGGGTGACATTGGAATGTACAAAGTGTATATGGTAAGTTCCCAAGCTTTTAGATGTTTTCTATAGGACATTTATGAGGCACATGTGAACTATTAAGAAAACATACAAGGACAGTTTAAAAAAAATGTGAAAACCTTTTCCAAAGTATATAAACCAACTCATGAAAAATAAGGTAGGTGTTCGTCGAACGATGGAGGTTAAAGGGAAGAAGTGATCTGGATCCCTAGAAGGGGCCCATGATTAGAACTCTTAAGGGTGATGTCAAGTACAATCGTAACAATAAAACCAGCTGGTTATTGTTACTTTCTCAATATGGGGATTATAGAAAAAATAAAAATAATTTATACATTAAGAAAGTTGTGAACAAGTTTGTTTTTAACTCCTAGTGAGGCAGGAAGGCTAATAAAGTGAAGGAAGAAAAAATGACATGGTCTTGATTCAAAGTTTTACTTTTTTGACACAATGGATCTCCAAAAGCATTACTTTCTTCTATGTAGTGGTGCACTGACCACACAAAAAGGCAGTTTCTCCCAAGAAAACTGAAAATGAAAGGGTTTTAAAAAATAATGCACCAGTGTAAATAATTTCTGTAATTCCTTAGATTCCATCTGCATTACTGTGACCCTCATTATGAGTGACCTATCATAATTTGCTATTTCGCTGTGAGTCTAGGAAGGGCAAATAACAAGGACTCAAATTTTGGGAGCAATAACATATGGGTGTCACATTTCATTTACTGTACTTGTTTTTCCCCGGGCTTTTGAGGAAACACAGCAGAGCTGCCATATTCCTCCAAACCTCATGATTCCAATGAGACCTGTACCATCAGAATTATTGTGCCACTTGTAATGAAGGCCCAACTATAATATCCCTGGTGAAAAAAAGAGAAGACCCAGATAATGACCAATCAGATCTGGGCTCTAGGTCAGATGTTTTGAAAGCTACAGAAAAATCCAGATCTGAAAGACAAGCAGAGAATACCCCCAAACACAACATTTTCTCGCTAGACAACCACTTATGATTCTCTTCGATAATTCATTCAAACATACAGTAGATATTTCTGAGGGGTATATTTGCCCCAGACATACCTTTATCAGGCCAAAGGTGTTCTCTTTCGGCAGGCTTGCCTGGAGGTATAATACCTCTCGGAACACTCTTGGTAGTTCCAAAGCCAGCTGGTCTGAAGGAAGCAGAGTGGCCATTGAGCCAAGTGTAAGTAGCACCTGTTCACGTATCTACAGGAAGTAACACAAGAGAGAGTACATACCTCTGACCTCTGTATGTCTGAAGCAAGGGGACACTGATTGTTTTTGTATGGCAAAATACAAATACTTGTGGTGGAGATGCGTGTTTATGCATTGTCATAAAAAAAAAGTCATGGCATGGGTTAACTTGTACTCATATGCCTGCATTCAGGAAGTTCTTACCATAGTCAGAAGGTAACATTTATTTCCTAATTGAACACGTCACAGTTTCTTGTTTTATTTATCCCATGTTACAATCACTTTGCAGAGGAAGCCAGGTTGCCCCATACTTACAAGACCCACGCAATTTGATTTGCTTATATTTCCGGATTTAGGCCCACATCCATCAAAGGAAATCCCGATTGCAAACGGGCAGATTCTCAGGATCTGACCCTTTGCGCCCGTTATTTTTGCATTTGGGATGCACTTAAGGAATCGCAAATTGCGATGCCTTGAATGCAATGCAAGATGCTTTTTAACGGGGATTTGGGGGGGGGGGGAGGGCGACCAGCGGGAGGTCTGCCCCCTTTGGGGTTTTTGGGCCGGGTGGCAGCCAGAGCCCATTGGTCTGGTTGGGCTCCATTGGGCTGGTGTTGGGCTTGTTGGGCTTGGAGTTGGGCTAGGTTTGGGCTTGGCAGTCAGAGCCCATTGGGCTAGTTGGATTCCATTGGGCTGGCGTTGGGCTTGTTGGGCTTGGGTTGGGCTAGTATTGGGCTTGGGGGTTTTATAACCGGCCATCTTGTGTCATTAGCCACCATTTTGGTGTTTGTGACACAACAGCAGCCCTTGACCCTTCCAGGTAGATCGCCCCTCCTCCGCACAGCACTGCCTGTGGCTCCCTGCCCAGCTGCCGCTGCTGAAGAAGTTCAAGGCCCTCCTCCACCTGTAGGGTAGCACCTGCGCCTCATCCCTGGTGGCCAATGGTAGGCCGTAGGTTTGCTCATCCTCCATTGTATTGCCTGTATCTTCTTTCATTGCTCCTGTTGTAGTGACTGCATTTTCATTGTTGTGTCTGTGACTGCTGTTGTCTGTCTCCCCTGCTGCCTGTACATGGTCTTTGCCCGCTCTCTCCCTCTGTTCCCCTCGCTGCCCCCGTGTCTCTCTGCCCGGTTTTTCCTTCTGCTCTCCTCACGGCCCCCGTGTCTCTCTCCCCGTGTTTGCCCTCTGTTGTTTAGCTGCCCCTGCATTTCTGTGACCTTTCTGCCTTCTGTGCCACTCTTTCCCCCCGTTTTTTGTGACCTTTCTGCCCTTTCTTGTGACCTTTTGCCTTCTGTGCCACTCGTTTACCCCGTTTTTCTGTGACCTTTTTACCCTTGTTGTAACCTTTGTGCCTCTGTGCCACTCGTTTCCCCCTGTTTTTTGTGAATTTTCTGCCCTTTCTTGTGACCTTTGTGCCCTCTGTGCCCCCCCGTTTTTTGTAACCTTTCTGCCCATTCTTGTGACCTTTGTGCCTCTGTGTCACTCGTTTCCCCCGATTTTTCAGACCTTTTTGCCCTTTCTTGTGACCTTTGTGCCTCTGTGCCACTCTTTTCCCCCATATTTTGTGACCTTTCTACCCTTTCGTTGTGACCTTTGTGCCTCTGTGCTACTCGTTCCCCTGTATATTTGTGACCTTTTGCCCTTTTTGTGACCTTTCTGCCTTCTGTGCCACTCGTTTCCCCTCAATTGTTGTGCCCTTTTGCCTTCTGTTTCCTTTGTCACTCCTCCCCGCTGCATCCCCTGCGGCCCCTCCCCCCGAGCTGCCCATTCGCTGCCCCCACCTCCCGCCTCCCAGCTGCTCCTCCCTCCCACCTCCCCATATAGGCCGGTCGCTGCGCGGTGAGGAGAGCGACCCTTGACCTTTCCAGGCAGGTCGCTCCCCCTCCGCACAGCACCGCCTGTGCCTCCCTGCCCAGCTGCCGCTGCTGAGGAAGTTCGATGCCCTCCTCCACCCGCAGGCTACCACCTGCGCCTCATCCCGGGTGTCCAGTGGTAGGCCGTAGGTTTGCTCATCCTCCATTGTATTGCCTGTATTTTCTTTCATTGCTCCCGTTGTAGTGACTGCACTTTCATTGTTGTCTGTGACTGCTGTTGTCTGTCTCCCCCGCTGCCTGTATGTGGTCTGTGCCCGTTCTCTCCCTCTGTTCCCCTCGCTGCCCCTGTGTCTCTCTCCCCGGATTCCCTTCTGCTCCCCTCACTGCCCCGTGTCTCTCTGCCCGGTTTTTCCTTCTGTTCCCATCGCGGCCCCCGTGTCCCTCTGCCAGTTTTTGCCTTCTGTTGCTTAGCTGCCCCTGCATTTCTGTGACCTTTCTGCCTTCTGTGCCACTCGTTTCCCCCATTTTTTGTGACCTTTCTGCCCTTTCTTGTGACCTTTTGCCTTCTGTGCCACTCGTTTCCCCTCTTTTTTCTTCAACCTTTTTGCCCTTCTTGTGACCTTTTGCCTTCTGTGCCACTCGTTTCCCCCTGTATTCTTGTGACCTTTTTACCCTTTTTGTGACCTTTCTGCCCTCTGTTCCACTCGGTTCCCCCTCAATTGTTGTGCCCTTTTGACTTCTGTTTCCTTCGTCGGCCCTCACCTCCCCCGCTGCTGCGAACCCTGCGGCTCCGCCCCCTGACTGCCCATTCGCTGCCCCCGCCTCCCAGCTGCTCCACTTCCACCTCTCCATACATGCCACTGGTGCGTAGCAAGCCCATCTGCGCATGTCCGCGCCTAGACTGCGCCCATCGCCAGAACCCCTGGCCCCCGCACCCGCCATTATGACGGCCGCCACTACGACGCCAGCACTCTGCACGCTCTCAACCCTTGACGGACCCACAACTGCTTCAAGGCCGCCCCGAAACGCACACACGGTCCCTTCACCTGCCGGAACTGCAGCTACACCAGCCACAGAGCCGACGAACCACCCGGCATGAAAGACCTCAACCACCTCGGATGCATACTACTGAACACCCACTCCACACGCAAACACGCCGTCGAGCTCTGGGACCTGCTCAACACAACCTCCCCGGACGTCGCCTTCCTGACAGAGACCTTGTTGAACAACTCCTCCACACCCGACATCGCCATAGCCATCCCAGACGGCTACAAGATCACCCGCAGAGACCGCACCAACGGAGTCGGAGGAGGAATCGCCACTGTCCACAAGAACAGCATCAGGGTCTCGACTAGCACCAATGACGCGCTCAGCACCACCGAACACATGCATTTCCTGATCCACACAGACCCCAATTCCATGATCAGAGGCACCCTCGTCTACCGACCCACCGGACCCCGCCCCCAGTTCAGCGACTCCATTGTCGACTTCATCAGCACGCACGCCCTGACCTCCACCGACTACATCCTCCTCGGAGACCTGAACTTTCACCTTGAGAACAACAACAACAACAACCCCACAACCCTGATGGATAACCTCGCCAAACTCGGACTGAGACAACTCACCACAACACCCACCCACTCCGCCGGCCACACGCTCGACCCCGTCTTCTCCTCAAGCCCGCATGTCTCCATCAGCCACACCACTGAACTCCTCTGGACCGACCCCCGCTGCATCCACTTCACCTTCCAGAAACCAACCACACACCACCGCACCCAACAGATCCCCCGCCGCTGCTGGAGCAAAATCAGTAAATCACCGAAGGCCAACTACATGCAAACCTCACTCTCAGCCCCCCACCGAACCCTCCAACACCGACGTCGCTGCCCACAACCTCAGACGCTGGATAGAGGACTGCACCAACACCCTCGCCCCGCTGAAGAAACCCCCCCACTGAGACACCAGCAAGAGGGCCAGCTGGTTCACCGCAGAACTCCTAGATTCCAAGCAAGCCTTCAAGAAACTAGAGAAGAAATGGCACAGTGAACAAACTCCGGACAGCCACGCAGCACACAAGGACGCCATCCGCAACCACCACCACCTCATCAGGGCTGCCAAAAAGACCTCCTTCAAAGACCGCCTCTACAACAACGCACACAACAGCAAGGAGCTCTTCAACATCGTGAAGGAACTCTCCAACTCCAGCTCCAACACCAACGACATCCTGCCATCGCAAGCCCTGTGTGACTCCTTTCCCACCTTCTTCCACCGCAAGATAGCAGACATCCACGACAGCTTCAACACCCAGACATACCCAACTGACAGCAACACAACAGACCCTCTGCACACCAACAACCACATCCCCTTGCTAGCCTGGACCAGCGTGAGCGTTAATGACACCATCAAGACCATGGGCACAATCCACTCCGGCTCTCCGTCAGACCCATTCCCGCACCACGTCTTCAACAAAGCAGGCAGCTCCATCGCACCCCACCTACACAACGTCATCAATCTCTCCCTTGAGACCGCGACCTTCCCAGAGGCTGGAAACACGCCGAGATCAACACCCTACTTAAAAAACCCAAGGCAGACCCAAGAGACCTCAAGACCCATCTCTCTGCTACCCTTCCCGGCCAAGGTCATTGAGAAAATCGTTAACAGACAGCTAACCCGATACCTCGAAGAGAACAGACTCCTGGACCATTCCTAGTCAGGGTTCCGCATCAACCACAGCACTGAGACCACCCTCATCGCCGCCACCGAGACATCAGGACCCTGCTAGACAACGGGGATACTGCAGCACTCATCCTCCTAGACCTCTCCGCCGACTTCTACACCGTCTGCCACTGCACACTACGCAAACGGCTCCACGCCGCATGGATCCGAGACAAGGCTCTGGAATGGACTACCTCCTTCCTGTCCAGCAGAACCCAGAGCATCTGCCTACCCCCGTTCCGTTCCAAAGCCTCGGAGATCATCTGCGGTGTACCCCAAGGATCCTCCCTCAGCCCCACACTGTTCAACATTTACATGGCCCCCCTTGCAGACGTCGCCTGACAGCCTGACGTCAACATAATCTCCTACGCCGACGACACTCAACTGATCCTCTCCCTCACCAAGGACCTCATCACCGCCAAAGCCAACCTCCATGAAGGAATGAAGGCCGTCGCCGACTGGATGAAGATCAGCCGTCTGAAGCTGAACTCGGACAAGACGGAGGTCCTCATCCTCAGCTCCAACCCGTCAGCCTGGGACGACTCCTGGTGGCCAACGGCACTGGGGGCATCCCGACCCCCACCGACCACGCACGCAACCTGGGAATCATCCTCGACTCAACGCTTTCAATGACCAAGCAAGTCAACGCCGTCTCCTCCTCCAGCTGCAACAGCCTCCGCATGCTCTGCAAGATCTACAGATGGATCCCGACAGATACAAGAAAGACAGTCACCCAGGCCCTTGTCAGCAGCAGACTCAACTACGGAAACGCCCTCTACGCGGGAGCCCCGACCAAGCTCATCAATCGATTACAACGCATCCAAAACGCCTCAGCACGACTGATCCTTGATGTACCATGGCACGGCCACATCACCCCCCACCTGAGAAACCTGCACTGGCTCCCCGTCAACAAGAGGATATCCTTCAAGCTCCTCATCCACGCACATAAGGCCCTCCACAACACCAGCCCAGCCTACCTCAACAGACGGCTCTCCTTCTACTCCCCAACCGCCAGCTACGCTCCGCCGACCTCTCACTCGCCACCGTCCCGCGCATCCGGAGAACAGCCACTGCCGGGAGATCCTTCTCCCACCTCGCCGCCAAGACATAGAACACCCTCCCACTGAGCCTTCGACAGACCCAAGACCTGCTGACCTTCAGGAGGACACTGAAGACCTGGCTGTTCGATCAGTAGCGGCCCCCACCTCCTCCCCCAGCACCTTGAGACCCTCGCAGGTATGTAGTGCGCTTAACAAATGACTGATTGAACAGCCGGTCACGGAGGACACTGGGCAGTTTAGCTTTGTTGACTTTCGCTTTGTTTATCTTTGTGGTGGGTGTGGTGGCATTCTGATGTGCGTTTCTCGGTGATAGTGGCAGCGGGAGCCTTTGGTCACCAGCTGTGAGGGACGGTGCATGGTGTCAGCAAGGAGATCTGAGGAGCGCCTCTGCACAGGGCCCATTGACGGAGACGGATAGCGCGCTTGGAGGATCCGAGTGTCCTAGAGGCCATCCGCCTCTTCGAGGATACGGACCACTCTGACATGCTGCGGCCCGACGTGAAGGTGAGACCCTCTAGGAGCGCAGCGAGTGGCAATCGCCTGTCAAACGCCCGCGGGGTGGGAAGCGGGGCACTGTTGCGAGGCCTACCTTGGTGTTTAGGTAGGGAGCAGCACGGCCCAGGGAGGGGCGGGGGATGCAGGGTGAAGCGGGCGAGGGGGGGTGGCGCCCACAAGCGGAAACGTGGCAATAAGAGAGGTGCGGTGGTCCCAGAACAGGGGTGGAGCGTGGGGGGACGCGCCTGCCCCGGAGAACAGCGGGGGGGTCTTCCCCCTTGCTTATTGACAGCACGGTGGAGGGGGAAGGGGCAGGGGAGGGGGCATGGGGGGACATGGGGCATTAGAGGGTCCGAGAGAGGATGCCAGGGGCATGGGGGTACAGGCCAGGTCGCGGAGTTTTGGTGTGGGGGAGGGGTCAAGTGGGAGAGAGGCGGGGGATCCCCAAGAATATCAGGTTGAGGGAGACGCCGGGTGACGGGTGATGGGAGAGGCAGGGGGGAGGCAAGGATTTTCCACATTGGGGTCCATGCCGGCTTTGGACGTGGGGGAGCGGCGGGGGAGCGGCAGGGGAGGGCGTCTGAGGACTGGCACAATCGGTGGCCGGCCGCTGGAGCCTGGGGGAAGCCGGTGGGATTGTCGGGTGTCGTGGGGGGTGCATGGGTGCCGGGGGGGGCCAGGGGGGAGGCATGGTCCGCCGGGAGCTGGAGTCCTTGGTATGGAGTGACGGGGAGAAAAGTGCAGGCGGTTGGGGGTGGGGGCGCTCAGGGGAGTGAGCCTGGGGCTTGGCGGTCTACCCAGTCGCGGTGCAGGGCCATTCGTCTGGTGCGGTGGGGGTTGGGGGGGATTGGGGGCCCCTGGGGGGACGCTGGTGGGTTTGACAGCTTAGGGGACAGGTTTAACCCCGGCATGTTGGACTCCACCTCTTTCTTTCAGCAGGACTGTATGGTGAGGTGCTCGGGAGGATGGGCCGGCTCTGCCTCATGCGGGCGGTTGTGCTCCCCTGAGGGACCTGACGGTAGCGTCCTATAGGAGGCGGGCAGTAAGTCCCCGCCAACCCCACCCCGACGGGTCAATGCAGCCACCGGGGCACGGGGGCGGGGGTCCGTCAGTTCAGATCAGGACCAGGAGGAGTGGAGCACAGGGCAGAGGGGAGAGAGTTTGGATTTGGGTTACCTGCTCAGCTCATGTAGAGAGCTGGCAGGGCTGAGCAGGCTGGACCCCTCAGAGGGCAGCCTATGGCAAGAACGCATGGGGCTAACAGGGCTGGAGTCCGAGGTGGATGGCCTGTCCCAGTTGGATTACATGTAGGGAGCGGGTAGGGCTGAGCAGGCTGGAGCCCGCGGAGGGCGGCCTATGGCAAGAACGCATGGGGCTAATAGGGCTGGAGTCCGAGGTGGACGGCCCATCACAGTTGGATTATGATGAGGAGAGTGTGGTGGAAGGAGAAATATTGTAGCAGAGACGGGGAAGGTTTAGGATGGGGGGATTGGAGTAATGCTGTTCCTAGTTGCTTGCAGGGTACGCGAAAGAGACCCGAGTGACAGCCCCCCTGCTCAACTGGTTAGGTGGCGGGATCCAGTGTGGACGCAACCTTGACGCCAGGTAAGTCACGCAGGACAAGGTCTCGGTCGGCACGGATGCGGGGGGAGGAAGAGGGGTGCGTTTGAAAAAAGGAACTTACGTGCGGGACACAGGGGTGGGGCCGTACGAGACGGGTCTAGGTGCGATGGGGCCACAGGCGGATGGGGGCATACCCAAGGAGGGCAAGTAGGGTAAGGAAGGTAAGCAGAGTCATGAGGTCCCGGTGCACAAGCAAGCTGCCGTATATGGGCATTTCGAATCCCTTGGGGGCAAACCTGTCGTTGGCCACCAAAGAGAAGATATGGAAAGGGGAGTACGTGGATATCTTAAAGCTCCTGTATCATGAGCTGACGGCAAAGGAGGGGTCTAAGGAGGAGGAGCTGGAGTTGGCTAAGCGCCCAAGGGTGTCCCTGAACATTGAAAATTGGCCGGCTGGTTTCTTGATTTTTGCCAGTGTGTACTGCGAAAAGTACCCGGACCGGTCTGTTGTGCTGTTTAAATACATGGACATGATCCTTCGGGCGCAGGTCATGTACGGGCATTAAGCATGGTCGCACTATGACGAAGAGTTTAGAGCGCGCTTGGCCTGGGACCCGGAGGCAAAACGGGGGGAAATCGATTCAGATCCACACCAGCAGACATTGGGATGGGGTAACGTTTGGCAAAATGATATTCACCGGCAGCAGTTTACAGCTCGCGCCTCGCCCCTTTCAGGTGGGGTGGGGCAGGGAGGGAATACGGTCAGTGCCACAGTGGGAGTGTGTTAGGACTACAACAAGGGCGCTTGTGCAAGATAATATTGCAGGTTCCGGCGCGAATGCTCCAAATGCGCAGGGCGGTACCCAGTGGTGCAATGCTGGGGGACAGGAGGCGGCAATCAGGGTCAGCAGTCCGCGCCGTCAGGGCAACAGTCGGGGGCAGGGGAGGTAGGGGAGGACAGGGGTCTCTGGGGAAAGGCTCATACGCCAGTTAAACAGGACCGGCAGGAAACCTTCTTGGCGTCTTATCCACGGACCGAAGACACAGGACTGCTCCGGCAGGGGTTTCGGGAGGGTTTCCGGCTGGGGTACGAGGGTCCGAGAGCTGCCAGATGGGCCGAAAAGCTAAAATCTGTCAGCACACACAGCGGTGGTACTGGATAAACTGGGAAAGGAAGTCTGGGAAGGGCGGATGGCGGGCCTTTTCAAGTGACCCTTATTCGGGACCTGATTATCTCCCCTATCGGAGTGGTACCGAAGAAGGAGCCTGGACAGTATCGGCTGATTCAGCATCTGTCATGACCGGAGGGGGCGTCGGTCAATGATTACATAGCGGCCGATTTGTCGTCGGTTTCTTACTCCTCCATGGACGTGGCAAGGCGGCTGGTTGTGACGGTAGGGACAGGCGCCCTCATGGCAAAATGCGACATCAAGTCAGCTTTTCGGCTGCTACGGGTACACCCGGAGGATTTTCAACTATTGAAGATTCAGTCCGAGGGGTTCATCTTCGTGGACAAAGCTTTGCCCATGGGGTGTTTCATCTCTTGCGCTTTGTTTGAACGGTTCAGCTCCTTTTGCAGTGGCTTTTTTCGTGGCACACAGGCAAAGAGACGGTGACGCACTACCTGGATGACTTTTTCCTGATGGGACTGCCTCGTTCGGTGGACTGCCAGCAGCAGCTGGACAGTTTTACAGAGCTCATGGGCTACCTGGGTGTGCCCCTGGCACCAGAGAAGACACAAGGTCCAAGCACGGGGCTGTCATTTCTGGGTATTGAACTAAACTCTGTGGAGACCTGTTTGCTGGGAGATAAGAAGGTGCACATGCTGCTGTTGATTGACACCATGTTGGCTAAGTAGAAGGTAACGGTACGGGAAGTGCAGGTTCTCTTAGGGCACTTGAACTTTGCTTGCCGGGTGGTGCGAGCGGGGCAAACCTTTTGCAGACATCTGGGCGTGTCCCTGTCCGCTTTGACACTACAGCACCATCATCTGCGCATGTCGGCGGGTACGAAGGAAGACCTGCGCATGTGCAGTGCGTTATTGGAATGGTTTAATGGTATTCCCATGGCCCCCCCGGAGGAGTGGGAATGGGACGCGACCATCTCCTTGGACACGGCGGGGGTAGGTGGTTTTGGACTGTATTGGCAGGGGAAGTGGTGCGCTAAGGTTTGGCCCCCACAGTGGCAGAACGGGGGAAGGAGCATTGCATTTTTGGAACGGTTTCCCCTGGTGGTGGCGGTGACGGTGTGGGCAGGGGAGCTGGCACACAAAAAGGTGATTTTTAAGGTGGATAACATGTCGGTGGTACATGTCGTGAATAAGCAGTCGGCCAGGGACCCACAGGTGCTCAAGTTGTTTAGGGTATTTGTGCTGCAATGTTTGGAACATGACATTTTATTTCAAGCCCGGCATGTGCCGGGGGTGGACAATGACATTGCGGATGCTTTGTCTCGTTCACAGTGGTAGAGGTTCCATGGGCTAGCCACTGAGGCGGACGATTGCAAGATGCCGGTGCCGACAGGGATGTGATCAGTAGGAGAGAAAGAGTTGCTCAACTGGTAAGAGGGTCAGTGCCTGTTTCAGCGTAGAGGGCGTACGAGCAGGCTTGGTGGGACTTTTTGGACAGTGGGGCGACGCAGCTAGACAGTCGTGGGGTGAGGGGTGAGCAGGCGGTGAACTTCATTTTGGCAACGATGGACAAAGGAATGTCCGAGGTCACGATTGCGGCCAAGCAGTCGGCCATAGCATTCATGAGGAGAAAATTGTGGTGAGGCTATGCACCGTCGGCGGGTGAACTGGATGCACGTTTATTGGAAGGATGGGCGCGGGAACGAGGTGCCAATGCCTTACAGTGCCACCTGTTACGGCGGGGATTCTTGTCGGCTTGATAAGGCTCATGCCGGAGATTTGCCACAACAGAGAGGAAGCTATTCTGTTTTCCACGCTAATGTTGTGGATGTATTTCGGAGCTTTTCTGGTGTCAGAGCCCCTGGGAACAAGAGTGAAACAGGGGGTACGGTGGGGGGAGGTGGAGTTGCGGACCGTGGAGGTGGCGGTTTATTTGCGGCGCTCGAAAACTGATCAGCGGGGAGTGGGGAAGTGGGTTGTCATGGGACGCGTGGCGGATAGGGCGGTGTGCCCCGTAGAGTGGGGTGAGATGCTGGCGTCCAGGGCGAGTGATGAGGCGGGTGAGGTTTTTCGACGGGCCGAGGATAGCCGGGTGTCAGCGGCGCAACTACTTTGGGTTCTGCGGCACACCCTTCGCGCTATGGGTGAGATCACCAGACTGCTTGGGACGCACTCCTTTCGTATAGGCGCAACAACAGACGCAGCAAAGAAGGGGTGGGGGAGGGAGGATTTAATGCAGCTGGGGTGCTGGAAATCGGACTGTTATAAGACATACATCAGGATGCGGGGTTTCAGGGAGGAGTAGGCTTGATTTGTTGTCGCTTGTCTCACATATGTGTCTTTTCAGGGGCGGAGGCGGGACCGACCATAGCAGGATTTTCCATCCTCATCTTAGGACACTCTTTCATGAAACAAGCGGAGCGATATGAATGGGACAAGACCAGGAATTTGAATCTAGCATTGGATCCTAGGCTTTTCGTTGTTACTGACAAGGGAAGGGGGGCATGAGGTGGCATGAGTTAATTCCAGCGCTGAGTAAGGTAGTTAAGGGGGGAGTTTGCCCGGATGTTCTGGTTATTCATTTAGGGGAAAAGGCTTGGTGTTGCTGAAACAAATGAAGCAGGATTTGCTGGAGATTCAGCGGCAATGGTCTGTTTGTCATATGATATGGTCTGAGTTTATACCGAAGAGATGTTGGAGAGGGGCTGAACGGCCGGCGGCCATAGAAAGGGCGCGAAGGAAGATTTATAGGGTCATGAGAGTTTTTTGCGACAAAGAAAAGTTTGGAAGGAGGGAACATCCGGAGCTGTGCTATGCGGCAGTGTATTTCTTCAGGGAAGATGGTTTGCATCTGTCCCGCTATGGCATGGAATTGTATATAGTGCAGTTGAAGAAGGCTTTGGACCGAGCAATAGGGGTGTGCAGATACCCGAAGTGTCAGGAGTCCTAGTGGGGGGGTCGGAAAGCTGCCGGGGTCCACTTTCCGGGTCTCTTTTTTCCTGGTCAGTTGTGGTATAATGATGTATAGTTACAGTTATGAAAGAACATAAGAAGTTTACCTAGTTAGGTAGTTGTAGAAAGGTTAGGAAATTGCAAGTTGTGTTTATAATTCTTGCAGGGGGAACACGTTTAGGGGAGGGGCTGGAGGATAAAGTATGAAGACAATATTTAGTTAGGTTTAGGTTTGTACGGCACAGGCCAAGGGAACTTGTATGTAAGGTGCACCTGTTTCCAATAAAGCTGCATTTTTCACACCATCAAGCTAGTCTGTGGTCTGTGCTGCCCCCCTTTTTGGCCCAATAGGGCGTTGGGGGTGGTGGCCGGCCTGCGAGTGGTCTGTCCCCCCGGGGGGTTTTGGGCCGGGGGCAGCCAGAGCTAATTGGGCTGGTAGGGCTCCATTGGGCTGGCGTTGGGCTTGTTGAGCTCGGGTTGGGCTAGTTTTGGGCTTGGGCGTTTTATAACCGGCCATCTTGTGTCACTAGCCACCATTTTGGTGTTTGTGACACAACAGCCGGTCAGGGAGGACACTGGGCAGTTTAGCTTTGTCCTACCCTCCCTCCCTAAAGAACGAGCTTCCAGCTGTTTTTTGCGGGGTTTGTTGTTGGATAGCTCATTACTTTTTCAGCTAGGTAGTTTTCTTGGGAGCAGGTGCATCGGGGGAAGTTTGTATTGGGGTTGTCGCTGGAACAGGTGCTGGTGTGGTGCGCTATGTTTCTTTGGGGCATTTTTCCTAGGTCAGTTGTGGTATAATGATGTATAGTTACAGTTATGAAAGAACATAAGAAGTTTACCTAGTTAGGTAGTTGTAGAAAGGTTAATAAATTGCAAGTTGTGTTTATAATTGTTGCAGGGTGGAACATGTTTAGGGGAGGGGGTGGGGGGTAAAGTAGGAAGTGAGGTTTAGTTTTGTACGGCACAGGCCAAGGGAACTTGTATGTAAGGTGCACCTGTTTCCAATAAAACGGCCTTTTTCACACCAACAAGCTAGTCTGTGGTGTGTGCTGCCCCCCTTTTTGGCCCAAAATAGCGATTTTGCTATTTGGGTCCGCTAGTTACAGAGAAATTATACCAGACGGTAAATAGCGAAAACTTTGAAAAATGCACTAAAGTGCATTTTTCAAAGTTGTAGTTTGCACACACATACATGTCCTTGGGGCATGTGTGTGCGCAACATGTGTGCACAGATCAACTTCAGGGGTGCAACAGGGTGTCCTTTTGACACCCTTGAAATTGCATGCGCAATTTCCCATTCATTCCCATGGG
This sequence comes from Lissotriton vulgaris, assembly GCF_964263255.1. Classification (NCBI taxonomy): domain Eukaryota; kingdom Metazoa; phylum Chordata; class Amphibia; order Caudata; family Salamandridae; genus Lissotriton; species Lissotriton vulgaris. Next base: position 1,254,319,847 of record NC_141694.1, on the reverse strand, counting down.
TCTGTAGGCCCATAGGAATGAATGGGAAGCCATTCCTTAATTGCGACTCGCAATTTGCAAGTAGCAATTAAGGAATGTTTAGAAATCGCTATTTTTATAGCAATTCCTACATGCATAGGCTTTTGTGATTCCTTAATTGCAATTCCTTAATAATCGCAAATAAGGAATCGCAAAAGCCTACCTTGATGCATGTCCCAGTTAAAGTCTTACTTTCTGGTAATGGTTAAATAGTATTGTGACAACTTCTACACAAGAAAGACAGCATGGCATATGCCTATGAGTAAATTCAGAAGTGATGGGCAGAATGGATTAACCTAAACCATTTGTACTTTTGGTTCAATTCTAATCCATCACTCTTTTACTCAGTTTGCCACTACAGATAATGATCAACAGTTTGTAAATCAGCCTCGGTCCTTCTACAATAGGAACATTCCATTTGAAGCTAGTATGTTTGCACTGTATGTGAGTATATGCAAATTCAGACCAATGTATAGCTGACTGGGCCGCTCTGCATTTGGCCTATGGCACAATGGACTAGGGCATCCCCATTTTGATGCAGCCATCATGATTAGCACTTAGGCCGTCTCACTTAGAAAAAAAGTGATGAATGGAGTGCTAGATTTAATCTAAACCATTGGTAATTAATTGGGGTTGAATTCAAGTCCAAAGTCTTTTGTTGACTTTGCTACTAAAGACAGACAGTGACCAACCGCATGGTATCAGTCTGAGCCATCTTCCAGTAGTAGCAGCCAAGACCTGTTTAGTGTTTCTCAGTGAAGCACCATAGATGCTCACTCAGTGACAGCTGCATGCTATTTATTACCACTGTTCATGCAGAGAGAGGGGCATCATGATCCTCACAAGGCTCCATCGTTTGTGAATCATGGCCCCTTCCTCAAATGATCCATGGTGATAAAAGCGATATGACATTTGGCACTTTTGCACATTTCTGTAAAGTATGTGGTACTGGTGTCTCAGTAGATAATAGTAGCATGCTTTGTCTCTCTCAAGAATCCATTCTGACTTGAAAACTTACCTTGCACTTTTCCTTGGTGTTCATGCACGGTATGTCAAGATAGACCTTGCAGATAACATAGCCCTTCAAATATTGCGGAACAAGCTTTGCTTCTGTGCTCCGGGCAAATGCCCAAGTTAAGGATTCAAAGGCTGCAGAGAAAATACAAATCAGTTCTGTCCAAAAGCCCACTTATGCTCTCTCTATACACACCCTTAACCCTACCAACTTTCCCCTTCCCCAGAATACATGCTTGTGGTTCATAAAAATCAAGGGGAGGGTGGGCAGTTTTTTAATGACTTTTGACACATTCTAATACCTCAGCTGTTGCTCAAAATAATACAGAGCATATCAATTTTACATACAATGTACAGAATCTGTCCATTTTATGAAGAAAAGCGAAATAATTTCTCAGAGATGAATTCAACACCCAGAAGATTTTGGTAAAATTCTCAGACAATCTCTGCGGCTGTTGATTAAAATGATACATATAATTATATCAAATTATCCCTGGCTTTTTCTGAAAAATTGCAAGTATTCTTGTAGTGGGTACTCTCTCCATCCCGTTTCAGAGAAGCTTCCTAATACTAGTTTATACTTACCACGGCAGAAATACCAACAGTGAGTGAAAGTTCTTGCTTTCTTCATGATGGGTAGAAAGCGTTCAAGGATTAAACCCTCAGAATACTTCATTGTGGACACTGTGAGGTGACAACAAAAAACACAGCTCAGACTGGTTGCATAGTGGAGGCAAAAGCCTGTGGTGCCCGGGTGTACACAGGTGCCACAGTAGAGATGGGAGTCCTGTAGTGCCCTTCAAACTGAAACATACCACAAATAGACATTAGGACTGGGATGTACTTTGAACTGAATGGTTTGCGTTGCTCCCTGGGCGGAAGGAAGTCTCAAATTGCACTCTTTTACATTTCAATAAATTATTCACTCTTTTAAATTATTTTCCAAATCAATTTTATTATTTGCTGCTTTTTATTCCATTGTGTCATATTACTTTCTTCAGTAATACAAAGATGTGTTCTTTTTATACTTTAATGCCTTATCATGCCCAAAGGAGTGCAATTGGTGACCCCCTCCCGCCCAGGGAGCAACGGAAAACATTCATTGAATTCATCCTCATACTCAGGAGGATTTACCAATTTGCACCAACGACCATAACACCAACTGAAATAACATAAGTACATGGGAGTGCTATGGTCCTTCCCCATTTGGATCCAATATATGTACTTTGAACTGACATGGGTGGGACAATATAAAGGGAGAGCCTTGGGGTGTACATTGAAGTGAGATGGGCGGCCCAACAGAGAGACGGTGCAGCCTTTGGGCTTCCTTTGATCTGACACAGGCGGCACACAAAGATTTAGAAGAGTATTTGCTTAGGTCCTTTCTGGAGACTGGCTGTGTTTCCTTGTAGGAGATTCTGGGAAAAAGACAGCCAATTCCCTGAGAGTCAAAGTCTAAAAGGAGTATCTTTTTATTCTGTGATCTCACAGTAGTATCTGGCTACTAGTATTTCAAGTACAAGAGGCCATACTTGTTAGAAGGGTTGCTCATGAATTCCCTAGGCCCTGAACCTGGGAGCACAAATTTCCCCAAAACTAGAGTCAGAAAGTAAAACTGAAGTGGAAGGGGGAGGGGGTAACGAGTAACAATGATATCACAGAGAGAGTACCAAATATGCGGAGTAAAATTCTGCCAGAAATTGTATGGATCAGTAACTTAATCTAAAATGTTCAAGTGAGACAAGTAAAGAAAAGTACTAAGTGGAAAAGCTGAAGCTGAGAACCAGATTGGATTATACATTTCCGAGAAGCAGGCAGTAAGCAGGCTGACGGCCCAACAGTCTTTATCTGCTGTTAAACCCTATGGTTCTAAGCTTAACTGCCAGAACTACTGATGTTGAAATTTCACAGTGCTGTACTCTCCTAACCGGAGACCCATGTCTGTAGCTATCACTACCCCATTGTGCTTTGAATATTGTCTATCTTGGATTGTGTGATCATTGTACCAATAGTGTCCAACAGAACTTAATCCATTTCCCACTTCACTTAGCATGGTCTTCCCTGATGCAAGGATCTCTCAAATGCCAGGCAACTTACCGTGACCGTAAATGACTTGTTTGAGGCATAACGCAACATATGGATGTGGGATGGTCTCCATGTCAAAAAGATCCAGGATGTTCCTAAGTACCACGCTGGGAAGCCAGCGAGCAAGCTCCACCATCACTCTGCATCCAACTTTCTCCACGTCTGTGAACTCAGACAGCTGTTCAAGATTATGGGAGATCAGTTAGCAATGAAGACCGACTACTTTTAAAAAAAAAACAATCCTTAGTATCAAACCGGCAGACCATAATCTTTAATTCTGTAGAATGTAATATCTAAACTTGAGGCTGGGAACATAGCTGTTGTCAAATACTAAGAGGGAGAATTTCAAACCTTTTGCGCCACAAAAGAGGTGTTAACCAGCGTGAATACTTTTTTTTGCTATTTTCTTTCCAGCGCAAAACTTGATTTGTGCTGGAAACCACCCTATAAGTAGCGCAAATCAGCGCAAAGCTCCGCTTTGCGTTACTGTGCACTGAGGGGGCATTACATGAGTGGTACATGGGTGTTCCCATGCAACCACCCAAGCCTTCTGATGCAAAACCATATTTACAAAGATTTGTAAACATGGTTTTGCACCAAAAGTTAACACCCCTTCAAAGGAGGCGCTAACAGGAGAAATGCTCTCATTTCTCTACGCTTTTCCAACTTTCCATGCATGCTGCACATATGCAAAGTGGGAAAAGCTTTGCATCATGCCTAGCATAGTATTTTGTACAGGAAGGGTACCCTTTCTGTACAAAACGTATGCTACACTCATGCACGCACCATAGCGCTGCAGCGCTAAGGTGTGTGCATGGTGCACAGCTGCTGAAATTAGCGCCGGCACAAGGGAAAGGGGGTAGAGAGCCCCTCTCCTGCTCCCTTTCTGTCATGCAACGTAGTGCAGCCTCGCTGCGGGCTGCTCTGCGTGACTTTATAAAGAGATCCCCCTAACTGCAGTGCCAAAAATCCCTGAGTATGATGTCTATGACTACAGTTGGGAGACCGTGAGTTCAAGATCCATCATCAGTAAACCTTGAATACAGTGACAGAAGGTAGAAGGCCTGAGTAGCCCAAGGCCCAAAGCATGTATGTGTGTGCTGCATGGAGTAACTGCACTGCAATACTGAAATGAGTGCAGTGTGTCTTTGAAGATAGATGGTCTATGCAGACCAAAGCACATACCATTTATGTGTATGTTGCATGGAGTAACGCATTGCAGCGATGAGCACTTAGGATATTATTTAATAAGATGTTTCACAGGTGCACTCAAAGCATACCACAAAATTACTCAGATCAAGTGTTTACACATCACTTAGTAAATGCTAAGTGCCTGAGTGCTGAGGAAGGAACATCATAAAATCTAGGAATATTATATAATCTACCTGCGAATCAAGACATTTGCCTTTTTAGGTTTAAAGTATTTTATTGAAGCAGGGTAAAGAAGGAAACAACAAGGACATGAAAAAGAAAAACCACAGGTGCCCCACAATCAATGCGTACGGTACATTAGATACATCAAAGCATTTCTGTCTCCTCAATGGGCACCATCCAGCATGGAAATACAGCTTGCGCGCCTGTGGTTAAAGACAAAAAGGAAAAAGGGGGGGGGGGGGGGGAGGGGAAAAAGGAAAAAAGGGGGGGAGAAAGGGTGGGGAAACAACCCTGCTCCATATCCTACCCAACCAACAAACCCCCCAACTACAGCACCCAAACCCACCCCCTGCACTGTGCCAATGACCATCTGCTCTCCCCTCGTAGCGACCCTCCGGTGGACTCCGCTACTAGACGCCAACTCCAACCAATCAAACAGGCGGATCCGGCGGCGGTGTCAGCCGTAACAGCCTGAGATACCTCGGGCAGGTGATCTCCCTGAACTCAGAACACAACAGACCATGGAAAGGCGCCCACAGCTCCTCAAAAGCATCTACATCCCCCACTGCCACTAAGGACATTTTCTCCATGCCAAGAACATGCCACAATCTATGCAGCCAGCCGACAACAGAGGGGAGTGTGGTGGAGCGCCAGTGTATGAGAATGTTTTGCACCGCTGACCCCAGAGCTATCGCAATCTGTCTACCCCTTCTAGACCTGAGGGGGTACATCAACCCATTCGGCAATCCCAATAGGACATAGGCAGGGAACCGTGGCAGCTCTATCTCGAAACATTTGTCAACCTCGCTAAGGACCTCCTCCCAGTAAGAAGCCAAAAGGGGACAATCCCACAAAATATGTGTAAGCGTGCCAGTTTGGCCACAGTTACGCCAGCACGTCCCTGGTATTGACCTATCCATCTCATGTAATTTCTCAGGAGTGCGATACCAATAGGTCGAAATTTTGGTGAAGGTCTCCGTGAGCCCCGTGTGATAGGCAGAGTGGCGTGAGCGGTAGGAGATGTGGTCCCATTCTGTATGACTCAACACTCATCCGAGCTCCCGGTCCCAGCGCTCCCGACCCGGGTTGTGAATGTGAAAGGGGGGGGGGGGCTGCAGCATCTTGTACAAGTCGGAAATAAGCTTAGCGTCCGATGTGCGAGTGACTAACCAGCGCTCGTACACCGTGATCTCCCGGTCAGCCCTTTCGCGCACGTGGGACTGTAGCGCGCCTGCATATACCGCATGCGCTCCGTCTCAGGGAGGCCATAATCCCGCCGCAAGTCCTGGAAGGGGATGACACCCTCAGGGCCATACAGGTGATAAAAAGTGCAACAGCGGGCCGCCCGCCAGCAGTCGTAAGCACCAGGTTCAGTTCCCGGACCAAAGTCCGGATTGCCAATTAGCGGCATGAAGGGAGAGGGAAAGGTAGTGAGTTCATGCCTAGTGGCCACTGAGTCCCACACCCGGAGTGGGACACGCGTCACAAAAGAGGCATAAAGGTTAGGGGGTCGATGGGCCCGTCGCAAGAATGGCACCTCCTGTAGCGTTCTGCCTGCTACCGCCTGGTCCTGAAACAGCCAGTGTTTGTCTGACTCCCACTGGCTCCACTCCACCAGATAGCGAAGTGGGGCGGCCTGGAAATATTTCCGTAAGTCTGGAATCCCTAGCCCTCCAGATTCAGGCGCCAGCGTAGCAATGTTCCTTTTAATCCGTGGTCTTCGGCCCTGCCACACAAAACGCGCAATGGCCAACTGAGTCTCCGCGAGCCATCCCGCGGGGGGTTGCAACGGCAGTGCCCTGAACAGGTACAGCACCTGGGGTAGAAGGGTCATCTTCACTGCGGCCACCCTACCCAGCAGCGACAACGTGCCCTTATCCCACCGAGCCAGTTCCTCCCTAATTTTCGTGCTCAAAGCCGCATAATTGGCCGTGACCATCGCTGGGAGTGAGGGTGCTAACAGGATCCCCAGGTACGGAATCCGGTCCCCGGACCAGCTCAAAGGGAAAAGCCTCTGTAGTTCCGCCCTGGTGGCGCCGGTCAGCGAAATATCGAGGGCAGCAGATTTCCCGAGGTTCACCCGAAAGCCCGCCACCGCGGCGAAAAGGTCCAATTCCGCGATACAAGCCGGCAGCGACCTCCATGGGTCATCGAGCGTCAAAATGACGTCGTCCGCATAGAGGCTAATCGCGTGGTGAAATTCTACCATCTTGACCCCGATAATATCGGGGTTCTGTCGAACCCTTTGAGCAAACGGCTCCATATAAAGAGCAAAAAGCAAAGGGGACAGCGGACATCCCTGTCGTGTTCCCCCTTCTATAGGAAAGGGTCGGGAGCTGCCTCCGTTCACTCGGACCACCGCGGACGGAAACCGGTAGCAGTTAAAAATCAGGTGCCGGAACTTCTCGCCTACCCCGAACTTGCCCAGGACCTTCTCTAGGTAGGGCCAGTGCACTCTGTCAAAAGCCTTCTCCGCGTCGATGGAAAGGAGCATTCTTTCCCCGGGGATCCTGGAGGCCTTCTCAAGAATATGAGTCACCCTCTTCGTGTTGTCCACCGTCTGCCTGCCAGGCACGAAGCCGGCTTGATCCGAGTCGAACATGCCCGGGAGATGAAGCGCCAAACGTGCCGCCAGTATGCTAGTGAACACTTTCAGGTCCACGTTCAGTAGCGAGATAGGACGGTAGGATCCACAGGCAGTCCGGTCCTTGCCCGGTTTCGGGATCACGGAGACCGTGGCCTGGAGAAATTCGGGGGGGATGGCGCCCGGCTCCGAGAATGTGTTGAAGAGGCGTGTCAACAAAGGCGCCAGCACCTGACAGAAGGTCTTATAAAAAAGGGGGATGAAGCCATCCGTGCCTGGGGCCTTACCCGGTTTAATCCGGGAGATCGCCGTGACCACCTCCTCGATACGGATCTCCCGCTCCAGATACTGGGCCTGATCTGGCGTCAACGACGGGAGCGGCACCGACTCCAGATAGTCCGCCTCTGCCTGGGCGGAGGGGGCCTCGCCAGTGTAGAGGTCAGCGTAAAAACTACGGAAAACGTCCGCAATTTGCTCGTCTTCCGTGACTGAACCTCCGGCAGGGGTAACCAGCTCCTTCACCCAGTGCTGTTGGTGTTGCACTCTAAGCTTGTTGGCCAAGAGCCGTCCGCACCTGTCGCCACCGGTGTAATACTTGTGCTTCAGACGAAGCATCGCGTACTCAGCCCGGTCCATGTCGAGGGCAGACAAGAGTTTCCTGGCGGCTTTCAGTTGTCTCCAGACCCTGGGGGCTCCCGTCCTAAGATGGACCTGCTCCAGCTCCCGCACCTGTCGGGTAAGCTCATCCCTCTTGAGCTGGCGATCCTTATTCTCCGCCGAGGAGATAGCGATAAATTCGCCCCGGAGCACAGCCTTCAGGGTGGCCCATTGCGTCGCGCGGGAGGTGTCGTCATTATCGTTTACGCGCTGAAAGTCCGCAATGGCCGCACGAATCTGCTGCACCGTCGACCGTCTGTGCAATAGGGTGTCCCGGAGTCGCCAGACTCCTCTTGGTCGAGCCACCGGGGGTAAATTAAAGGTACCATCCACCGGCGCATGGTCGGAAAGAGAGAGGACTCCCATATCGGCATTCGAGGCCAGAGCGAGCATCGGGCCAGTCACAAGTAGATGGTCCAGTCGCGCGTAGGACTTGTGTGCGTGTGAGAAATAGGAGTACGCGCGGGTCGCAGGGTGGAGGCGGCGCCACATGTCATGCAAGTCCAGCTCCTCAAGTCGGGCGCGAACCGAGCCCGAAAGCTCTCCCAACTGGTGGCACTGTTGCACAGACCTGTCCAGAGCAGCGTCGAAGACTAGATTCAGATCTCCCCCCAACACTATGTGCCTATCAGAGGTGGACGCCACATCTTCCAATGCCTTGTGCAAAAATTGATCTTGATGGTCATTGGGACCGTAGATCGAGCCCACAGTCATCACCAGGCCCCCCACCTTAATCCTGTATGCTAAGAGCCTCCCTTTCTGTTCCGCTACCTTTTGTAAGATCTCTCCCCTGAACCCCTTGGAGAACAGAAGTGCCACCCCTGCCGTTTTAGAAGCGCTGGAGGAAAAAAGCTGCGTAGGGAACTTGGGGGTACGCATTCTGGGACAATCTTTGGCCAGCAGATGGGTCTCCTGTAGCAGGCAGATGTCAGCTTGGGAGTTCTCTAACAGAGACAACACTGCCCGCCTTTTAACCGGGTTATTCAGCCCTTTCACATTCAAAGTGACAACCTTAAGGGCCATCAAGGAGGGGAACCCTTAAAACGCACATGAAGGTGGGCAAGGCCCAGCAGGCGAACATAGAGTCCACCTCACGAAGCCTCAGCGCACAGCAAACGCAGACATCCTTACGGCACAGTGCAGTCCCCAAACCCCAAAACCCCCCAACTAAGTGGACCCCCCCTTCCTCTGGAACTTCACACACCCAACCCCATACCGCTCCAAACTCCCAGCCCCCCTGCAAACCCCCAAACTCAAAACACCCCCCTGCAATTCCCATTTCCCATCCCCGCTTCTCAAGTCATTCAAAGAAGCCATTGTCCCAGCCCGGTCCTTATCGGACAAGGCCGTAGAAAGTCAGTCTAGTGGACGTCCAGCCACAACCACCTGCACTCGCCATCCCGACCCTCCCCAACCCCAGAACCCCCGCACCTGCAATAAGGAAAAGCTAGTGTAGACTCCCCCCGGAGTAAGTTCAGGCCGTCAAGGCCACTTCGCCAACCGCTGTTGCTCAGGAGGCCTCCTGAATGGCGGCCGACATGTCCGCCCGAATCGTGGGCGAGTCAGGCCGCTCCGGTGGCGGGGAGCGCCTCTCCCCAGCCTGCTGCCAACCATCTCGAGTGCTTCATCTGCGGCGCGGCGCCGGAGTGTCCGCATCCGATGCCGTGATGCCCAATACTGCGCACACATCCTGGAGGGACCGGAGCTGGTGCAATATTCCGTTCCATCTGAAAATCAGGCGGTAGGGGTGCCCCCAAGAGTACTGCGTTCCCTGCTCCCGGAGAAAGTCCGTAGCGATTTTAAAGGATTTTCTCTTCTGCAGCGTGACCGTAGACAAATCCTGATAGAGGGCCACCGGGTGATCTCTGAAGCGGAAAGGCTGCTGCCGCCGCGCCTCGCGGAGGATCCGCTCCTTCAGGGGGAAGTCCGGTAGGAAGGCCAGAATGTCCGGAGGGGGCGCCGTAGCTCTGCGAGGGCGGCCCACTCGGTGCGCCCTGTCGATGCAGACTTGAAAATCCTCCGACTCCCCCAAAATTGCACGGAAGAGGGCCTCTAGGTAGGCGGTCACGTCTTCACCCTCTTCGCCGGACGGGACGCCCCGGACCCTGATGTTGTTCCGCCTGGACCGGTTTTCGAAGTCCTCGGCGTGGGCCTGCAGCTCAATCTGTTGCTCCCGCAGCCGCAGGACCTCCTGCTGCAGGTGGGTGATCTCTTCGTCCCTGGAATGACCAGCTTCCTCCACGGTGTTGACTCGCTCCCCCAGGGAGTCCACCTCTCTCCGTACCTCACGGACCTCCCCGGCCACCTCCTGCTTCAAAGTCTGAAAATCTTCCCTTAAGGAGCTAAACAGCGACTCCAGGAACGATCGTGTCACCGGGGGCTCCCCGCCTTCAGCGCCTCTAGAAGGGGCCGGGGAGTTCGGGGCGGCCTGGCTCCCTCCGCTGCGTAGGGCACCACGCCCCAACATGTCCGGCAAAGTCCGGTCGCCTCTCCTCTGACCCCTGGCATTCGACATCCTGGCGGCGCGGGAGCCACCGATGGCCGTCGCTCGGCAAAGAGGCCACTAGGGTCAGGACCGCTATTCGCCAGCCAGGAAGCACCGCCACACAGAGGCCCCGACCAAGGCCGGGCGGCCGGTCCGTGGTTGCCAAAATGGCTGCCCGTTGCAGTCAATGGGCCAACGCCCAGGGAATGAGGCCTACCTCCGCCGCGAGTCCAGTGGCGATAAACACAGCCGGACGGCAGGCTCGCGGGGCAAAGGCAGCCGGGGTCGGCACGTCTGGATGAAGAAATGCTCCGGTGGCGTGACACCACTCCGCCACGACCAGGGTTGGGCCGGAGCGGCCGCGCGAGGCGAGCGTTCTCAAGCCCCGGACTTGCGTAGTAGCCGGAGGCCGGCTCTGCTTCCGTCGCCCTCCTCCGTTCGGCTCCGCTCCGCCGGCGAAGTCCTCCTCGGCACCCACTCGATCACCGCGGTGCAGGCACTCCGGCAGGCCACTCACAGTCGGCAGAGCACACCGTCGAGAGCCCAAGCCTGAAGGTCTCGCGGCCTCCGGGCCGCACACAAGCCGACCAGAGGGCTCCGCCCCAGGCTATCTCGGTCAGAATCGCACCTCTAGCGGGGTACCCAGGGCTCAACGAGCGCTCCACACCACCACGGGAGTCACCAGGCCCAGTCACCGCTCGATCCGGGGGGGAATCAGCGGCTGCGAGCGGTGCAGGGTTTCAGGGGTCCGGGAGCTCTCGGCAAGTGCGACCTCTCAGCCCGCCATCTTGGCCACGCCGACATTTGCCTTTTTTACTAATTCAGTGGGCTTATTCTTTATGGGGGAAAGAATCCTGTAAACAAGATTGAGATGGTCAGGATTGCTACTCCTCACTACACTCCTCACTACACTCCTCATCTCTCCTTGCTACACCTCGAAAAGCGGATGCTTGTCAAACAAGTGATCAATGAGCCCACTGCAGCGTCTGGGATGTGGAGGAGGGATAGTTGTGGGGGAAGGTATCTTGTCACCTGAAGGATTGCAGAAATGACTTGAGCAGTTTTTACTGGGTTTTTTGCTTGTCTCTTTTTAAGAGTAGTAAGTTCACTTATCCTAGACAGTGAAGCTTATTATCTATAATTTCCTTGACGAGGGGAACTTCAAAGGGGCTGACACAGGTCTAGATGTAGGTGAGCCTGCAAAACGTCTACCTGATCATTTCTATGCATTGCAAACTTGTTGCACGAATTGACAGCCAGAGCATTCACAAGTATATGAAGGTATATATATAGATTATTTCAACTTTGTTAAACTCCACATAAACATACCTATGACATTTGTATCTTTGCTGAACATGAATATTGAATTAAAAGTAAATCCGCACTTACCAATTTATACTTCCACAATATTTGCTTTTTTTATATTTTGCTATAATATTCTTGTAGCAAATATTTCTGTTGTTAATATTGTGACATACAATCTTGTATGCAGCTAGCCTACTTTAGATATATTTTATACCCTATCAATGCATTATTAAATGCTCTGACCAGTGCAACATGGATGTATGAATAATCAGCAGTAACTTTCGACCTTAATTGAAACTAATGAGAACTGCCGCACATCCCTCGTCTAGGTATTCCTAATCATGTCTCACTCATGGTGCTCCTGTGGTGAGCTAATCGCCCCGTATCTCTGAAAAGAATGTGTAAAGTCAGAAAGTTCCTGAATTTAGATAATCGGGTCGAAACTATCACTATGTTTCCAAATTTGTTATTTAGAAGCATCTACTTCTCTGACTCCACAAAAATAATTGCATTAAACGCTGGAGAACTAGTCCTGCAAACGTATATGATAAACATGTGTTATCAGTATAGGGGTCAAACCATATTCTGAAACTTCTGAATATAGCACTTATCTCTTGCCCCTTGTGCTTATAAGGGAATTAGAGCCCAGATCCCCACAGAGATGACAATTCGACCCTCAACACCTCCATACTCTCGCCACTGAAACGTACGCCCTCAAGAGACATGAAAAATTGCCTACCTCAGCATGGAAAGTCAACTCGAATTACTTATCTCCATCGAACTATATATCCACAATCGGCATAACTGATCGTTTAATTCACTTGGAGAGTCAACACGCTACGGTATCAAAGGGTATCAACAACATCAGTAAGATTCTTAAAACCCACCCTGCATATGATTGACAATCAAACAGACCCTTCTCCAACATCACCAGGCAACCCCTATGTTTACCTGAGACCCAGATCAACAGCTGGCACACAATTCCCCTCGATAACCATTTTCACAGGCCGGAATATCAAGCCGCATGATGTTCCTAAGGGAGACGATGGATCTAGCGAAAACATACAACCCTACAACATCCCTGGACACCCCCACCTTCAAGATACAGGTGATTTCTGGTGTAGAATGAGACCTTAACCCTCCTTAGTTTGCCAGGCCACCAGCACAGTACATCAAAATACCTATGACACCCCTCTCCCAGAAGCCCAAAAGCAGCAGCAATTCAAACTGCATGCTCATAAACTGTAGACCGGCCATCAAGCATGCAATAGAGCTGGAAGAAACCATCCTGAACAACGACATTGACATCACATTCATCCCAGAAACATGGTTAAATGAATCTTCCTATATTATCCTTCCTATCCTTATTATTATTATTATGCAATGTGTAATGCATGCAGCTACCCGAGAGTGTTTACAGGCACAGGATAATGCACAGGTCCGATGTGATAAGCTAAAATAACCAGGTTTTCAGACCCTTATGAAAGCTCAGGAGAGGATTACCATTCCTTAAAGCGGAGGGGAGAGAGCTCCGCAGTTTAGGGCAGGAGTCTTCAATCTGTGGGGCGCGACCCCCAGGGGGGCCGTGGAGGGACTTGAAGGGGGTCGCGCATTCCCAGTCACACTTCTGCCCAGTCTTACCGGGCTTCAGCCCCCCCCCCCCTGCCCCCTCCTCCCCTAATTGTGTCTCAGCCCGGGCTGTTGCAGTGCAACTCGAGCTGCTGGGGGCTCGGCTGGACAGTGTCAGGAGTCTTATCTCCAGCACGCCAGAGTTGTTCACAGGTCTTTAAAGACCATTTTCATATTTACATGCCTTTGTAAACTTGTTACCGAGGCTTAGCTTTTTTTCTGGTTCCAGCACCCCCTGGGCCCTCTGCCTATTCCTTACATTTGTATTTTTTCATTTACTGCTGTAGTGTGAGAATGCATTTAATGAAAAGGAATATAAAGTAGGGTTGCCAAAAGAAAAATGCCTGCTGTGTATTGTTTAAAGTCTTTGTACAGTCTGGGCCATCAAAATAATGAGCTGGTAACCCTAACCATAAGACTGGAAGTTTGTTGCAGGATCAGCACATTATTTATTTCCTCCACCCTCGATCCCTGATTAATGCCATAATAGCAATAGTTTAACTTATATCTGAAACCCTACGCTTCAGGTGTCTGGGAATGCACCCTGCATTCGGACAACTCACTCCTCATTCTCACCCTTCACTTTCACGCTCATCCTGCACTCACAGCGATCACAATGCACTGACACTGATCACCATGCACTCACACCATTTACCCGCTCACCCTGCACTCACAGTGATCACTCTGCACTAACAATGCGCTTGTGTTGTTCACCCTGTACCTCACCCTGCAGGCACACGAGCACACTACTCACGCTGCACTCATGTGACACTTCACTCACCTGTCCCCCCTTACTGCTCAATCTGTAGCTCACTCTAACAAGGTCATCACTAACCATGCATTATTTCATCCCACTCTGCACTTACATCGGCACCCAAATTGATATGGTCACCTCACTCACCCTGCAAGCACTACTTTTACCCTACTTTCACACTGTTGCAGCGCTCACCGCGCACTCACATGGAGTGTGAGTAAACTATGAGTAGCGCTCTAAAAAATGAAATGTTGGTCAGAAAGGTGCTATAGAGAGATGAGGTGTATTGTTGGTGAGTGGTAGTGAGGGAATTCACAGAGGAGGAAACAGGGGAGCACCAAAAAAGACTGTTGCACCCTATACGACCAGTGCTAGGGCCAGCCCTGGCTTCGAGTGTTAGCACCCCCCCCCCCTCGCACTTCGGGTCTATTGGATCCCTTGCTTCTGCCTATTATTATTTACATTTGTAATGCGCTACTGTTACAAAAAGGTGTTCTGAGGCTAATAACAATATGCTGCAGAAGGCAAACGAGAAACACACAGAAGGGGAAGGAGAGCCAGCCAATTTGCGTAACCTATAGGGCAAAGAGCCAGGTTTTTATATCTTCCTAAAGGATAATAGATTCTTGGTTGAGCAAAGCAAAGGAGGGTGCAAGTTCCATAACTGAGTTGCCCTCACCAAAACAGCGAGATAGACAATTCATGCCTTCCTGAATTAGGGAACAATAAGCAAAGTGGCACTGGCTGAGAGGAGCATACGGGTCCTGTATACGGGTCCGACCCGAATGCTCAGTGTGGAGAGATGAGAGGACAGCAAGGGAGTGAGAGAATTCGATTGAAGAGGTCAGGGATGAGGTGAAATGTGAAGTGCCAAAGGGAAGTGTGGACATGCAATAAATGAGTGTGAGCAAAAGGTGAGGTTTACTGTTAGACTGTGAGATAAGATAGCTGAGAGATGATCTGTAACCTAAAAAGATAATTTGATGCGACATGGGTGAGGGACAGCAGTGATAGGGGAAGAGGGGGAGTACTGGGGTGGGTGCTGAGCAGTGATTAATTTGTAATACAACATACGCCATGGCCCTCACCAGTAAGCCACTGCAACTTTAAACACCCACCCTGTGCCTTGCCTGCACAGTCAACGACAATACTTATGCAACTACCGGCCATAAAACTTGTACAAGTGTGACTATTGAGACTATTTCAAGCCCCAAAGCTATAAGCATGAGTGTCAGGAGTTTATCATTTTTATTGTATTTTGAATTAATAAACACCTGTTCTGCTCATCTCTAAATTACACACCAAGACTTACACGTAGAATGGGGAGAGTTCAGAAGTTGTAAAAAGGGGTGAAAGAAAAGGGCCTGCAAAGTGAGAGAGGGATCTGGGGTTGGGAGAGGAGAGAAGAGAGGGATGGAGGGGAGGGGGTGAGACGAAAGGGGCATGGGTAAACTGCTTAACTCTGCACAAGACCGCCAAGGTTTGAAGGGACCCTTGCTGCTCCCGGCCAGGGCCAGGTGAGCTTCTAATGTGGCAGCACCTATTCCTTGAGGAGTGGGAGGCCCTTCACAAAGGTTGACTAGACATCTTTCTGATGTTAATTGCTGTATTTTGGTTATAAACTGGTACTGATGGGGTAGAATCTTTCCTCAGTGTTACTGTGTTTACAAAATTTCAAAATAATAAAGCAATGCTATCCCAAGATACGCAGCATCATAGAACATTATTTACATTTTCTTTCCACACAATTTCGTCAAGCCTGTTGCATAATTTGGTCCTCACCTGCCTCATAATTCCAGTAGCCCTGCCTGCAAGTTTAGATATTTTTGTCAGGAGGGGGTCCTTCCGCCTGAAAATTATGACAGGCGGGTCTCTGCATCCAAAAGTTTGAAGACCTCTGGTTTAGGGCCTAGATATGCAAAGGAGCGGACTTTCATGTGGGTTAGACGAAACCTCGGTACAGAGAACTGTGTTTCGATTTGAAGATCTTAAGGAGCGAGTCGGCAGGTAGGGAGCCACCAGTTTCTGAATGTATTGAGGTCCTAAGCCATGTCCAGGGCCTACTGGCCGTAGTGGGCATTTTCCCAGTGAGCTGGAGGGGTTTGTGCTGGTTTTGGACCGGTGAGGGTCGTTTTTGTTACTGGGAGCCAGTTTTGCAGCAGTGCTGCAAAATCACCCCCCTGTAACAAAAGCACAGCACCAGTGTTTCCCACCAGTACCCCCTTCCCACCCCAGGCTGGTCCGACATAATTGCCAGGGCTGGTTTGCGTTCCCGGTCCGGGCCTGGACATGTTTTGCTTTAAACATAAAGCACAATGCTTTAAACTCAATGCTCTTGATGATCCTCAAACAATGCAATTCCCGAAGCAGATGGGAGACTGAGGCAGATTTTGGAAGGGTAAGAGCAGCCTATCTGCAGCATTTTGACCACCTGAAGGTCGCAGAACCAGAAATCATGTTAGCGCCTAGGTACAACACATTACAATACTCTGGATACGAATAGGGCCTGGATTGGTTCTTTGCGCTGCTAAAGGGATCAGCTAAAGAATCTTTTTCAGCCATCTGAGAACTGCAAAGCACATAGCAGTGAATCTAGTCCTGATTTCATGGGGTGTTTAATATCCTTGGGAATGCCCAGATTTTTCACCAGAGGAGACAGGGTGGGCAGGGTCCCAAGGGACTGCAGCCAATGTCTAGAATCCCACAGTGTGAGAAGCTGGCCTGGTATATGATGTCCACTTATGTAAGTGGGCACCCTGCACCATTCCAGACAACCCTTATGCTGATTTAAGAGGTCTTAGACAACCTTAGAAAGCTCTCTAAGTGATAGCTGTGGAGAGCAGCCTTCAGGCATAGTCCATACGGAGTATAAAGCAGCTTGTTTTAGGAGAATGCAATCTTATAGTATCAATTAAGTGAAAAAGATCCACCCAAGGTATTTATAAAAATATGTATTTATTATATAATACTCGCTAACATGTTTAGATATCTCCTACCCGGAGATAAATACAATGCACACAATACTTTGCATAGAACTACTGTAAATAGCACGGAATACACAGTGGGCCCTGGGGGGGCTTAACCATATACTAAGAAAGTGGTATAAGAACCACGACTCAGGTCAAGATAATGTTGAGAGGACGAAGAAGTGCTGGGGACCCAATGAACCACCCAAGGTAAGCGACAGGGAACCCCATGGAGAGCATGTGAAGTCTGGGAACACGACCCCGTGCTCGGTACAAGTCTACGTGTAAGTCTTGGTTGGATTTTTAAAGATTAAAGACCCTTCCCAGTGGGCCCTGAAGAAACCCTATAGAAGACAGAAGGTTGGAGAGCCACCGCACCTGTGGATACCCTAGTACCCATGTTACCTACACCAGGGAAGCAGGGTGCAGAGGTTTGAATTGGTGTCTGAAACCAAAATTTAACATAATGGAGGACTTCAGGAAAGTGCCACTGCTGAAGAAGGAGAAAGTGTCCGGTGGAATCTGAAGGTGGATTCTAGATGAGAGGTACCTGCAAGCAGAGGGGACAGAGTCTATGTTACTCGGGAGTGACCAGGAGACTTGGAAGACGAAGGCCCGCCGATGTCGGATGTTACAGGGGAGATGACAATGACCTTGACTCTGCAGCTGTGAGGACCAGGCAATGCTGAGGAAGACCAGGAGCCATGCACAAGCTGTCCCTTGTCGGATGTCGAGTGATGAGGGGTTGGTGTCCGGTGGGAGCACCAACAAGCCTTGGAAAAAGCAACAAAGTCGAAGAAGGTGCAATGTTGGAACCAGCAAGGACCAGGGGACTCACCACAAGCAGGGGAGTCAGGGCAGGCCCGGAGCAATCAGGGGAGCCCAAAAGAAGCAAAGGTGACCCTCATATTGATCCACAGGCAGAATGCACTGGTGTCACGAGAGGACCTCAAGCAGCTCACCAAAAGATGCAGGCCACAATGCACACAATACAGTCTGGCTAAAGATTCTGGTCACTCGATGTTGGAGCTACTTGGAGCCCGAAGATCTTCTCTGAAGGAAGCCAACAAGTATTTACAACTGCAAGTTGATGTGGTGCATAGGGGTTCAGGTATTGCAGCCCCCACGAGGGATACTGGCTTCAAACTTTGTGAGACGGCAGGGCAGGCCTCAAGAGTTGTGGGGAACCACCACCTGTGTTGCAGAACCTCTTGGATTCCAGAGGAGCTCAGGATCAGCAGACCGGTCGGCTTTTTTGTGGTGCCTGTGAATGCAGGGAAGTGGCTCCTTCACTTCAAGAGAGATTCCTTCAGGTGTCTTTGATGCCCACAAGCCTTGGAAGGTTCCTGAATGGTGCACAGGCACAGATAATCCAGCAGACTGGAAGGTAGACGAAGTCGAGCCTAAAGGAAGTCCAGCTAAGTCCAGAGTGGCCAGTTGGTAGAAGAAGAAGTGGTGTCTTATCTGAATCGATTCGACGAATCCAGGGACCCACCCACAGGTAAGCCCTTAAGAACCCTAAGGAAAGGGTTGGGATGATTCAGGGGACCGTCCCAGGGAAGGGTTTGGCCAGGGGGGAGGTTACTCCCAAGTCCTTTGTCCAGTTTTGCGCCAGAGCTTGCTTGAACTGGACAATGCATGGGGACACCAAATGTGCCCCTAATGCAGATTGAGTGGCGCTGGCAAGTGCACCCACCCAGCCCCAATACACTAAATCCTGTCTGTGAGGGGGTCACACCTCCCTTTGACAGGATGCCTATTGTTTCCCCTTCCCCTGCTTCAGCTTCGCTCAGCAGCAGTAGGACAGAATCGTGTCTCTGGTCGGCATCAACCATTTTGTGCAGTCCGGGTAAAGAAGGCTGGCATCAGGAACACTGCGTGCCTAATGGAGGGCTTTTCCAAATGTGATCGATTTGTTGCAGCCAGTTTTGAGGTGGTCATCGCGTAATTACGCGGTGCCCCTCTATATGGTATATGGCTGCTTCTCTTACAATCTGGGAGAATGGTCTCCATAGGCTGTATGGATGTCTTGCTCATGCAGGGGTACACTCACACTTAGAACCACGCACCATGCCTTCAGGATTGCTAAGGCCTGCAATAGGGGTGACTTACAGGTTTTAAGTAGAGTCAGCCACATGCATCAACAGAAGCAATTGCGATTCCTAAATAGCGATTTTTAAGGAATCGCTATTTAGGAATCGCAAAAGTCTATGCAATATAGGAATTCCTACACATTCCTTAATTGCTATTCGCAAATTGCGAGTCGCAATTGAGGAATGCTGTCCCATTCATTCCTATGGGCCTTCAGGCCCATAGGAATGAATTGGAGATTGCATGAGCAATTTGCGAGTACCAGTAGGTACTCGCAAATTGCTCATGCAATTTCAAGGGTACAAGGGTGTCAAAATGATACCCTGTTGCACCCCTGAACTTGATCTGTGCACATATGTTGCACACATACATGCCCTAAGGGCATGTGTGTGCGCAACATGAAACTTTGAAAAATGCACAAAAGTGCATTTCTCAAAGTTTTTGCAAATTACCATGAAGTTCAACTTCATGGTAATTTGCTACTCCTATTAGCGAAATCTCTAATTTTTTTACTTTGATGCATTGAATTTAAGGAATCTCAATTTGGGATTCCTTAAATGCAATTGCAATTTAAGGAATCTCAATTTAGAGATTCCTTAAATTGCGATTTTTGCATTTGGGATGATGCATCCTAAATGCAAAAACACTGGTTGCAAAGGGACAGATTCTGAGAATCTGCCCGTTTGCGACCGGTTTTTAGCTTGATGCATGTGGCTGAGTGTCCCTAGGTATAGGAAACCTATATCTTTAGTAAGTGTGCTTGCACGGCAGGCCTGTAGCTCCATTTTGAATGGTCTCTCATGGGTGGCATAATGCATGATTTAGCCCATGGGGGACCTCTGGGGTACCTATGCCCTGGGTACCTTAGTACCATATACGAGGGACTGATGAGGGTACCACAGTATCCATCTGGGATGTACCAAGTACTAACACAACAATTTAATGGAGAAAGCAGATAGACTGGGTCCTGATTTGCAGGATCCCAGTCATACTAGTCAAATAACAGCTTAGTACCAGGCAAAAAGTGGGAGTAACTGTAGGAAAGTAGGATCTGCTTCTTATGGATGCCCCCACTTTTTGCTGGATGTAGTACTGTTTTGACTAGCCTGACCAGGATCCTGCTAATCAGGACCCCAGTCTATCTGCTTTCTCTTTAAAACTGTTATACTTTGTACTAGGTACACTCCAGATTGGATACTGGGGTACCCTTGTCAGACCCTAGTATATGGCACATATATACCCAGGGCATAGCTACCCCGGAGGTCTCCCATGGGCTGCAACATGTATTGTGCTACCCGTGAGAGACAATGCAAAATGGAACTAGAGGCCCGCCATTGCAGCCTGTGTGAGTTGATGCATGCACCACTTACAAAAGATATATGTATACTATATCTAAGGGTCACTGCACTTAAAACCTATAAGTCACCCCTATAGCAGGCCTTTACAATCCTGAAGGCAGGGTGCTTGGTTCTAAGTGAGAGGGTGTCCCTGCATGAACAGGAGACCCCTGCAGCCTACGGAGTCCATTTTCCCGGGTTGTCAGTAATGCAGCCATAGGCTAACATAGAGTGGCATTACGCGACCGCGTGAAGACCAACTCTAAAATGGCTGAGACTAACCCTATTCTCTTTGGTATCAAACATGTTAGAATCCTACCGCCACACCGGTAACCAATGTGGGAGGTATCATTCCACCCCTCAGAAGCGAGCTTCGTGGGGTCCCTGGTGTTCACGGTACCAGCCTTCTAGTGCCGAACAGCATAAAATGGTTGCTGCCGACCAGAAACACATTTCTGCCCTCCTGCTGCTGAGCCAAACTTGAGGAGAGGAAGGCAGGACAATAGGCATCCTGTCACAGGGAAGTGTAATCACCTCCCAGACGGGATTTAGTGTATTGGGGTTGGGTGGGTGCGCTTGCCAGTGCCTGAAAGTCTGAATGAGGGGCACATTTGGTGTCCCTGTGCATCGTCCAGTTCAAACCATTCCTGGGAGCCGTTGGCTCCCACTCTGGTGTGAAACTTGACAAAGGACAGGGGAGTATCCTCCCCATTGTCCAGACGCTCCCTAGGAGGGTCCCCATAATCTGTCCAACCCTCTCCCGTGGGTACTTAAGGGCTTACATGGGTGTAGGTCCTTAGATTTGACGTGGACAAGATTCTAAAACCAGAAACGGCTGAACTTCGACAGTCTAGACACACTTGGACTTCGCAGGACTTTGTTTGTTTTTTTTTTTTTTTATTTGTTTTTATTGCAGAATTAGAAACCACAGAATACAAAGGCTCAACCAGTCCACTCGTAATGTCCCCCCGTTCAAGCATTAAAACGTATTACATACACAGCCATTCAGCCCGCATCCCAGAGGCCGGGCGGCGTAGTACCTCAAATAGCAGTAAGGCATCACGGTGAGTGTCCCACTGGGACAATGGTCGAAAGGTCATTTTACGTATCCGCATTTTACCCCCCCACCCACAACAACGAACACTGTCAGCCATCCTACTTACGCAGGTCAATGCTACCAGCCGCTTCCTGACCCGCCCCGT
Organism: Lissotriton vulgaris; assembly: GCF_964263255.1. Taxonomy (NCBI): domain Eukaryota; kingdom Metazoa; phylum Chordata; class Amphibia; order Caudata; family Salamandridae; genus Lissotriton; species Lissotriton vulgaris. The sequence goes on along the minus strand of NC_141694.1, from coordinate 1,254,298,346 downwards.
GCTCTGTAGGGCCCCCCATAACTAACCCGTGGTCCTGCACCACCTCCCGCTCATCACCCACGTTCCACAGGCCCTCGCAGCTCAGTGTCACCATCGCGATCAACCAATCTCCTGGCTTCCGACCCACCCCGAACTCCCACAAAACAACCCCCCAGTGTCCCCCCCGGCAACTGCTAATGGTGTGTGTCCCGTCCGTAAATGTAGTATGGATCTCGCTACAATGTCAATGACGACTCCGAGTTAGTGCGCCTCGCGGTGTCCACAGGTCCCTTGCACTCAGTCCTCATCCTCCACTAAAGAGTCACGCAAGGCTTGCACCACCAATTCCCATGCACGCGCCGCATCCAAGGCTTTCTCATTACCAAGCTTGACAGCCTGTTTCATTCGGAGCACACTCTCACAATCAGACCACCGCAACAATTCATTCTTCCACCTCCTCACCGACGGCCCGCTCCTGGACTTCCAATGCCATGAGATCTCCCTTTGTGCCAGTATCAGACCCAAATCAATAAATTTGCTCGTCACCTTAGTGTGTTTGGTATGCGGGAACCAGAGTAGCAGACATGCCGCCATGTCGAAGTCCACCTCCCTGTCGGTTACTTCATTTAGAAGGTCCCCCACCTCTGCCCAGTAGGCCTCCAAATGCGGGCAACCCCAGAACAGATGATCCATGTCCGCTTTCGGAGACGAGCACCTCGGGCACCGTGCGTCCTGCACCTGAAAGTACCGCCGTATTTTTTCCGGAGTCAGATAGGCCCTATGTAGCACAAAGAAATGCACTTGTTGGAAACGCGCATTCCTCGTACCTTTCCATGTGCGCCGTAGAATGTGGCTCCACACCGTGTCTGGAATGGGTCTGCCCACACTCTCCTCCCATTTAGCTTTGAGCCCCTGGAGCGGTTCCAGTCCCTCGTTCAGCATCCTGTTATGGAGGCAGGTCACAGCCTTAAAGGTGCCCGCTGCCATCACCACATACTGGCAAGCCATAGTGGTATCCGGTTTTATGAGCCCTCCCTTCCAGTGCTTCTGTATAGCCGCTACCACCGCCGCATGCAACAGAAACCCCCCGTCAGACAGCCCGAACTGCTCCTGAAGCACACCGAAGGGCACCAAGGTACCGTCGACATACAGGTCTCCCACCACCTGAAGTCCAGCTTCCTCCCATTCCAACAATGGGGACCAATCGCCCCCATGTGGCAGGGCCGTTAGCATGCCTATCGGAATTTCCGGCGCATAAGGTCGAGTCGCCCTCGCTCTCCTAAGACTCCTCTGCCAGCATAGCCTGAGCGTCCGTTCCTCCATAGTGAGGCCCCGCAGCTCCAGCTTTTGCTGCATGACGATATAAGACAGTACATGGCGTTGTATCCCCAGCTCTCGGTCACCTTCCAGTCCCCTAAACACCCGGGCCACATGTTGCGTAAGGATCTGGAGCTGCGCCGCCAAGTAATACAGTTCAAAATCAGGAACAGCCATCCCCCCCTCAATCTTGGGGCGCAGCAATGTGGTCAGAGCCATTCTTCGGCGGCCATGTCCCCACAGGAAACCAATAATGTTTTTGTTATGTTTTTGAGCTTATATAGCGCACAGCTACCCATAAAGGGTTTCCCGGCGCTTGCTTAGGGAACCCGTCCTGGTATTCCCCTGTGAGATAACCCCGGCAGGGTATCCACAAGGTGAAAGCCAGGCATCCCGCCGCGAGGGGCCGTTGTGGAGATTAAGCAAGCTATTGCCCAGAGTCGCAGAGTGTGAACCCGTGAGTCGAGAAGGCACCGGAGCGAGAATTATCGAGTCCGTGGAATTTTTGAGCCCAAGACCCGCCGAGGCGGGGAATTGAACCCTGGTCCAGGGCAGATCTCAGCTTCCGGGTCTGCCGCCTCTAACCCCTGAGCCACACTTCTCCTCATCATCGTCCTCAGATCCCTAAATCATCGTCCTCAGATCCCTAAAGATCCTCTGAGGAATCCAGATGGGTAACGTCCGGAAGTAGTACAGGAGGCGGGGGAGTGCCACCATTTTCAAGAGAGCAATCCTACCCAGTACCGTCAGCGGGAGGGTCGACCAAAAAGACATACTGCCCCTCAGCGCCTGAATGCACCGACCAATGTTGCCTTCCAATAGGTCCGCAGTCACGTGGTAGATGCGGACTCCCAGATAAGTAAAACAAGATGGCTCCCAGATTACCCCTAAGTCACGAGCAGGGCCGGGCCTCTCCGCTCTCAGCGGGAACACGCAGGTCTTCGCCCAGTTGACCTTGAGGCCCGACAACTGGCCGAATTCTGATAACATGTCCATCGCTCCTTCCAGGGCCCGCTCCGTGTCGTCTAGGTATAGCAACAGGTCGTCCGCATATAGCGAGATGTGATGTAGCCACCCGCCGCTATTTATCCCCGCGTATCTGTCACCCGACCTAGCATGGACCACCAAGGGTTCCATCGCCAGGGCGAACAGGAGGGGGGAAAGGGAGCACCCCTGCCTCGTGCCCCTACCCACCGGGTATGCTGCCGACACCAAACCACCCAGACGTACTCGCGCCGTTGCCGAGGAGTACAAGACCTTCGTCCACCGGCGGAACCCGTCACCTATGCCAAACCTCTCCAGCACTCCATCCAGATAAACCCATTCCAAACTATCAAACGCCTTCTCTATGTCCACGGACAAGACCGCTTGGGTCCCATCCTCGTCCAAAATGGCGTCCATTATCCCAACCAGACGACGAATATTCATCGCCGTGCTCCTCGTGGGGATAAACCCCGCCTGATCTCTATGTACCAGGCCCGTCATATGTGGGGCCAGCCTGGCGGCCAGAATCCGGCTTAGGATTTTGTAGTCCACTGTCAGCATGGACAACGGGCGATAGGACCTCACATCTGTGGCATCCCTGCCGGGTTTTAAGAGCGGCACAATCAAAGCTTCCCTCATGGACCCAGGCAAACCCCCTGACTCATAAGCCTCCGTGTAAACCACCAGCAGTCTGGGCGCCAAGCTGTCTACAAACTGCTGGTAGAATTCTACTGGCAGCCCGTCCACCCCCGGCGTTTTGTTCCGAGCCATATTTTTAATGGCCACCCGTATTTCCGTGAGCGTGATCGGACCGCCTAACTCCTTCGCGTCCTCCTCATCAAGGACCGGAAGCTGCCTCGCCTCTAGGTACTCCGCTATTTCCAGAGCCTCAACTCCCAACTGACTCTGGTACAATTCCTCGTAATACACCCGAAAGCACTCCAACACCGCTGCCTGAGAATACACCGTCTCCCCCAGTGCGTTGTTAATGCTAAGGACCGGGCAGCCCCTAAGTTCGGGGGTACCGAGTCTGGCCAAGAGCGTGCCCACCTTATCCCGTTCAGCGTGCGCTCTGATGGCGTATTGCCTGTAATCGTAACACCTCAACCGTTCTGTTTCTGTGGCGACCACCTCCTTCGCTTCCAACAACCTGGCCTGTAAGTCTGGCCTGGCCGGCCTGCGCCGCTCCAAGTCTCTCAGATTCTCCTCCGCTTTCGCAAGAGCATTCAACACAGTCGTACGAACATTCGAAAACCGACCCAGACACACCCCTCTCACCACCACTTTCATCGCATCCCAATCAGTGGACCTACACATGGCCGTACCCTCGTTCTCGCCAAAGTAACTATCAATGCCCTGTTGGATAGCGTCACTGAACACTGAGTCCTCCAGCGTGTCCGGCCGAAGCCGCCATGTTGGAATCGCTGAACGCTCCCGCTGCCACTGGACATGTACCAAGAGGGGATTATGATCCGAAATGGTTCTAGCCAAGTATTCTGTGTGTGAAATCAATGGGGCCAGGGATCCGCCACAGAGCACTGAATCTATCCTCACATGTAGTGCATGGAGAGCTGAGTAAAAGGAATAGTCCCTGGTGTCCCTGTGCTGTTCCCGCCACACATCCAGCAACCCCCACCTGTCCTGCCAGTCCTTCCTGTGCATGGCCAACTTACGTACCAGGGAATCCACAAGGGGGGGGTGAGACCTATCCAATACCACATCCGTAATCGAGTTAAAATCCCCCCCAGTACCACCAGGCCCGCTAGGAAAGAGGCCAAAGACCCATAAAGGCCATCGAAGAATCGGGCCTGGTCAGTATTTGGCGCATACACACAACAGAGAACCACATCTCTACCATACAGCCTCCCCTCCACCGCCACAAACCTGCCATCAGGGTTCACCACTTGGTTCAGCACCTGGAACGGTATCCCTGCTCTCACCCAAATCAATACCCCCCTGGCATATGCTGAGTAAGTGGTGCCGAACACCCGGCCCGCCATCTTTTCTGCAACGCCGCACACTCCTTTTTTGTCAGATGGGTCTCTTGTAGCATAGCAATCTGCACCCCCCTTCGCACCAGATATGCGTGCACCTTGTGGCGCTTGACCATGGTACGTAGCCCCCGGACATTCCACGTTAGGCATTTTAAGCTAGGTAACGTCCCCATACCAGCAGCAATTAGTCCAGGTCAAACTACACCAGTTCACAACCCCCCCAAAGCAGTTGCCCCCCCCCAAAACAAACTCTGAAAAGAAAAACACCCCAAACCCCACTCCCCAGGACAGAGCCCACAAACCCAGTGTCAGCCCCAATCCAAACCTCGGTCCAACCACACATTCCCCTAACCTGTGGTCTCCACCACAGAAGGCCTTAAGGGCCCTAGGGGGGTGAGTTATCGCCGACCCCAGCTAGCGGAGCCCACGCCTCGCGCTCCCATCCCATCCTGCCGACGTGGCACCCTATCCGGCAACCCACCCATCGCCAACAGGATACCACCCTACCATTAGTTCTTGTCCAAGTCCCAGCACAGTCTCAACCATGAAATATCCCATCAGAAGTCTGGGGGGTCACCACTGGCCCCTTCAAGCTTTCCGCTTCCGAAAGGTCCTCTCCTGTCCTGCTGCCCTCTCCGCCGGAGTCCGTCTCCACCAGTTCACTGTCCTGCTGCGACCCCGTGATGGCCGCCGTCGCTGCGAGCGCATCCCTCTTTTCCGCAGCCATTTGAGCCTCCCGTTTCTCCCGCTGGCGCCTTTTACGGGACCGGATGCGTTGCGTTTGTCTGACCTGAGGCTGTTTAGACCGATCTCGCCTACTTTTGTGGGACCGATCCGTCCCCGCTCTATACGACTCCAGCCACTGCCATGCCTCGTCCGGGGTCTGAAAGAAGTGCGTAGTCTCATCCAGGATAACCCGCAGCTTGGCCGGGAAGAGCAAGGAGTATTGAATGCCCTCTTCTCGCAGCTCCTTCTTCACCGCCAGGAACGATGCTCTACTTTTCTGGACCGCCTGGGTGTAGTCCGGGAAGATTGTAACCCTACTGTTCTCTACCTCAAACGGGCCCGACATCCGAGCCTTCTGAATGAGGAGGTCCCGGTCCTTATAGTGGAGGAGCCGCACCACCATCGGTCGGGGGGGCGGCCAAGCCCTGGCGGGCGAGCAGGCACCCTGTGGGCTCGTTCCAACGTAAAGAAAGGAGTAAGCCCCTCCGGCGCCACCACAGTTCGAAACCAGTCCTCCATGTAGGCCACCGCATCCTCCCCCTCAATTCGTTCCGGCAGGCCTACGACCCGCACGTTGTTCCTCCTATTGCGGCCTTCAGCATCCTCAGCACGCCGGTCCAGCGAGTCCAGCCGGGCCAGGATGTCCGTGATTTTATGCTCCGCGGTCACTACCGACGGTTTCAGGTCCAATAGCAGCTGATCATGGTCCTTGACCTTATCCGCCAGCTTCGCATGGTCCGCTCGCAAGAGCCCCAGCCCCGTGGCTACTTGCGCAATGTCCTACTGCAACGCCTACTTGGTCGAGGTAATCGCATCTAGTATGGCATCCAGGCGTCGGTTCAGTCGTTGCTCCTGGTCCAACTCCTTCGGGGGGGTCTCGCCCATCTGGGACGGCGCCGCCAGGTTCCCCTGTCCGTGTTCTACGGCCACCGGTCCTCCCTTGGCCGCCATCTTAGGGTACTGCGTCACAGGCCAGGAAACCCGTCCGGTCCCGGCACTCGTGAGCCGGTGCAACCTTCCCAGTATTGAACAGGATCAAATGCCACCGCCGGTGCCCGTAGTTCCAAGGGCCAAGCGGGTGAGCTCTGTCCGACCCGACCCCACGTGAGCCCGGAGGAGGAAGGGGAAAGGGAAGGGTAGCGGCCGGCAAATGTCCTCGAAGCCCGAGCGGGGTCGGGTCCTTTGTCCCCCGATCTTCAGGACTGTCGCCGCAGTCCCTGCCACCTCGATCTCTCAGCTACAGAGCCCTCCACCAGTGGGCACCAAGTCAGCTCAATGTCGATGTCCGGAGTTGCCCGGCCGCTCCGCCGCCATCTTCTTCTCACTCTCGGCGACACCACAGCCGTCGCCCAACTGGGTCTCCACGGGGCCAGCAGTCCCCCGACAACTTTCTATCAACGCCCAGTGGACCCCCTACACTTCGTAGGGCAGGAGCGCTGACCACGGGTCGCCCAGGGTGCTGAAATCAGGAGAATTAGCGGGATTCCGCGCGGAGCTGCGAGCTCACGCCGCCATCCCGATCGGCGTCCAAGCCACGCCCCTCTTCGCAGGACTTTGTTTGGGCCCAACTTTGTGTCCCACTCAGTCTGCTATATCGACTGTGCCCACATGCACCAAACAGGATAAGTGCAAGACCTGTGGAGCATCAAGGACAACTGAAGACAATCTCCCATGGAGTGAGGGAGTCACTCCCCTGCATTTGTAGGCACCACATCACGAAGAGCTGGTCTGCTGCTCCTGAGCTCCTACAAACTCCGAAGATCCCAGCAACACAGGTTGTGGGTTCCTACATCCCTTGAGGTCCGAGCTGCCCTCTTACTAAGTTTGAGGTCAGAATCTCTTATGAGGGCTGCAATACCCGAACATTGTGCACCTCGTACTTTTGCAAGTGCATGTGCTTGTTGACCGTTCCCGGACAAGTACATTAGGCTGTTGATAGCCCCAACCTCTGGCACCATTTTGTACCAAGATCTTTGTCCTCCTTGCACTAGTGCTCTATGGGCTGTTGTTTTGCGAAATCGCTTGAGGTCCTTTCGCGACTCCTGTACCTCCGGCCTGTGGGTCCACTTGAGAGTTAACTTTAACTTTACTTTACTTGAGCTTCCCTGGTTGATCCAGGCTTTCTCTGACTCCCCTGTGCTCCTGGTCCTTGCTGGTCCTACTTGCACACTTCTTTGACCTCTTGCGTTGGTTGCCGTTGCCAAGGCTTGTTGGTGATCCCGTTGGACACCGACCCCATAGCACTCGACATATTCATGGGACAGCTTGTATCTGGCTTCTGGTCATCCTTGACGTCTTCTAGTCCCCGCAGCTGCATAGTCAAGAACTCCTTCAACTAACCTGAAGCACCCAACATCAGTGTGCATTTGTCTATCAAGCCCCTGGTCACTCTCCAGTGACCCAGACTCTGTCCCCTCTGCTTTCAGGTACTCCTGGACCAGAATCCACATTTGAATTCTAACAGACACTTTTCTTCCTTCCAGCAGCTGCACTTCTACAAAGCTCTCCATTGGGTTCGACTGCGGTTTCGACACCACTACATACCTATGCACCCGGCTCTCCTGGGAAAAGTAACTCTGGTATTCAGTATCCATGGGTGGGTTGGCTCTCTAACCTTCCATCTTCCAAGTGGCATCTTCGAAGTCCACTGGGAAGGGTCCTTAAACTCTAAATCTTAAACCGCGACTTTCCCATAGAACTGCACGGAGCACGCGTTTGTGTTCCCACACTGCACCTGTCTTCCGTGGCGTGCCTACTTACTCACCTTGAGTGGTTCCTTGAAGTCCAGTGATTCTATGTCCTCTAGACACTGTCTTGACTTGAGTTGTGGTTCTTATACCACTTTATTAGTATATAGTTTGGTGCCCCTCTGGGCCCACTGTGTATTATTGCTACTTACTGTCATGTCTGTGCTTAAGTATTGTGTGCTTTGTGATTATCTCCATGTATGAGATATTGTGTTGTACTAGAAGGGTTATATTAGTAAATACACATTTTTATAACTACTGTGCAGTGGCGGGCACTCCATTAGGGTGTTGGAGCACCGCCCCACTGCTTTCTTGCAATGCGAGAAGCAAAAAAATAAAATGGTATTTTAAATACCATTTATTTTCTGCAACTCGCGGCTGCGAGAAAGCAGAAGGCAGGGGTATATGCTTGTTTGGGGGTGGGCGGGTCTGGAGGAGTGGCTTGCAACACACTGAGTCCCCTGACTGTTTGGTCAGCCCTGGGGCCAACCAAAGCAGTCATGCACACTCTACATTTTCTCAATGTAGGCCTACATAGAGACAAGCATTTGCAATGCAATAGGTCTCACATTTGTGAGAGTTTGAGCTACTGGCATTGTAAATGAGAATGCCTTTTATTTATGTGTTGGTTTTCAAAACAGATAAATAAAAGGCATTGTCATTTATAATGCCAATAGCTTAAACGCTAGCAAATGCAAGACCTATTGCATTGTAAATGCCTGTTTTCCCCATGTCCTCTGTGTGTGTCTCCCGTTTATGAGAGAAACTCTTCCTGCTTCTGTAAACGCCTTTAGCTCTCAACAGATGGGGTAAATGCCATTCAGGTTCCAAAGGCAAAACATGTTTAGATGTTTACTCCTCTCAAAATCCGAATGGTTGTACTAAAAATGCAGAAATGGTTGCCGTGTGTTATGGTCAAAAATTATACATTCTTTAATGTTCAACAATTAAACTCAGGAGCCACATAAACGTGATTTGCCTCAGTAGTTCAGCCAGTGGGGAACAAAGATGCTTTTGCGACCAGAAACTGTCCTTGCGACACTGTGTCTGGTTTGATCCGTGCAGATATCACGAGCATTACCATACAGTGGGTGCAATAATGGCAGGCCAGGCTCAGACATACAGGTGTTTCACTGTGTAGAAGGGGTGGGGAATGAGAGAGAGGGAAGTAATGTGTCTTGGTTAGTGTGCGAGAGCGGGACAGAGGTGCAAATCTGTGTTTGTGTGTGTGTGACAGCGAGACAAAGTACGTATGTATTTACATGTGTGCAAAAGCCATCTTGATTCTGTTTGTATGTTTGAGTAGGAAGCAGAGACACGCATACACAAGGGATGTGTGTGCGTGCAAGCGAGAGTGAGTGTGTGTGTGTGAGAGAAGAGAACGGTGAGACATCATGTGTGTGTGTGTGTATGTGTGTGTGAGAGAGAGAGAGAGAGAGAATCAGAGAGAAATACATATGGATTTGTTTCATTCTTTGGCTAGGGGGTTAGTTTACCTCTGTAAATACCCTTATATGTCAGATTCTGCCTAAGGTGGTATTGAAAAGTGTGACCATAAGTGCTCTTTTGCTGAGAACTCCTGGTGAAAGAGCACACTGGGGGAGGGGGTCAAGGGGGGAAGCTCATTCGCACTGCCTACTACATCTATAGAAACACACGTGCCCTTGGAATGCAGGGGGCATGCCCTGCTGCAGGCTGGCAACAGGTCTGCTGTCATGCGCATCTGCTAGGCACACGGGAGTGCGGACGCATTCAAAGGTGTAACTTAAATGTAATGTAAATTGATACTTGTATAGCGCACTACTCACCCGCAAGGGTCTCAAGGCGCTTGTACGAATACCGCTGTGGAACCCATCCTGGCTTCCCTGTGAGGCGTCCACTCCTGGGCACCCCCAACGCCCTTAGCGTTGTGGGGGCGGTTGTGGAGATTAAGCAAGCTATTGCCCAGAGTTGCAGAGTGGGACTCCATGATTGGAAAAGGCACTGAGGCGAGAATTATCAGGTCGTGGAGTTTTTGAGCCCAAGACCCACTGAGGCGGGAATTGAACCCTGGTCCCGGGCTAGACCTCTGCATCAGGGTCTGCCGCTCTAATTATTGAGCCACACTTCTCCACTGTAAACTGTATACAAGCACCCTCGTGCCTGCCAGTACAAATTCCCGTGCCAGGGACTCTGCTACTACAGAAGATGTCTTGAAATGCCGAACCTCCAGCCTGCTCAAGATCTGATTCGCCCATCCTCCTCTCGATGTCTGTAATTGTGGCAGGGGGGGGGCGGGGGGGGCACTCTCTCCCTGCCGCATACCTGATGTAACCTTGTGCATGTCATGAACACCCAGAGTGCTCCCACGCACCACTAATGTTCAAAATGTCGCTCACAATGGTTTCAAATCATCAGGTTTATTACAGCACTAAACCAAAGCTGATATCCCGCAGTATCCCTGGCGCTCACAAAAATGATGAAAAGAGCTTCACAAAACCAGCCTCATCTTCCTAGGAGGAGATGCGTAAGATATCCAATGTCAAAACTCTCGGGACATGCAGGTTTACGTCAAACTAGTGTGCAGATAGGTACCTACGTCATGGGACTACCAGGTAAACATGTTGAGTTGCCATAGATTTTATATACATTTGTGCTTTCACATGACTTTCAGGTGACTTTCTTTTTCCCACATGTACGTCCACAGGGCCTCCTTGTTGCAGACAATGCTCATGCATACGTATGGCAACGAAATTAGAAATAATTAAAAAATATCTACTGAGTTCAGTTTTTCTTTTATTGAACATATATTTTCCTTGAAAATCGGTGAATTTTCAACACTCCTATTTGAAAACGAGGCTCACAGGTGCATTTATCAGGGGACCATCAGGGTACCGCTCAAAGTATGAGTAAATTATTTCCACCCCAGAGATGCCAATGATAACTCCTGGAAAGAGGAAGAGCGTACAGAGCCATTTGGTGGTACCTGAGTCAGAATGGTCCCCTGCCGCAGCCTTGCGCATGCGCCGCTGCCATGTTTACGTCAGGGAGAGATGCCGACCAAAAAAAAGTGTGATCTGGCTGACGAAAACTGTAGTTAGTGGCCGCTGCTTCCAGACTACAAGGAAGTCAGTTTGACTTCAACAGCCAGTGAAAATCCAGCTAACAGGAACTGTGTCAACATTCACCGAATGGCTAGCGGCAGGAGAAACAACCGGCCGCTTGCCAACACATACAGATTACTTGATGCCTCATAGAAGCAGTGCATGTGCTGTCTATGCGAGACCTAAAAATGGAATCCCTACAGGCGCCGGGCTGGGCGCTGTCCAGTACTCCATACCAATTACAACGCTGCCATTGCAGCGTTGTGTTTGGCTTACAGGAAGGGAGGGTCGAGGGAGCATGCCTGTTCTGGATTGTCCAGGAGCAGAACTGGCGCAGTACCCTGTCACCGACGGTCAGGTAAGTTTTATTTATTTTTTGTTTTAACCACCCCCCTTATTGAGAGCTGCGACTGTGCCTGATTGTAAACATTAATTGCAGCAAGGACTGTTACCGTTCTGCCTTACATCATGAGAGGAGACTTTGAATTTTTTATTCCTGAAAGTCTCTGGGGTTAACGTGAATGGCGTTCTAGGGAGACTCCCATGAACCCGGTTTGGGCTACCCATTTGTAAAATATCTTTAAAAGGGAATAGAAGTAACAGCTGGAGGGGACTCTCATAGGCGTGGGAAACTATTCTGTCCGTTCCATTGTTTGCACCTTTGAAGTAAAGATCCTTCGATATTGCAGAGGGATTTGTAAAGCCCCACGTCTGTCTTTGGCACGTCCTCCTAGCGCTATCTTGAACTGGTTAAAGGTTTGCTAAGAACAGCTCAATTTTTGCTGAAGTGGCCATCCTAAAATACTTATTTGCAGAGCACAATTTAAATATTTTAAATAAAAAAAAAAATCATAAGATAACCAAAGACCAGACTAGGCCATTCCAGATGTTATGAACCAGAACCTCAGAAGTGCAGGAAACATTGAGAAATCAGAACCCGAGCCTGGAGTCAGGACCGCTGCCAGCAGGGACAGGATGGCCCATGTGCTCCTCGAAGGACGGAATACTCAAGAGACAAAGCGCATGGCCCGTGCAAACGGTAAGCAGGAACTATAAAAATACCGACAATGTGCGCTGTCCGCATCCAGTAACAGATGTACACAACACTGAAGCCTAGCCCTGGCACCTGGGTCCGGACACTTCAAACTGCACACTGCACACTGCAGAAAACTCGTAGCTGTGTCCATTTTTAGTGCATACACATTCTCAGTGTGGGCAGTGGGGCATAGGGGTCTCCTGGGAATAGACATTCCCTATGTAGCACTGCACAGAAAAAAACGTGGAAGGTAAGCACTTCCAGCGCCACAAAGCACAGGAGAAAATGGCGCACGTTATACATGTTTAGTGTCACACTGAAAAGAGCAAATGATGCACTGTAGATATTCCCAGTGTTGTGCAGCACAGAACAAGTGGTGCTGTATACCATGTTTAGTGCTAATTGCACCGAACAACTGTAGACATTTCCAGTGTTTCACTGCACAGAATAAACAGTGTGTTGTAGATATTTCCAGTGTTTCACTGCACACAAAAAAATTACACTCTGTAAGTATATGTTGTGAGGTTGGTGGGGAGGCAGGGAGTGGTGCTTGGCGTATAATGCAAAGGATCGATGTGTACTGTGTGTAGGCATTCCGTGTGGTCTGTGGAGGGTCGAGTTCCAGTACAGTGTATGGGAGTGCTCTGGTGGAGTGGAAGAGGTGTTGTGACTGAGGTTCTGGGGGTACATGAAAGCTGATTGGTAAGTGGGGCGTGCAGCACATGTACTTTGGGGTAGACCGTGTTGAGACCAAAGTCCTTGCTTGCAATGCAGTGTCTATGAGGAGAAGCAATGCAGGGGCTGACACTGTGTCCAGTGACCAGGCAGTGCTGCTTTCCGCATGGTGTGTATGGCGCTGATACTTCTGATATTTCTTTCGGTGTGAGCTGGGGTGAGAACAGCTGTACTCAGACGGAGCTAGGTGTGCAATACTGAGGTGTGTGGCACAGCGCCGAGTGTGAAGCTGGGCTTGTGCGGTGTTGGTACAAGGAAGCTGGCTGTGCAATGCGTGTGGCTTTTAACCCTGCTTCTGTTCATGCTTTTGCAGGGAAGACATTGAGGAATCGGGGTTTGTGCATGTTGTGAGCATGAAAGTGCACTTTTCAGCCTCCCCTGCATTCTGTCCTCTTCTAGGCCTCACGGTGCACATGGAGACGCTTGCCGCCCTCAGCATCTGCTCTTAGTGAGGGGGCCCATGCCCGAAGTGTGCAGGCAGTTGTGCTTTGGGCAGGGGGTGACCATCACTCCTCCCAACAGCATGGGGAAGGGCAAGGACCTCCTCCCTCTTCTGCAGGTGACAGACACGTGCTCATGAGAAGTGGTGTGTCTTGTATCCTCGGCCAAGATGGTCCCCTGAAAACGCGCCTTCAAGCATGCAGTTCGAGGAAAGTTTAGGCTCCAGTTACCCCGGGGTTATCACTTCACTGCCGTGGCCCAGCTCAGCATCCTGTATTCCCCAGACCTACCGTCTGCAGGGGAATGTGTGTACCCTAAAGGTTTAACGAAAGTTCCTGCAGTGGACGCATTAACCTGCCGCACCCAGGCTGTTTTATGGCACAGAAAGCTGTTTCATTTCCCTGCCTGAGACAGTTTTGCCAGTCATTGTCTTTGTTAGAACAGATTCACAAGTGCTTTATTAACCTTCCTGCTTTCTCAAATTTGCTTGAAAATGCACGCTTTGCCCAAACTTTTTTTTACATTTTCTCGGGGGCAGAACTCCCCGAACAACTCATAGGTGGTTCGGGCTTGCTCGCTATGCTCGCTATGCTCGCTCGCCTCAGTGAACTACGATAATTGTTTTATGGTCACACTCTCAAATGTCACCAGCCGCCACTGCTACTGTGTCATTTTCCTTTCATTTAACAATACTATAAGATTGCATTCTGGTAAAACAACAAGCTGCTTAGTATGCCTTCCAGACTAAGCCTGAGGGTTGCTCTCCGTAGCTACCACTTGGATAGCTTTCAAAGGTTATCTTTGACCTCTTAAATCACCATAAGGGTTTTTTGGACTGGGGCAAGGGGTCCACTTTAATTAGTGGACAGCATATACCAGGACAACTTCTCACAGTAACCATGAAAGCAGATCTTACTTTCCTGCACACAGATAGGTTTTCTTACCCACTATCATGTCCTCTGTCTTATCCCCATTAGGCATGAGGGAGTTCATGTTCATCCATGTCAAAATTTTGCTCCAGCCCAGGTTCAGAAACAAGGAGTCATGGTTCTGTGCCGACGATGAAGAGAAAATAATCTGAGTATCGTCAGTATATTAAAAAAAAGGGTAAGTCTATAGCTCTCCACTAAGACTGTCAATGGGTGGACATAGATGTTAAATAGAAGTGGGCTCAAATCAGAGCCCTGTGGAACTCCTGAGGTCAGGGCTTTTGGCTTAGAGTACCCAATGGACAAAAAGACCTGAACTATATGGCCTTTTAAGAAGGAACCAAGTCATCCCAGTGCTGAATCATCCAGACCCAATGCCTCCACTGTAGCTAAGAAGATCGAATGGGATACTGTGTCAAAAGTGACACTCAAATCCAATAAAATTAGTGTGGCAGTGCTGCCACCACCTAGATGTTCTCTTAGATGCTCATGACACCCAAAAGGGCGGACTGCGTACTATGTTCAGCCCTAAAGCTGAATTGTGAAAGGTGGACAACATTTTGGGCCTCAGCAAACGAGATGAGCTGGCCATTCACATGTTTCTCCAATATTTTGGAAAAGACTAGAAGCAGAGAGATGGGACGAAAGTTAGAGAAATTGAAGGAATCCAAGTGGCCTTTTTTTTAGGAGCGGAAGGACCATAGCAGGCTTCCATCTCCTTGTCTCAATGAAAAGTTGAGAATGTCCTGTATCATAGTTAGGTTTACGAGGTTGAGGGGGTAATAGGCCCAGATTTTGTGCTCTCCTGCGTATAACTGAGGATATTTATGAAAGTACTTGTCCTCAGCAATGGGAAACCCCTTCCCCATTTATTTTATGACCAAGAAGTGTGCCAGGACAAATCAAAATATTCATTGTTTATTAGGAATGACATCCATTTATTGGGTCCAGAGTAAGGTGTGAAGAGGACTCTTTACTTTCAGAGTCATATGAGAGCTTAATCATAAACAGAGAATAAAGGAAACAAAATTGTGGCACAGCTAACACGTGTTTCGCCCCCTATGATCGGCCTTTCGGCCATGGGGCCTCATCAAGGCTGCCAAATCAAATATCATAATATACATATAAGGAAAATAGAAATACGGTACATTAAAGATACATTTTTACAGAGGGAAATTTTTTCAGGGATGGGGAGAAATTAACAGATACAACAAACCAAAAAAGCAAATAATAATTACATAGTACATCAGTGGAGAAACCCGTATAGTACAAGGCATGGTGGTGGGAAGGAAAGAGAGCGAAATAGGCTCATTGGGGGGAAAAAAAGGAAAAAGAAGAGAAGAAAAAAAGGAACCCATTAGGAAAGGAAAATATAAAGAGGAAATTTCCTCCATCATCTTTCAGCGCTTTGCAGCGTTTCCTTTCTGCTTTAGGTGCATCATTAAACCAAGGGGCTGGTGGGTGAATTCTGCCTACACGCTTAATTGTAAGTAGTTGGCAGAGTAGAATCGATGGCCTCAGTAAGCCAGTGACAAATTGGATCTTGGTCTAAATCGATCTGTTATTGTAGAGTAGGTTTAGTATAAAGCTGTTGCTCATTCAGTGCAGTGATATTGAGCTTAGGACAATTTCTGCATTCTGATTGCAATTTTAGACGCTCTGTAAGAAGGAAAGAAAGGACCTTGACCGTAAAAGGCACAGCGAATTCGTCAGACCAGCGAAGTGGAAGGGTGGGCTCTGTCTTCAAGTCCTTTATATTTGAAAAAATAGGATCGAAAAGATGCCCAGTCACGAGTGGGCCATGAGTTAGTAAGTGCCAAAATAAGTGCATTTAGATCCTCAATCAAAGAAGCACTTTGGGAGCTCTGTCAAACTTTCTTTTTTGGATACAGCCACACCAAGACTTGCTAAGCTTTTACCTGCCAAACTGCTGTCGCTGCTTATCGGGGGTTCCGGGGGAGCCGCCACCACCACGAGTCAGCGGACTACTCTTCTTAGCAACCTTCGCGGCGCGCACAACGCCACCACGTTAGAGAGGCGTCAGGAGGCGCTCATAAGGAACATTGCGCCCGCATCGCCGGACGTGCGTGGGCGGCCCCGGGAGAAACAACTAATCATGAGTAAATGTAAGGGTGCTGCTGGCACACTTGACGATTTTATATTAAGAGCAGAATCAGTATTATGCCATGAAATTGAACTAGTACAAAGAAGGTTATCACTTGACCACTCAAAACTTCCAACTTATAGGAAATCTGGTATACACTTGCCAACAAATGCATCACATTTAAATGTGGATAGTTGTACTGAAATCCCCCAGCTTGTTTTGAATACCCCTGTAATAGAATCAATACAAATCATAGAGGGGTCCTCTAATTTAAACAAACCGATGACCCCCGGGATATCAACAAGATTACAAGCCCAAAAACTAGTGGGAATGACAAAAGAAAGAACTCAGAATCTGCAGAGGGGAAAAAGAATTGGTGAATAGAAAGGGAAATTTGGGAGAACAGGGAGAACAAATAAAGGGGATACCAATGTGCCGGAACACGAGAAGGTCTTGTGTAGGACTATTGGGGTGCAAACCGATGTTGATAACTTTCTAAGTTTAGGTAAAGAGTATGAAGCAGTCGGAGCAGTAGAACAAACCGTGGTGGATATTTTTAAAACTGCCTTAGATTCTGTGCAAACCCAAATAAATGAATGTATGGATTTTAAAATGAGGGCCATGGATAGCAAAATTGATCAGTTAAACTTTACTATAGCCTAATTAGGTACCACGATCAGGGATGGAAACAGAATAATTGAAGAAGGGGACAGACTACTAGCATATCTCAGTATAATACAAAAGGAAAGTAAGGAAGTCAGTGGTGATGAACAAATCCCAAAACAACTTAGAATGGAACTAGCAAATAGTGCTGGGACGGGAAAGGAACAGAGGAATTAGGGGATAGTGAGTCACAGAGGAAGACTGACACTCGATCTGATAATAGAACAAATCACCCCGAAAGAGATAGCTCCAGGGCAGCAGTGTACAGTCCAAAGGGGATTGATTTGATTCCTAATTCTGATATCCTGAAGCTACCTCCTGCTGCATGCCCCTACGTCCCAGTATTAGCTGGTGTGCGAGCCCTGAGAAGGGATCAAAATGAATCCTGGTACAATCTCAGGAACAAAGATGTAGATTGGCTCTCCAAGTATAAAAAGTTAAACCCCCACAAAATGAATGAAATCCTGATGGTGCGCAGGGTAGGGTGGGTGTGGGATTCTCCAAAGGATATACAAAGAAATTTTATTGTTGTAAACTTTAAGCACCCTCATATAGTGCGTAACTTGTTGAGAGCACATGAGGAGATACCAACTAGTATTTATGCCCTACCACTAGGTTATTTTTATAAACCTGTTGACATTGTAACAAATCATAACCATGGTATTTTCTTATTTCCCGAGACTTTCAATAGCTTCCAAGAGTTAACATCCCTGAAGGCGGTTGATTCACTGCAACCGACAAATGTCATAGCAAAAGAAACCCAGGTAGTATTCAAAGAAAAGAAATTAGGGGGGAAAAGTAAGGCATTAATTAGTAATCACTGTGAAGAAATGGAAGTAGGGGAAGAGCTAGGTGTGAGTGAATTTGCTTTACTAAATCCAATAGCAAGTGAAATTTTCGAGAGTATACAGGCTAGGGGGATATTAACACAGATAATCTGTTAAGAGATGCGCCCATGAGAGAGGCAAGTCCTAAAGATCTTGACGAACTAAAAATGATTTCATGGACTATAGCGGGTCTTGGAAGGAATGCTAGTGATCCTGAGGTGAATGATTACATTGAAACAAGTGATATTTGTATCCTACAGGAGACTTGGGCAATAAAGATTCCACACAGGGTAGGGTATAACACTTTTTATATAGCTGCAATCCAATCAGTAAGAGGAAGGCCCTCTCGTGGCCTTATAATATGGGTAAAAGTAACCCTCAACATTAGAGTCACACAATTATGTATTGACTCACTAGATATACTTGGAATAAAAATAGTAACCAAGGATAGAAGGGTTCTGTACCTATATAATATCTATAATAGACCTTGCCCGGCTTTTAAGGAGTCAGCGATAATAGCACAAATTGATTCCATTTTAAATGTACTAGATACAAGGATAAGGATAGTAATAGGTGATGACTTTAATTGTAACTATGAACCTATTACGGGGCTTGGAAACATCTTAGAAGATGAAGACAGCGCTAACAAGATTCCTATAATGCACAATTGTAAGACGGTTCCGTGTACTGTGCTAGCACGCCAAATTATGAGATTAATGGTTGGGCATGGCCTGAGAGCATGCAATGGACGTTTACCATCAGACGTACCAAAGGGCCCAACGTTTTGTACAAGTAAGTCCCAGAGCAAAATCGACTACATAATTTTATCCTTTGATATTTGGCCATATGCAGTAGACCTAAATATTATGCCAAGAGTAGAGAGCGACCATCGTCTGCTTGAACTTGTTCTTCATAGTAGATTGTTGCCTAGCTTAACCGAGAGTAACAGTATAACTCACCTGAGCCCAGATGATATCATAGTTAGCAATAATTGCCGCTCAGTTAAATGGGCGTACATGTTGGAGCATGGTGAAATGCTGGCAAGTGTTTACAATACATTTGCCAATACTTTTTAAAGATATATGACCACATTAGTGGAAAGAAACATATTCTTAGATTTACATAAGGTGTTCTTTAAAGCACTTATCCTGCTGGTAACAAAAATACCAAAAAAGACCTGAACAAACAGAAATCCTCAGCTGGCAGGGAAATCCTGGTATAATAAGGATTGTCGTATTGCTAAGGCTGAATTAGTTCAAGCTATGAAAAACAACCATATGCCGATAGTCAAAGAAGCTAGATTGAAATACAGGAGAGTACAAGAGAAGGCTAAAGCATCATGGGACGAAGAGATTTGGTCCGATCTGCTTACTGCCGCTAAGAATAACGATCAAATGTCATTTTGGAAACTTGTGGCTAAAGGAAATAAAAAAGAAAAAGGATCTAGGGATGTTTTCCTTGATGAAACTACCTGGATCGAGCATTTTACTAAGTTCTATGGAGCACCCGAGAATGATAGGACTCTTCTTAAGGATGAGTTATTGCTAAGTCCAAGCAAAGTCAAATAAGACTTTGGTTTACAGGAAACAATATTGCCTATTAATTTAGTTAAAAATGGGAAAGCCCCCGGACTAGACAAAATTCTGGGAGATTTATATAAACATGAAATTAGTGTTTGGGGCCCCTATATTAACTGTTTATGTAATGCTGTAGCCGCAGGTGCAGATCTTCCGGAGACATGGAGGGGGGCGGAAATCCTTACAATTTTTAAAAAGGGCGATAGGAGCGATCTTGTAAACTATCGCCTAATTAGTTTAATTGATATTTTACAAAAGATTTATGCAAGGTATGTTTTAAACCGTATAAACATTTGGATTGAGGAAAAAGCGGTTCTTTCAAAGTTTCAGGCAGGGTTTAGAGCCAAAATAAGCACTATAGAGCAGGTCTTTAGGTTCTGTTGCTTGTGTTGGAAGAATGTAAACATAAGAAAGGGTTATTTATACGTAGCCTTTGTAGACCTCAGGGCCGCGTTTGATCTCTTCCCCAGAAACTTGTTATGGAAGACACTCAGCTGCCAAGGGCTAAAAGCCAACGTTTTAAAACAGATAATGAGGTTGCATGAAAATAAGTATGCAAGGGTTAGGTGGGGTCCGGGAGGCGAATTAACTAGTCAAATCCCCATAAAGAGGGGGGTTCGTCAAGGCTACGTGTTGGCATCTACATTATTTTCACCATTCGTTAACTATATTCCATCTTTTTTGAAGGGCTGTACAAACGACGCACCAAAATTGAGGGAGAAATGATACGAGCCCTCCTTTTCGCCGACGATACCATATTCATATCGCAAACACCCAAGGAACTACATTGTCTACTAAATACATTCCAAACATATTGTAGCAAAAAAGGCCTTGAGATCAATACCAATAAGACAAAGTATATTGCCATAAATACTCACAAATCTTTTAGGGAAAACGTGATTTTAAATGGACAAAAATTGGAACATGTTCAGAATTTTTGCTATTTATGTGTCTCCCTGGATTCCAAACTATCATGGAAAACCCAAATAGAAAAAAGCAAAATGACATTAAACCAAAACATGTTACTGATTAAGAAAAGACATGGAAATAGTCTTAGTAAAGCTGTTTCGCCAGCGCTAGAGGTATTTAAGTTCAAAGCCCAATCAGCAGCATTATATGGAGCTGAATTATGGGGACCCTCATTCAAAAAGGTTTTGTGGTTGGTGAGAATACATTTTATAGAGTGTTTATAAGACTACCTGTGCGTACGCCACTAACACCAATTATTCTTGATCTGAACACGAAACGCACTGATCACCATGCGATTTTGAGACCATTGATGCTTTGGGTTAGACTTTTGTCGACACCAGAGTTGTTAGATTATAAGGATGGTCTAATAGAAATAATGGAAGAGGATAACAACAATAGTATCTTATGGCTCAAACACGTTTGTAATTGGCTAAAAAAGATCGGTCTATCACACCTTTGGGATGATCCGTCAACATTAACTCCAAATTCAAAAACGTTGTTAAAATCATCATTCTGGGGATAGATGGAACATAGTAGGTCAAGTGAAAGAGTGAATGGATCTTTAACAAGCAAGTTCCTTATGTTTAAAGATAGTGCTTGCTTTTAATGTTTTTAGATGAAATATATCCACCACTTGCTAAAACACTATATATGAAATATAGATATGGAGTTTTGATGATAAATACAAGTGTAGCAAGGTGGTCAAATGATAGCAATGATGTATGCACTTTATGCTCAAGCAAAGCTAAAGTAGCCGATTTGCATATTCTGTTCTTTTGTTCGGCTTATGCAGCCCATAGAAAAATATAGATTAGCCCACTCTGTTTAAATATAGGTGTGAGATCATATAAAGAGGGAGAAAGGATTTTAAAGACTGATACTAGTCAGGTTATTATTTTTGGTATTAGAAGGTTTTTGCTAGCTATACATTTTATAAGAGCAAAAGCAGGCCTGACAAGTGTTTATTTGAGATGTAAGAGCTGCACTATGAAATGACATGGTTAATTGTATTACTAATGAAATGCACATATATAAAATATTTTGATTATCATTAACGCTGGATCGCTTAGAATAACCATGGACTCAATTCCGAATGTTATATGTTTTTATTTTATGAATGCCTTTTTAACTATTTATACAAGGTTTTTAATGCAAGGATAGACACCCCCACAATTGCTTCCTCGTAATAATTAGTGGACTGCATTCCTTTGGTATTTTGTAATAAAGTCAATCCATGTTTTTATGCATCAGTATATGTTTTTATGTATCTTTTATGGTACTAATGTACCGAAATAAAGATTATGAAATGAAATAAAATGAGTGCTCTTTTAGTCATCTAAATGAAGATTTAGATCCCCAAGTATCGTAAAATTAGCAGTTTGAAAATGTGGGTAGCCAGTAGATCAGGTAGAGAGCCGCATCATTTCCCAGCGTACCTTGGAAGGTGGTAAATCAGAGCTCTGGAGAACAAAAAATGTAGGAGTGAAAGCAAGTGTAAAGATCAATGCTTCCCAATCAGAAATCAAAAAATGTTAAATTTTACAGTGGCACTCCTTCTTAAAAATAATAGCAATGCCTCCACCTATCCGGTCTTGCCTATCTATCCTTACAATAGAAAAATGTGCAGGTAGTGCCATAATTATATCCGGCAAGGACCCAGCATGTAGCCAAGTCTCTGTAAGAAATAGGGCATCAGGTCTGTGGTCGCATAAGAAACCAAACAGGTATTGTTAATGTTTGGACTGTGAGATGGCTTCTGTCTAAGGAACCATCACTGTGGGCGCTGCCATTCGCATCAATAGGTGAGAGAATATTCAATGAGTGTTGTAGAGTTTGACTACCAACATTATTTGCAAAGCAAGCATAATTGCTTTCAAAAAAACGATTCCAGGGGTTGAATACCTAAAAACGAATCCAGGGGTTGAATACCTGACAGTTCGTTTTGCAAGACGGCTGCAGTGATCTCAGAACAACTGGGGTTTAGAATCTGATTTGGTTGCAAAGGACCAGAGTTCCAGGCAACTGGCCCCGAACGGCGTTGGTGTTCGTAGACAGGCTTGCCAGCGGCGCATCAGCTGCGCATCTGACCATCCAATTGTACCTTCTAGTCCCCCAGGTTTTTCTGTCATCAAGAAGAACTGGGAGGACCTGCACAGCGGTGGCATAGCTAACATTCACAAGTACAACAACACTGTGACAGAAACAGACTTCTTCTCCTTCCCAACATTTGAATATTGCAGCATTAGTATAACGCCTAAAGACAATAAAGTAACAAAATGTCACTTACTCTACCACCCACCAGGAAACACGCTCCCCCCTTCAGCGAACAACTGTCAGATCTGATAATGCATTTCTCCCTCTCCAACGTCAACAACTTAATACCAGGAGACCTCAACCTCCATTGGAATGAAGAGAAGGACATACTACTCAAATCTTTAAGCTAACTATTACTCAGCAAAGATCTTACCCTATATTGCAAAGGCCAAACCCACAACAGAGGCTCAACCTTAGATGCCATCAGAACAATTCAATAAACATAGACAACATCCTGCCAGTTCACCGGTCAGATCACCACATCATCATGTTTCACCTGCGCTAAAAACGAAAGTGCATCCAAATTGATCTCGGAATGGTCCAGAAACATCAATCAGATGCCTCTTTCCGATCTGAGAGAAAGAACGATGTCCCTTCCCCCACATTGACAAGCTTGCAACCCACTACATTTTGACAATGAAAGCTATCCTAGTTAATGTAGGCCCATGAAACTAAAAAGGATCAGGGAGACACCATAAAGATCCTGGTTCAATCAAATACTTCAACTGGGAAAGAAGACAACTAAAAGCTGCAGAGAGACTCTGGAGAGCCAACCCATTCCCAACTCACCTATATCAGCTCAAAAGGGAATGCAAGAAATGCAAAGATCCCATAGTAACAGAGTAAGCCACCTTCTTACACAGTAAGCTAGATAAAGCAACAAAAAAAAACCAAAGAGCTTTTCAACATCATCAAACGGCAAACCCCCAAACCTACCAAAGAAGCCCCTCTTGTCTCCAGAGAAAGATGCAACAACTTTGCAAAATTCTTCAATGATAAAATCATGAAGATTGAACTCTCCCTAGGCTGCCAATGAAGATTTCCACTGGCAATTCCCCCCCCCCCCCCCCACATCACAGAGGTTAGTACTACTCTACCTACCCACCAGTCTAGCTGTCAGTGGCTTCTCTACCTTTGACCACCAGTCTTTACCAACGCACAAGGTCCTACACAGCCCCCAGGAGTTGGAAGACTTTCCACCCACTCACAGAAGAAGACATCTACTAGGTGATTGCAAAATCCAAAACCCTCCCCATCCTATGCAGACCCTCTTCCAGCCTCCCTTGTTAAAAGTCTCAACCACACCATAACCACTCCTTGGACCAAGATAATAAACAGCTCTCTCATCAATGGGACTATGCCTGACTGCGTCAAGGAGGGCCAAGTCACCCCTGCTGAAGAAAAAACAGGCGCAAACCCGCATGACCGGCCTAAGCAATTTCAGGCCTGTTTCCAACCTCCCCTTCCTGGCAAAAACTTTTAAGAAGTATGTTCTCTCCCAATCAATACAATGACAGCAACAACCTATTTGATTCCACCAATCCGATTTCAGGAAGAGATGCAGCTTGGAAACAGCTATGATGAATATAACAGACTACAGCAAAGGGTGCCTTCTACAACCTAAAACTCCTTAACACAATTTAGCACTTCCTCCCACCAAATGACTTAAAAACTTCCACACAAGCTCTGGTACTATCCAGACTGGACTACCGAAACTCCACCCTCACAAGGATCCGGAAATTTCACTTAGCCCCTCTGAGAGCCACTCTTAATTCAGTGGCAAGGATGATCACAGGAGCAAGGTGATTCTACTACATCTCCCACGCAATCAATAGTCTAAAGTGGCTACCTATCGAACCATGCTGTTGGTTCAAGACTGCCTGCCTCACCCACAGGGTTCCTCGCATCCAAACTCACAAAGGCAGGCCAAACAAGAAACCCAAGAAGCTCCAATACACCTCTCCTCCTCCCCCTAGAAAACATAAACAAAAAGTCCTCTCTCGCTCCTTCTCAAACAATGCCCCCAAAATCTAGAACTCTCTTTCAGTACATATCAGAACTAACTCTTTCTTCATGAGTTTCAAAAGACAACTGAAATAATCCTTGCTCATTCAACACCTCAACCATCCAGGATATAACATCTAAATCAATCTGGAACTACCACCTCCTTCTATCTTATTTTCGCGCAAGGACTATACACTGACTTGACTCTCCTCACTTTATGTATATTGTATTGATACTGATTGATAATGCCTTGACAATGATGTAAAGTGCTCTGATACCCTCAGGTCTAGCCAACTCTATAGAAAACTCTTTAATAAATAAACTATTAGAATTTGACAATGCTAAAAACACGACCTAGTTGAGGGGAATCCAGCCTGTAAGAGGCTTTATTCTTTTCCCTCATACTAGTCCACACCTGTCACAACTTGCTTCAAGCAACATACCGGCTGCTGCAGGAACTTTAGGGAAGTTTGCGAGATGCACACAATGTTCTTTAATTCAACTGTCTCGCGCTGTAGGATAAGTAGAAGTATTTCGAACACTGCCAATCTTTGCTCCCATACGAGCTGAAAAAAGAAAGAAATATGGTTTTAAACATGACTGCTCATACCAAGAGTACGAAGCCTACTTCCTCAGTTCTTACCATTGCCTTCCCTCACCCTCTGCCAATGGAGGTGGTGGTCAGAGTTGTATTTGCATGAGCAAACTTACTTTCTTAAAACACTCCAAATAGCGACAACAGGAGATTGCCGTTTTGTTTGGATAGCATGCAGCACAGAAATCCAGTGTTTGCAGGATTGTGGTTCTGTCCATCTCTTTCAGATGCTTCATCTTTGGAACTGTGGCAAAATACAGAAAAAATGAACATGTTGAATTCCCCAAATAAAAGATGTTTCTATGCACCTGAATTTTTAGATCAATGTATCTCTCCAGAAAAGTATTTTACTTTAAGAATCCCTAGATTCTTAATTTAAAACCAGCAAGACACAAAGACATACTCAATTTGCAATCTGTAAAACAGCAAGAGTATGGTTTTGTCAGCAAGCCTTTGACTTGGACCATAATTTTGCATATTTAGAAAGCCCCATGTACCTAGTAAGGATCTCTTTCTATAGTGAATCTGCCAGTGCGCTCATGCTCTGTAGGATCAAGTGAATGTTGAGCAAGCACCGTGTTCTTTTGTCCCACTGGGCGTTCTTTGTTTTTCACAACCAAACTCCCAAATCATAACTTAATTAGAGGAAAACAAAAAGTACTTTGCTCTGATGTCCAACTAGTTTTCTCTGTGCATCAGGCCATGTTTGTATTTCATAACTGAGTAAACATGCCTTAAAGACTCTACATTAACTGTGTTGATGTTTACTAGATCAATACTGCAGCTTTAAGGGCTTCCGACTGCTAAGAGAAGGGCAGATAGGCTGAGTTTAAAGCGTGAAGAATAAGAGATACATTGATCTGCAATGTACAAGACATTTCATTCAATAGTCCAACAACCTGGTAGAAAGTGCTTAAGGTAATGAAATAATTTCCAATATCATAGAAGATTGAGACTTTAAACAGCTCCAGCCATGTAGCTGGTAACTAAGAGGATATAGAGTACTGCCAAGTTCTGACATTTTGATACCTTAACACAGACAGGCGGGCCAAGAGGGACATCTTATAAAATGGATCATGCTGGAGGGGATGTGGGTCTCTGATATCTTGATAAATATGTTCCCAGAATATTCCCTTTATCTGCCTTAATGGAAGATGCGGTAGGCTTCGGGATTTGAACAGACTGTAGAATGCTTATCTAAGGTTAGCCTCCATGTTGGTACATATTTCTAGGGCCTGTGCACATTTTTGACAACTATTACCATTGTCTTTGGAGCCAGAGAACGCATATTCTACTGCAAACTCATTGAGTTGCTAGGACCCTCCTTTTGAGGATTCTGATTTTAAAGTCAAAGTTCATTAAGGCAGGGAAGGTACACAGATCAGTTTGCAGGTGCAAGACGAGGGTTATGCTGCTACAGCACTGGCAGTCCCTTCTGAAGGTCTTTGGCTCCAAAGACAGTTAGGAAATTTCAGATGGATAGTATGGCCCTTGAGACACAGTTTCCTGCACTTGTGATTTTACATGAGGGATGGTGCCAGGCAGAGTCTTCAAACTCATAAGACTTGCAGTTGGAGATACCAGGCTTGGTGGAGCAGGCATACGGTCAGGGTGGATACTCATAGGCACTAATGCACAGCAGGGGCCATCAGCACCACCATCAGAGCATCGCAGCCCTCATGCACAGAATGTGTGCCTTGAAGGGGTACACACAGACAATGGGGGTAGTCTCCACACCGACAGCTAGTGGTTCACCTTAATGCACCTCCACTCTCTATCCTTTCCAATGCTTACTTGTCAAACCTTGGTCAGGTTAGGCAGTGGTTGGAGTCCTCCAGGCTCAGTAGTGTCTATTGAACAAGGATTCTTACTTCAGTGTATTGGGCAGCTGGATTTGAACTCTGGGCTGAAGCAAGTCATATTTTCTAAATTCCAGGGAGTCATTCTCCTCCTTCTCTTCTTCATGTTGCAGCAGAAACAAAGTATTCACCTCAGCTCTAGAGTATGTTCCCTACTCCTTCAATGGTGGCATTCAAGTTGTCTTGCTCTGGTCTCCCTAACTATGCAACTTTGGTGATGGACATAGGCTAACACACTGGGCTACAGAAGTTAACACAAAGGAACTTTAATACGTTGTTAAAGTTTGTGATTTGAACTGAGGCACATACTCCTGGCTCTGCAATGGTTTCTCCTTTGAGAGTTGGTATAAATGAGAGAACAGCGCAGAGGGGAGAGATAGAAAAAAAAACAACAGCTCTAACTACCAGTAAACTTTCTTGATCACCCCGCAGCTTTAAGGGTTTTATGTAGACCCACATTCAGAGGTTCGTCACCACTTACGTACCCAATGAGTAATCACACATACAATCAGAGGAATGAGAAGACCCAATCATGAAAGACTTCACAAATGTACATAGGAAGAGCTTGTAGGCACTCCCTCCAATGGGGTGCACCCCATGGCTATTAATCATCTATCACAAACCAGTGTCATGGCTGCATCACCGAAACAGTCACAACCCCTGAGAAAATAAGTATTACTTTGGCTGTATCACTGACACCCAACAGATTCTAGCAATGTGCTGGTGAGCAACATTCAAATCCCAAAACACCTCTCAGCGGACTTTCCTCACAAGTCAGGGAGTTTCAAGCCTACCCACATGGAACCCTAGGAAAACTTCTCAAGAGAATGCCTTTGACTGTAATCTGACAGGGAAAAGAATCCTTTTGGACAGATGAATATTACGGGAGATTCCTTTTTAGAGTGGGTTGAATCACTTGACATAGGTTACCAGTTATGATATGTTTCCTACCTCCCGCCGGAGAAAAAATGTTGCATAATGTTTGGTGCTAATTCATTTCCTTATCTTCAAAGAGTGTGCAGAGGTTCCATGTTGAAACTGTAATTGTGTTTATTGATCTTCAGTTTCCTTTAACTCGATGCTTTATGTTGGATTTTCTACATCATATATTGAGGGAGAGGGACTGTTTATCTACCTGAGCAGGTGTCTTAGTTAAGCTAACCACTGGCATTTAGTGCCTGTGAAAGTTTCTTCTGCACTAGGTACTGGAATTGTAATGTTTGATTAAACATTTAATCCCTAATCGCGTTATTTTTATTGGTGATCACCAGTGGATTACAGCCTTGAATATCTATTCATAGCTTATCAAAATTCAATGAAGTTTAAATAAACACTAACTCCAAGGAAGAAAAAAAGATAGAACTTACTTCCATCCTTGACCATGTGGGAACCACATTGAGAAAAACAGCACCTTTTCTGAAACATTAGAGAGAAAAGTGGTTACCTTTTCATACATAGAATTAATGTTCATGCATTGTTATTAATTACCACTTGTATATGTTAAAATCAGCCAATATTGTGACAATGCAGGGTCTTCAATTGGTCTAAACTACCAAAAGCTTACATTTCAGCACCTCATTGGCTACTTTCAGAAGGTAGTATCTATTCTCTGCAACCATTACTTACCCTCGGTTGGTCTTCAGGTTAAACTCAAGGCTCTCATAAGAACTATACTGCGATGCAAGTCTGGCCTTACCTAGCCTGCCCAACCCCGAACAGTGTGCTATGTAAAGAAGGCACAAGGGCTAAGCTAGACCCAAAAATGTCAACTGCCATTAACAAGCAACAAGCCCAAGCAGAAAGCAAACCCTCAAATTTCAAAGAAGCAAAGGTCCTGCAAGACCCAAAATCATTAACAACTGCACACAACCAAAATGTAACCATCAACTAACAAACACCATCAAACCTGCTCATGCAGACAAACTATTCCCTGACATACAGAAGTTACCAGATCCAGAGAGACATGCATGGATGAGCCAAAAAGACACCAAGCGGAACAACATTTGTGCAGCACTGCCAGCAAGTTGTCTCTAACAACCCACACAAGAAAGTCCTGAATTCAGTTGGTTTATGGTACTAAGTATGTATTTGGTGAGCTAAGACTGGTTTCTTGTCAGATTGTTATTTATTTTTGTGTAAATGCCTCCAGTAGCAAAACCAAGTCATCTGCTTGGCATCTCCAGAAAATGTTTTTAACCTCTGCCTCAATAGAGTGGGCAGGAAATACCAAGGCATACAGAGCTAGGCAGTGTCCCCATATCTGGCAATGAGAATGTGAGATAAATATGCATTGTGCCATTGAGGAGGTGAAACACATTCTGCATCAAATATATCGCTTTTTAAAGATCCCCTCAAATCTGCCAAATGATAACAAATGCTAAACAGAAAAAGAGGCCATGTCTGCCACAAACCTAACAAGAATAGACTAACAGCCATGCCGCCCTCAACCAAGTACTAATTACAAGATTGCCACGCCACCAAACCAGGACAAACATGCCAACCATTTACCAGAGAACCAGAGGAAAACCCAGACCCTTCTCTTTCAAAACGAAAGCACCTTGTATTCTGAACAACAAATGATACTCACCCGTAGCATTTTGAAATTAGCTTAAATGGATCAGTTCGTAGATTCCTGGAAATGGCATTCAGGAACAGAGAACTGAAAACAAAAAAGACAGTATGAAATAAATACAATCGTTAATACCTTTAGAAACACATTTGTGGATGTTATACACTATGAGCAACTGTGTTCAGTTGGCACTGGCCTCTATGCCAGCAGACTGTAACAGGACAGTCTCCAGCATTGTTCTTAGTGACTGAGAGTCTTTTCAAGGGCAGATCTATACACAACTGTATTATTCAAGGAGTATCTCCTTGGTTTTTTTAAATCTACAGTTGGGAGTGAGTCTGTATTATTAAAAGAGTTATGAGGGTTATGAAGAGCAGAGCTCTTAGTGTGTCTGAACTGAATTTTGAGGCCGGAGGTGATCTAGTGAATGTGGGCTCTGGGTGGCATATCACCTGAATGCCGCCTAGTTCATGATTGTGACAGAAGGGGTGATAGACGTGGGTGGTTTGAAAGCAGGAGGTGAAGGAGACTGTGTTTAGGGGGGCATATGTTTAGATACTGTGGTATATTTTGCTACCTCATTGGATTGGACTTTGAACTTTTTAGAGGTTGACTTGAATAAGATGATTTTAGTTTGTGTGTAAGACTATATTGCCTATAAACCGATGTCGGGCGTGCATGCTAGGCACAAGAAATTACAGGTAATTATTGCATTATTGTGCATAAAGGAGGTCTGAATAAATTGGCTTTATAAAGATCAGTGCAATGGGTGACGTAAGTATGAGTTCTGTAAACAACAAACCTCCGAGTGTTATCATTGGCAGAGCAGAATTAAGAGAAGCACTTTCAAGGGATCTCTGTATCTTACACAGCAGCCATGAAAACAAATACATCTGGGTGGTGTCACATGTTTAGCTCCATGAGGTTTTGTCATTGTGATGTACACATTCCTAGTGAATCTGGTTTTTTTTTAGGAAATCTGTATATTGTCAAGAACAGAACTCTGAGTGATGCTGGGTATTATCAATAAGATAACTCTTAGTAGCCTATAATCATATCTAGAACAGGATTTCTCACTGTATGACTCGCAGATCACATGTGACCCTTGAAATCTACACATGTAGCTGTTGCTGTTTTCTAGGCTGATTGCTGAAAATTTGGAGATTATCAGACAAGCTGAGACTAGCAGTGAATCTCTATGCAGAGCCCAGTTCACAGTAAACAATTGTGTAGAGCTGGGTTTAATAGGCATTAAGAAGATGCATCACAGAAGGTCTTTACACAACAGCTTCAGGGACATGTTTACCTTTAGAAAAGCAGTGAAATGTGAAAACTTAAAAGTAAAGCTGCCCTGAACCAGCAGAGGAGGAGACTAAAATCAACAGGGGGCTGCCCAAAAGCTTTTAAATTTGCCAAATTAATTTAATTGCCAGGACTAGTTATAAAAAGAGCAGGGGAACCAGTGTTTAGTGCAGTATTAAGTATTTGACTGTTTTTACTGTCCATGAAAAAAGAAACATACAACTGATTCCTGAAATCTTTTTTCCAGCAGTAAGGGAAATGTTGGAGGTTTTGCATTTCTATATATCTTCATTGTAGTATGAATGTAAGAGCATAGGGTAAACATTACTGGGTCGAGGACATCCAGGACGTTCAGAGGCTCATTACTTGTCAAATATCCTTTATCTAACTACAAAACCAGGATTAAATCATCATCCATCAAAAGTGCCCCTTGAGCCTGTCCAGGTCCCTAGTGGTCCTTGCTGGTATTAAGACTGTTTTACAGTTCTCATCTAATGACAGCTAAGGAGGCAGAGGTATTGCCAATAAATTTGGTCAAGTAGCAAAACAAAGACTGTACTGCAGGACAGTATTAAGGCACATAACTTTCCCACTATAACACGTTAGTGGATTATGAGACTAGGGCATGAAAGAAGTCTCCTACTGGGGTGGGTGAAGGGTAAACACATTATATATACTGTGCTGGGTTCTAGGAAGATTTCTTATCAAATACTTGCTATCAGTATTTAACTTTATTTTAAGTAATTCTAATCTTTTCAAACAGGTGCAAAGGAATGATATAATATGATAGCTCAAGAGCACATAATTTGGTCCTATTATCAGGGCCGGACTGTGAACACATAGGGCATCCGTGGCAATTTTGACGGACAAGCCTCCCTGCTGCCTTTGTTACTGGGGACCAATATATCAGCACTGCTGCAAAACCGGACCCAGTAACAAAAACAGCACAAACGGTTGCAAATTCAGCCATCCCCCGCCCCTTTAAGCCTGCCAGGAAAACGCGTGAGGCCTGCTACGGCCAGTCCGGCCCTGCCTATGAGTAGCCCCTGAGCGTACACTATGACTCTCATTACGTTATCGCTGGACTAGGGAGCGGTATTTCCCACGGTTGTATGTTGTTCCTCAACAACGTCTGCCCTAACATTGAGGTCGCTATCACGACCTCGTCTAAACCACGATTTATTTTACCACGCATTCCTTTGCCACGTTTTTTTGTGGCAAAGGCATGCATGGAAAAAAAATGCATACCGACTACTACCCTGATCCCCCAACCCCCCCACCCCCTAAAACTAACCCCAACCCCCTCACCCCCTAAAAACAAATACGATCCCCCACATCCCCTAAAAACTAACCCCAACACCAACCCTCTGAAAACTAACCTCAACCCCGGCACACGGTAAAAACTAACCCCAACCCCTAAAAACTAACCCCAAGCCCCCGCCCCCTGAAAACTAACCCCAACCCCTCCCACCCCCTGAAAATGAACCCTGCACCCTCTAAAATTTAACCCCACTGCCCTACCTCCTAAAAACTAACCCTAACCCCCACCCCTGAAAACTAACCCGAACCGCCCACCCCCAAAAAACTAACTCAATCCCCCCACCCCAATGAACTCTCCACCCCCAAAAAGTCACACAGCCAGCCCCCACCCCCACTAACCCCTCCCACTCTCAAAAAACTAACACAACCCCCCCACCCCCTGAAAACTAACCCAGACTGCCCACCCCCACAAACTCCTCGCACCTCCAAAAAACTAACTCAATACCCCGACCCCCACAAACTCTCCACCCCCAAAAAACTAACACAACCAGCCCCCACCCCCAGAACCCCTCCCACTCGCAAAAAACGAACACAACCCCCCACCCCCAAAACACGTACATGACCCCCTCCTCAACCCCACAAACCCCTCTTACTGGTTCCTGTGTGATGCTCCTCCGAACACTGCCTTGCCTAAACACTAGACCAAATCAGCCTTAACCAAGCACATGCGTGGTTAAGGCTAAGTCATTGTTCCAGCATGTAGTTGTTTGACTTGCGTGACTTCGCTGTTCAGGTCGGTCTCATACATCGCGTGAATGTCTGCCATGGCATTTGGCAGCTGTCTGAGCTGTAGGTGGACAGGAGGCACCAGTACCTTGACGCTGGTTGTCCGTTGTTCCATGTTCCTGTCTCCCATCATATGTTATACTGACCTTTGTGTGCCTCCCGTTCCTCTGGGATTTAGACGTTCTGTCTATTCATGTGGTCTCCTCCCCAGTGTTTTCATCAACGACATTCGTAGGTTATGGAAAAACACACATCAATGAGCAAAGACAACACTCCCAGGGCCAAAATCGAATTGTTAACTTTTGAAACACATTTACATCACAGGACTCGAAAGGATAAGTCCTCTCATAGAGGTTCACCAGTTATATATGAGTACCATCTTCAATAGGAATTCATTTTTGAATAGAGCCCTGAAGAAGTCCAGAAGGATGAAACACGTTGGCTATAAGATTATCCCTTTTTATAATAAAGAAGAAGAATGTGAACATGAATAAAGAACTAGCAGCAAAACTCAGCTAATGAAGAATGTGAATTATTGAAATTGTGCATGAAATAATATGGTCTTGTGCTGAATTACCATGAATAAGACTTAAACACCATTTTGAAATGAGTGGCGAACCACTGCAATTGTTAGGTTTCATTAAGAGAAATAACAGTGTTCCTTAAATAAAATGACTGTAGTTGCTTAGTTCCTTTAACTGCATGAAAATCAGTTCTTATGATATCATAAAAATTCTCGAAAATGAAATTGATATGCCTCTTCATTTCCCATCTATCGCTTTCTATTGTCCTCTTCATACATTTACAACAATCCTTTCCATGAATTTAAGCTAGCTACACTATGAATAAAACGTTATTTTGCAACCAACTTTCCCTAATATCTCAATTTAAACATTTGTCTATATTACTGAAGCTGCCTCCTTAAGTAATGATAAGCTTTCCCGAATGGATGAAATCTATAAAATATGTGGCTTGCTCTCAAGATGGTTCTGTTAGGAGGATAAAATTCTAGAAAACAAAACAGTTAGTTAGGAACCATGGAAGAAAGTCTCCAAGAATACCAGGCTCTGAAGACTAATGTTTTTGTCCTAAACAGCTGAGCCACCCGTGAAACCACCTAACTCACCCTTCTTTGAGCAGAAATGGTCATACACCTACGTTTAGGCACACTCACGGGCAAGGGATAACTCACTATGACAAGACTGAGGAGGTTAATTGCATTATTTCCTTGAAATTCAGCGTGATGTTTGGAAAATGCTAATGATTTAGGACCAATTGCCATCTCCCTATTTTCGGTTTTTACAATATCATCTAATTAGGTTTTATTCTTTAGATTACTCTGTGTAAAGCACATACATACTATGATATCCACAGATACCTTTTGTTGAGCAAGGGTGTTCCTACAAACTCGGGGGCTTATTTACAAGCCCCTTGCGCCACGTTTGCATTATTTTTAACATAGGAAAAGTGATGTAAAAGTGGTGCAAGGGGCTTGTAAATACGCCCTTGTAAATACACGTATATTAACAACAGGTGGAAATACTTTGCTTAACCTGTATGAACAGACTTTAACATCCTCTAATCAGTAAATTGTATTCTCCTCAATCAATCACTCTGGAGTAACCCAAAGACAACAAAGAGCACTAAATATAAATGATTCAATAATTGTGTAACTTATCTCCTCGACATTGAAGATTATTCCTTTATATTCTGATGTATCTAAAATTCCACAAAGTGGACCTTTTTCCACATGGGTGAGGCTGCCGCCTATCAGGATGGGCTAAGCATCTAAAGGAGTAGGACTTTGAAAGACATGGACTGTCATCCCAAAAAGAGGTTACTGTCTCTCACAAGAGGATGGATTATTTACACCAAACACTACAAAACAACAATATGGATCAAAATTCACAGAAGCTTTAGAAGAATTGACAGACTCCAAATATCAATATTTCTGTCTGTTGAAAAACAAGGCAGTATCTGTGAGACCTGCACAAATAACATGATTACATTTGTCCTTCACTGGGAACCAAACATCCAATTGTAGCGCCTGACTCTCAGAGGGTAGCGTTGCAGAGCAGTCTGAGGCTTACTCAAGGTAGGTGGTGTGGGCTAGTAATCGTCATTACAGGTGCGGAGCAATAACACTTAATAGTTGATTGTCCGGTTTGCTTTATAAAAGTAAGAGTACATTTATTAAACACACACTATTCAATACTATGCACCAATTTACAAATATACATAAGCTGGTGGAATTACTTTGTGACATTGCCTAACATCGCCAACCTCTCCTGCAGGGTGGGTGGGGCCTAGTACCACCACTCCCATGTATGCGCAACATCTTGTCCCCAAATGCAGATAGTGGAACATAAACTAGAGCGAGGGCCATGGGCACTGGCATCATCTCATTGGCCACCCAGACCATTACCTCAACAAGCATTTAAAATAGGCACACCTGCCATGGTGACACACAGCCCTGACTGAGCATTTTCTACTGACCATGAAGTATACACCTCTACATCTTAAGGGCTAACAGTCTGGGTTCTTCACCTAAGTGCAGCAGCAAGAAGACATGTTTAAGCATAAATTTAGAATGACAGTACTCATCACCTATGTGGATCATTCGAATGCATTGCAATCACAGCCCCTAAAGGCATCACAGATTAAATCACAGGATTACGCATATACAGCCAGACACCCTATTTTTATTTATTTATTTATTTAATGCGATTTTATATAGCGCAACCATTACCCGAAGGTGTCAGAGTGATTTACAAAAGAACCAGTTGCATTACATATTGACTTTGGATTGAATGAGTTACATATGAGGGTAACTAGACATCATATCGAATACAAAATATAGAATGGACATAATATCAAAGTAAAACCATAGAATGGACAAAATATTGAATGGACACAATAAAGTGGTTAAAAGTATCGAATTGGAGGTAAGTCATAAAATATAATATCGATTGTCAGAATATAGAAGTTTAAAATATCTAAGTATATAATATAGGCATTTAAATATATCGAATTTTTAATAATATCAAATTTTTTAAAGTGTTTTGTATGTTAGTATATCTTTGAAAAGTGTATATTATTTTTGTAATGTATGTTTAATTTATTTTAAGTAATTAATTTTATGTTATTTAATTTTTGCGTAATTGAATTCTGTAGCGGGTTGTGGGTTTATAGGGTAATAGGGTGGGAAGTAACTTCATTGTAATTAATTAAATATTTGTACTTATTTATTGGTATGAATTTTGAATTTATTGGTAATTAATTTTTAATTGGTAATTAATTTTTATTAATTAATTAATTGATAATTATGTTAATTATTTTATTAATTTATTTTCCGCAGTGAGTTGTGGGTTTATAGGGGAATAGGGTGGGAAGTAATATAATTGTAATTAAGTAAATAATTTATTTTTATTTATTGGTATTGATTTTTAATTTATTGTTAATTAATTTTTAATTGGTAATTAATTTTTATTAATTGGTAATGAATTTGTAATAATTAATTATTTAATAATTATGATAATTGTATTAATTTATTTTCTGTAGCAGGTTGTGGGTTTATAGGGGAATAGGGTGGGAAGTAAAGTAATTGTAATTAAATGTTTTTTGTGTATTGATAATTAATTCACTGTTAATTATCAATTGGTATTAATTTGCATTATTAATTATTTTTTGTTATTAAAAATTAAATAGCTGTTAATGAATAATGAATAGGTAATTAATTTATAATAACTAATATTTATTTGTATTTCTAATTAATTAATTATAATATAATATTAAATGGGTAATTCATTTTAATTAATGTTTTATTGGTATTGATATTTAATTTATTTTTATTAATATATTAAATCATTACTTTCCCTACCGTTAAACTCACTGGAGTGGGAATAGTAAATTTTTACCCCTACGCTATCCAATGCTTTCCCTACTGTTGCACTCTCTGCAGTGGAAAGAGTAATTTTTACCCCTACGCTATCCAACGCTTTCCCTACTTTTGCACTCTCTGGAGTGGGAATAGTAATTTTTACCCTCCCGCTATCCAATGCTTTCCCTACTGTTGCACTCTCTAGAGTGGGAATAGTAATTTTTACCCTCCCGCTATCCAACGCTTTCCCTACAGTTGCACTCTCCGGAGTGGGAATAGTCATTTTTACCCTCCCGCTATCCAACGCTTTCCCTACTGTTGCACTCTCTGGAGTGGGAATAGTATTTTTTACCCCTACGCTTTCCAATGCTTCCCTACTGTTGTATTCTCTGGAGTGGGAATAGTAATTTTTACACCTACGCTATCCAACGCTTTCCCTACTGTTGCACTCTGTGGAGTGGGAATAGTAATTTTAACCCTACGCTATCCAATGCTTTCCCTCCTGTTGCACTCTGTGGAGTGGGAACAGTAATTTTAACCCTAAGCTATCCAATGCTTTCCCTCCTGTTGCACTCTCTGGAGTGGGAATAGTAATTTTTACCCTCCGGCTATCCAACGCTTTCCCTACTGTTGCACTCACTGGAGTGGGAATAGTAATTTTTACCCCTACGCTATCCAACGCTTTCCCTACTGTTGCACTCCCTGGAGTAGTAATAGTAAATGTTACCCTCCCGCTTTCTTACAGTAAAAATATTGTATATTAATATTATGTTAATATATATATGTATTAAAAAATAAAATTGTATATATTTTTTTTACTTAGATTAATTATTTATTAATTTTAAGGTTATTTAAGTATTTTTAAGTATGTTTCAGTTAATTATATTTATTATTTCATTAATTGTAAATTACTTTTAAGACATTTAAAAAAATTCAATATTTTGACTAACTATATTTTTTACAACTATATTTTTGATTCGATATTTTTGTACTTACCGGTTTGTAGATAGGACTTCAATATTTTTGCATTCTATATTTTGTCAACGATATGTTGGTAAGTCTATATTTTTGTATTTGATATTATGTCAGTGATCCACACAAGAGATATAAACAGGAAAAAAATTGCAAATGTACAAGTGGAGCGAAAGGAGGGAAAAATTGCAAATGTACACGTTGTAAAGTCACTCAAGGAAGAGATACAAACAGATAAACTCTAAAATCACATAGAAATGATAGCAAGTACAAAGGTCTACTACATATACTAGTGGTTGGAGTTATATATACAAGTTGAGAAAAAGGAGGGAAAAATTGCAAATGTACAAGCTGTAAAGTCACTCAAGGGAGAGATACAAACAGATTAACTCTAAAATCACATAGGAATGGGAGTAAGTACAAAGGTTTACTACATATACTAGTGGTTAGAGATAAATATATATACAAATAGCAAATTCACTCAGGATTACATTTTAACAGTGATTATGCTTCGACAATTATAAATTACATATTTACAGAGCAGGAAATTCTTGCCATCGTTCACCCAGGTGTTCAGGTGGTGTTGCACTCAAGGGTGGTGGTCTTGGGTGACCGAAAGTCTTGAGTGCAGAAACGCATATGATTCAATTAAAACCTGAATATGCCCCTCATTCTAATCTCTGGTGGGCTCACAACTTCCCTAATCATGTTGAGAGAGCACAATGGCAGAGGCAGCTTGTCAAAAACGGGCCCGCGGGTAGGGGCTCCCCTATAAGGCTGTAAGATGGCGCCTGACTGCCGCCATCTTAAGGTCAGTCGCCAGTCTGCTAATGGGTGCTTCCAATAACCGTGGCAAGCTTGGGGAGCCCCCCAGCCCCTCCTCGCAACCGGAGCTCCACTCACCGCCAGGCGCTGGGGGGCGTTATGCCCCTGAAGGTCCTCTGTAGCTGGTGGGGTCCCTGCTCAGACCGTCACCCTCCTGTTGCGGGCGTCACCACGAATCATGCTCCAGCAACAAAGCTGCAAGGGCGGCCGGGGGTGGGGTTTGCACTGCAGTGCCTCGGCGTCCGCTGCCTCGGTGGTTGTCGCGGGGCACCCCTTGAGACTCGGGCCACCGCACTCCCCGGAGCAGGAAGCAGAGTCGGTGTCAATTGCTATTTTAGGAGGCGCCCGCCGCGGGCTCCATTCTCCGGGACACTCACTAGCAAGAACGTCTGAGCAACATAACCCCATTTGTCTTACGGCATCACCTTACATAGATACTGCACATTACACATGTGACTTGCAGTCCCTCTAAAAAGAAATAACGCTAGTAAATGCAGTTCTGGTGCAATTACACCTCTTCACCTCTAGGGGATGCCCGCCTCAAGACATCCCCAGCTCAGTCCTTCATCCCTTAGTACACTTGTCCATACACCCCCAGCGGTAGAACAAAAGCTCCAGCCCAGGAGGTGTTAAAATGCTGGCTGAGCCCTAGAGGGGTTATTCTTTTCAAGTCCCCATGAGATTTAGGGAGGGACTCTTCTTCTTCGTGCTGGGAGGGGCTGCCTTGTCCTGCAGCTCCCCCGGGACCTCATCACACATGTGGTGGTGACTTCATTCTCCTGGGGCCACCACAACCAGAGGAATCGTTGTTTGTCCTTGCACGCCAGTCCGGGCCTGCAAGGCATTATGGGCACTTTTTCATATCAGAGTAGTGGCTTTGCCGCTGCTCCGGGGAGAGTTGAGATGTGGGCCTCCGGCTGCGTCGGTGCTGTGATGGAGGGTACGGTTCTACCCGGACCCCCAGGTGAGTGGTACGGCTCGGGGAGCCCACCCCCAGCTGATCTGTGGATTTTCGGGGGTCCAGTCCCACCCAGGCCCCGTGCACCACTCTCGCTCTTCTGCGGGAACGCGGTCCGGACACACCTGGGCTCGCCGCAGTGTCCTCTCGGGGTCCTGGTCCCACCTGGGACCCCTGCATACCTTCACGTTGGAGGGCAGCTAGGGAGCCCACATCCCCGGCTGCCCCCACTGGCTCCCTGCCTAGCCAGCACTCTCGGGTGCTGCTGTGGGAGCCGGCACTTCTCATCTGGTCCGCCCGCTCCGGGCGGACTCAGAGACTGCTGCCGGCCCAGCGAGGCCTCGGGAGAGTGCGACTGCACTCCCCTCTCCTTCCCGCTGCAGAGGGGAGTGCAGCAGCACTCCCCCCCCCCTTCCAGCATTTGAGGCCTGGAGATGGGGTCCCAGGCCCCTAAACATCTATGAGGGGGACGCAACGGCACTCCCCTCCATCCCACATCTGCAGAGCCGGTATGGGCTCCAGGCACCCTGCTTGGGGTCATCTTCATGACTTTGCTTCGGGCCCAGAGATGGGGTCCCTGGCCCCTCCCCCTTCTTCCCAGGGAGCGCAACAGCTTGGAGGTCATAGGTCGCCTAACTTCTGGGGGGCATATCTCAGCCCCCAGGATACCGATCTGCACTATTTCCGCCTCCTCTTGCTCCTGGTGGCGCTCCCCAGCCACTGGGAGCACTCTCCTTCGACCTCTGGGTCTCACAGAGGGTGGATTCAGGCAGGAGCTGTCTTCACTGGCTCCCTGCGGCAGCCTTTCACCTGGCTCTCCTCCTGGGCCTCTCTTCTCCCTGTGCAGAGGCCCCTGCTTCTGTGCACCAGTCCTGGTCTCTTCTCCTGGCGCTGTTCAGGATCCTGGGACAGTCAGGGGGTTCCTCCTTCCAACTGCCCATTGCACTAGGCTCAAGTACCCTCTGCCTCAGCAGACCACACCCCAGAGAGAGTTGCTCTTCCTGTACAAACACTTTTAAAAGTTTGGGTAGGGGGCTGGCAGGAAGTCTCTGCTTGTCCTATCAAACAGCTACACATCACTCCAATGCCCCTTCTCCCACCATCCTGCCCAGGCCTCTGGGTTGGTTCAAG
Source organism: Lissotriton vulgaris (assembly GCF_964263255.1). Classification (NCBI taxonomy): domain Eukaryota; kingdom Metazoa; phylum Chordata; class Amphibia; order Caudata; family Salamandridae; genus Lissotriton; species Lissotriton vulgaris. The sequence continues at coordinate 1,254,258,000 of NC_141694.1, read as the reverse complement.
ATGGCGTCGTCCAGGGGTCTCCTGTCACATGGTCTCTGAAAGCCTCTTACCCTGTTCTGCCTTCTCCCTTGTGCACCCTGGTGCCTGGCACGCGGTGACAGCAGTTGATGAATGAGCCTGGAGCTCCACCTATCTTCTCTTCTTTGGAGAGGAGGCCTTCGCTCTTGGAAGAAAGGTCATTAATCCAGCCTGCTGGGGTCAGCCCCCATCCAGGCCCTGGTTATGAGCTGACTCAGAGAAATATAAAATTTCTGGATGACCCAAAAGCAGTACAAATATGACTTTGGACTCTGCAGAATACTTCTTCTCACACAAGTTACAGTGGACTTTACTGGGTGTCTGGAACTGGTAGGCCTTAGGAAAGTGAAACTAGCACCTGGGCTTTACATCCCCATAGGAGAATAATGAAGTAAAAACAGTGAAACACAGTGACTTTCCCGGGCATGTTTATTCCCAGTGTATAAAGCCTATTCCATGTCACCACCCAATTCTGCATAAGTCCTGCCACACCATTGACTTTGTATCTGCTCCTGGGCTGCACACGGCAGGAATCTCCCCTGCACAGCCCCTACACGTGTGCACACGCATGTACACATGTGTCTGCATGTAACCAGTCCGGTGCGCCTTACTCCATTTGCTGCGCAGCGGCCTAGTCAAGCTAGGGGGACACCAGTAAAATCCACATGCAGTTTCTTTCATCATGAGTTCACTGTGGGTGAGTGCCAACTTATGAGGCTCTCCCACAGTAAAAGCTCAACAGAAAGGTGCTCAAAAAGCAGAAAATCCAGGCGGCCCAGAGTGTCAGAACCATCTTCTAACACTGTCCTAAAGAGCAGAGCAACCAGAGAAGCCTTCTAACCCTTCCCTGTCTGAACAGAAATGGCCACACAGTAGAGTTTAGGCATGTTGGAGGGCAGGTGGTAAGTCACTATGGCATGGTTGATCAGGGCATTTCATTGTCTCCTTGACAGTAACAGTAAGGTTTATAAAATGCCAATGACTCTGAGGACCAATTGATATTTCCCTATTTCCTATATCTTCTTTAATACATCTTCTAATCATGTTTTTTCTTAAGGTCACTGTGACAATCACAAAACATTGTTTGTAACAGTAAAAGAGTTCTTTTTGTCATTTCAGTATATTCTATGTGGCCATATGCTTCTACAATTGTACAAGAAAGGGGTTTGGTCAAGCAACACGGCTGGTAGGATGTGAGCCCTTTGGCTAACGACCAGCCTGCCATAATAATCCTTGTATCCTGCATCAAATCCAGCTCCTGGGGGGGCGCTAGAGGGCGCCAGACAAAGATGGCCGCACTTTAGTGTAGCTCTGCCCGGCAGACCGCCAATCCGCCTACTATTGAAGCATCACCACATCAACAAAGACTGTCTAGTAAGATGAAGTCCGCATGCTGCCGCTGGTGTCATTAAGGATTGGATGAAAGCTCTGTAGCGGCTGAAAATCAAGTTGACTGGAGAGCAGGTCTGATGAATTATATGGCAGCTGCTGGCGTGCGGCGCTGAGGCCTCCGACAATCCGGAGTGCTGAGGGATGTGGGGGAAGAGGCCTTTCTGAGGGGTGTCTGGCCGTCTGCCTGACGTCGACGGACAGAGTGCTATAGTCGACTGCAGGACTGGGGAGCAGGGAAAACACCTAGCCGCCCTGCGGGCCTGCACTGGCTTGTGCCGCCCCGTAGCGGGGAGAGTAGGCCTTGCCCACCTGTGTGCAAGTTACCTGCCTTCGGGTGCACAGAGGTGACTCAGTGGAGTGGACCCTTACGTGCCGTGGAGGTCAGTGACAGGCTCGAGGTGTGCGGGAACGCAGCCTGAGGTGACTGGCGCAGGGGACATGAAGGCGACCGCGGCTTGCATCGCTGCATGCGTCGGTCCAGATCCTCTTTTGGGTGACTGGAACAGGCCTCCACACGAATCTCCTGTCGGCTGCGGACCGAGAGTGTGCTCATCGTTGCTGTGGATGCAGGCTGGCACTGGCTGCGGTGAATGGGGTGCGGTCTGCTGAGGCCTGCGGCTGCGGAGGCGGGTGCTGGCCCGGAACTAGGCTGCGAGTTGTGCGCAGTGTCCTGGGAGCTGGGACCTACCTGTCCTGTGTCGTAGCTGCCCTTGGGTTGCTTGGAGGCCCGTCGCCCCTTGGGGTTCCTCCCTTATACCATCTGCAGTCACGGAACCTCAAATGCGCAGTGAGGCACAGGATCCATTGTAAAACATCTCTTGAAGTCCAGACTAGCTATTGAAGGGACGTTGGCGCTGTGGGAGAGTCCTTCATATACGCCATTAAGCCCAGGCTGCCCATGACTGCTGCACATGGAAGTGACTAGGTCCTGGTAAAGTGGAGGGCTGATCTTGCATGTGACACATTGGGACTGAGTATCAAACTTTCCAGGTGGTGTGCCCGATCTTACGAGCGGCTATGGAACTGTGCTGCCTGCCATATACCTACTCCTGCTAAGGCCCGGCTGGTGTGCAATATCGTCATATCTGTGCTCCGCGGCCTATGAGCCCCTAACTCCACGTACTTGTAACCACTCATGACAGTGGAGGCACTGTTCTGTTGGTAGGCGACGGGTTTTGCTTGGGGTCTTCGTCTTACACAGTTGAATATACTCTGGAACAGCATTCTCTGGGTGCCTTGAGGCTCCCCTGTGGTGTTTGGTGGCGGTTGCGCTCAGACTCCCCTGACCTACACGACCCCTTGAGATCTGTCACTGCCATTTGCTCGACACCTAGTTCATGATGGGGCGGATGGACAGGACTCAGTCGCGCATCAATTTTGAAGTCAGTAAATCCAATAAACAGCAGCAGAAGTCAGCTTCTGACTCTGAGGCCGACTCTCTAGGGGGGGGAGCGGGACCATTCACACTGGAAGTAACCTTGTTGGAAGTGCAAAAAAGTCTCCAGTCTATTGAAGGCAGCTTGGCAGCAGTAACTCACAGGCTGGACCATATGTCCTCTCAGGTAGAGAAACAAAATTCCAGAATCTGGGAGGTCGAGCAACGGGTCTCTAACACCGAAGACGGCCTGGGTAAAGGGTCGGAGAAGGCCTTGAATATGGAAAAGGTATTTTCGCTGATCCAGGCAAAGAAAGAGGACCTGGAGGCATGGCCCCATCTAAATAACTTACGTATCACTGGACTGCCAAAGTCGATAAACACGGGGAAGATGGAGACATTTATCGAATCCCTAATTAAAGATATCTTCGGGCTGGAGAACCTGTCCAACATGTTCATTGTGGAGCGGGCTCACCATTCCCTGGCGGCAAGGCCAGTGCCGGGTGCCCCTCCTCGCCCTATCAATGCTAGCCTACTGAACTATAGGGATCGCAACGTAATTTTAAGGCTGGCAAGAGAAAAAGGTACTGTAGAACACCAGGGCAACTCCTTGTCCTTTTTCCCAGACTTCACAGTGGCGGTCCAGGCAGCTCGGCAGGAATATGGAACTGTTAAAAAATTCCTCCAGGCTGAAGGCATCCCCTATGCCATGCTATACCCGGCCCACCTACGAATTGGCTCAGATGGAGAATCCAAAATATTTACCACTCCCAAAGCGGCGATGGACCACACTAAGAAGCTGAAGTGCAGACGTCGCGAGGCGCAGGCTGAGCCGGAGGAGGAGGAGATGTGATCTAGTCTGCACTGTATTATCTTACTACTTTTGAGATAAATGTTCGTAATGCGAGTGCGCTGTACACCTGGGGTGTTCCAATGTCTATTGTTACCTATATGGTCCCTGGACAAGGGCACTATTTCTTATATGAAGAGACTTGTTTTTCTTCGGTTGGAAATCTTTGCTCTGTCTGCCCCCACTAGCTTAGATATTATGTGCTGTGGGCACATTCATACCTCACACAAGGGAGACTATCGGTTTGCAGGCCTCTTACCATTTCAGTGGCTAGTTTATCATGTTCATCTTAAGTTGCAGCAGCGGCTGGATGCTACTCTGCCTCCCGGGGTGGTGGGTGATGTCTTGGTGGGGATTAATCCCCCCTTCTTACTATTCAAAAATTTCCCTTTAGCACAGAAGCGTGGTATGAATCAGCCACCTCCTACTCAGTGGGAGGGTAGAAGCCCTCTGGCGATCCCCACATGGTAATGGCCTCCCGTCTCTACATTGTTAGTTCTTTATTTGGGGTCTGCTTGTTTTAAGATGTAATGGCTTTAGCGTGTTGGGGTTGCTGAAGTGGGTGGGGGGTGGGGGGAAGATGGGGGGGTTTGGGGGGATGGCACTTTTAATTCACATTAAAACTGTACCCAGGCAGCACAACACTTGCGTTCTACACTCTATAGATATGTCTACATATGACAGCAAAGGGTCTGGTGGTAATATTAAGCTAATTACCTGGAATGTCCAAGGGTTAAACAGCCACAAGAAAATACGCTCTGTCCTTGGCTACTTGGACCGACACAACGTCCAGGTAGTTGTTTTGCAGGAGACGCATCTCACCCCCCACTCTGATAAAACTGTGGGTATGCGCTGGGCCGGGGTGTGGGTGGCTTCATCTTACTCCTCATACTCCAGAGGTTTGCTTGTCCTAATCAAGAGAGGTGTCACATTTAAAGCTTATGGTTCAGAGATAGATGATATGGGTAGGTTAGTGATTGTACATAGCAAACTTGGTGATGTGGAGGTGGTGCTTGCGAATATATATGGGCCGAATGCGGATGAACACACCCTTTTCGCAGATGTGTGGCGCTGCATTTCTAAATAGCCATCAGCGGCAATCATATGGGGGGGCGACTTCAATGTGTGCCTTGATGTGAGTATGGACAGAATGGGAAATTCAGTCCCCCAACATAAACTTGCGGTGGATGACATTGTATGGTTACTAGAGGCTGGTAGCTTGTACGATGTGTGGGGGAAGCGAAACCCTCGACACGAGAGAGTACGTTTGTATCCTTTGTTCTCGTGACGTGGTCACAGCTGGACTACTGGCTCGCGTCTGAAGTGGTCTGCACCTGGGTTACAGAGGTTTGCCACTTAGCCAAAACACTGTAAGAACACTTGCCGGTTTTACTGGAACTGTGTATTCCTGAATGTCATCGGCCTCCCTTCCTGTGGAGACTTCAACAGTCCTCTCTTACTGATCAAGTATTCAAACACACGGTTAGAGAGGCTATTAAAAACTTCTTCAACGAGAAAGAGGGTACGGTGGACAGTTCCGGTACGCTTTGGGAAGCATTTATGGTTGCCATACATGGAGTGTTTATCGGCGCGCAGGCTGGAGTCCTGAAGGACATCCGAGGCCGCCTTGATAAACTAGCTTCTCAAATCTCTCCATTGGAACACGAATATGAAACTCATCTGGATTCGTCTACGTTGGCTGTGACCCGCGATCTAGTTACGGAGTACAATGACATTGCTGATCAGGAGCAGGCCCATATATCGCGGCGCACCAGGGCACGCTATTATGGTGAGAGGGGTTGGCCCAGCCGAACTCTGGCGCAGAAGTTGTTGGCGCCCCGTGGTCCGGACTTCATCACTGAGGTCCTTGATGAGGAGGGCAATGCACACTATTCCAGCAGAGTGGTGGGAGATTTTTACGCTAACCTCTATAGCGAGCGGTCACACACCCCCGAAGCAGATATTACGTCTTATTTGGATGATGTGGCACTCGGCTGGCTAGGCCATGGCCAGAGGGAATTTCTCATACAGCCCTTTGATGTAGAGGACGTCAAGTTAGCCATTGCATCACTCCCAACGGGCAAGGCGGCTGGCTTCGATGGACTCCCCAGTGAATTTTACAAGGCCTTTGCAGAAGACCTCGCACCTCGGCTGCTAGACATCTATGCGGAAGCATACGAGACAGGTACACTTTCACCGACCCTTTGGGAAGCCCTGATAATAATGCTTTTGAAACCGGATAAGGCAGCCAATGTTTGTGACTCATACCAGCCGCTGTCCATGATAAATATCGACACCAAGATCCTGGCGAAAATGATAGCCAGTAGGCTCCAGCCCTTGGTACTGCTTCTGATCCTTCCGGACCAGCCCGGATTTGTCCCGGCTCGCTTGACTATGCACAATATACGCACGGTGTTCGCCACCCTGCAATATTTCGACCCAGATTTCCAGGCTGTGGCGGTGTTCCTTGATGACGCCAATGCATTTGATTCTCTCCTATGGGAAAATATGTTTGTGGTCTTTTCATGTATGGGAATGCCCCCCTTTTTCCTTAAATGGATTAATTTACTCTACACGGATCTGCGAGCCCGGATCCGTGTGAACGGCTGGGTGTCGGACGCCTTCTCGATACACCAGGGCACGCGTCAGGGCTTCCACGTGTCACCCATTCTTTTTGCGCTTGCGCTTGAGCCTTTGGCTTGCAAACTGCGCCAGGGACATGCCCGGAGCCGTGTGAACATGTGTATTCCTGAAAATTGAAACTTATCTGGATTCGTCTACGTTGGCTGTGACCCGCGATCTAGTTACGGAGTACAATGACATTGCTGATCAGGAGCAGGCCCATATATCGCGGCGTACCAGGGCACGCTATTATGGTGAGAGGGGTTGGCCCAGCCGAACTCTGGCGCAGAAGTTGTTGGCGCCCCATGGTCCGGACTTCTTCACTGAGATCCTTGATGAGGAGGGCAATGCACACTATTCCAGCAGAGTGGTGGGAGATTTTTACGCTAACCTCTATAGCGAGCGGTCACACGCCCCCGAAGCGTATATTACGTCTTATTTGGATGATGTGGCACTCGGCTGGCTAGGCCAGGGCCAGAGGGAATTTCTCATACAGCCTTTGATGTAGAGGACGTCAAGTTAGCCATTGCATCACTCCCAAGGGGCAAGGAGGCTGGCTTCGATGGACTCCCCAGTGAATTTTACAAGGCCTTTGCCGGAGACCTCGCACCCCGGCTGCTAGACGTCTATGCGGAAGCATACGAGACAGGTACACTTCCACCGACCCTTTAGGAAGCCCTGATAATAATGCTTTTGAAACCGGATAAGGCAGCCAATGTTTGTGACTCATACCGGCCGCTGTCCACGATAAATATCGACACCAAGATCCTGGCGAAAATGATAGCCAGTAGGCTCCAGCCCTTGGTACCGCTTCTGATCCTTCCGGACCAGTCCGGATTTGTCCCGGCTCGCTTGACTATGCACAATCTACGCACGGTGTTCGCCACCCTGCACTATTTCGACCCAGATTTCCAGGCCATGGAGGTGTTCCTTGATGACGCCAATACGTTTGATTCTCTCCTATGGGAATATATGTTTGTGGTCTTTTCATGTATGGGAATGCCCCCCTTTTTCCTTAAATGGATTAATTTACTCTACACGGATCTGCGAGCCCGGATCCGTGTGAACGGCTGGGTGTCGGATGCCTTCTCGATACACCGGGGCATGCGTCAGGGCTTCCACGTGACACCCATTCTTTTTGCGCTTGCGCTTGAGCCTTTGGCTTGCAAACTGCGCCAGGGACATGCCCGGAGGCGTTGCAATTCCGTCAGCGCCCACTGGTGGTATGGTTGTACGTGGACAATATATTACTATATGTCCACGAGCCTGCCACATATCTGCCCAAACTACTCAGTGAATATGTGAAATTCGAACGATATTCTGGTCTAAGTATTAATTGGGTGAAATCGACGGTGTTTCCCCTGACTACGGGCACTCTCGAAATAGAATTAGACTTTCCACTCTAATCCGGTTCGTTACTTGGAAGTATGGCTGCATAGGGACCCGGAAGTAGTCATCTCTACAAATTACGGACGCACCATTACTAAAATTACTGAACAAGCGGCGAGGTGGTCTTTACTGCCGCTCTCCCTAGCTGATCGCATACTGGTCGTTAAAATGACGATCTTACCTAAACTACTCTATATGTTCATTAATATTCCCATTCGCCTAAACCTCGCTCTTTTTAACACGCTCCAGTCAGTCTTGCTCTCTTTTGTCTGGGAAGGCAAGAAACCCCGGTGCAGCTGGGAGGTGTTGACGCTGCCATTTGACCGGGGTGGCTTTGAAGCTCCGGATATGCGTCTTTACTATCTGTGTGCTCAGGCACAGTTTGAACACTTTTGGTTTCATCCACAACTGTTCCAGCCGCACATAGCAGTGGAGGCTGACTCCATCCTCCCGGTTCCATTGGTAGCACCCGCGCTGTTTGGCGGGCAGGGTGGGCCGAGGTCAGAGATTATCCGAGTCCGCTGCACGGCTTGGACATGGCAGTCCATGGTGCGATGGGCACAGCTGACTTACCTATATGCCTCGACACTTCCGATCATGGTGCATCCTGGCATTTCCGCTGCACAGGCACGGGTTGCGCAACGCACATTAGCAAAAGCGGGGATTACACACCTTGGCGACCTGTATCAACAGGGTCAGTTCACGACACTCCTAGAGGTGCAAAAGGGACGGCATAGTGGCTTGATGTTGGGCTTCACTTATGTACGAATCCGACAGGCCATCCGTGCGGTTTACCCCGACTTTCCAGAGGAACCAACGGCGCTGCACGCACTACAGGCAGTGTTGGCGAGCAACTCTAGACGAGGCCTGATCACTAAAATTTACAATGCTTCCCTCAGGGATCGGGAACATGAACACACTGAAACCACTTCCTATAAACGGTGGAATACGGCGCTGGGAGATGCCCTCACTCTGGAAGATTGGAAATTCAGTTGTGCTATCACAGGACGCCTGACAGCGAACTGCAACCTGCACATAATCCAGTTTAAATATTTGCACCAGATTTACTATACACCTGAGCAATTGTGCAAGTTCGGACTGAGAGATAATGCGTGATGTGTGAGGTGTGGTAGCGATGATGCAGATTTTCGGCATCTTGCATGGGACAGTGCGGGCATGCTGGCTTTTTGGAACAAAGTGGTGGTAGTTCTCTCGGAGGCGATCCTGGAGCATGTGCCGTGCACACCTGTTGTTTGTATACTTGGGTGGGTGAAAGGTCTTAAGCCAACTCCACCAAGGCCGGACTGGGAACCAAAACCAGCCCTGGCAAAGCGCTCGGTGGGCCCCCCTCCCCACTGGGGGGGGGAGGGGGGTTGGAGGTGCCGCCGAGCGCTTTGCTAGGGCCGGATTTTGTCCGATTTTGTGGGCTCAAAACCGTCCCCCACCCTTGCGGCGCACCGGTGGATTGCCCGTTGCCCGCTATGGCCAGTCCGGGCCTGATCTCCACATTATTTGCTAAATGGGCCATTGCACAATGCTGGGGGGCCAAAAGTCTCCCAACAGGAAAAAAAATGGGTCCGGGACCTATTATACTGCAGAGACCAGTTAGGAATCTATGCAGAGGAGCTGCCCATGGCTTTGCGCCCTAAGGAATTATGGGCCACATTAACAGGGTATTTGTTAAGCCATCCGGACATACAGTGAGAGTTGGTAAAGGTAATGCAAGTATCTGTAGGTGTTGCTAGGACGGTCAGCTTATGTTCAGTGCTTGGGTGGCTGTTCAAGTGTGCCCCAAGGCACCAAGGTCATATAAGTGCCGGGGTGGGCGGTGGATTTCAGGGGGGGCGGGGTAGACGGTGTGTTTTTTGTAATATGTTGTCATTTACTGCTCCTTTATCTAGTGTTTAACTCAAGAAAATGGCTTGCATTGACTATTGTTTAGGTGGACTTACTTTCCCCCAACTTGGGGGGGATGACTGTGTTCATTGTTACAAGCTGTCTAATAAAGAGATAAAAAAAAATCCTGCTCCTCGACACTAATTTGTTGTTCCCTCGGTGCTGTGAATGCCTGTTGACACCTGCATCTGATCAGGGTCGCATGTCAGCCCTGGACAGCGTACCGGTAATGTGTGGCCACAGCAAGGAGAAATGCTGTGTTGTGAGGCCTGTGGCGAGAAGCGGAACCACGGCCTCTAGTAATAGCAGAGGCCAAGCGAGGCTGCAGGAACCTGCACCCAGGGGACGAGGGTTTGTCGACCGCTCACCCCCACAGCTGCCGAGATCCACCCCCGCCAGTGGCACGGGAACGTAGAGGAGGTGAGGGAGCTCAGTGCGGGTAGCGCCCTCATTTAAATCCTACGTTGGTGATTGAAGCCTGGGCCCCACAGAGAGTGTGCGTGGAGCCGGGGCTCTCGGAAGAGAGCCCAAACAAAACGCAGGGACAATGCCTAAGTGAATGTAATGAGTGGAGCACTCCAGAAATCCTGCTGCCTGCATTACAGAGGGGTTGGCCTCGGCTTTGGAAGACGAGGGACAAGCGTATCATCCCGTGTAGAGGGCACATCACCAGATGGAGAGTGGCCGGAAGATAATTGAGCTGTGCCCCAGGCCCTGCCGCATGGTTGGGGACCACAGGGGCTGCGTGGAGACTGCTCGCTCATCCAGGCACTTCGATTGAAACTACTGCCTTGACTTGTGTAGGGAGTGGACCAACGTCTGCTTGCCCTGCGGAGGGACTGATTCCATTCTACTCCTAACCACATTACTTTGCCTGAGATTGGTCATAGGGGTCCCAGAGTGCCCTTGAGCTTTGGTGTTTGACCATTTGTGACTGTGCTCACCTCCACCCCTCACCCCCTGCCTGGATGCTATGACGCTGCACAGAATTTTGGAGTGGGGGCTGTTCCATGCTGCTGTTCATCTGCATAATTGGGTGCACGTGGGGGTGCCCCAGGGCTGGTATTGAGTCCTGTAACCTAAGGTGGAGGTCAATCAATCAATCAATCAATCAGAATTTGTATAGCGCGCTACTAAGCCGTAAGGGTCTCAAGGCGCTGAGGAGGGTATGGCACTCACTGCATCGCTGGAGATTAGGTCCTGCCGAGAAGGGCAACAGCACTAATGGGGAAGGACAAGGCAGTGTGGGCTCAAGCGGCCAACATCATAACACAATATACCACCCGGCACCAGCCAACGCAAAAGATTACGTGGCAGTCGGACACGCAAAATGTCACTGACGAACCAGACGGGGATGTAGAACCAACTAGAGCGGAACGTTTGCCAGCCATAGACGGATCACATACTGCCCTTGAACATAAGATTGAAACAGTCTCTATTGATGTCCACCTCCTCCGTGCAGACATCCGAAAAGTAGCTGATAAAATCAAGTCAGCGGAGGGTAATATCACTAAATTACAGGGGGGGGTAAAGTCCCTCAATTCTCAAACACCAAGTTGTCCAACTTAACTCCATCACAGTGGACCGAGAGCGACGGGCCAAAGATGCGGAAGGACGCTCTCATCGAAGCAACATTTGATTATTAGGCTTTCCAGAAAAGGCAGAAGGACTCTACACAGAGTAATTTTTTGAGAACTGGGTGAGGACAGAATTTAGACCAGAAGGCGTCTCCGAATTGTTCATGGTGGAAAGAGCTTAAAGGGCCCTTGTGCTGCCTCTTCATCTGGGGACGCCTCCTCAAACCCTCATTACTAAGATCTTAAACTACTGTGACAGAGACTGTATCCTTTGGGCTGCGAGGGAGGGGGCTGTCCCCCAGTTTGGAAGTGCCAAAATTGTGATCTACCCAGACTATACAAAACAAGTGCAGGAATGATGTAAATCATATCTCAGCATCAAGCAGAAATTTAGGGCTCTCAATCTTTGGTACATGCTCCAGTACCCAGCTAAGCTTAAAGTCCTACATAATGGGAAGGCCCACTTCTTCAAGCGACCGTAAGAAGTATAGGAATGGATTGAGATTGGGGTGAACTGTCAGGCTCCCTGTCGAATGCTCGGCACTCCCGAGTGTGGGGTACCTGCACTTGTCAGCACTCTGGACCGCCACAGGATAGTGCAACCAGCCCTAACTCTTGCACTCTGGGACCTCGAAAAATTATAATCAGCGAGGTTAGGACTAGTCATCTGTCTACCATAGACCGACCGACTGATGCACGGGATGCAGAATTGCTGTGCAACCGGATGGAGCAGACACAGATTCCTCCAGTCAAGTGAGGGACATCTGATTGGAATGGTGGGCGAGACTGAGGTTGTATGAGAAAAATGTCTGGGGCTGTATCTTATGTTATGTTATGTTATGTTATTTGAGCTTATATAGTGCACGGGTACCTTAGGATGTCCTGGGGCTGAGCATACCTGCTGGATGTCATCGATGGGTGTTTTACTGTGAGAATAGCCAAGTTTGCAGTTTGCAGGCCCCCTTCTGAAGGAAAGGAGATTTGCTGAGTTCCTTAAATGGAATAGGAGCTCATTCCATGTCTTAGAGGCACAAGTGATGAAACTTCTACCCCCTCAGCTGGCCTTTTTAATCAGAGGAACTAGGACTTGTTTCGCTCCTGTGGACCAAAGGTTTCTTGCAGGGACATACCATTTGAATTTTTGCCTCAGATGGTTGGAACCTATTCCATTGAGGGCTTTAAAAGCCATGCAGAGGGCCCTACAGCGTACCCATGGCTTCACGGGGAGTCAGTGTAGTTGTTTTAACTCCTTCTTTATAGAGACACATTTGGGAGTACCTGTAAGCATTCTGGCTGCAACATTCTGTGCAATCTTGAGCCTGTCAACATGCTGTTTTTGGGCATTTAAATATAGACTATTACAGTAGTCAATCCATGCCATATTAAGGGCTGTGATCACTGTCCTGAGACTGCTCTCCAGAAGAAGGAACTTTATTTTCCTTTGATTCTCAGGATTAGGAAACATGGCGAGACCACCAAGCTTATGTGATCCCCAAAGGAGAGCTTGTTGTCCATAATCACCCCAAAGTTTTTTGCTTTCCTGGTGGGCGAAGGGCAGAGGCCAAGTTCTGCTAGCCACCAATCTGGCGTCCACAGGTTAGGGTTGTTTCCAAACATAATAACCTCTGTTTTGCCTAAATTTAATTTCAGGCAGATGGACGACATCCATCCTGAGATGGCCCTCATGCAATCATGAAAGCGAGCCCCTGTTTCCTTTTCTTCCCTGTCTCTAATTGACAGCACTATTTGTGTGTCGTCTGCATAGGAAGTGATTTGGAAGCAGTAGGATTTAATTAGGCCAGCCAAGGAGATCACATACACTTTGAAGAGTGTCAGGCATACCGATGAGCCCTGTGGCACCTCGTACAGTAGTGAGAAAGGCTTTGACCTATGGTTGTCCAGTTCCACTGTTTGCAATCTTGCAGAGAGGAAGGACTGTATCAGGTTCCAAGCAGCAATGTGTACTCCTACTTCAGACAACCAGTCCATCAGAACTTCATGATGAACCGTGTCAAATGCTGCTGACAGAACTAACATGATCAGAATTGCCTTTCCTCCTCTGTCCAAGGCCTCCCGCACCTCCTCTGTGGATTTGATCAAGACCAACTCAATACTGTGTTCTGCTCTAAATCCATATTGCGATGAGTCAAGCAGATTGTTGGTTAGCAGAAATGTGCTGATCTGGGTGTTCATGGCCTTTTCAATAATCGTGGCGGGAAGCGGGAGTCTTGAGATTGAACTATGGTTGTTTGGATCACTAGGGTACAGGGTAGGTTTTTTTAATAGGGGAAGGATAGAAGCCTTCTTCCAGTTGCTGTGGAATTTGCCCGTTTTAATTTATTTGTTCAACAATGGTGTAAGGCTCGATCCTATAACTTCTGGGATTTGCTTTAATATCAATGCCGGACATGGATCCATCTGGGATCCAGACCGAATGGAACTCAGAAGTTTGATTGCATCTGGAGTCTCTAACAGAGAGAAATTGGCTAATGCCGGTTTGTTTGGTTCCATGTTTGGAGGCACCGTCCTTATCCCTCTTTGAGCTAGGCTAAATGAAGAAAAGATCGCTTCCCCTTTTTGTTGGAAAAATGGGGCCAATTTTTCCCAGAGCTCTTGGCTTCTTTGGCTCTTGGGGACCTTTGGGCCCGCTAGTTTAGTGATAGTTTTAAAGAGTTCTTTAGCATTGGATTCGGCCTGGGAGATTTGTTCAGCAAAGAACTTCTTTTTGGTTTTCAAGAGTTTATCCTTGTACTGTCTAAGGCCTGGCTTATAACTTTCTTTGTCCATGTTTTTGTAGCCTTTCCTCCACACCCTTTCTAAACGTTTACAGGCCTGTTTTTGGTTTTTTAGTTCATCCAAAAACCAGGGGGCGGATGGATGAGCCCTTTTGGGGGTCCACACTTTAACGGGGCGAGTTTGTCACACGCTACTTCTAGCCCCTCCGTGAATACTGAGGTAGCTTCATCTACCTCTGCAGGGAGAGGATACTTGGTATTTTTCAATGCCTCTCCTAATTCTACGCAGTTTTTTCCCGATGGTCCCTGTGGGTACTGATCTAAGTTTGTGGTCCTTAGACTCTTTCACCTCAAAGAGGATGGCACATTGATCAGACCACACCTAAGGGAGTACAGAAGAGACTGCCAGTGTGGGATTGTTGAAATAGATCCCATCGAGCGTGTGCCCCTTGTTGTGTCGTGGTACTCTGATCACCTGCTTCAGTTCCCCTGTCAATCACATGCCCCAGTGTGACAGTGTCCGAATTGGATTGATCCTCCAGATAGAAATTAAAACCCCCCAGCACCGTAAAGGAATCTGCACATAGCCCTTCTTCGAGCAGTGTCCCCAGCAGTTCTAAATATCCACCCCTGGGGCCTGGAGGGCGGTAGAGGAGTATCCCCTTAAAGGTGCTATGGTGTGACGAGTGTAAGCTAAATGAGAGAGCCTCACACGTGGCATTTGAAGCAGTGTGAAAAATGGGCTTCAGTGAATCATGGTAAATGACTGCTACTCCCCATCCTCTCCCATGAGGTCTGTCCAAAGTGTGACAGTAGAAGCCCGGGGGGGTCGCATTAGCTAAATCAGGACTAGACGCCTGATCAGACCAGGATTCAGTTAGCAAGGCCAATTTGATATCTTGTGCCTCAATAAGCAGTGTACACTCCATGCTGTGTTTAATGAGAGATCTGACATTCAGCAGCAAACAACTAAGAGGAGGTTGGTCCGCTGTATTATCTCTCCTTCCTATTATATCGTTATGGCCAGAATGTGTGGCAGAAGTGTGTTGTAATAAGGGCAAATACTTCTAAGGTGGTTGGGCTTAGCCTTAAAGGGAATACAGAGGCACCCCGCAATCCTCCCAAGCAGGTTTAATCTAACAAGATCTTCTCTAGTGTAGGCCATCGTATTTGAAATAAAACGGCCATGGGGACGGGCCCTGAGCCCGGTCCAAGCATGGAAGGGCACAGACGGACTTGTATGAGGAGATGGGGTTGGAATGTGAATTGTGTGTCCTGCGGTTGTGATTCTATGTACCGGTTAAGGTGCATGGCATGGTGCTGAAGTGTCTGTGCATATGCCTGGGGTGGATGGGCGTTCTCAGGATCCTCCGGTGTCGAGGATGCATCCAATTTGCATTAGTTCTGTAGATTATCATCAAATACTTTATTCAGCTCAACTGAGGCATAAAAGTCAGAGCAAATAAAAGACAACCCATCAGTATTAAGTTCATAAATGTGAGATAGACACTTCCCATAAACACCTAAAATAAGTATTAAAAGACATCTGTGCGATGAGACAATTATTCAGTAATGAGATCGTGTCGATACAGCACTTAAAATGTAATTTAAAATGGCATGTATCACACTATCATTTCTCAAGCAGATAAGCAAAGTTCTGTAGTTATATGGTGTGCCTCGTCTTGGTGTTTGCGCGTGACAACATATTGATTGTAAAGATGGGGACCATGATTCCATGAATGCCAAGCCGGGATGCTGTTTGACAGTTGGTTGTTAGCCAGTCCCTGCTGGACTGGCAAGGGATGCGGAGCGAGTCCTGGCACGCGCGTTTGGTAGACATAGATAGACATATGCTTGTGCTATGTTTGTCCATGGGTGGGTTAGTTGGTTGGGGGAGTTCTGTTCATGTTGTTTGTTTACTTTTACAGTGGTGCAGCGGACAGGTGGGTCAGGTGGGTTGACGATGCATGGTACACATTCACACCAGGAATGGGGGGCACTTACAGAGTCCGACCTGGAACGTCTGGGGATTGGGCTTAAATGTAAAGAGATACCGGGTGCTCACATTTCTTAAGCACCACAAAATTAACATTGCATGTCTGCAGGAAACTCACATGAATGATGCAGGTGCCACCACACTAGCCATGAAATGAATATGTCACATTTTCCATTCATCTTTTTCCACATACGCCAGAGACACATTGAAGTCCCATTTTCCCTCAATTACATGGAGGCGGATGTGGGGCAGATACTTCCTCATACTGGGTTTCCTAGATGGGCAGGATGTATCCCTCCTTACATGTTCAGGTAATGCACATGGCACGGTTCCTATCAGATCACTCTCCGGTTTGTCGCAAGGTTACTCTTGCGGATGCACCGCTGGGGGTTGAGTATTGGCAGATTCCTGTGGATGCACTTGAGGACCAGACAGGCAGAGAATCATTGTTGCTTACCCTGTCGGGTTACTTTGAGTCGAACTGTGGCACCTCTGGGAATAGACCTGTAGAGTGGGAAGCACTCAAGGCAGTGCTAAGGGGCACATGTATGGGACTGTCTTTTGGGGTCTGTAGACAATTCAAGGACGACCTGTGTGCTTGGTCGGAGCCAGGTGATGCATACAAATACTCTGGCCTTGCTTCTGGATGGACAAGACATATGGGGACGTATCTCTGATATCTGGAACTGACTAGACAAATACACTTTAAAGCAGTATCGACAACAATTGCATCATGAAGGCAATAAATCTGGGCACTTATTGGTTTTGATTTTGAGTAGGGAACTGTCACCCCTGATTCTGACGAGTTTAGTCTCCCCGAATGGGACCAGGGTTACCTCGAGGGTGGGTATTGTGGACTTGTTTCGCACACACTTACATCGCATATATACGGTAGATGAGAATGACAGTGCGGGTATCTACTCCCCCTTTTTGGAAGGGTTGGCCACTCCTAAGTTGGCACGTGCCTCTTCTGAGGAGATGGATGAACAGTTAACACTTAAAGAGCTTAGCTCGGTGCTTAACATGCTTCCACGGGCCAAGATGCCGGGTGGTGATGGTTCCCCGACTGAGTTTTATCAGGCTAATCATGTTAAAGCAGGGCCTCCTGGAGTTTTTACTGAGGCTTCTCTATGCTCCTTAAACCGGGGTGGTGATGCTACTGACCCTACAGCATACAGACCTCTCACTATGATAAACACAGACATGAAAATACTAACCAAGACACTAGCCGTTCGTTTATCACCACATATGCCACGTTTGGTTCATGAGGACCAGTGTGATTTTATCCCAGGAAAGAGCACCAGCATGAACTTTAGGCGTCTGACGCATGTTTGTACACGAGACAGATCACTGCAATGAAGAACTTACACTTGTGTTGATTGATTGATCTGGAAAATGCATTCAACACCATTGACTGAGGTTAATTACTTCAGGTGCTGCAGATCATGGGTTTTCGGCCCTCGGTATTGCAGGTGGGTTTGGCTCCTCTACACAAACCTGGCTGCACAGGAGAGGGTAGGGTGATGTTGCTCGGAGTCGTGGACACTCGGTAGGAGAACTCGCCAGGGATGTCCACTTTCTCCTCTTCTATTTACGTTGCCAATAGAGTTGCTAGCTATATGGGCACGCCAGGAACTACATGACTGGGGCATACAGGTGGGTGAGGTACGACATGTCAATTCCCTATGTGGAAATGAGGCATTATTTTATCTTTCCTCCCCTAGGGTCACCGCCACAGCTTCTACAGCTGCCAGATGATTTTGGAAACATCTTGGGTCTTTGTCTACACTGAAATAAGTCCTTAATATTCACACTCACTTCTCTCATAGGCACACCAGTGGATTGTTTACCAATTTTGGAACTGCTTTGGGAATTAGAGCAATTAGAGCATTTGGGTGCTTGAGGACATCAGTAACTTTCTGGACCACCTTGCCCCTCTCCCTATTGGTCTGGATGGCTATTGCAAAAATGGTGTTGCCTCCACAATGTCTCTACGTGCTGCAGAACTCACTTTGTCCCCTAATGCACACAAAATTTAAACAGCCTAACTCCCACTTAAATGTGCTCCTCTGAGCGAGCCGGCATAGCAGGGTGGCTCTGATGACCTTAACCAAACGTTATGAAGATGGGGGATTGGAGGTTCCATGTCTAGAATTATATTACTATGCCACACATCTTCAACATTTGGTCAGGTGGCTTGAACTGGGTGAGCATTGGGAACAAAGCATATGTTGAGCAGTGCAACAGTGGGCCACTTAACGGAATTGCTGATGAAGGGGGCTGGGACGTCTGCGGACCACCTTACATAGTGCGACAAACAGCTTTTATCTGCCAGTGTTTCATGCAGACCATCTTAAAGCGGGCCCCATTCCACAGGGAACTTGACAAAGGGACATTAAAACCGATTAGCCAGTGTTGGAAAACGAGGCAGTATCTGTGAGGCCTACACAAATAACATGTCTACGTTTGTCCTTCACTGGGAACCAAACACCCCATTGTCGTGCTAGACTCTCAGAGGGTAGCGTTGCAGAGCAGTCCAAGGCTTACTCAAGGGAGGTGGTGTGGGCTAGTAATGTCCATTTACCAGTGTGCAAAAATAAAACTCGATAATTGATTGTCAAGTCTGTACTTTGCTTTATGAAGGGAAGAGCACATTTATTAAACACACATACTACTAAATACCATGCAACAATTTACAAAAATACATAAGCTATTAGAATTACTTTGTGGCATTGCATAACATTCCCACCCCTCCCGCAGGGGTGGGGTCTAGTACCATCATTCCCATGTATGCACATCATCTTGCCCCCTAATGCAGTGGGTTGACCATAACTTGGAGTGAGGGCCCTACCCTCTGGCACCATCTTAGTGGAGACCCACCCCAGTATCTCAACAAGCATTTATAATGGGAACACCTGTCATAGTGACACATAACCCTGACTGAACATCTCATACTGACCATACAGTATACACCCCTGAATTACAGTAGCTAATAATCTGAGTTGATCATCACTTAATGCAGTAGCAAGAATACATGTCTAGCATCCCTTTATAATCGCAGGTACTTATCATATCTGATAACAGTTATAATACATTGCAATTAAAGCCCCTAAAAGGCCTCACAATAATAATCACAGAATTAAGCATGTACAGCCAGACATCCTAGCAGGAATATCCAGCAACAGAATCCCAATTTGCTTATGATTTCACATTACACATGTGATTTCCAGTCCCCAAAAGGGACACCATTTATAAATGCGCCACCTGTGCAATTACACCTTCCCACCTCTAGGGGATATCACCTCAGTGCCAATCCATGTTTGACCCTGCACACTACAGTGCAACCCTAAGTTTCAGCTCCTGGCTGGAGAATAAAGGTTCCAGCATAAGGCATGTGTAAAAACACAGATGAATCCTTGAGGGGTAGTCTCCTTTGTGTCCCTCAGAGACCGAGGGTGGGGACATTCCACATTCATTCTAGGGGAGTCTGCATTGCTCCTGCATCTCCCCCTGCACCTTTGCAACCAATTAGTGGCGACCCCATCTTCTTGGGGCCACCACACACTTAAACCTGGCTGGTTTTCATTCAGGACTTCCCTGGCCCTCCAAAGCCTTATGGGGCGCTCTTCCCAATCTTCCCAATTGTGTGCATATTAGATTAGCTGCACTCCCGCTGCTCCGGGGAGAGCCGCGCTGCCCGGGATGGCAGGTCATCCGCCGCATTAGCCCTTCGTTGGGGGCAGAGGCGCAACTAGAGCCAAATTTCGGGGGGGGGCTAAGAAAAATTTCGGGGGGGGCTGAACCTTTGATCAGTAGGCAGAGTGGAGCTGCAGGGCCTCCAACAAGGGGTGAAACAACAGCAAGGCCTAATTAACATTCAAATGGTCTTTTAAAGACCTGTTAAACGTTCGGGTGTGGCTCTGTGTGTGCCCGGGATCTGTCTCATCCCGGGCTGCCACACACGACGGGGGGGGGGCTGAAGCCCGGTGAGTTCAATGGGTGTTGCGCGCCTGGTTGGGGGCCCGGTCCCAGCCAGTCCAGGTGGGGAGAGCAGCCCAGGGAGCCCATCCCCGGCTACTCACGCCGGCTCCCTGACTGGCTAGCACCCTTGCGTTCTGCCGCGGGAGCCGGCACTGTCATTCTGGTCTGCCCGAATGCGGGCCGACACAGAGGCTGCCGCCCTCCTTCCTCCTGCCACAGTGGAGTGCGAAGGCACTCCCCCATTCTTGCCACGGACACTGAGGACCGGGTCCCAAGCCCCCTGGAAATCTTTACGGGGAGTGCAACGACACTTCCCGGCTTCGTCTTCTTCTGCCGGGTGGGAGTGTGACGGCGTTCTCCTCTTTTTCACTGCAGCCACGGGGGACCGGAGTTGGGATCCCAGGCCCCAGTGATCTTCACGGGGAGCTCGACGACTGTGGTGTCTTCCTGAAGTCAACATCGGATTGGCCCTCATCGGAAAGAAAAGGGGCAACCGATATTGAGGAGGAATGTAAGTATTAGCGGGTCTACAACAGGACATGCTGAAGGGGAGGGGTTTAAAGTCCTGTGGGGTGAGGTCCAGTGTCCTATTGAGGAGCCTAATGTGTCTGGTGCTTGCAACAAGCTCATATGTGAATGTACTTGGTTTCTGTGCGTCTGTCTCTCGCCGCACTCACCAATACTTGCTGTTTGGTTCTTTGTACTGTGTGATAAAATGGTAAAATAAAGGTTTAAAAAAGGAATAACATCCTCATCCTTTTATTGATACATTGTAAAAGCTAGAGTTTAGCAAGACATCTTGTTTCAATAATGGAGCAAGGTGAGGGTCATGACCTTTTTCCTCAAGCAAAGAAAGAGATTACATTGCCGGGATGTATTAGATGGCCTTCGATGTGTTTTTCTCTCATGATTCGGCCTTTGAAAAATCTGTCCCTCCCTCCGTATTATCATGCAGCATCTGTTTGAATAGCATATTTTTTGATACCCATGGATAGGTCTTGGTGAGAAAGGGCATATAGTGACTGATAGGAACAGTTCATGTATCCTATCTAACTGGACTACAGCCTCCTCTTTTCAGAAAATTATATTTGAATGTGCCAAAAGCACTGAAGTTATTCTAAGGTGTCACACAGCGCTTTTTTTAAGTTCCTTTTAAATCTGTACTTTTTTTTGCTCATTTAGATGTCATTCCTTTAAATTCTGATTAAGGCAATCAGCAGGCTCTGGGTGTGCAATCTTCAAAGAAGCCCCTACATGCTAAGAGGAAGAGAAAGTTTATCTCATATGACTGTTAATTTCCTTCCTCTGAAAAGAAATCTCATACCTAAAATGTCACCGTTTTGAGCTAAAATGAGGATTAATAATAAGAGAATAAAAAACCATGTTTTCACAATATTATTATTATTACATTTCTATGGCGCACAGCTACCCGGAGGTTTCCCGGCACCATTGGACCCACGCAAAAAGAAAGAGAAACTCTGTTGGTTAAATAACCAAGTTTTTAGGTCTTTGCGGGATTTGTAATAAATAGTTTCATCCCGGAGTTGTAAGGGGAGTGCATTCTACAGTGAAGGAGCTAAGCAAGCAAAAGACCGATCTCCCATACGTACTTGTTTGATCTTGGGGATTTGGAACTTAGCCTGAGTAGAGGATCGGAGAAGACGCGTGGGGAGGTAAGGGTGTACCAAGACACTGAGATACTATGGCGCTGCACCCGATTTAATCCTATGCATATAGCATAGTGCTTTTAAAATTTGTGCGATTTTCCATCCTAAGCCAATGAAGGTCGCAGAGGGAACCTGAGATAGAGGCCTTTCTAGGTAGCTGGCACAGTAGTCTAGCCGCAGAATTTTGGACTACTTGCAGCTTCCGAATTACCTACTTTTTGGCTCCTAAATACAGGACTTTGCCATAGTCCAGTCTGGACATGATCAAGGCCTGGATAATTGTTTTTTGCGTAGGATTTGGCAGCATCCAAAGTATATTTATGAGCCGTCTTAGGATTGTAAAACAGGTTGAGGTGACCTTAAACGTTTGCTACCTCATAGATAGTTGGTCATCTATGATTATGCCTAGATTACGGACCGATTGTGACGTTTGAGGGAGATCACCCATTTGAGGCGGCCAATGTTGGGGACCCCAGAGATCTTTGTTTCCGCCCGTTTAATTTCAACCTGTTGGTATGCTCCAAGCTGGCTATCTTTTGTAGCCCTACCTGGAGAGAGGACACATTGGATGCCTCCTTGGTCGACAAGGAAAAGATAAGCTGGGTGTCATCCGCGTAAGAGAACATGGTTCGCCCAGCCTCTTCAGCTATTGTGGCCTAGGATAGAACCTTGTGGCACTCCATATGGAGAATCATGGCCCTTAGAGCATGCAGGCGGAGAAAAAACCTGAAAAGTACTGCCAGACAAAAGGCTCGACAACCACTTGAGTGCTGATCCAACAATGCCCCAAGAATGTAAAACTTGTAGAAGGGCAGTGTGTGACACAGTGTCGAAAGCAGCACTCAAATCAAGCAGTATGAGTGCCACAGTTTCTTCCATATTAAGACGTTGGAGAAGAGTTTCTGTGGCTCCCAAGAGAGTGGATTCTGTAGAGAAGCCAGCTCTAAATCCTGATTGGGATGTGTGTAGGATTTTTTGGGAGTCTACAAACTGCATCAGCTGTTGATTGATGTTTTCTAAGATTTTAGAAAACTCTGGGAGTAATGATATCGGGCGGATGTTGGATGGTTCCACCGGATCAGAATTCACTTTTTTTAGCAGGGGGGGAACCCTGGCATGTTTCCAAGCCGCTGGTACTGTTGCTTACCGTAGTGAAGCATTAAGCAGTTCCATAATAAAATTGAGTAATGGTAGTTCCAATTTTTGAAGAATGGGAATGGGGAGAGGGTCCTTGGGAGAGCCAGATTTAAGGCTGGTTAGGATGCGGCTAAAAGATGGAGTGTCCAAAGGCAGCCAGTTTTCAAGCGTCTTGCCAGGGCTTGCAATAGTGTCCTGCGTCATTGGAAGAGTGGTACACCCTGATGTGGAGACATTGATCTTTAATTGCAACTCCACCTTAGTTGTCGAAGTATTGAATTCTGTATACATTTTTCTATTTTATCAATGAAGAACTCTGCCAAATCTTCACATTGCGCTTCATTTAACCCAGGTGGCACTGGTTGGCAAGTCGCACCTGGCAGCTCTTTCACTACTTTAAATAGGACTTTAGGACTGTTATGTGCCAACAAAATGGTATTTAAGTGCTCAGCAAGAGCAGCATTACACAGGGCATGATAATCTTTTTTTGCCAATTTATGAGTTTGTCTTGATTCAGGCACATAGTCCTTCCTCTATTGTCTCTCCAAGGCTTTATATTTGGTTTATACTACTTTTAGGTTTTCAGAAAACCAAAGGGCAGGAGGGCGATGAGTGTTCATTTTTTTGTTAGATGTAGGAAGACAAGCATCAATGGATGTCGTCAGCTAGGTTTGAATGGTGTCAGCAACTGCTATATTGGTTAAAGTAATATCAGGAATGTTATTCTTAAGATGTTGATTAAATAGATCTACATCTAGATTCTTCCAATTTCTAAACCCCGCTTTGATAGAAGTAAAGTACTTATCACACCTCATCTCCAGTTTCACCTTCAAACCAACCACAAAATGATCTGACCAGAGTTTAGGGGAGGCTGCCTAGCGTGAGATATTAGCTAAATTGAAAAAAAAGAGTTCTAATACATATCCTGCCTTATGGGTGGGACCTGAGTTACAAAGAAGAACATTCATGGCTGCGAAATCAGATGTCAAAGTGGTGCTGTTAGTTCATGTGGGTTCATTAAAATGCATGTTTAGATCGCCTAAGATAGTGAAATTAGTTGCTCCCAACAACAGAGGGGCGATAAGTTCTGGGAGCGTCGATGCCCATGAACCTGCTGGTCCCAGAGGTCGAAAGATCAGGATCCCGGAG
Organism: Lissotriton vulgaris; assembly: GCF_964263255.1. NCBI lineage: Eukaryota > Metazoa > Chordata > Amphibia > Caudata > Salamandridae > Lissotriton > Lissotriton vulgaris. The sequence continues at coordinate 1,254,234,216 of NC_141694.1, read as the reverse complement.
AAAGTGAATTGAGAAGAAAGCAAGAGTTTTAAAAAACTGGCTTCACAGCCTTTAAAGGGTAGGTGCTCCCATTTACAAGTGTAAGCATTTAAAAAAAATAGTGCAATATCCCCTCCAATTTTATCCACGCGATCCTTTCTAACGATCGTATAGTTAGGAGGCAGGGCGATCGCAATATCTGGTCCCAGGCTCTTATTTAGCCATGTTTCCGTAAGGAAAATGGCATCAGGTTGTGTATTTAGTAGGAAGTCATAGATATCTTCCTTGTGTTTGGGAAGTGACCTACAATTTATACTAAAAAAGGTGAATTCCTTTAAGCGAACAACCTTATTTTCAGCAGAGGAGGGCATCTGTTTGTTAAGGTTCCTAGGGGTAATGATAGTATCAATATGTTCCCTATTGGGTAGTGTGGTGAAGGAGAAACCACAGCAGTGACAGTTAAAAGTGAAACATCCTGGTATGAGAGATTTAAATTTCAGTTTAGGCTTAGATCGCAGATCATGTAGTAGTTTTTGGAATAGGTCCTTAAGTACTTGAGAAAAGGAGCAGGGGTTGTGGCCCCTTGACCCGGCCAGGCGCAGATGGGGGCAGACGGGCTTGCCTTTGGTGCGCCTTCGGCACGCCACCGGCGCGCCCGTTGCGTGAGTCCGCTACCCGAAGCGTCGGCCATCGAAATGTATACTATTTGTCAGCTGATCTGACAAGAGCAGATCCCTGCCTCGCCTCGCCTTTAGCCCGGAAATGAAAACTAACTGCAGCTCCCTCCACAATAGTCAGGAAATCCTGTGGTGGGCCGGAGAGAATGCAGTGAAATACAGGTGTCAGAGGCGTTCTGGTAGGCACAGTAGTGCAAGCAATACTATTAGTGCAATTTTAAAAACGTTACTGTGAAGTTATTCAAAATAAAAGGATACGCTAAAACAGCCTCTTCTGTCAGGCTCTTGTTTCCTGCGCATGTTCTTTTTACAATCAGTGGCATAGCAAGGGGGGGCGGTCAGCAGGCGGCAATAGATTGCTCCTTCATGAGTTTGCTGCAGGGGCGGCAAATGCTGGAAATCTCGCCACCACCCACCCGCTCTTCAGCGCAGCCACAGGGCAGCAAAGGCAGGGGTACGCCACTGTTTACAATGTTCCCATCTGTAAAAGAAAAGATGATGGTTTGGGAAGAAGCAGATAGGAGAGCTGAAACTGTCATATCCTATTCCTCTCTTCAGACATCTGTGTGTTTTGAAACTGTTCAATGCCAACAAATAAATCAGCATGCCTTCACCTCCTAGGGCTGGTGATCCGGTCTGTTCCCTGCTGTGAGGCAGCAGTGTGGTGCTTCCGCTTGCTGTGTTCAGGTCCTATTGCGGCCCTCGGAGACCCTATGACGAAAGGGGCGGCGGGCTAGCCTGAGGGCAGGGCCACAATTGGGCTCGTCGGCTTCCCCCTAATCGAGGTCGGGCCATCTTTATGTCCTCCTCCTGTGAGGCTCGACTCTGGGTGCTCGCGACTGATAGTGGCGGGCACCCTGCTGCTGGGTGACACCAGGTTCCAGATTGCGGTGGTTAATTACTTGCTCTGTCTTATCCTGATGCCCGGGGGTGCCTCTCCTGTCATCCATGTCTCAGCGGGCTCCTCTGGGTTATCGGCTCTGCGGTGGACGGGGCCGCGTGAGTCCTGTTGCATGAATGCCACTCCTGCCATCACATTGATGTCTATCTGCATCTGCCTATTTATCACCACATGTGCAATCCAGACTGTTGTTGGAAGGACTGGAAGCATCATGACAATACTCATTATCTTACCAGTCCTGGCTTGCTTCTCTTCTCCCGTGCACGATTCTACTTAACAGGCCCTATGTAATTTTTCATATATAGATTCTAATGACCATTTGTTCACACCTATAGTTTTACAAGACCGCTCTCATACATAGTGGCCTAACTACAATCTACTTATTCATTTGTCGATGACCTGCTGGTGTTTGTCCTCGCTTTGCCTGCCTGGCGCTCTCTGTTCCTCTTCCCCTGTAATATTAGCACATAGCCCGAACGCTTTTGATTCCAATGGGGCGCAGCAATCTCAAGCAGCTCCTGCTGTTGTTTGACACTGCCATGACCCCCCATTGTGGGGAGATTGAACTTCTTCAGGGGGATGCCCCAGGATCATCCATAGCGGACGCACCTGCATTGGAAGGCACCGCAGCCATTATGGCCGAAATGAAAGTCGGCTTCAAATCAATTGGCTCTCATTTCAACGCTCTCTCATCCCGGCTGAAGAGCATGAACGAATGTCTTGACCAGCATAATAAGCAGCACAGTGCCGTGGAGCAGCATGTCTCCAACCTCGCGGATGCCAGTCCCACGACCAACAAGTTTATCTAGAAGATTGAGGGACTCCTTAATATGGTGGCCGGTAAAGCTGATGACTTGGAGGCAATTTGTTGTATGGAAGGCGGGTGCCTCATGAGGCTTAGAAACGAAGGGGACAAGGTGGTATTTGTACTATGCACCAGGGTAATACTGTGGATATCCACAGAGCGGCGAGGAAGGGATATCTGTACAAGGTAGTACCCTGGTGCATAGTGCAATTGGCACCTTGCCCCCCTCATTTCTAAGGCTCATGAGGCACCCGCCTTCCATACAACAAATTACACATAAGGAAATTCCTTTTGGTATCGTATTTTATCTTTAGGCCATTGGTCTCCTACATGTAGGATTCACTACCTGTTTATGTAGCAGTACACCATTAATGACATCATCAAACTAGCTATGTGAGTAGGGTAGGGATCTGTTAACCTGTCTTGAAGAAGAAGTAGCACGCTTCGAAACGTGTTGACACACACAGGAGGTTTTGTACATTGACACAACACATCTCCGTCCCACACCTTTTTAACAATACCTGCACCATGGCATATTAAAGTTTCTACTCCACAGGAGGTATGTATTTTTTTAACATTCACTTTGCACTCACTCCTTACCCTTCCACTCACTCATTTTCACACGACACATAGTGAACAATATCAGTACCCCTGCGTATCCGCAGATAGTAGCATGTTGCGTCCCGTAGAGGGGCGTGAAGACCACTATGATGAAGCATGACACCAAGGACCCTTTTGGTGTGTGAAGGGTATTTAAGAAACACTGTGTGCTTCTAATCAATGTAGGCAATGCACATGACCCTGGGCTTAAGGAATCCTCTACTATAATCCTTTTTGGGTGGATCCTATTGTTTATGAGTAATTACAAGGGGAGGTCGAATCCACCCCCGGTATTCGGTTAGGACACCACCTCTCCACTCCCTCTTTTGTTATTTATGGTGGAATGCTCCACCCCCATATGAGGCTTCCTTCACCACGCACATGCATCTGGATGATGTTTCCTAAGTTACACATAGCGAAGACATCTCTGATGCCTTCCTCTCCTAGTACTTTCGCCTGTATACGCCCCGGAGCGTTGTAACTGATGAGGCACTGGCTGAATACGTAGCAGAGGTAGCTATGGTGTGGATAGGGGACATCAACAGTTCCTCTCCTCGCCCATCTACTGCGACAAGATTTCGCAGGCCATTTATGACCTGAGTGGCACTCGCGCCCAGGGTACGGATGGCTTCACTGGTGATTTTTACAAGGCCTATAAGCCTTTATTGAACCCTCACCTGCTACAAGTATATGCAGAATCTTTAAAACAAGGAATCCCCCCCACAATGCATGAGTCCGTGATAACTCTTTTACTTAAACCAGGCAAATCTCTACAGAGTTGCACCTCATACAGACCTTTGTCCCTGCTAAATCACGACAACAACATTTCGGGTAAGGTCCTTTCTACTCGCCTCTCTCTTCTTATGGACAGCATCATCTCTTCATCGTAATCTGGATTAGTTCCAAATCGCTCTACATTGGTTAATCTCCAAACTTTATTCACTATCCTTAACCAAATAACTCCTGATCTCCCTGCTGCAGCGGTTTTACTCGACGCCGAGAAGGTGTTTGATTCACTTGGATGGTCCTATTTGCATGCTATGCTATGGAAAATTGGTGTGCCAAAGGGCTTTCGGTCCTTGTCCCACTACTCTATACTGCCCCATTGGCTCGACTCAAGGTGAATGGCTAGTTAACCGACCAGTGAGGCACTAGACAGGGTTGCCCTCTCTCTCTCTCTTATTATTTATCATCGCCATGGATCCCCTGGTGCGTAAATTCCAGGAGCGCCATTTGGAGTGCGGATTGCACTTCCATCATAGCCCCCTTTTGGCTTCCATATATGCAAAAAGCGTGATGCTCTTCGTCAAGGACCCCAAATTTAATCTTTCTCCCCTTCTCCGGGAGGTCGTCCGATTTGGGGTATTTTCGGGATTTACTATTAATTGAAGTAAATCTGAAATTTTCCATTGACTGAGGCCACTGTCCCCTGTCCCCTTGAGTTCCCTTTACAGTGATATACAGATTCCTCAAAATACTGGGGCATCAATCAGCATCGGAACAGCGCAGAGGTCAGCGCCTCAATTATGGCTCTGCTATCAATAGGCTGTCATCCCAAATCGATCAGTGAATTAAGCTCCCCTTATACATTGCTGGCAGAATTGCCATCATCAAGATGTTGGTGTAACCTCAGATTTTATATCTATTTCTTAATATTCCCATATACTTATGGGCGATTTCTTTGACACTTTGCGTAGCATGCTTATACAGCTACTCTGGGCCAGTAAACAACCAAGAATTAGCTGACAAACACTAACCTTGGCCTACACATGCGGGGGATTTTTGGTCCCTGACTTCTATCTCTACTATCTTATAGCACAGGCACATTTTGCAATTTATTAGTACCACCTGGATGCTCACTTGCAATTCCTGAAGCCGCAAGGCCTCCCCAGGACTCCCTCGGTAATACAGATGGTCCGTACTACGCACTGGGCCTGGACCAGACTTAAACATTTCCTGGACTTTGAATTCTTATACTCCCCACATATTCCTCTCCCAGATAATCCTTGGCTCCTGATAACGGCGGAGGCATTCACTAAGCGGACATTGGACACGTGCCGTCTTCACAGACTGGGCAATCTCTTTGTTGATGCCACGCTGCGATCTGTGACTTCATTGACAGAGGGGCATGACGTGTCCTATATAGACAGATTCATTCTGCATCGACTATATAACACCGTGCATGCTACACTCTAGTCCTTCCCTGCAAAGCCTTTGGCCTTCCCACCACTTACCATGTAAATTATCAGCCAGATTCATGAAGGTGCCATTCTGCGATTAGCAAATTGCGAGAAATAGCGAATCGCAATTTGAAAATCGCAGAATGGCATTCATGTAGGAATGCGATGCAAAAAAGCGAATCGCAATCGATCGCAATTGCCGATAGCGATCTTGCCACAATCGCTTAATATTCGCAGAATCTGCACTTTTCCATGTAGAAATTGCGACATCGCAATTAGCGAAATCGCAATTAGCGATCTCGCTAACTGCGAGATTGCAAAAACGGGAAGTCCCATTTCGAGCCCACTGATGACATCACAACCAGGAAGTAGGCTTTCCCCACCCACAAACAGAAGACAGAGCCAGAGAGTGGAAGCAGGTTTCTGAAGACTTCCAAACCTTTGACTGTGCAGCACCCCAGCAGGACACAAATCACCAACATGTCACAGGATGCAACAGGGAGCAGTGGGCAGGAGAGGAAGCGAAAACTCAAGTTTTCAGAACTTGAACTCGAGCATTTGATTGAGGGGGTCACCAAGGACCATGCACGCCTCTTCGGCAAAGACTCCTGGAGGGTGACAGAGGCAGACAAGCGCAGGATATGGCAGTGCATCCGCGCTAAATTAAATTCGGTTGGGGTGACCCAGCGATAAATTGATGACCTCAAAAAGCGCTGGTATGACCTGAGAGGTCGTTCAAAGGAGCGTATTGCCGAGAGGCTTGGGGAGCGACTGGCCACCGGTGGAGTAGAACCTGTAGCCACACCAAACACTCCATTGGAGGACCTGATAGAGGACACCATTGCACCAGAAGCCTGCGTGGGGGTCATCCAGCTGGACTCGTCCCGACCCAGCCAACAATCAGAAGGTAAGTGCCATGCGACTGCGACCCTGTCCCCCAACAATGTCCATGACTCCTGAGCTAGCAATATGACATCCCCAACAATGCAGCCCATGCACACCTGAACTGCCCCATTGCATTGTGGTAGTTGTAGTGAAATCATATACCCCCAGTTAGCTGAACACAGCCAGACCTGTCAACTCAAAGTGAATCCAAAAGCCAGTCAGGGAAAGCAAGCCTGCATGCATGTATCAACATTGCTTGTGCAAGATACATAACATTAATCATGCACCCTTTTACATTACAGGTGCTGTTGAGCAACCCAGCACAGATAGCGAGGCCCTGCACATCGCCGAGACCTAGGAGGACACTGAGGGTGAGGGCCAGTCCAACCAACGACCCGGTCCATCACAGCCACCTGCAGTGCTCCCACCACCACCCCGTGCAGACAGGGCCACCCCTGCAGCCACAGGTGTGCAGCCAACACCCCAACAAACACCCACAGCAGTGGTACAGGCCCCACCACCAGCGCCTAGGAGGCAGACGAGGTGCACAGCTGGAGCCAGATCACACACCAGCGCACTGAGGCGCCAGCAGCGTCATGCCTCAGCAGGCACGGGCAGGGCACTCCTACTTTCTGATCCTGGCCTCGCCATTGAACGCTGCATGCTGGCGGTGCACCATACCCAGGCACGTCACCTGGCAGCAATTCACACACAGCTGCAGGCGACTGGCCAAAATATCGCCCAGATGACCACTGCTGTCAGAGAGAACAGCCAGCTGCTGGTAGCCCAGCAGGACATGACCCGCCGCCGCCACCGCCAACTACTGGCCCGCATGTCGGCATACACCAGGTCGAACCACATTGTTGGTAATGCAACGTCACAGCTGGCACGCAGGTCACTTGCCATGCAGGGCCAGATGGTACAGTGTTGCCAGGATGTGGCCAGGTCACTAGATTTCCTAACAGCAGCAGTGCTCGGCAGCCAGTCCACTGCCCATGGAGAACCAGGGGGGCCTGACGACGTGAGCGAGGTAGCGTCAACAAACAGCAGCGCATCCTTGACGCCTGTGCCTGTACGTCGCCGCAGCAGCAGGCCAACAGCATCAACTCGGGCCAACACCGTCCCTCAGGACACAGATAGACGACTTGGTGCGTCTCGTCGCAACCGACAGTGAGAACTCAGACACTCTCAGGGAGGCCATGCAGTACACCCCTGCAAGCCCACTACCCCAGCATGGGGAGGTATGAAGTAATACTCTCTTTATGTGACACCAAAATTACTAAAGACCAATTTATTGTGCATTAACAGTAAAGATTTATGGTCTGACCTGAATCACACTCATGCAGTGACGGCTCGTGGAGGGAGTTACGGTGGGGCAGGAGGGTGGGGAGGGGGAGGGGCAGGGTGGAGGTTGCTAAAAACCGGCATATGGATAATTGCAGGTAAGTAAACAATTTAATTAATAAAACGAATTTCGTAGCTCGCACTGCATTGCATTTTGCGATGCAAGGCGCACTACGAAATTCGTTTTATTAATTAAATTGTTTACTTACCTGCAATTATCCATATGCCGGTTTTTAGCAACCTCCACCCTGCCCCTCCCCCTCCCCACCCTCCTGCCCCACCGTAACTCCCTCCACGAGCCGTCGCTGCACTCATGTCATTATTACATTTGTCATGCATGAGTGCAGTGTTTTGTGAGGGGAATGGGTGCACTAGAAACAGTTAATAGTGAAGTGGTTGCAGCGCCTGTGTCCTTCAGCAGGATTTTCTCCGCGTGCATGACGCACATATGGAGGCGGGCGGTTGTCCCCTTCCGACTCACTGCCAGATATCTCCACTGGTATCCTGCGCTTGGTAGCAATGTTGTGGAGTATTGCACACACGGCCACGATGCGGCAGCAGACCTCAGGTGTGTATTTGATGGCCCCACCAGTCTTGTGCAGTATGCGGAAATGGCTCTTCAATAGGCCAAATGTCCTCTCAATGCAATTTCTTGTGCGTATGTGTGCAGCATTGTAACGCCGTTGCTGTGGTGTGGCAGGGTTGAGGTATGGGGTGAAGAGGTACTCACGTAGACCGTAGGCGCTGTCACCTGAAGGTAAGAAGCACAGGGTGAGTGCCTGTTCTGCGCAAATACATGATCACAGTGTACTATATGGGGCCATGTGTACTTACCTAGTAGGTGTCCTTCGCCAAAGTCTCCCCTGGCCAGTCTTGTGTGAATGCTGCTGTGCCGGAAGATGAAGGAGACATGTGTGCTGCCCGGATATTGTGCCACTATGTCCGTGATGATATTCTTGGCATTGCACACCATCTGGATATTGAGGGAGTGGTAGGACTCGCGGTTGCGGTACATGCATTCCGTTTGTGCTGGTGGGCAGATGTGGATGTGGGTACAGTCAATGCATCCAATTACATGTGGGAATTGTGCAATGTTGTAGAATTTCAGCTTGGTGTCATTCAAGTCCTGTTGGGTGGTGGGGAATGAGATGTAGTGGTGTAGCCGGGTCAGCATTGCATCCAGGAAACTCCTTAGGCAGCGGGACATGGTGGGCCAGGATATCCCCCCTGCAACAGCGACTATCCCCTGGAAGCTTCCGGAGTCCAGTAGGTGCAGGCTGCACAATCCCTGCACATGGGTGGGAACGGCATTGGTCCTCCTTGTTGGGTGCTGCATCAGGGGGTCTAGGTCTCGGATCAGCTTGATGATCATTGCCCCATTTAGGCGGTACTTTGAATAGATTTGCTCCCTGGTTTGGCCCAGAAGGGTGACCCGCTGACGGAATATCCGCTCCTGGATCCTACGTCTGTTCTGTGCTGCCCGCTGTAGCCTTCGCCGCCTGACCACCATGTAGAGTCCTGGCATTGTGAGAGTCCTCAGGCTCCAGCTGCATGTCCTTAAGTGTGTTTGGTCAGGCCTGCACCTGTTGGTAGTTTGCTAAAGTTATTAGTATTTTTTTTCCCCTTACTGGTTACCACCTGGTTTGGGTTCTCCTTAAATTGCGCGTCGCAAATAGCGATTTTCGGGATTTTCGCAATCAGCGATTTTTCATGAATGGCGATTGCGATTATTTAGCGAGTTCGCAAATGATTTTGCAGAATCCATGGTTTCTCGCAATTTCAGATTCGCTAATGGGCTTGTTCCAGGATGCTGCGATTTTATTTGCGGACTCGCAATTTTATTAACACATTCGCATTTTTGGTATTTTCACTATCATGAATTCCTTTTATTCAAATTGCGATCGCAATTGCTAAATCGCAGCTATTGCGATCGCAATTTGGCTTCATGAATCTATCTGTATGTCCCCTGATAATGACCAAGTGGTTTCTCAATTATACCATTCATCTCTCCAACTGAGACCTGCTGGGGTGGAGGGGGCTTGGGTTACATGGGAGAAAGATGGTTGTGTGACACTACAACGCGGGCTATTACCACGTGTGCCATTACAACGCTGTTTTTACAACGCAAGTCGTTACAACGACTTGCGCTGTAAGCGCTGGATAGTGGAATAGTTTAATTTTCTATTCCAACACCAGCCCACCTTACAGTAGGGAAGGTGTTGGAATAGAAAATTAAACTATTCCCTATCCAACAGTGCCCTCCAGTGCAAGTCGTTGTAACGACTTGCTTTGTAAAAGCAGCGTAGTAATGGCAACGCGTAGTAATGCCCACGTTGTAAAGGCTGCTCACCGAGAAAGATTCGGGGAACCCACTGACGGACGTTACATGGTACTTTTGTTGTGAACAGACACAGTTTGTCTCCAATGACCATCAACACAAGCTACTGCACTTTAAATACCTACACTGGGCATACACTACCTCACATCTCATCATTAAAATTGACCCCGCCAAATCGCCCTGTTGTCCCAGATGCGAGGCGGAGCATGCAGATTTTTCACATCTGGCATGGAACTGTGCCCCAATACTTTCTTATTGGGAGGAATTCCTTCCAATTTATAGTGGATGATTGATTTTGCACTTACCCCAACCCCCACTATTGGCATTATTAGGCTATGTTAAACTATTGCCTGCAGGAGTCTGACATTATGCTGCGAATGCTCTGTTATTGGCTAAACACCAGGTGTCCCTGCACTAGGGCAGCACTACCGCCCGACGGCAAAGGCGTGGATTGTTGATTTGGTATACTGCGATACCATGAGTGATATATAATGCTACATTACAACCACCAGCCTCCATACCCAAGAACATATTGCAACTACTGCAAGGCTATTTGCTACTTTTCCCAATTGCTATAGAGGGACCCAAGAATGATTGATGCATACCCTATTGAGTTTAACACGCGACTGGGAACATACATGTATTCAATGTGATGACTCTGTTGTTTACTTCAACATGGCCACTATCGGGTTGCCCTTTCAGTTGGTGATGCAGTGTAGCTGCCTGATCCTCTTCATACTCCATCTCATGTTCTCTCTCCACTTATTCATTCTTTCCCATTGGCTTTAATAGGTGTCATTTATTTCATATATAATATGCACTGGCATGAATTGCTTTCTGTATTGTACGTGCTGATAATTATTTTGTATCTCTTCAGACCCTTGTACATTTACTTTGTGCTTCTTCTGCATTGTTTCATTGTTATAAAACTCTATAAATAAAGTTTTAAACTAAATTGTCTCCTTGCCCTTAACAGTGAAGTTTATAAAATGCCAATTACCTTGTGGACCAACTGGTCTTTCACAATTTTATCTATCTTCTTTATTATACCTTCTAATCATGATATTTTCTTTAATGTATTTTGTGAAGTACAGAATGTTGTTTTTAATAGCAAAAGGCTTTTTTCATCATTGTAATTTATTCTGTTTGGCCATATGCTTCTTAAATTGTACAAGGAACATCACCCTCCTGTTTTGGACTTGTGCTTTGCAAATGCCAGAAAGGCTTAAAAAGAGACCCATTGTTTCAATATTGGGGCAAGACGAGGGTCATCAACCATAAGTGACTAACTTATCAGAAAATGTGTTAGATGCCCTCAAGCATGTTTTCTTTCATGTTTACCCTTTCAATTTCTCTCTCTCGGTAACATCATCAGGCACTACCTATTAAAGTAGCACACATGCTTTGATACCCTTGGATAGGTTTTAGTCAGAAAGGGGATCGTCCAGACTGAATATAGTGAACGATGAGAAAGGACACGGATCCTGTCTTGCTAGACGTCAACCTACTCATATCAGCAAATTGTAGTTTCAGCTGCCAAACTCTCTGCAACACTCAGTTCCTTATACAACTCCTCAATACATATGCATTTCTTTGTCCTGTTAATTGCCATTCCTTTAGTTCCTGATTAAGGCAATCATTAAGTATACTCCAGATAAACACATACACTCTGAGAAGGACATTTCCCTTCCTGTCTCCCTCACTCAAACACTCCCAGTGCTGTGCGTGCCTCTTTTCTTCCCAATTCGTTATTTCTTTATAATGCACACTTGCCCTGCAATTAGACCACCAGTGTGCACATAAAACAAATAAAAGGATACATTTTAAAGAATATTATGAATAAAATATAACAATCCCAAATTATAAAAACATTCTAATTTAATCCATTTATCTAGAAGAAAATCGGATCACATGATGCCATAAATATTCTTTCAGATAAAATATTCCCGCACGTCCACATCTTTAGCTTACTGTCTCTTGCCCCTCTTCTTCTGTTAACTCTACCCTTCTACAGATTTCTTGGACACGCCTATACATTGCCCTACTCAATTTTGCTACCCTGCATCGACTCTTTCTGCATTTTTCTAGCCATGCTGACACTGCTCCTTCGTCGCACAACCCTCTCCATCTCTCCATGACCAGTCTAAACAGACCCTGCAACTCTGATGGAAGACTTTGGAGTGTAATGAAACTAAAGAGAGTGGCTACTCCCTCAACCTACCTGCATGGAACGGTGCTTCTTCTGTCAAATGTACCAGTCCCCATCTCCCACATTAATTGGTGAGAGAAGGAGGATTGGATAAGCTGACAGCACCCCTGGTGTCCTAGTGGTATGCTAGACGTAGGACAATAGAACAATATTGGAACTATGGGTGTTTGCGATAGCCATTTTGGGTTTCGCAGACAGAAGTAGGGACTATAGAATTTATACTACACCTAATAGACTAGCCAGACACATAGCCTGCTGTCAGCTACCACAGCCCTCCTTGGCCCACATCTAATGATGGGACAAGTGGCTTTGTTGACCTGAAGCACTAGCCTGAAAAAAGCACGTCTATTGTTGCTCACAATGTCTTCTGTTGGCTTTATTATCAGCTGGTAAGCACATGCTGCAGTTTCTTCACCATACAATACAAGGAAAGACAAACATTTTCCTATTCAGTGTTCAGCGCGCCCTCGAGCAGCAGGATGGATCGGCCTATTCCAGCAAACATCCAACTAGTCCAACTTTGACACCACCTACTCACACCACTCATGCCACCTACGCCTGCATGAATAATACCAAGTGCAAAACTGCAGCAAGCGAGTGAAGCGAGGTAGCCTTCTTTCCACAAGTGGAGTTCCCCACATGAGAAAGATTTGAAAACATCCAGTCCAAGAATGCATTTTTCCGCTCACTTTTTCTTTAGACCTACACTTTCTAAAAAATCTAAAGTGCAGAAAACTCTTGCGAATAGTCCAGCACTTTCGAGGTGTGTTTTGGAGGAGGCAGTGCTAGTCACTAACACAGGGAGGTATCAGACTCTATGCAGAGTGGTACACCTTAGATTGGTGCCGGGGGCACGGCTTTAGAGAGTTTGTGGTCACTCTACCAACCATACAGAACAGAGAGGGAGCGCTAAATATACCGTCACACTTTACAACCTAGGGCCTACTGCATTTGTGGGCAGCTGTGTGCAATCCTATTATATCTGTAGTGTACTGAAAGTAGGATTCCCACTTCTCCGTCCATGGTTTTCACAGGTCACTGAGTGGAGTTTCAGTGCCAACAGGAGGTTGGTTACTGGCCACGTAAAAAACATGACTGGACATTTGGGTCCTTTCTACATGTTGAGCAATTTTTACTTTTTATTTTTTATTTTTTAAACACATTTGATTGAGTTTTATTCCACAGACATGGCATTTGTACAAGAACATTCGAATCTCCCCCCCGCCCTTGCAGCAAACAGGTACAACTCCCCACTGCTGTTCCATTAAATAGACGTCCAGTGCAACACTTCTCGTGCATGCAGGATTGACTATCTGAGCCTGACTAACTCAACCTCATCGTATCTTAACCAACTATGGTCACATGCTATAAGAACAACTTAACTGTCGACTATCCCCCCTCCCCTTCCCATCTACATGTTGAGTAATCATATCCCTAATAACCATAAAACAATCGCATGTTAACAGCCACCATCCCTAGACCTAGAAATAATTGACACTGAAGGAAAGCTAAAGAGCAACTCACCCTCTCTATTCAGCATTGAATGTGTTGAGAGAACACTCATACAAAGGTTAACTTCAGTTCTCTAATACATCCACCACAAGGAAAGTACAGCCAGTACAGCTTCTCTCACTCGTGAGTCTCCTTGTTGCCAAGTGCCCACCACATTCCAAAGATCATGATGTCAACAAAGCTCCAAGGCATTACATCACCTTAAGGAGATAGTACAAAGAAGGTGATAACAGGCCATAACACACCCTTCCCAACAATACCAACCAACAAAAACTAAACCAAAACAATAAACTAAGAAAACAAACACATGCTAAAGGAACTATATTAGCTCAACCAAAAAGAGATACAATGTATTTTCTTTTATTTATATTCTTTTATTTTTGTGTTTTATAGAGCGCAAACTTGACCTGTTAGGGTATCCGAGTGCTTTACAGGTATCATATAAGTGTGCAATAGGCATGGAATCACAAAGTACAAAAGATAAAGAGGGTGCGGAGTGCAGGATACATAAGGGATAGAGGACATGTAGGCACAGATTAATTTTATTTACTTTACTTTGCTTATTCATAATAATATCATCATAGTATTATAATACAAAAATTATTATAGGAGCAGGAAATTTGGAATATACTCAAGCAGACACAGTTTTGCAATAATATGAGAACACAGGAAATAAAATCAGACATGGTCCTTGAGGTATATGGATCTCTCCATGTTAAGAGTGTCACAGGGTGAGTCAAACCCGTAGGCAAATCCTTGTTAAGAAATTTTACTTCCCCCATCCTGTTCAGGATTTACATCCTGTGTACTAGTGTCATGGGTTCCATATTGGACGTATTGTAGTTTTCCCTATATTAAACCAATTGTACACAACTTAGGCCGCATTAGCTATGCACATGTTACTACATAATCAAGTTTCCTTTTGCGCCACATTATATTTTCACACCGAACCTGCAGCTGTTTTCCAGTTCTGTTCTTTCCTGGGAATTGTCTGGACAGCAGACAAGATCAAACAACGTTGCTTGTTATTTTGTTCTGGTCAGGCACTTGCAACTAGACACAACACAGAAATACAGCTGCCTGTTTAAGAAAATGTGAACCTTGTGATATAGGTACGTTTATCATTGTAACAGAGAGAGAGAGAGAGAGATATTCCCAGAGAGATCACAGCTGTATCTGAGCTGTAGAACCTTCATCTGTGTATGCTAAGGTTAGCGGTCCGCTGCTAAGCCCAGAGATCTTTGCTATAAGAACAGTTTTGCTTCTGTTGAAGTGAAGGGGAGTTATGATAGATGGTCTTATATTATGCCATTCAGAGATCTTTTGAGAGAATCCCTTGTTCTTTTAACGCCTTGAACATATTACGTAGGTGTGGGGCCAGCAGTCCACTATTCCATTAAAAAAATTCCCACGGGAGTCCATTTGGGCCCCGGGTTTTCCCAGACTTTTGGCAGCCAATGGCTTCCGTCACTTCCTCGAAAGTGAGGTCTTCCTCCAGCCTATCTCTCTTGATTGAGTCTAAATATTGGGTTATTTGCACCTCATTCATCGGCAATTTGGCTGCATATAGATCCCTATAGTTCCAGGCAAAGTCCCCCGCTATATCTTTGGTGGTGGTGGTGTGTGTATGGCTATGTTCTTAAATGGACATTACCCATCTCGACTCCAGTTCCTTCCTACCCAGCCAAGCAAGCAGTTTCCCCGCCCTGTCTCATATAGCTGATTTGAACTGCCAATTGTTGAGACTTTACCTCCTGAGTTGCTAGCGCCTGGTATTCCCTTTATGTTATTTCAATTTGGCGAATGGTATGCCCACTTAGTGCGGAGGTTCAACTTCCTTCTAGACTTAACAGCTTATTTCTAATGCCTCCATCTCTTGGGTTTCCCGTCTCTTTTTATGGGCAATTATATTTTGCACTCTATCCCTAAGCACCGTCTTGAATGCTTACCATAAAGTGACTGTCGACTGTACTGAACCGACATTTTCCTTAAAATAGAGCTCCAAGTCCACCCTGAGTTCTTTAGCAACCCTTTTATCTTTCAAGGCCCATGAGCTGAGTCTCCAGTTGCTACCTGGTTGTCACTTCTCCCCCCCCCACCATTAATAGAAGCGGTGAATGGTCTGAGGTGCCCCAAGCTAAATATTCTGCTCTCTCCACATGTCCGATCTCTCCCGCTGGAGCGAAGAGGTAGTCCAGTCTCGATAACACCCTGTGGGCCCCTGAGAAATAGGAATAGGCATGTACATTTGGGTGATGTCATCGCCATAGGTCATTCAGCCCAAGGGCGTCTTGGAACTTTGCCAACAGTGTGGGTCCATGGGACCCAGGTCGTAATTGAGTTTGGTCTAAAGAGGGCTTAATCACGTAGTTGAAGTCCCCTCCTATAATATGTGTGGCGGGTCCAAAAAGCAATAGGAGCTCCGTCAGTCTGTCTAGCATACTTTGCTGTAATCTTTGGGGAGCGTAAGCACTAATAAATAAAAACATCTTACGATTTCAAATTCCCTGTAGTGCAACATATGTCCTGTCTGAGTCCACCCATTGTTGAGTAACACAAAAGGGGGTGACTTTTTAATGAGAATTGCCACTCCTCTTGAACCCTTAGTAAATCCCGCATGTGCCAGTGTAGTGTAATGCCATCTTTACAGGAAGGACCAACTCGAACCCATCAAGTGCCTCTCATGTAAAAATATTATGTCTGGTTTAAGTCTTTTGAGATAGTGAGACACTAGACCCCGTTTGATTTTGTTCCCTAACCCATTGACATTCTACGTGAGTGTCGTGAACCTGTCCACAGCCATTGCAATGCAGCTATAGAATGATCCCATGCCCAGCCCTCCCCAGAGGAGTGTCCACATACCTAATTTCCATCTCACTTTTGGTATTCATTTGATCTAACTGAAGAGAACATTCCCCCCTCACAATAACCATAACCCACAACATTTGACAATATCTAACATGCCCCCCACCCTACACTCTTCAAGTACCCACACCACCCCCCAATTCGTCAACATGAAAACTCTGCTACGGGTAATCCCTCCCCCCTTGTTTCAATTAACTACACAATAATGCAGGAACAGCACACAATATATTTCCCTTTCTCAGGCCAAATTTGTGCAATGTCTGCCAGGCTCTAGGGTTATCTTACTGTCTTTTGGCGGCCGTCTGGCCCCGAATATCATTCCTCTTTGCCATTGCTCGGTGGATGCAGTTGTTGCGTACTTGTGTCAAGCAAGATCGGGTCTGGAGCTTTGAGCCATTAAATGCTCTCAAGTAGTGTGTGTTTACTATCTGGATCCATTGATTCTTCTCTCTCTTACAGATCAGTGTTGACGTTGTCACTTGATCTCCACCGGGTCTGTGCCGCGTGGTCCAGTACTGTATCGTCGTTTGAGTCTGATATTTGTGTCTTGCTTTCTCTAGGCCTCAAAGTCCTCCCCGGTTTTCCCCCGGCCGTATTCCTCCAGACTTTCAACACTTGCCTCTGACGCTTTTATTAAGGCCATTCTTGGCTTGGGCCTATTCTCTTTTCTGTGTGCCGATCTTGAACCGGGGGTGTTATATGCCTTAACTTGGGCCGTTCTTCGATCCACGACCATGCCTCGTCTGAGATCTGAAAAAACAATATGTTGCCTTGGAAGATGACTTTAAGTTTAGCTGGGAACAGTAACATGTATTGGATCTCTATTGCTCGAAGATTCGCCTTGACTGGGTCAAAAGTTCGTCTTTGCTTTTGCACATCACATGAATAGTCCGGAAATATCATCACACGTGTATTTTCGTATTTAATCGCCCCCTTCTTCCTCAGCTCTCGTAGTATTAGATCTCTGTCTTGAAAGTTCAAGAATCGGGCTATCAAGGCTCGAGGTGGGGCCCCGGTGGTGGGCGGACATTACACATCCAATGCGCTCTCTCTATAACAAACAGGTTGAAAACTAAGTATCTGGAAGGGCATCTTTTAGAAATGTCAGGAGAAACTGGCCCGGATCGGTTCATTCCGCACCTTCCGGAAAACCGATAAATCGAAGGTTATGCCATTGGGCGTGGATTTTGGCATCGTCAACCCTCCAGGCCAGCTCTTTCATTGACGCAAAGAGTACTGTTACGTCTTTCCGCTTGGAGTGAGAGATATCTTCCAATTTCCTCGATATGGTGTTCCGCCTCAGTAACTCACTCTGAGACTTTCTGTAGATCATGGCATAGTAATGTGTCCTCCAAACGTATCTCCACCATCTTTTCTTCCACGCTTTCTCTTGATGCATGAATTGCTTGTAGTACAGTCGCTTTATCTGGAAGGGGAACAAGACCTCCCTCTGCTCCTGCCGGTGCAGAGAGCCCTTTGGCAAATTGGTCCAGTTTTCCCTGCCTCGACGACTTAGGCTCCTTATCCCATGCCATCTTGAGTGATCTGGTGTTAGGTTGTGCCTATGCATTCTCTCCAACAGTCGTGGCCTCTGTAACACTGGTGGTGGCTTCTTGAAAACTCACACCCTAGAGTGTATCATAGCTACTAGAGCAATGTGAACAGCTTCTGTCAGGCTGTATAGGCTAGTGCATTGGCCCCAGTGTCCCTTCTGCCATGTTCGATGTCCAAAGAGGGCACCAAGGCCCACGTCTCCATCCACCTCTCCGCCGCTTACCTGGGTGATCATCTGTTGGGCAGAGGGTCCCACGAATGGGGAAGAGAAAGAGCCCAGGTCCAGGCCCACCGGTCTACTTTTAGGACGTCCTCTTGATCCCACCACACATAGCAGCTGAACTAGCGTGTCCCTCGTATCCCTGTGTTCTTTGTCGTGCCCCTGCAAGATTATATCAGGAGCATGAGGTTGAATGCCATTAAATCCCAGACAGTTGTGACCGGCAGCTCATGAAGCCACACTGTGAGACCACGGCGCTGCAGTATCTTCACCCACAAGGTCCAGGACCAGGAATATACAGCAGGGCCTGTGAGCTCACCATCTCCCTCAGTTCTTTACCCCAGCCGCCAAATTGGAATCTGCAGGGGAAGGGGGAGAGCAAGAGTCTCACAATTGTCCCACTGGACCCCTTGTATCAGCTCTGTGGACTTCAGCTCAGGCCGTAAGCCCAGGTTCGCAGCCTCCCGGTCTCTCCGCTGCTAGTCCAGGAGGAGCTCTCCAGGGTCGCTCGGTTTCAGGCGGGCTGGCTCGCGCGTGCCCCACAGCAGCCTTTGCCACCCGCTGTGAATAGGGAAATGTGGAGGATCTGCTCTCAACCCCAGGGCATCTTACCAGGGACCAATACCCGGTCCACACCTCAGCTGGGTGCGTTGCCCGAAGGTAGTGAACCACTTCACCACCGGCAAGGCGCATTCTTTTTGCCCATTCCACCTCCGCAATACAGGAGCGCCGCCTGCACCGGGTGGGCACCTACCGCTCTTCATCGCAGGGCACCATCTTGGAGATCGTCATGCGTATTGCATTGCAGGAAAAGGCTCCAATTACTACCTGGAACCTCCAATCGCCGATCTTTCAGCACTCCTCCGCTGCAGCACACCTTCCAATCGCCTCGGGTGCAATTTGTTTGGGCGTCAAGGGTCAGGATTGAAGTCAGGATGTAATCGGTGCCGGCGAAGCTCACAGAGAACGCAGCGACCCGGCCATGTTGTTGGCTGCACCCCCCAAATTGGGGCAGTTTGGAACTTGTGAACACACCTAGTGTCGATATTTCGAAAGGTATTGGAGACTGCATGCAATTGAATTACAATACAGTGCATTGATGTTTGCTGCATCCAATGTTTGTGGTAATATCAGAGAAATCAACAGTATGAACATGCCCACTCGACCACAAACAGCCAAACAACAGCCAAATCAATGGCCTGTCACTCAGACCAGCTCTTCCGGCACTGCCAATTGTCCGATAGGCTGGTCTGACCCTGGTTCTTACTTATCTACAGGTAGCTAACCTGACTTACATGCGCTAATAGCTTTGCTGTAAATTTATAGACACAATGTATCCATTCTAGGACTTATTCATCCTGAACTGTTGCTGAGCACTGTGCATCATATAAGGCTTAAGGTAAGGAGAGACTCCAAGTTATTAGACCCAGTTATATATGTAAAGTTTCCTTTAAGTTACCTAAACGTGAACTTCATCGGATATCATGGAGTTGAGCTTTAATGAAGGATTTTATAGGAACAGCAGACTATTACGAAGTGAAGTGAATAGAAATTAAAAATGAGTAAATGATAAAATGGACTAAAGCAATACATTTAAAATGTAAGAGGGTTCTTTATAAGTTTAATCTTGAGTCAAAGTACCTTTTTGAAGCTTAAAGAAGATCCTCACGCGCAGGTTTGATCCCATCCTCGTTGTTGCGTCATAGGTAGCCAATGTAGGGTGCGCAGTAACATCATGGCAGACTGCCATCTCGGCTGCCTGTAGATCAATCTCGCCGCCTGATTCTGAATTATTTGTAGGCGATTGACCAGGCCTAAGGGAAGGCCGGTGTACAAAGAGTTGGAAAAATCAAGGCAGGAGAGTACCAGCGCAATCACCACCTGGATCAAGGCTTGATGAGACAACAGGTAGGCGATCTTTCTTATTTTACGTAGTTGGAACAGAGAGGAAGAGACCACAGTGCCCACATGACCCCTCAGGGAGAGATCGGAATCTATGGTCAATCCAAGACTTTTCACTGATGGGGACGGGACAGGAGGGGAGCCTAATTCGTCCGGCCAGAAGTGAGGTCCCCAATTAATAAGACTCTTCCCAGGCAACACCAATTCGGTTTTCCCGGAATTAAGCTTCAGTTGGTTCTGATCCATCCAACCTTGAATATGCAGCATTGTAGCTTGAAATTCAGCGGCTGCATTTTGGGAGTCTAGCTTAAAGACCAACTGAAGGTCATCAGCATAATTAAATACTGTTGCACCTAGCCTTGAGTGAGTGAATCAAGGGTGGATATACAGATTGAACAGCAGTGGGGATAAAGATGAGCCCTGAGGAACTCCACATGAGGCAGTCAGGTTAGGGGCTGTATAACTCCCAAGACACACCGCCTGGGTTCTACCTGTTAAGAAGGATTTTATCCACCCATGTGCTGTTCCCCGAATACCCGCTTGTTCAACACGGTGCATTAAGATATTATGATTGACCGTGTCGAACGCGGCCGACAGATCTAACAGCACGAGTGCCTGCGGGGTTCCCTTGTCAGCGTTAGCTCTTAGTGTATCCATCCCCGCCAGGATTACCGATTCTGTAGAGTGGGGAGGCCGAAAGCTGGCTTGGTTCGGTTCTAGATAGTTGGAGTTTTCAATAAACCTAGAAAGGCATCTAGCCACATGGGCCTCCAATATTTTTGAGAGGTAGGGAAGAAGCGAAATCGGGTGGTAGTTGGCAGAGACGAAGGGATCTGCTCCTGGTTTCTTGAGCAGGGGGACTAAGACGGCCTTTTTAAGAGCCGTAGGTACTTCTACTTTACTCAGAGATTCATTAAGAAGGGGTAGGAGGCTGTGCGGTAAGGTCGAGAATACTTCCCTCAAAATAGCGGGGGGACAGCAGTCTTTGGGAGAGCCCGACTTGACTCGAGACATTAGTTCAAGTAGGGTATGAGGAACAATTTCCACGAGTTGATCTATGATAAATGGATTATCAGGGTTAACCCCTGGGAGTTCCTCATGCGCTACCGAGGGGATACTCGCCCTGATGATTTCAATTTTTTCCACAAAGAAGCTGTTTAGTGCATTACACCGCTCTTGAGTAGGGACCAAACAAGGGGTGATTCTGTGTTCGCTACTGAGGTCATTAACAATCCTGAAGATTTCTTTAGATTTATTAGGAGCAGCGAGCACCTTTGTGGAAAAGTATAAGGTCTTCGCAGCCAACAGGGCTTTCTTGTATTCCCTGCGAGCAGTGAGATAAAGTTGTCTTTCATCACTGGCGTAACTATGCCTCCACTTCCTTTCTGACTGACGCAGAAGTAGTTTTTGTGATTTCAGGTCAGAAGTGAACCATTTATGGGCTTCGGCCTGTCTCGCCCGGGAAAATTTTACAAGAAGTCCATGGATATCACTAGCCGCTAGTAACCAGTTAGAGATACCCTTTTCCATCGAGTCGACATTAGCATTAGTGTCAACAGAAGGGAGGGAGCTAGCTAAAGTAGCTATACATTCCTGAGTAACAAGTGTTTTCTATTTTCTAGTCATGCCTCTCGCGACCTTCAATGGCTTAACCCTTCCATTAAAAGTAACTGTAAATTTGATTAAATGGTGATCCGACCAAATGCATGGGGAGATGAACGGGGGTGACAGTTCGATATTATACGACCATATTTTATCCAAGATATGGCCTTTTATGTGCGTGGGAGCCGAGATATGTTGGACCAACTTTAGGTTGGAAAGCGTTTCGGTCAGTTCTGCCGACTGAGTCCCTCCCCCTTCGTCGTTGAACCAGTAATTCAAGTCTCCAATGTGCATGACTCTAGCGTGGTTCATTGCGAGGTTGGCTATCTGTTCACTAAGAGAAAGGGGAAATGAGGGCATAGACTGGGGAGGGCGATACATGAGTACCAACGCCAGAGATCCAGAATTTGTATCAAAGTTGATGACCACATTCTCAGCCTCAGGGAGGATCAAAGAGTTCAACTTGTTGAAATTATGGCATTTACGTATAATGGCAGGAACACCCCCTCCCATCTTCCCTGCCGGCCTATTGACTGATAGAATGTAATAATCAGCGGGAAATGCAGCTAAGATGTCGGGGGTGGAGTCAGAAGTGAGCCAAGTCTCGGAGAGCAGCAGGACATCTGGTTTCACTGACGTCAACAGTAACAAAATATCAAGTTGATGCCTCACTAGCAAGCTTGTATTAAGATACATGACCCGAAGGGAAGTCGAGTTAGGTTTAGTTGGCGACTCCACGGTTTCCGACGAAAGAGCAGGGTAATCTACCTGTTCGTGGGAGATACCGTGCATCCTAATCCGGTCCATGATATCCAATGGTAGCCCAGATTCATATTGCTCAAGAGATCTAAGCTCATGTGAGCGATAAGCCATAATTTGACCAGGGTTTGTGGCCCCTGGGCCCGGGCTGGCGCGGACGGGCACAGGTGGGCATGCCTTTGGCGCACCCGGTGCGCGCATCCGCTATGCTTCCGCGTACTTATGCTCATATGTGCGTGCTCTGACCCCGCCTCTAAGCTCCGCACACAATATTTCAATCCCAATTAAATTCCCACAGTATTTCTATCACAGTTCAGTTTTCAGATTTTAATTAGCGCAAACTGAGAGGACCGCGCGGCAGTGAGCGTGTAGTAGCTGGCCCCTCGCGTTGTTCCTCCTTTTAAGGTCTGCCCCCGCCTCTAAGCTCTACCCCGCTCTGGCTGATTGGCTAAGGCCGCTGGGAGGGTGTCAGGCAGTGTAACAATTCAATTCTAGTGCCCTACGCGATTCGGTAAGTGAGTTTTAAAAACACAATATTTCAATCCCAATTAAATTCCCACAGTATTTCTATCACAGTTCAGTTTTCAGATTTTAATTAGCGCAAACTGAGAGGACCGCACGGCAGCGAACGTGTAGTAGCTGGCCCCTCGCATTGTTCCTCCTTTTAAGGTCTGACCCGCCTCTAAGCTCTGCCCCGCTCTGGCTGATTGGCTAAGGCCGCTGGGAGGGTGTCAGGCAGTGTAACAATTCAATTCTAGTGCCCCACACGATTCGGTAAGTGAGTTTTAAAAACACAATATTTCAATCCCAATAAAATTCCCACAGTATTTCTATCACAGTTTAGTTTTCAGGTTTTAATTAGCGCAAACTGAGAGGACCGCGCGGCAGCCCCCAGTTTTATATGAGCGAATGATTAGAGGTCTTGGGGCCGAAACGATCTCAACCTATCCAACTGATAGTCCCACTCACAGTATACCACACATTCCAAATGACATCATCATTCACACTAACATTCTACTCTCACTGGCTGAACAGCAGAGGCAGAAGCAGAGAAACAGGGAAGATGTAAGGTAGAAACCTTAGATATAACACATTTGTTGTGAAAAAGTAAGAGGAATACAAGGGCAGTTATGGTCAAGTCAAGGTATGAAATCACTGCAAGTGTTTCAATTGCTGCTGATAGTGGCAGCATCTGCTGCCAAGAGTTAGCTGACCTACATCTGTTCTGAGGTCCTAGAACACCTGGGGTGTAGAGCTCAGGTTAACAGATGTACCCACCCCATTCAGGTGTAACAGAATCCACCTATGTACAAACTGAAGTTCTGGGGCTCAGCATGTATTAGTTTAGACATTGACAATGTATTTTTAAGAAAACATGGGTTATTTTTTTCAACTCGTTTTCACTTTAATATCACATAGGCAAATTACAAGCAGATTGACCTGTGTTACATATACGTGTTTAGGAATCCCACCTTGAGCTATGCGCATACATGACAACATATCAAGTCCAACAGGAATAATTGGTCCAGAGTATAAACAATAGAAGCCGTAGGCCACAACATTCGCAGATACAGGTATAGACCTTTAAAGTCTGTATTGGTCCTCCCTTTGAGTGGTCCTCTCACATGTATTCTTTCACTTTCGTACAAGGAGTGCGCGGTGTGCATGGGGTAAGATCCGACCCCATGCCGCAGCGCTAACATGCCTGTGGGGCACAGTATCAGCAGGCTCTCGTGGAAGCTCTCATGTGCTACCTGCAACAGATTGTTGAAGAAAACATGGGTTAGGAACAAAGCACACATTTAGCATGTATGTATGAAGCATTAAAGAGTTGTCTAGTAGCCTATATTTCTACTCAAAAATGTCCTAGGCCACGGAGACAAAAATTAAAAAGAGCACCAGTCTCAGGACAGTGGTGTCACGAAACAAATCTTTAAAGAAAAGTCTGCTATTGTAGGAAGGTGGATATCTGACTATGGTTACCCCCAAACTTTTTGCCTGGTGTTTAGCTGGTTTTTGACTTAGTTGGCCTGGGATCCTGCTATTCAGGGCCCCAGGCTGATTGCTCTCTCCTTAAAATGGACTCCATGTACCTTAGGTGCATAACACAATTGGAAATGGTTCACCTTATGAGCCCCTGTAGTAGTGTACCCTAGGTACCCAGGGCATAGGTGTATCCAAGGCCTACCAGGGGCTGCAGCATGTATTGTGCCACCCCTGGCCTGGCCTCCATATTTGACACAACTGGCTGATCACTCAGCTGGGGTAAGTCGGTGTAACCACCTCTTACTTAGGCGCAGTATGTCTGTGCCTAACCCTAAACTGGACACATAAGTTCCTATCAGCCACTCCTATGGAAGGCCTCATCAATCCTGGAGGCAGAGTGCTTGGAAATATGTGAGATGGTGCTCTGGCATGAGCTGAGCCTGTCTGCAGCTGTCGGGAACAACTCCCTAAGCTGTTCCGGGATATTGCCATACCATATACTCTTAAGTGCATTATAATCCTCGCGGTTAAATGCTATCTTTGGTTTGGCTTTATCAAAACATGTCGAGTAAGGTGTCATACGAATTGGAATACTATCCCCTCGCCAATCCTGGCGACGGGGATAGCATTCCACCCTTCTAGAGGGACACGACATGTGTGTAGCCTTAACCCCGGTTAAAGTTAAACAGAGCCTCAGCTTCACAAAATGGACGCTGCCACCACAGACACAAGTCTGGCCTCCTGCTGCTGACCGAAACTCGGCAGATGGTGGCCTGGACAAAGGGTTTCCTGCCTTGGGAGGTGCGAGCACCACCCCAGACAGGATTTTGTGTATTGGGTAGGACAGGGCTGAATAGAATCAGACATGCCCGGGGCACACAAGGTGTCCCCGTGCATAGGCCAGTCCAAACCGGTTCTGGGGCCTTCCAGCCCCAGTCCTGGCGCGGAGCTGGACAAAGGAAAGGGGGTGTAACCGCCCCCCTTCCTGGTTCCTCCCAGAGGAGGGACCTAGTAGGTGATCCACCCCCTAGATTGGGAATAAGAGGGGGAGCAGTGCCATTGCACAGCAGATCATCCCGAAATCAACTTTAAACAAGAAGAAGACTGGACTTCGACATTCTGCTGCACAGAAGACTGAAGAGAATCTCCCTTGTGGCCTAGGAGTGGCCACCCTGTGAACACAGGTACCAACCAGCAAATCGACGTCTGCTTTGCCGCCGCCTCCCGCCGGAGACCGAGCCCAGAGCCCGACAAGAACCAGACTCCCAGACCTCTCAGAGCCCGATCCACAGTCCCTGCGAAGAAGGGACCCGTGGAGGCACCGAGTGACGTGGGACCGGACCTCTTGAAAGACACTCGAAAAGCTGACTGCGCAGCTTCTGAGGCATCCTCGACGTTGTGCTTTGGGGAGTGAGAACCCCCACCACCGAGCAGCCCTTGCACCGAAGATCAGCCCTCCAGCATCTCCACGATCTGCGTGGGGCCCTTTTGCATTGTGCCACTCGACGCGCCATCCTGGCCACTAGCCACGTGGTCAGCGGCCATCTTGGCGACGAACCCGAAGATTTAAACAGCAGGTCTGGTTGCTCCAGACCTACCCAAGCTCCTGTGAAAAGGAGCACCCGCTCTGACCTTGCTGGTCCGAGTGAACAGCATCTTTCAACTTCTGCGTGGCTTGCATTTGCCAAGGCCTGTTTGCTCCGATCAGGTCGCCGACACCGCCAACAGCGAGAAGCCTACGTGGGACAGCTCGTGACCGACTCCTGGATGTCCTCGACCCCGGGTATCCACGTGGCTGCAGAAAGAAGCTACCCAACAACGCCTGTCTGCACCCGACATCGCCTGGTTCCAATCTGGTTCCACGGTAGTCACTGGCTAGTGACTTTGAACACTGTCCCCTCTGCTTTCAGGTCTTCACATCTTCAGATCCACCCTTGGATCCACCGGAACTCTTCTCATCGAGCCGCCTGCAGCATCTTCAGCTCCAAGCACCATCGACCAGCGTGACGAAACCCGACACAACTTCGACCCTGTGCACCCGCTTCCTGTGGGTGAGGTAACTCAGCTCCGCCGGTGCTCCTGCACTGGTACACCTCCCAAGGGCCTGTGTTTTAAGTTTCAGCTCCGTAGGTCACTCGGAAGGTTCCTAACTTTCTAACTTTGTGCTTTTTACGCACCATAGACTTTGTATTGAGAAGTGCGTGCACTTTGAACACTGCACCCGAGTCCCGTGGGCCTTTCCCGACTTAGTTAACTCCAGTCTCGAATAGCTCCAGCGATTCCCAAGGCCCTAGGCCTCTTCACTTTCCTCTAGGTATCTCTTATACCACTTTCTTAGTATATGGTTTAGGTGGCCCCTAGGGCTCATCCATATTGTGCAACTTTTGTGTATTTTAAACTGTCTTGTGATTTAACGCTTGTGCTTCTGTGCTCATAAAGAGTCCAGGGGATTTTAATAGTTAATAAATCAATATATATTTTCAATATATATCTGTGTGGTGTCCCTTTCATTTGGTATTCAAGGGGGTTGTGTATGGTATAACAGCTGGCTTCACATGCCTTTCAGAGTTTAGCCTAAGACTGCTTTGTCCACGTTACCACTAGGATAACTGGTCTACAAGGTTGAATTACAACCAATCATCATAAGGGTTGCTTGGCATGGTACAAAGTGATCACTAGAACTAGTGAGCATTATATACCAGGCCAACTTCTCACATTGGTGAGCAGCGGATTGGGATCTGAGCTTGCTGTTGTTTTACCATTACAATCTTTGAGATTATCATTTGAAAGATCATACAGGTACCTGCTAGGTACATATAAAACAAGACTAGTATACTTAAGTTCTACTGAACTTAGTTGTTGTAGAGCAAAGGGAGTAGCACACCCTAGCTACAACTACTAGATAGGTTTAGTAGGTAAACACCAGTGTAGGTAGATTGCAACACATCCACCCACACTAGAGCAATGTCTGGAGCAGAGGGGTCCAGTGGACTTACTCCTGTTGAGAGTGACCCTCCAAGGGCACCATCCAAATTTGCTATTTTTTCCTTTAAGGAATTAAGACAGCTTTGTGTCTTAAGGGGTCTGAAGACAGGGCCTTCCCCTACTACAGACCACCTAAGAGAGCTCTTAGACCAGTCTGAGACTCTAAAGCCCTCTAAGGCAAACCCCACAGGGGAGGCTGAAGGAGGCCATCCTTCAGAGGATGACACTGTAGACACCCCTGCCCCTATCATCCTGGTAGGTGAGGAAGCCTCCACCACTGGAGCTCCTCTGGTAGATGTAGAGGAAGAAGAAGAGGAGGGGGAGGTGGAAAGCAGTGAGTCAGATGATGACAGAGATAGTCAGGTGCTGGTCAGTAGACTGAACCAGGCTAACTTAAGCTTACTTGGGAATGAATCAGGTAACAACCCATTCAGACCCCCAGGTGGACTTAACCAGAAGCCTAGGAGGAGAAGGACTCACTCAGGTGACTCTGACAACTCCCATGCTTCTAGAGGTTCTCATGGTCACTCCAGGAGGGAGATGACTAGCCCTCAGAGAAGGGAACATGAGGCCAAGATGAGAGAGGCTGAGCTTAGGATCCAGAGGCAAGAGTTAGAGGTTGCCCTGGCCAAAGAGAAACTTGCTAGAGCAAGACAGCCTAGAGAGAGTGGGGTAATAGAACCCACTGGTGGCAGCAATATCCACAAGGATAAAGACAGGTCTTTTGATAATAGAAACCTGAGTAAGATTGTGCCCCCCTACAAAGCTGGGGATTATATCCATAAATGGATTACTGCAATGGAGAGAGCCTGCAGAGTACAGCAGATCCCTCAGGAGCAGTGGGCAGCAATCTTGTGGCTCTCCTTTGAAGGTAGAGGCAGAGACAGACTCCTCACAGTTAGTGATGAGGATTCTAGAAACTACATGGTCCTGAAGAGTGCTCTGATTGATGGGTTGGGCTTAACCACTGAACAGTACAGGTTAATGTTCAGAGATACCCAGAAGACACAGACTCAGGACTGGTCTGAATTTGTTGAATGTGCCACTAAGGCTCTGGAGGGCTGGTTGCTGGGAAGTAAGGTTACTGACTATACAGGATTGTATAATTTAATTATGAGAGAGCAAATCTTAAGTAATTGTCAAAATCAGCTTCTACATCAGCACCTGGTTGACTCTGATCTGACCTCCCCACAAGAATTGGGTAGGAGGGCAGACAAATGGGTCAGAACCAGGATCAGGCCTAAGAACCAGGGTGGTGACCAAAAGAAAGAGACTACCAAGCCTCAAGAGAAGGGTGGGGATAAAAGTAAGGAAAAGACTTCCCCAGGGCCCCAAAACTCCAAGAATGGGGGTGGGTCCCAAGACACTTCTACAACCCAGAAAAAGCCTTATTGTCATACCTGTAAACAGGTGGGGCATTACAAAACAGATAGCTGTTGTCCCAAGAATGGCAATAAAGAGAATATACCTCCAGGTAAGGCTCCAACACCTCCTGTCACTGTTAGCAGTGGTCCCCCAGGTGGTGGGAGCACCCCCAAGAATTTGGGTGGGTTTACTTTTGGAGGACAGGTGGACTCTGGCCTATCCAGGTCCCCTAACTCAGATACTCTTGTCTATGAGACTGGCATGGGGTTTGCCAATTTCACTGCTTGCCCAAACACTTTGAGCAAGTATAGACAGGAGCCCCTCATCAATGGTTTGAAAGTTGAGGCCTTCAGAGACACAGGGGCTAGCATCACCATGGTGGCTGAATGTCTAGTCCCCTCAAGGCAACGTTTACCTGATGCCAGATATCAGGTGACAAACATTGATGGCATAGAAACCAATCATCCCATGGCAGTAGTCAATCTTAGCTGGGGAGGTGTCACTGGCCCAAAGAGAGTGGCAGTGTCAGCAAACTTGCCTGTAGATTGCCTACTGGGTAATGATTTGGAAATCTCAGCCTGGGCTGAGGTTGAACAGCAAACCCATTCTAGAATGGTAAATCTCCATGGAAAGGTTAGTGGGGCTGTAATGGCTACAGCCCCAATTCAAGATGTCCTTCCTGAAAAGGTTGGGAGGGCTGAGCAAACCTCAGCCCCATCTTTAGATAACCTCCCTCCTGAAAAGAGTAGCAGGGCTGTACTAGTAACAGCCCATACCCAAACTGAGTCTCCTCCTGAAAAGGTTGGTGGGGCTGTGATGGCCACAGCCCAAACTCAAACTGATACATGGGTAGTGAAGCCTGAAATGATGGATCACTACACCCAAACAGAGAGCATTGAGGAGGAAGAGAAATCTCCCTCCCACCAGACTTTAGGAAAGGATCAGCCTCCTCAGGGAACTGATCGTACCCCTGATGAAGGAACTGTCCCAGAGGTTGTTAGGCCTGGCCTAACAGAGCCTCTGATGGCAGTGGACCCTTCTCAGGTGGGACCCAGTCTGGAGCAGGTAACCTGCCCCTCTCTACCTTGCCTTACTCAGCCCAGGGCTGCAGAGGACAAGAAGGACAGTGAGACCCAAAGGGCCCCCTGTCAAATAAAGCACCCCCATCAGCAGATTAGGGGCACCGAAACTAGTAGCCCTAGTGAGGTGAAAACTTTAAAAACTCCTGAGGGATCCCCCTTAAAAGTAGTTAGGGACCTCCCCCAGATGGATATTGTTGGGCACAGCCAAACCTGGGACCCTAAGGGACCAAACCTGACCTGTCCCTCCAGTAAGCCAAACAGAGGGACCCAGCCTCCAGCTTTAGGTAGCCAGAGGTTGACCCTGAGAGCACAGTGCAACTCAGTCAGAGAAAGAAAGGCACACATGGTGGAGAGTGATTGGAGGAAGCTGAGCCCTACAGAGGAAACTCACTTCAGTACTCCATCTCAACACCAGCCTTTGACTTTGCAAAGACACACCACAGGTAGAGATTCCCTATGGTGGAGACCCTCAGATACCCTTAGGGTGAGGGATTGCTTAGTGGACCATGAGACAGGGGGTTACCAAGCCAGAGCTGGTACTTCCTTATATGGCCACTTAGGCAATATAGGCTTACCTGGTCAAGGATAGCCTTATCTCCTTTCGTTTGGGGGGGGGTTATGTAGGAAGGTGGATATCTGACTATGGTTACCCCCAAACTTTTTGCCTGGTGTTTAGCTGGTTTTTGACTTAGTTGGCCTGGGATCCTGCTATTCAGGGCCCCAGGCTGATTGCTCTCTCCTTAAAATGGACTCCATGTACCTTAGGTGCATAACACAATTGGAAATGGTTCACCTTATGAGCCCCTGTAGTAGTGTACCCTAGGTACCCAGGGCATAGGTGTATCCAAGGCCTACCAGGGGCTGCAGCATGTATTGTGCCACCCCTGGCCTGGCCTCCATATTTGACACAACTGGCTGATCACTCAGCTGGGGTAAGTCGGTGTAACCACCTCTTACTTAGGCGCAGTATGTCTGTGCCTAACCCTAAACTGGACACATAAGTTCCTATCAGCCACTCCTATGGAAGGCCTCATCAATCCTGGAGGCAGAGTGCTTGGAAATATGTGAGATGGTGCTCTGGCATGAGCTGAGCCTGTCTGCAGCTGTCGGGAACAACTCCCTAAGCTGTTCCGGGATATTGCCATACCATATACTCTTAAGTGCATGATAATCCTCGCGGTTAAATGCTATCTTTGGTTTGGCTTTATCAAAACATGTCGAGTAAGGTGTCATACGAATTGGAATACTATCCCCTCGCCAATCCTGGCGACGGGGATAGCATTCCACCCTTCTAGAGGGACACGACATGTGTGTAGCTTTAACCCCGGTTAAAGTTAAACAGAGCCTCAGCTTCACAAAATGGACGCTGCCACCACAGACACAAGTCTGGCCTCCTGCTGTTGACCGAAACTCGGCAGATGGTGGCCTGGACAAAGGGTTTCCTGCCTTGGGAGGTGCGAGCACCACCCCAGACAGGATTTTGTGTATTGGGTAGGACAGGGCTGAATAGAATCAGACATGCCCGGGGCACACAAGGTGTCCCCGTGCATAGGCCAGTCCAAACCGGTTCTGGGGCCTTCCAGCCCCAGTCCTGGCGCGGAGCTGGACAAAGGAAAGGGGGTGTAACCGCCCCCCTTCCTGGTTCCTCCCAGAGGAGGGACCTAGTAGGTGATCCACCCCCTAGATTGGGAATAAGAGGGGGAGCAGTGCCATTGCACAGCAGATCATCCCGAAATCAACTTTAAACAAGAAGAAGACTGGACTTCGACATTCTGCTGCACAGAAGACTGAAGAGAATCTCCCTTGTGGCCTAGGAGTGGCCACCCTGTGAACACAGGTACCAACCAGCAACTCGACGTCTGCTTTGCCGCCGCCTCCCGCCGGAGACCGAGCCCAGAGCCCGACAAGAACCAGACTCCCAGACCTCTCAGAGCCCGATCCACAGTCCCTGCGAAGAAGGGACCCGTGGAGGCACCGAGTGACGTGGGACCGGACCTCTTGAAAGACACTCGAAAAGCTGACTGCGCAGCTTCTGAGGCATCCTCGACGTTGTGCTTTGGGGAGTGAGAACCCCCACCACCGAGCAGCCCTTGCACCGAAGATCAGCCCTCCAGCATCTCCACGATCTGCGTGGGGCCCTTTTGCATTGTGCCACTCGACGCGCCATCCCGGCCACTAGCCACGTGGTCAGCGGCCATCTTGGCGACGAACCCGAAGATTTAAACAGCAGGTCTGGTTGCTCCAGACCTACCCAAGCTCCTGTGAAAAGGAGCACCCGCTCTGACCTTGCTGGTCCGAGTGAACAGCATCTTTCAACTTCTGCGTGGCTTGCATTTGCCAAGGCCTGTTTGCTCCGATCAGGTCGCCGACACCGCCAACAGCGAGAAGCCTACGTGGGACAGCTCGTGACCGACTCCTGGACGTCCTCGACCCCGGGTATCCACGTGGCTGCAGAAAGAAGCTACCCAACAACGCCTGTTTGCACCCGACATCGCCTGGTTCCAATCTGGTTCCACGGTAGTCACTGGCTAGTGACTTTGAACACTGTCCCCTCTGCTTTCAGGTCTTCACATCTTCAGATCCACCCTTGGATCCACCGGAACTCTTCTCATCGAGCCGCCTGCAGCATCTTCAGCTCCAAGCACCATCGACCAGCGTGACGAAACCCGACACAACTTCGACCCTGTGCACCCGCTTCCTGTGGGTGAGGTAACTTAGCTCCGCCAGTGCTCCTGCACTGGTACACCTCCCAAGGGCCTGTGTTTTAAGTTTCAGCTCCGTAGGTCACTCGGAAGGTTCCTAACTTTCTAACTTTGTGCTTTTTACGTACCATAGACTTTGTATTGAGAAGTGCGTGCACTTTGAACACTGCACCCGAGTCCCGTGGGCCTTTCCCGACTTAGTTAACTCCAGTCTCGAATAGCTCCAGCGATTCCCAAGGCCCTAGGCCTCTTCACTTTCCTCTAGGTATCTCTTATACCACTTTCTTAGTATATGGTTTAGGTGGCCCCTAGGGCTCATCCATATTGTGCAACTTTTGTGTATTTTAAACTGTCTTGTGATTTAACGCTTGTGCTTCTGTGCTCATAAAGAGTCCAGGGGATTTTAATAGTTAATAAATCAATATATATTTTCAATATATATCTGTGTGGTGTCCCTTTCATTTGGTATTCAAGGGGGTTGTGTATGGTATAACAGCTGGCTTCACATGCCTTTCAGAGTTTAGCCTAAGACTGCTTTGTCCACGTTACCACTAGGATAACTGGTCTACAAGGTTGAATTACAACCAATCATCATAAGGGTTGCTTGGCATGGTACAAAGTGATCACTAGAACTAGTGAGCATTATATACCAGGCCAACTTCTCACAGCTATCAATAACAAAAGGAGCAACCAACCTTTTTCGGAGCACAAAGAGTGTCTGTCAGGCTGAGCAAAATCCAGCCTAACAGACACTCTTCATGGTCAGGTCAGGCAGTCAAGTGCGGTACATTCGATAATGTGCAAGCATCTGGCTGCCTGAGCTGAAATTTGCTGGGCTGAAGATTTCGCAACCCGGTGGGTATGACCTCCTTAGCCTGGCAAAGTCTTTTGGGAGCCTTTCCCTCATGACGAGAGGGAGTGACACTGATAGACTCAGACCTGGGCATGTCAGTTTGAAGCCCTGAAGTGCCAAGAGCCGAGTATCCATCAGTGACGTTGGTCACAAAGTGCGATCAGCAGCCTCACTGACCCCATTCCACACTGTGATCATAGGCTGGTCCATAACAAGGTCAGCCAACGAGAGAAGGCGGCAGATCCAGTTCTACAGGAACCACTCAGGCTTCCCTTACGCCACCCGAGATCAGCGCTGCGGCTTGGTGGTGTTTTTTTAGAGTGCATGAATATATAGATGAATGTTTGTGTATTTGTGCATGCGTGCCTGGGTGTATTGTGTTTAGGAAATATTCATCCATGTATTGGAAATCCATGTATTTTTTTTTTTTAATACTGTTGTTAGCATTTTACGCAGTAGCGTTTAGACACATACAATCACAACACCTCTCTATTTACCAATTGAATTACAATACAGTGCATTGACAGGAGACCCGTCCTTGTCGAATATGTCTCCTTACAACGCAAGTAATTACATTGCGTGCTTTTACACTGCGGTCGTTACAACGACTGCATTGTAACAACATGGGACCATACAACCACTTGCTCTAAATGGCGCGCTGGACTTAGAAATAGTATAATTTACTATTCCAAATACAGTGTGTGCAACAGTAGGGAAGCTGTTGGAATAGTTAATTATACTATTCCTTAGTTTGGAGCGCCATCTATAGTAAGTTGTTATAACGACTTGCGTTGTAATGGTACTGGGTTATAACAACGCAGTTGTAAAAACTGCGTTGTAAAGGTATTGCGGTGTGATGACCGCTTTGTAAAGGTTGTTTCCCGTCTTTTTCACTCTACGTGCGTCCAGCTATTGTAACAGCCACCATTGGTGACGGTCAGCAACAGTCACAGCACATATAAAAGGAACATAAAAGGAAATCATGGGATCCAGTCATTACATATTTGTAAGTATAACATGGTCTAATCTGTTTAAGGAAGGTGCTCCAGTGGGGAGGCATCCTGCACGCTACTCAACAAACTCAACTACAAACTAATAAGTGTAGGGTGGGGCAGGGAATGTCAGGAGTTACGAAAACAAGCAGAAGGACTTAAATTACCGTGTGGGCAGGAGACGGGGATGGGGTTTGTTCTAATTGGCTTCCAGCCAACAGGCTGTTACATCTTGTTCATAACTGACCCTGGGGATGTTCGGGGGGGAGGGGTGTCTCTGGCATCCCCGTCACACACCACTGCGGGGGCACACCAGAGCACAGTTTCAGTGTCTACTGCTCTCTCTCGCCCCTCAGTGGGGGCCGCCCCCAATCCAGGTTCCCCAGCTACGTGTGTGTGTTCCCCATCTAGAGTGAGATCTATTATAATTCCCTTCCCCGTCGCTACATGCACTTTCCAGATGATCCCAAGTACCCAGGGCCTCCCTCAATTGCTCTGCCATGGGGCGCCGTCTCAGTCCCCTCATTCTTCCCTAGTCAGAGCTCTACCCTCTGCCCCAGCTCAGTGGGATACATTGCGTTTGCAGGTCCCAACCACTGGCCTGCAAGCAGACTTCCATTGGAAATACATGAAGTCAGTGAATTTGGGAGTCGACTATATGGCAAGATTGTAGCCCGTTGGGCTCTGTGCCTGAGCACAAGTGAATAGGCCAGAGGCCTTACATATAGGTGCAGACAATGGTATATGTGTTAAGTTTGTAGTGACGATCACATCTGTCTTTAGATAGCTATACAAACTCTATGTCCAAGCATGTTGTAGATGTAGCGGTATCGGGTCTTTGTCTGCGTAGAGAACAGGTAGGTCTCTTGCAGTCTGGATGTTCCTAGGTCAACAGCATTTCTCTTTTACCAACTAAGGGCCTGATTCTGATCTCGCTAGGAAAGCCCTCCGTTCGACTCGGATCTGGAGGGCTTTCCAAGCGAGACATACTCCGGGAGTCTGAATGAGCAAGTACGATGCTGCCGTATGCTTACTGACTTGGTTCGCTCGGACTCCCATTGAAGTCTATGGGAGCCCATGTACAGACGTGTACACAGGCTCTCATAGCAGAAAAGGGGTGGGTGGGGAAAAGCGTACACCCGGTGGTGAGCACTCCATGGTGCCCGCCACATTGTGCATGCCTGGATCAGGGGCACCCATGGGCACAGCCCCGTGACAGATTTGGAGGGCCCCGGATGAAGAGGAGCCTGCTATGGCCCCCCCAAAGTATGCTTCCGACAGCCGTTTCATGTCGTTGAGACCAAGGCAAAGCGGCTGTCCGATTTGTGCATCGTACTCACTCAGTCAGAATAGGGCTCTAAAGCGCGGCATGATTTGGTTACGAACGAGTCGTACGGACAGGTTTGGGTCCCGGAAATTATTCGGTCGGCACGTACGCGATCTACACGTTGTACTTAGTCGTTCGAACCTTTTTACGATTCGGTCAGAAACAAGGGCTTTGAATTGGATCTGGGCATACCCGTGCCACTCGGGATGACAAATGCAAAAACAACAATTAATGGACAAAATGCTGAAACTTGTCATACATACACCCCAGTAGAGAGATCTGTGCCTAAATTCATTGTTTTTTTGCTTACCATGCCATTCCATTTTGTACCCAGCCACATGAAAATCAGTCTTGACCCTGTGCCTAACGGGAACAGTCCAGCCCGGTCCTCCTGTACTGGGAAGAAGCATCCTGGACTGGTTTCGGGGGTTCACCCTTCATCAGCCATGATAGCATGAGTCTAGTAGCATGGAGAGCACAGAACCCCGTCTGGGCATACCCGTCCCACTCGAGGTGACAAATACAAAAACAACAAATTGATGGACCGAATGCAGAACAATGGAATACATTCACCCCAGTACAGAGATCTGGGCCTAAATCCATTGTTTTTTTTATACACCATTTCATTCCAGTTTGTACCCAGCCATATGCAAATCAGTCTTAAACCCAAACCAGATGGGATCAGTCCAGCTGATCTTACTGGCCAGGTCCTCCATGGACTGTAAACAAGCATCCTAGGACCGGTATCAGGGTTCCACTCCTCATCAGCAAGGATAGCTTGAGTCCAGTGGCTTGGATAGCACCGGACCCACATCTGGGCATACCCGTCACACTTGGGATGACAAATGCAAAAACAACAATTGATGGACAAAATGCAGAACATTGTCTTACATTCACCCTAGCACAGAGATCTGGGCCTAAATCCATTGTTATTTTGCTCGCCATACCATTCCAGTTTCAACCCAGCCATATGCAAATCAATCTTGACCCTGAGCCCAATGGGAACGGTCCAGCTCGAACTGCCAGTCCAGGTCATCCCTGTACTGGAAACAAGCATCCCAGGACAAGTTTTGGGGATTCACCTCTCATCAGCCATGATAGCTTGATTCCAGAGGAATGGAGGGCACTGGACCTAAGTCAGGGCATAGCTGTCCCACTTGGGGTGACAAAATTTAAAAGTAATAATTGACGGACAGAAGGCAGAACAATGTCATACATTCATCCCAGTACAGAGATCTGGACCTAAATCCCACCATGCCATTCCAGTTTGTACACAGCCATAAGCAAATCAGTCTTCATCCTGTGCCTAATGGGAACAGTCCAGCCCAAACTGCTAGGCCAGCTCCTCCCTAGAGCAGAAACAAGCATCCTAGCACCGGTTTCGGGTTTTCACCCCATATCAGCCAGGATAGCTTGAATACATTGGCATTGAGAGCACAGGACCCATGTCTGGCATACCTGTCCCACTCGGGGTGACGAATGCAAAAACAATTGAAGGACAGAATGCACAACAATGTATTACATTCACCCCAGTACAGAGATCTGTGCCTAAATCCATTGTTTTGTTGCTCACCATACCATTCCAGTTTGAACACAGCCATATGCAAATCAGTCTTGACCCTGAGCCCAATGGGAACCGTCCAGCCTGAACTGCCAGGCCATGTCATCCCTGGATTGGAAACAAGCATCCTAGGACCGCTTTCGGGGTTTCACCCCTCATCAGCCAGGATAGCTTGAGTCCAGTAGCATGGAGAGCCCAGGACCCACGTCTGGACATACCCGTTCCACTCAGGATGACAAACGCAAAAACAACAATTGATGGACAGAATGCAGAAGAATGTCATACATTCACCCCAGTACAGAGATCTGGGCCTAAATCCATAGTTTTTTTGATCACCATGCCATTCCAGTTTGAACCCAGCCATATGCAAATCAGTCTTGATCCAGTGCCCAATGGGAACAGTCCAATCCAAACTGCGAAGCAACGTCCTCACTGGCCCGGAAACAAGCATCCTAGGACCGGTTTTGGGGTTTCACCACTCATCAGCCAGGATAGCTTGAGTCCAGTGGCATGGCGAGCACGGGACCAACATCTCGGCATAACCGTCTCACTCAGGGTGATAAATGCAAAGATAACAATTGGTGGACAGAATTCAGAACAATGTCATACATTCATCCCAGTACAAATATCTGGTCCTAAATCCATCTTTTTTTGCTCACCATGCCATTCCAGTTTGAACCCTGCCATATGAAAATCAGTCTTGACCCTGTGCCCAGTGGGAACAGTCCAGGCCAAATTGCCAGGCCAGGTCCTACTTGGAATGGAACAAGCATCCTTGGACCGGCTTCGGGGTTTCACCACTCATCAGCCAGGAAAGCTTGAGTCCAGTGGCAGGGAGAGCGCGGGACCCACGTCTGGGCATACCCGTCCTACTCGGGATGACAAATGCGAATACAATAATTGATGGACAGAATGCAGAACAATGTCATACATTCACCCCTCTACAGAGATATGGGCCTAAATCCATCGTTTGTTTGCTCACCATGCCATTCGAGCTTGAACCAAGCCGTATGCAGATCAGTCTTGACCCGGTGCCCAAAGGGAACAGTCCACCCCGAACTGCCAGTCCAGGTCCATCCTGGACCGTAAACAAGCATCCTACCACCGGTTTCAGGGTTTCACCCCTCATCAGCCAGGATAGCTTGAGTCCAGTGGCATGGAGAGCACGGGACCCACTTCTGGGCATACCGTCCCACTCGGGTGACAAATGCAAAAAAAACAATTGATGGACAGAATGCAGAGCAATGTCATACATTCACCCCAGTACAGAGATCTGGGCCTAAATCCATCGTTTTTTTGCTCACCATACCATTCCAGTTTGAACTCAGCCATATGCATATCCGTCTTGACCCTGTGCCCAATGGGAACAGTCCAGCCCAAACTGCCAGGCCAGGTCCTCCCTGGACCGGAAACAGGCATCCTACCTCCCGTTTCGGGGTTTCACCACTCATCAGCCAGAATAGTTTGAGTACAGTGACATGGAGCCCTAGAAACCCACATCTGAGCAAACCCATCCCACTTGGGGTGACATATGCGAAAACAATTGATGGACAGAATGCAGAGCAATTTCATACATTCACCCCAGTACAGAGATCTGGTCCTAAATCTATCAGTTTTCTGCTCACCATGCTATTCTAGATTGAAACTAGCAATATGCAAATCTTGACCCTATGCCCAGTGGGAACAGTCTAGCCCGAACTGCCAACAAGCATCCTAGGACCGGTTTTGGGGTTTCACCCCTCTTCAGCCAAGACAGCTTGAGTCCAGTGGCATAAAGAGCACAGGATCCACTTCTGGGCATACCCGTCCCACTCAGGTTGACAAATGCAAAAAGAACAATTGATGGACAGAATGCAGAATAATGTCATACATTCACTCCAGTACAGAGATCTTGGCCTAAATCCATTGTTTTTTTATCACTATGCCATTCTAGTTTGAACCAAGCCATATGAAAATCAGTCTTGACCCTGTGCCCAATGGGAGCAGTTTAGCCCGAACTGTGAGTCACATCCTCCCTGGCCCGGAAACAAGCATCCTAGGACTGGTTTAGGGGTTTCACCCCTCATCAGCCAAGATAGCTTGAGTCCAGTGGCATAAAGAGCACAGGACCCACTTCTGGTATTACCGGTCCCACTCTGGGTGACAAATGCAAAAACATCAATTGATGGACACAATGCAAAATAATGTCATACATTCACCCCAGTACAGAGATATGGACCTAAATACATTGTTTTTTTTTGTTCACCATGCCATTCCAGTTCGAACCCAGCCATATGCAAATCAGTCTTGACCCTGAGCCCAGTGATAACAGTCCAGCCTGAATTGCCAGGCCAGGTCCTCCCTGGACTGGAAAAAAGCATCCTACGACCGGTTTCGGGGTTTCACCCATCATCAGCCAGGATAGCTTGAGTCCAGTGGCATGGAGAGCACGGGACCCACGTCTGGGCATACCAGTCCTACTCGGGGTGACAAATGCAAAAACAACAATTGATGGACAGAATGCAGAACAATGTCGTATATTAACCCGAGTACAGAGATCTGGGCCTAAATCAATCATTTTTTTGCTCACCATGCCATTCGCGTTTGAACTCAGCCGTATGCAAATTAGTCTTGACCCTGTGCTCAATGGGAACAGTCCAGCCCGAACTGCCAGGCCAGGTCCTACCTGGCCCGGAAACAAGAATCCTACCACCAGTTTTGGGGTTTCACACCTCATCAGCCAGGATAGATTGAGGCCAGTGGCATGGAGAGCACGGGACCCACGTCTAGGCATACCTGTCCCTCTCGGGGTGACAAATGCAAAAACAACAATTGATGGACAGAATGCAGAACAATTTCATACAATCACCCCAGTGCAGAGATCTGGGCCTAAATCCATTGTTTTTTTGCTCACCATGCTATTCCAGGTTGAACCCAGCAATATGCAAATCAGTCTTCACCCTGTGCCCAATGGGAACAGACTAGCCCGAACTGCCAGGCAAGGTCCTCCCTGGACTGCAAACAAGCATCCTAGGACCAGTTTCTGGGTTTCACCCCTCATCAGCCAAGATAGCTTGAGTCCAGTGGCATCGAGAGCACGGGACCCACGTCTGGTCATACCC
Source organism: Lissotriton vulgaris (assembly GCF_964263255.1). Classification (NCBI taxonomy): domain Eukaryota; kingdom Metazoa; phylum Chordata; class Amphibia; order Caudata; family Salamandridae; genus Lissotriton; species Lissotriton vulgaris. The sequence goes on along the minus strand of NC_141694.1, from coordinate 1,254,193,930 downwards.
GTCCCGCTCGGGTTGGCAAATGCAAAAACAACAATTGATAGACAGAATGCAGAACAATGTCATACTTTCACTCCAGTACAGATATCTGGACCTAAATCCATTGCTTTTTTACTCATCATGCCATTTCAGTTTGAACCCAGCCATATGCAAATCAGTCTTGACCCTGTGCCCAATAGGGCTGTTCCTCCCTGGACTGGAAACAAGCATCCTAGGACTGTAGTGACGATATGGAATCAACTGCAGACATGGCTACGTTAGCATAAGTGAGTTATATGCTTAAGGGCCATTTTGTCAAATATTCACGTTTTAAGTTGCTTTCTGAATGCTAGGTGGTTCTGAGTAAGGCGAAGGTGAGTGGGAAGTGAGTTCCAGGTTTTAGCTGCCAGGTAGGAGAAGGATCTACCTCCCATGGTGGTTTTGTTGATGCGAGGTACAGTGGCAAGGGCTTGGTTGGCGGATCGTAGCTGGCGGGTGGGGGTGTAGAGGGACAGTCTTGTGTTGAGGCATTAGGGTCGTAGAGCGCTTTGTGTGCGTGGGTTAGGAGCCGGAAAGTAATCCTTTTATTGACGGGGAGCCAGTGGAGGTTTTTCAGGTGTCCAGAGATGTGATCTTTACGCGGGATGTCTAGTATTAGCCTGGCTGAAGCGTTCTGGATGCGTTGGAGTTTTTTCCGGAGTTTTGCGGTGGTACCGGCGTAGAGGGTGTTTCCGTAGTCCAGACGGCTCGTGACCAGAGCGTGGGTGACTGTTTTTCTAGTTTCGGTGGGGATCCAACGAAATGTTTTTTTGAGCATGCGAAGAATGTTGAAGCAAGATGAAGAGACGGCGTTGACTTGTCTGTTCATCGAGAGTGAGGAATCCAGGATGACGCCCAGGTTCCGTGTGTGGTCCGTCGGGATGGGTGCTTTTCCAAGGGCCTCTGGCCACCAGGAGTCGTCCCAGAAGGAGGGGGAGGTGCCAAGGATGAGGACTTCTGTTTTGTCTGAGTTCAGTTTCAGACGGCTGTGCTTCATCCAGTCGGCTACTTCTTTCATTCCTTCATGCAGGTTGGTTTTGGCGGTGTTAGGGTCTTTGGTGAGTGAGAGGATCAGTTGAGTGTCATCAGCGTAGGAGATGATGTTGAGGTTATGTTGGCATGCGATGGCCGCGAGGGGGCTCATGTATACGTTGAAGAGGGTGGGGCTGAGTGAAGATCCTTGTGGTACGCCGCAGATGACTTCAGTGGCCTCTGACTTGAATGGTGGAAGGCGGACTCTCTGGGTTCTTCCGGTGAGGAACGAGGTGATCCATTCCAGTGCTCTTCCTTGGATTCCGATGTTTCTGAGGCGTTGTAAAAGGGTGCTATGACAGACCGTGTCGAAGGCTGCGGAGAGGTCGAGGAGGATGAGGGCGACTGTGTCTCCATTGTCCAGTAGAGTTTGAATGTCGTCTGTTGCTGCGATGAGGGCGGTTTCAGTGCTGTGCTTGGCTCTGAAGCCGGACTGTGAGGAGTCGAGGGATTTGTTGGTTTCGAGGAATGTAGCGAGCTGGTTGTTGACCGCTTTCTCGATGACTTTGGCCGGGAATGGAAGGAGTGAGATAGGGCGGTAGTTTTTGAGTTCGGTGGGGTCAGCTGTGGGTTTCTTCAGGAGGGCGCTGAGTTCGGCATGTTTCCAGCTTTCCGGGAAGGTTGCAGAGTTGAGGGAGCAGTTGATGACGTCTCGGAGGTGCGGTGCTATAATGGAGTCTGCTTTGTTAAAGATGTGGGCATGGGTCTGTGGGGGATCCTGAGTGGATGGAGTTCATCAGACGGATGGTGTCCTCAGTGGAGATTGGCTTCCAGTCATTGAGGATGTTCAGGGGGGGTGGGGGTCCTGCAGGGGGTTGGGTGGGTTGGTCATCGGGTCGGTTGTCGAAGCTTTTGTGGATGTCAGCAATTTTGTTGTGGAAGAATGAGGCTAGGGAGTCGCAGAGGGCTTGAGAGGGGGTGATGTCGTTGGAGTTGGCTGAGGGGTTGGTGAATTCCTTGACGATGTTGAATAATTCCTTGCTGTTGTGGGCGTTGTTATCTAGTCGGTCCTTGAAGGCGGTTTTCTTGGCATTCCGGATCAATCGGTGGTGTATGCGGGTGGCGTTTTTGAAGGCGTCCTTGGTGCTGGTGGTTGGGTCTTTTTTCCAGGCCTTCTCAAGGGAGCGACAGAGTTTCTTGGATTTCTTAAGATCATCGTTGAACCAGGAGGCCTTCTTGCTGCCTAGTTTGATTTGTCGTTTTTTCAGTGGTGCTAGGATGTCGGCGCTGTTGGATAACCATTGGGTGAGGTTGGTGGCTGCTTGGTCGGGGATTGAAGAGTGGGCTGGGGGGTTAAGAAGAAGCGATGAGGCGATCTGGTCGATGGTGATTTTGTTCCAGTTCCTTTGCAGAGTGGGTTGGGGGTGGTTGTTGGATGTGGGCTTGTTGTAGGTAAAGTGAACGCAGCTGTGGTCAGTCCAAAGGAGAGCTGTGGAGTGGCTGAAGGAGACATGTTTGCTGGAGGTGAAGATAGGGTCGAGTGTGTGACCTGCGATGTGGGTGGGGGTAGTGACAAGTTGTTTAAGTCCGAGGTTGGCGAGGTTGTCCAAAAGGGTGGTGGTGTTGCGGTCGTTGTTATTTTCAAGGTGAAAGTTGAGGTCTCCCAGAAGGATGTAATCCTTGGAGGGGAGCGCGTGTGGAGTGATGAAGTCCGTGATGTCTTCACTGAATTGTGCGCGAGGTCCTGGTGGCCTGTAAAGGAGGGTGCCTCTGAGTGTGGTCTTGGGGTCGATGTGGATCTGGAAGTGAAGGTGTTCGGTGTTGGCGAGATTGATGTCTGAGCTGGTTGAGATGCGGATGGAGTTCTTATGGACGATAGCGATGCCTCCTCCTGTATGGCCGGAACGGTCCTTGCGGATGATCTTATAGCCTTCCGGGATGGCAATGGTGATGTCTGGGGCTGATGAGGCGTTCATCCATGTTTCTGTTAGGAAGGCGACGTCCGGAGAGATGGTGTCTAGTAGATTCCAGAGGTCAATGGCGTGCCTGTGGACCGAGCGGGTGTTGAGCAGGATGCATTGTAGGTGGTTGGGGTCGGATACCTGTTGTGTGTTCGTAGATGAGGAGTTGTTCTTGGTGCCGTCGAACTTGCAGGAGTAGCAGGAGAAGGGTCCATGGGTGTGTCCAGGAGCGGTTTGGACGCAGTTGGGGGGGCGGCCAGGGTTTAGGGCTTGGAGGGTGGTGGCATCGTAAGTAATGCGGGAGGGGTGGACATGACGGGGACCAGGGGCTCTGGCGCTGGGCGCGGTCCAGGCGCGGACGGGCGTAGACGGGCTTACCTTTGGCGCACCTTCGGCGCGGATTGGGCGCGGTCGCTGCGCGTAGACGCTGCACGTGGGTGCATCTGGCATAAATAGGTGGAGGGGGAGGGGCGAGGGGGGCTCAGCTGGGAGGCGGGGCGGGCTCTGGAGGACGGCCTTGCAGGGGAAAACAACAACAACCAAATGGCGGCGTGTGGAAAAGCACGAGCAGCAAAGCGCCAAGCACTACCAATATAGCGCCACACAAGAGAGCAATGAAGGTACACTCAGAATAAAAGCACAACAATTTCAGTTTATCTCTGCAGGCAAAATGAGGCACATTAAAAGCAAATCGTCACAATGCAAAATAACGCGCTGAAAGTAAGGAGCCAGATCTCAAGCGCAGATCTGTGCAATGATCGCGTTGTGAGTGTGTGAGCAGGAATTTCAAGCGCAGAATAACGATACCACAAAGCAGTTCGAGCAGCAGGGAGCCAGGGGAGCGTCTGCTCACAGCAAAGATGAGGCAGTCACAGCGCTTCCGGGGACGGGGGCGCTATAAGTAATCAGTGGGAGGGGGGCTCAGCTGGGAGGCGGGGCGGGCTCTGGAGGACGGCCTTGCAGGTGAAAACAACAACAACTAAAATGGCGGCGTGTGGAAAAGCACGAGCAGCAAAGCGCCAAGCACTACCAATATAGCGCCACACGAGTTTCCTAAGTCGCATGTTCTAGGTTGTCTAATCATTGGTAGCTTCGCTGGAGTACACCACAATACACCGAGGTCCTGGTTTCCTGCGCATAGTTCTGTGCTTGAGCAGAATCCCTGCAGCATGGCACACCTATTGTTTGGTCTTATTTTCGAGACACTTTAGTAGTGCTTATACTTGTCCACAATACCCTCACTCCTGTTTCCGGAAAACAGTTGTGACCACATAACCTACCTCTATAAATTAATTATAGGTTCATTCAAGTGTGCGATTTTAAAATGGTTCACAATATTATGTTGAATTACTAACCCTTTTTGTGCTACCACAGATATAAGTAGTTTTTCTTTCTTAGTCATTATTGCAGTCGAAATTTCACAGCATAGTCGCGCGGCACTCCATCGTCATTTGACACAATATGGCGTTCCTGATGCAAGTATGGCTCGTATTTTTGTGGTTGGGGCGCAGAGTTTCAATTTGAAATTTTCTACTCTTGGGTTACCTTTGAGGCTGTGGATGGAGATGATAACTTATTCCATTCATATACTCCCACAGCCATACCTGTAGCATATCGGCCATATACGAAACTTGAAGTTCCGATTTTGGCATGGCAACATCGTATTTGGTTTCATGGTGCCCCCCCCCCACACAGTGACTCTGTTCCGTTTAGGCCCTTTATCGATCGCAGGGGCCACTTGACCAGTTTTGGCCGGGTACACACCACATCCACGTTTTCCTAATGTCACGGTGGATGAATTGGGTATTTTGCGGCCCTCCTTAGTAGGGATGTATCAGGCTTTAGTCCAATATGTACCTCGCCATCTCCAGGTGGGGGCACCTGGGGTTGCAGCGCAACCAGCTGGCCCTGTCAGGATGTCAATTAGTCCTGTCATGGTTAATTCGGTTATGGGCAAGGGACCCCAGAATAAGGATGATTTACCTTATTGGCTTGCTGAGAAATTTGACCAGCAGGAAGCAGTATTTCCTAATAGTACGCCTTTGGAGAAACACAAGATACTCACTATTAGTTTGCAGAAAGACTTAATACCAGAGGTAACAGATTGTGAAAATTGGGGTAAGTCTTTGCAGCTGTGTATGCAAAGTGCTTCGGCATACCTTCCATGACTGTCCTGCCCTCCGTGATCAAACGTGTTCAGGATGAAGACGGTCCGGAGGCCGTAGTTAAGTTGGGAAGGAGGCTTGTTGGAGTGTTTGACGTAGTTGCTGATCTCATCCTTTCAAATGTGAAGGGAGATGCGGTTAACTTTCAGGTGTCTAATGCTTTGCGCCTTGTCCCAGATGCAGAAAAACCCAGTGAGTTACGGAAGATTATTGCAGAGGCATGTAAAACCATTGGCCACAATAGTTTGGGTTTTAAGTCTTTTGCTAAAACAGCAGCACAGACATTAAGAAACGGTTCACAACCTCTCTTTCCTTCTTTCATTTAGTTGCTTCTCTGTGAAATGGATCCAAAAAAGAAAAACACTTGCGAGAAATGCCCTTTTTCTGACATTTTTCTAGTCCAAAGTGCAGCCTCGGGAAGGAGAGAAATAAAAGGTTTTAAATATGAAAAATTAATACATAACTAAATTAAGTAAGACAGCGTGGTTGCAAAGTGGCCAGATTGGTTTCATTCACATCAGACTCACTTTACAGACTTGGCAGTGAAGCGCTACTTTTGTTTTCTCGTCTTTCTTTGAACAGCATTGTTGTCCCCAGGTGGGGAAGTGCACCATTCCTGGATGTATTGCAATACCTGGTTGATGGGTGGATTGGAAAACAAAATGTGTGCCATGACTCTGTGTTTATGGATGTGGTCTTTTTAAAACAGACTGCTTAAGTTTTGTAAGGATCTAAGCAATGGACATTAAAACAGTTCCCTTCAGGGCCCTGTAGTCATGTCCTAAAACCACTCGCTGATTTCTGAATAGTGAGTGAGAGATCGTTAAGGTAGCCATGTTGTTTCCGCTTACATTTCACATGCTTTACTTAATCTTTCATTCCCTATGAGTGTGTGCTTTTACTTTTTTTTTTTTAGGCAGCCTATTACTCTTATCAAGTGTATAATTTGAATTGAGCCACATCCAAGTGTTTATAGTGCGGCACAATTAGGTTGTAGCTAAAGGTAGTACGAGTTTCTCTCGGTGAGGCAGTATGGTGTTCAGTGGGGAAGAGGATGTGGCACTATGGCCAGAGCTGTCCAATTTGGCACTGGGGAACCGGGTTCAGCCTTCATGACTAGTCCACCAGACCACATTACTGAGGGAGCACATTCCCATGCTAGACCTTAGAAGGCCCCACTAGATCTGAGAAGGCCTGATGTCTTAGCACAAGCAGATGTCCCCTAGTGGTGTCAATTGTGGGTTAACCTTGAAGGCCTGTCCACCACAATCCATGCTGAAGTTCATCTCCAGTCTTGCGGGCAGGCCTACGAAGCAGCACACCCTAGACCAACAGTGATTCAGTCACTGTGACTCTGTCACTGAGGTCACATGAACCTTGAGCAGGTTCGGGCGGTGCGAACTGTGTGACTGCACTGGGTACCTATTTCGGGTTGGTGCGTAGTGTTTGCAAGTATATTATGGTTTTAAAAAACCTGCTGCGTCCTTCCTTGTCTCCAGCAATTTTCAGCAACAATAAAAATGTCATGATAACTTCAGTGATTATTGTTCTTCCTACAGAGAGATCGGAGTTTTTTCTAGTGGAAGGGTTGCCTCCTGGAAAGGTAGCACAGAGAGTTAATGTGCCTGTTGCACAGAACATGCAGATCACAAAGTGCACACAATGTTAACTAGGTTAGTAGGTTACTGCTTTTGTCAGAGAGATCCCTTTATTACTTGCAGTTTATAAGTTAAAATCATAACATAGAATAGTGAGCTATTAAACTATACTGATTACTAGTATGGTTGTCATGTGGCTTCTACACCTTGTAGTCCTTTGTCTTATATAACATTTCCATTGGTCTTGTTTCAGCAGTAGTAGCTGCAACTCACCAAGGATCAGCAATGCAGGATTTATACACACACCAAACTAAGTTTGCAAACTTTTCAGTCTCTCTACTCATGCACAAACACTTTTAACATGTGCTACCTGCTCTGGAGCCACTGGAATTATACAGCAATGGGGGACAAAATGATCCGCAGTGATGACTGAATTATGCAACAAAAAAAAGGCTGCAGCGTAATGCAATATATTTTCTTATACTTTATTATTTAGACATTTTACACATATTAAGTTTCTGCAAAGATTCTGCCTCATTAGTATCAGTATAACATACAAATACAGCAGTGGGGAAGGTTATCAGTCAACCTTTGCAAAGGGCCATCCACTTTGCAGCAACTCAAGTCACGTTTTTTAGTAACCTTTTATCCATTTGAGCTACAAAAATGATTAGTTAAAACTGTAAGATTATGCAGTGGATGATGTATTATGTGGCAAATATGGCAGAGCCATAATTATATAGAAAACATTTGCAAACTAGGATATTTTGCCATTCATGTTTAAACTGCTCTTGTGGAAGAAGGGAGGAGAAGTACTAATGAGAGAAACTGCATGGTTTGGAGACAAATGGCTTATGATTCCACTTTTAAGCGTATTTGGGACATTCATGTGATTGGAAATAAATCCCACTTTGTGAATATATTGAAATGCCAATAACTCCTATTAAACCCGAAATAATCAAGTGTATCCATTGGTTGAATTAAATAACACAATAAGCTGTAACTGGTCGGTGAAATGCCATAAAAATACTAAAAATTGGGATGTTTGGCACATTCTGGCCACAACTCTGACTCCGCCCACTGATCCAATCCTTGGTTTATCCCAGCCCTCGGAGTCTCCTCCCACAGTTCCCCTACTTTTTATCCCCCCACTTTCACCACTGATTAAAAACCACCTGACCTGACCATGATGACGTTCGTATAGTTGTGGACGGGAACAGCGCACAGAAGTCTCCGCCTCCACGTCTGTGCGCCGGGGTTAAACAGTTAGTTTTACCTTAGGGTGGGGTCTCTGCTGCCTGGTGACGCGCATTAAAAAGTGCGTGTGACTCTAAGGCAGGCATCTCAGAGGCCAGAGACAGGGCTGGGAAAGAGAGAACCGCAGGTGAGTCTATTTAATTACGACTGAAAGCCAGCCATTTAAATTGCATGCAATGCATATGCAATCCAGTATAGCATTTATGCCGCCCCAAGCCATGTTGGAGGCGATGAGACCGGCACAGGCATCCTGTTGAGAAAAACAGCATCATTGTTGTGGCTTGCCGTGTTTTGTTATGCTGGCTTTATAACAGGTCAGCATGGCCCTACCTGCAGAGCATAATTAAAGGACTACTTGGCAAAGAGGTGTTCAGTTATGAATGGATGTGCGTCACATCAATATATTCAATGTATGCAAAATTTCATGCATATTAATGAATTTAAAAAAAGCTTTTGTATATGTTTTCATTTATTTTAATGATTTACATAGCGCTGGCATGATGCCTTTATGTCTCTCTGCATCAAGGGGCCCAGTGCAGGCCCTTGCGGTGGTGTCGTTCCACCTTTAAGGGCGCCCAGTTCAGCCTCCATACTGAAAAAGTGTGTGAGATATGAGAGTTTCAGTGGCCTCTCAGCTCATATTGCTGGGGGAGGGGGGTTTGCGTCACACCAATATCTGAAGCTGGGTCTGTGTGATGAGCATAGCGCTACCAAGAACCACGTGATGCCTCCTAGGCGCTTGGCTAGTAAGGAGCTTAAGTCCTGGGAGTGCTAAGTGAGTGAGATAGCATCCCTCCTTTTTAGGTCAAGCTGGCGTTGGAGCGCAAAGCGCTCCCGCCAGCGAGTTCTATAGTCACCGTGCTAACTGGCAAGGGAGATAGAGCTGTGCACGAGCCGCTACTGGCCTGTGCACGAGCTGATTCAGCTCTGTGAACGCGCACGTCTCCGGAAGACGTGCTGCGCCCGAGCCGCCTCCCGCTTGTTTTCTGTAGAAGGTGTGCAGTTTTCGGATTATAGTATAGCACTTATGGTGCAATTCCTAATTTTTGAAATCTCGACTGCCAGAGGAAGGAATTAATAAATGAACATGGTAAGAGGAAAATAAATAAATAATCGGGGGTCCGCCATATTATTAGAATGGGAGGACGTGAGCCAGCCGCTTGACATTAGGCTGGTGATTCCAAACATCATACCCACTCCCTCTCCCCAAATGACTTTGAACGAAGAAGGCGTATCTTGCCTACCTATGGCTTTCATTAGTGGGATAAAATGTCAATGTGAAAATCTGCGCTAGCTCAGTGGGCTAAGGTGCCTGATGCAGATATGCCTGCGTGCACCCATCAGGTCGGGGGTTTTGAATTCCATCTTTTTCAGCCTCCCATCTCTCATGGGGTGCTACAGTGCTCTCCGAAGAGTCGGTAAAAGTAACACCGGATGTTGAAGGGCTACAAAACCAAGCACTACGTACACAAGTATAATTTGTAACCATTTTAATACAGTGTAGCAACCTTGAAATTAAGAAATACTTTTCTTTCGTCCTATATTGTTTACATACTTGATAGTGTCACATTTCATGCTCCATGAAAAATACAAAGTTCATGCTTATTTTTGCGTTTCTTTTTCCAATAGAGATTAACGTGTGACTGCTTATCTATAGTCTTTTGTTTTAGCACTACCGCCTTCATTGTAGCGTTAATATAGCGCCTCACACACACGCGAGCGGGGACATAAAGTGTTTTTGCTAATGTTATCATAGTTCTTACTGTATAGAAATATGCAAATGCCATTGCATGATATTCTGAAGCAAAAAACGCAGAAGTGTAACGCACAAGGCAAAACATCAAAAAAGTTGGCCTAGTTTGCCTCTCACATTAGAGCTGTGGGTTGTGTTGATCCACCCGTACTCACGACAGAAAAAAAACGTACTGCTATTTGCAATCATAAAATGAAACAAGTATTTTCAATGCAATTGGTCTCGCATTTGCGAGAGTTTGAGCTGTTTGCATTGTAAATGAGTCTTTTATTTATGTTTTGGTTTTTAAAACATAAATAAAAGGCATTGCCATTTACAATGCAAATAGCTTAAACTCTCGCAAATGCGAGACCTATTGCATTGCAAATGCTTGTTTAGCAGGTCAGTGAGTGACTAGAGATTTGCGATTTACCACCTCAGTTGTATTTCCAACAACTTTTCTTGCCCTGTTTCCCAGTTTGTGTGCTGATACTTGTAACCTGTGTTCATAGGAGGACAATCTAAACTACACAAGCAGCTTGTGTTCTTCTTGTCTATGCGATATTGCATTCTGGTAGCTGCAGTCCTGCATTTGTAAAAAGAAAATCAAAATAACAGTAGGTGTTTGTTCCTTATTACAGGTACGGACTCAATTCCTCCAGGTCTACTACACTGGCTGACTTGATTTGAACATTGGTGGCTTACCATAGCCCCCTCTATTTTCCTGCTCCACACTTGTTGGAAGATGGGCATCCTATACCATTAACCAATGTGTTATACATGATTGCAGACTACTTGACCTGCGTATTGGACACATACGGACATCTACAAATATACTGAATGTTCTGATTTTCAGACGTGGGTTCAAATTTTGCTGATATCCATATATTAATCTTGAGTCGATCAACCTGGAGTAACTTATTACAACCTATGAAATAGACTTTCTGCAACTTCGTTAACACGCTGTTTTGAAATTGGACTCTACTTGTCTTCATCCGATTCGACTGTATATCATCTGGATCAAATTGTATGTCGTCCATTCATTTTGCTATTCTCCCTGATTGTCCGGTACCCCACAAGGCTTACCTTTGCTTGTGAAGCGGTTCCGCAGAGACGACAAGAGCTACCGCCCCTGTACCCACCTGACCCCGTGCAGAAAGTAATACCCGGCAGGGAATAGATGGACCCAGGGAAGGGAGCCAAAAAAGGAGGAATGACAGGAGGCTTGTGGCTGTAGACTCTGGGTTGATTCAGAAAAGGGGGTGGTGATGGACAGAGTATCTGAATTAAGCAGAACACTCCTCCTACCCAGTCCAAAGATCAGGGCTTGATCCATCACCGTTTTTTAGCTCACTGCACCATCCCAGCTCAGAACCTGGCTACATGCAAATTAGTCTGTCCCTGGCCCAGTGCATCATGGGAACAGGGCAGACCAAACTACCAAGCAAATTCTTATACTTGGAAGGAAACAAGCTTCCGGGGACCGGTTTCTGGCATTTCAGCCGTCTTCGGCTCGGCTTGCTTGAATCCTGATGGTGCAGTGAGCAAGGGACTCACATCTGAGTATACCCTTCCACACTTATGGTGGACAAAACGATTCAGAAAGGGGGGTGGTGATGGACAGAGTATCTGAATTAAGCAGAGCACTCCTACCCAGTCCAAAGATCAGGGCTTGATCCATCACCGTTTTATAGCTCACTGCACCATCCCAGCTCAGAACCTGGCTACATGCAAATTAGTCTGTCCCTGGCCCAGTGCATCATGGGAACAGGGCAGACCAAACTACCAAGCCAATTCTTATACTGGGAAGGAAACAAGCTTCCGGGGAGCGGTTTCTGGTATTTCAGCCATCTTTGGCCCGGCTTGCTTGAATCCTGATGGTGCAGTGAGCAAGGGACTCACATCTGAGTATACCCTTCCACGCTTATGGTGGATAAAACGATTCAGAAAAGGGGGTAGTGATGGACAGAGTATCTAAATTATGCAGAACACTCATACCCAGTCCAAAGATCAGGGCTTGATCCATCACTGTTTTTTAGCTCACTGCACCATCCCAGCTCAGAACCTGGCTACATGCAAATTAGTCTGTCCCTGGCCCAATGCATCATGGGAACAGGGCAGACCAAACTACCAAGCCAATTCTTATACTGGGAAGGAAACAAGCTTCCGGGGACCTGTTTCTGGCTTTCAGCCGTCTTCGGCCCGGCTTGCTTGAATCCTGATGGTGCAGTGAGCAAGGGACTCACATCTGAGTATACCCTTCCACGCTTATGGTGGACAAAACGATTCAGAAAAGGGGGTGGTGATGGACAGAGTATCTGAATTAAGCAGAACACTCCTACCCAGTCCAAAGATCAGGGCTTGATCCATTACCGTTTTTAGCTCACTGCACCATCCCAGCTCAGAACCTGGCTACATGCAAATTAGTCTGTCCCTGGCCCAGTGCATCATGGGAACAGGGCAGACCAAACTAACAAGCCAATTCTTATACTGGGAAGGAAACAAGCTTCCGGGGACCGGTACAGGGCAGATACTTGGTCTGCCCTGTTCCCAAGATGCACTGGGCCAGGGACAGACTAATTTGCATATAGCCAGGTTCTGAGCTGGGATGGTGCAGTGAGCTAAATATCGGTGATGGATCAAGCCCTGATCTTTGGACTGGGTAAGAGTGGTCTGCTTAATTCAGACACTCTGTTCATCACCACCCCCTTTTCTGAATCGTTTTTGGCCACTATAGGTGTGGCAGGGTATACTCAGACATGAGTCCCTTGCTCACTGCACCATCTGGATTCAAGCAAGCCGGGCCGACGACGGCTGAAATGCCAGAAACCGGTCCCCGGAAGCTTGTCTCCTTTCTGGTGAAGAATTGGCTTGGTAGTTTCGTCTGCCCTGTTCCCAAGATGCACTGGGCCAGGGACAGACTAATTTGCATATAGCCAGGTTCTGAGCTGGGATGGTGCAGTGAGCTAAATAACGGTGATGGATCAAGCCCTGATATTTGGACTGGGTAAGAGTGGTCTGCTTAATTCAGACACTCTGTTCATCACCACCCCCTTTTCTGAATCGTTTTTGGCCACTATAGGTGTGGCAGGGTATACTCAGACATGAGTCCCTTGCTCACTGCACCATCAGGATTCAAGCAAGCCGGGCCGACGACGGCTGAAATGCCAGAAACCGGTCCCCGGAAGCTTGTCTCCTTCTGGTGAAGAATTGGCTTGGTAGTTTGGTCTGCCCTGTTCCCAAGATGCACTGGGCCAGGGACAGACTAATTTGCATATAGCCAGGTTCTGAGCTGGGATGGTGCAGTGAGCTAAATAACGGTGATGGATCAAGCCCTGATCTTTGGACTGAGTAAGAGTTGTCTGCTTAATTCAGACACTCTGTTCATCACCACCCCCTTTTCTGAATCGTTTTTTGCCACTATAGGTGTGGCAGGGTATACTCAGACATGAGTCCCTTGCTCACTGCACCATCAGGATTCAAGCAAGCCGGGCCGACGACGGCTGAAATGCCAGAAACCGGTCCCCGGAAGCTTGTTTCCTTTCTGATGAAGATTGGCTTGGTAGTTTGGTCTGCCCTGTTCCCAAGATGCACTGGGCCAGGGACAGACTAATTTGCATATAGCCAGGTTCTGAGCTGGGATGGGGCAGTGAGCTAAATAACGGTGATGGATCAAGCCCTGATCTTTGGCCTGGGTAAGAGTTGTCTGCTTAATTCAGACACTCTGTTCATCACCACCCCCTTTTCTGAATCGTTTTTTGCCACTATAGGTGTGGCAGGGTATACTCAGACATGAGTCCCTTGCTCACTGCACCATCAGGATTCAAGCAAGCCGGGCCGACGACGGCTGAAATGCCAGAAACCGGTCCCCGGAAGCTTGTCTCCTTTCTGGTGAAGAATTGGCTTGGTAGTTTGGTCTGCTCTGTTCCCAAGATGCACTGGGCCAGGGACAGACTAATTTGCATATAGCCAGGTTCTGAGCTGGGATGGTGCAGTGAGCTAAATAACGGTGATGGATCAAGCCCTGATCTTTGGACTGGGTAAGAGTGGTCTGCTTAATTCAGACACTCTGTTCATCACCACCCCCTTTTCTGAATCGTTTTTGGCCCCTATAGGTGTGTCAGGGTATACTCAGACATGAGTCCCTTGCTCACTGCACCATCAGGATTCAAGCAAGCCGGGCCGACGACGGCTGAAATGCCAGAAACCGGATTCAAGCAAGCCGGGCCGACGACGGCTGAAATGCCAGAAACCGGTCCCCGGAAGCTTGTCCCCTTTCTGGTGAAGAATTGGCTTGGTAGTTTGGTCTGCCCTGTTCGCAAGATGCACTGGGCCAGGGACAGACTAATTTGCATATAGCCAGGTTCTGAGCTGGGATGGTGCAGTGAGCTAAATAACGGTGATGGATCAAGCCCTGATCTTTGGACTGGGTAAGAGTGGTCTGCTTAATTCAGACACTCTGTTCATCACACCCCCTTTTCTGAATCGTTTTTGGCCACTATAGGTGTGGCAGGGTATACTCAGACATGAGTCCCTTGCTCACTGCACCATCAGGATTTAAGCAAGCCGGGCCGACGACGGCTGAAATGCCAGAAACCGGTCCCCGGAAGCTTGTCCCTTCCTGGTGAAGAATTGGCTTGGTAGTTTGGTCTGCCCTGTTCCCAAGATGCACTGGGCCAGGGACAGACTAATTTGCATATAGCCAGGTTCTGAGCTGGGATGGTGCAGTGAGCTAAATAACGGTGATGGATCAAGCCCTGATCTTTGGACTGGGTAAGAGTGGTCTGCTTAATTCAGACACTCTGTTCATCACCACCCCCTTTTCTGAATCGTTTTTGGCCACTATAGGTGTGGCAGGGTATACTCAGACATGAGTCCCTTGCTCACTGCACCATCAGGATTCAAGCAAGCCGGGCCGACGACGGCTGAAATGCCAGAAACCGGTCCCAGGAAGTTTGTCTCCTTTCTGGTGAAGAATTGGCTTGGTAGTTTGGTCTGCCCTGTTCCCAAGATGCACTGGACCAGGGACAGACTAATTTGCACATAGCCAGGTTCTGAGCTGGGATGGTGCAGTAAGCTAAATAACGGTGATGGATCAAGCCCTGATCTTTGGACTGGGTAAGAGTGGTCTGCTTAATTCAGACACTCTGTTCATCACCACCCCCTTTTCTGAATCGTAGACTCTGGGTTGTGCAGTGGACAACAGCTGGGGAAAACAAGAGAAACCCGATTAGAAGATTCCCGCACCTCCCACGTCCTATTCCCACTATCCAATCACATACAGAAGAATGTACCACTGGGCAACTCACCAAGGCTTATAATGTCCAAACTGAAGAAGGATAAGAATAGCTCCCAACAAGGAAAGGAAAATAATGTAAACACTCCTGCGCTGGTAAGTATACACGTACAGTTTTTCAGATTAGTAGTTCTGCAAGCACAATGAATCCTGTGCAAAGGTAAGCATTACCTCAGCGCAATGTATATGAACCCATAAATAGCGCTCCTGCGCTATAAAAAGTAGCCAAGACCTGGCACTCTTGGGAGTGCTGGTAATCAAGGAAAGAGTAGCACCCCAGCGCTGTATAAATTAGCCAAGAACAAGCGCTCCTGCACGTTGATGCAAAAGAAAGAACAAGAGTGCCCCAGAGCTTTGCACGTAGAACCTACAATGCGCTCCAGCGCGGATAAAGCTATAACAAACGGAAGCGCTCCTGCATGGGATCAGAACTGTACCTCAAAGCGCTCCTGCGCTTGGATGTCACCCAACTGGTACTCCTTATCAGCGCTCACCAGGGCGGAAAGGAAAAAGGCAGAGTTCCGGCAGAACCAGAAGGAAGGTAGGAAGGCCGAAGGAGAGGCGTCCTCAGCTTTCAGGATTCAGCTCGGGAAACGTTCGCATGGAGACGCGAACCAGGAACACAAAGAATCCAAAGCGGCGAACCTGCGGGAAACGCTGAGTTTAAGTGAATCCCCCGGAAGCGCTACAGGGCAAAAGGCAGTCTCCAGAAAGATGAGACCGGGGCTCTGCTTCCGCCCGGAATTGAGGCTCTTGGTCTTCTGTATATGGATTGGCAGAACCCCCGGGATCGTCAAACACTGGAACGTGACAGTACCCCCACTAAAACAGAACCCCCCACCCACAACCGGGAGATCAAAGAGAAGAGGCAGGTCTGGGGCTAAGAGGGTGATGTAGATGGAAAGCGCGGATCAGCTGGGGAGAATGGCGTACATGTGACAGAGGTTCCAAGGAACGTTCATCAGGACCATAGCCCTTCCAGTCCACCAGGCAGTAGAGCTTACCCCTGGTACGACGAGAACCCAATATGGCCCTGACCTCGTACTCCACATGGTGCTCAACCTGCACCGGAGTGGGAGGAGTGGCAGTGGTGCAATAAGGATGGACTGCACGCAGAAGGGAGACGTGGAAGACCGGGTGTATCTTCATGTGAGGAGGCAGAGAGAGTTTCGTGGCCACCGGATTAACAACCTTCTCGATGACGTATGGTCCCTCATAGCGAGGCAACAGTTTCTTTGAGCCATGTACGTTGAGGTGGCGCATGGAGAGCCACACCTTGTCGCCTTTGTGATAGTCTGGTTCCTTCTGCCGATGAGCGTCGGCGTTTACTTTGTAGGTTTCCTTCGCCTTGGCCAGCTCGAACCGGGCTTGTTGCCAGAGGGTACACAGTGTTCCATTGTAGGCCCCCACAGTGGGCAATGGACTGCACAGAGGTTCCTCCCAAGCAGTGGTACGGGGATGCCGTCCTTGGAGGCAGAAAAAAGGAGACATACCGATAGCGGAATGCTTATTGTTGTTGTCGGCCGCGTTCGACACGGTCGATCACAACATCTTGATCGACCGTGTTGAACAGGCCTGCATACGGGACACGGCGGCCTGCTGGCTGAGGTCCTTTTTGGAGAACCGCACTCAAGTGGTACGCCTTGGAGACCTAGCTGGTGCCAAACAGTCCATCACATGTGGAGTGCCACAGGGCTCCTCCCTATCACCCTATTATGACCAAAACCAGCTGAAATTAAACCCGGTGAAAACCTAGTTGGTTCTGACTAGGGATAGCACCAAGAACTGGGGCCCCCTCTACTGGCCATCGGATTTAGGTCAAGCCCCGACCCCTTCTCCATCGGCTAAAACACTTGGGGTCACAGTGGACTGCGATCTTTCATTAAAATCACAAGTGGGCCAGGTGGTCTCCAAATGCTTTTTCCAGTTAAAAAAAATTCGGAAGGTCCGGCGCCTTCTCACCTTGGAGGCAATTACCCAGGTCGTGATCGCCACCGTTCTGTCCCATCTGGAATACGCAAATTCCATTTATCTAGGTCTCCCCATCTACCTTTCTAATTGTCTCCAGATGGTACAGAACTATGCCGCTAGGTTGATTTTGAATTAACCGAGGTGGCATGCAGCCACTCCCCTACTCATGAAACTGCATTGGCTTCCTGTCACCCAACGCTGTGCCTTTAAAACAGGATGTATGATCTTCAAATCCTTGTACTGTAAAAGTCCCAAATTCATTAATCAACTAATTACTAAGTACGTACCATCTCGCAACCTCCGCTCATCCCACCAGGGCCTCCTCCAGACGCTCCCTTTCAAACTCAAGCGCTCTGGAGGCCGTATGTTTGCAATACTTGCCCCCTGCTTGTGGAACACCTTACCTCTTGAGATCCGGACCTGTCAGGACCTCCTCTAATTTCAGAAAGTCCTGAAGACCTGGCTCTACAGACAAGCATTTCAATAACTCTTCACCCCTCATCCACGATATGTTACTGTTGATCTCAGCGCCAAGAAACCAATCGGTGATAGTGCGCTTAACAAATGCTTTATTAACATAACATAACATAACGTAAGCATACTCCGCCATCCATAGTACGTCAGCCCATTCCCCTTCGACTACGAGCAGAAAACAGCGGAGGTACTGCTCCATGGAGTGGCTGGTCCTCTCAGCCTGACCATCCGTCTGGGGGTGGTATGCGGAAGAAAGACGTGCATCCATGTGCAGAATCCTGCACACTTCCTTCCAGAAGCGGGACACGAATTGCGACCCTCGGTCTGTTATAACCACCGATGGGATTCCGTGAAGGCGAACCACTTCCTGCATGAAGACCAGAGCCAGTTCGGTTGCCGTGGGTATTTTCTTCAGCAGCACGAAACAAGCGATTTTAGTGAGATGATCCACCACGGTGGGAACAGTGGTATACCCGGTTTTGGTGATGGGTAACTCCACCACGAAAACCATGGATATGGTGTGCCACGGGTATGGCGGAACAGGAATGGGACGCAACAGTCCTGTAGGAGGTTCCGATCTGTTTTTGCCTTGCAGGCAGATGGCACAACGATTTATGTGGTTCCTAGTGTCTGTGTCCAACGTGGGCCACCAGAAATGTATCTGTATCAGGTCGAGTGTTTTGTGATATCCGGAGTGATTGGAGAGAACATGATCATGGCACATGTGCAGTGCTTGCTAATGTTGAGCCACCGTTGGCAGGTAGTATTTGTCGTCCTTGTACAGGAAACCGTTGGTGTACGTTACACCCTTAAGCCCATCGGCTAGAACGGCCGAACAGGTCAGGCTTACGTCCCTTTGTAACTGAGCTAGGAATCTTGAGGACACAATGGCCCCTTGGAAGTGATGTTCTGGGATGATAGGAACGGGCCCGGTGGTAGGGGTTGCATCAATGGTTTCTTCCAATCGTGAAAGGGCATCTGCCTTTGCATTCTCTTTTGCGGGTGGAAACATAATCGTGAAGTTGTATTCATTTAGGAACAGGGTCCAACAAAGTTGTCTGGCTGTCAAGGCACGTGCTGAACGTAGGAACTGTAGGTTCCTGTGGTCAGTGTAGATGGTTACTGAGTGGTTTGCGTCTTTCAGATAATGATGCCATTCTTCGAATGCCATCTTGATCACCAGCTCCCTATCGGACACAGTGTAATTGCGTTCAGCGGGTTGGAGTTTCTTAGAGTACAATGCCACGGGGTGTAGAAGTCCTGTACTAGCATCGCTCTGTGACAGCACGCCCCCTAATGCATCTTGTGAGGCATCCGCCTCAACTATGAAGGGTAACTCAGTATCGGGGTGCACAAGTACAGGGGATGTGGTGAATCGTCTTTTCAGTTCTCGGAAAGCCTCTTCTGCTTTTGTATCCCAACAAAAGGGTACTCCTTTACGTAGGAGACGAGTGATAGGAACCACCAGCCTAGAGAATCCTGTGATGAAGCGACGGTAGTAGTTAAAAAACCCTAAGAATCTCTGGACGTCCTTCAAGGTAGTTGGAGTAGGCTATAGCAGAACGACCTCCACCTTTTTGTTGTCCATCTGTATACCAGCAGGAGTGATTATATGACCCAGGAATTCGACTTTGGTTAAGTGAAAGACGCTTTTCTCCAACTTCACATATAAACGATGTTTTCTCAACTGCTGGAGGACAGCACGTAGGTGGTGGACGTGCTCCGTGATGTTTTTCGAACAGATCAGTATGTTGTCTATATAGACGATACAGAAGACATCGATGTAGTCCCTCAATACCTCGTCTATGAAGAACTGGAATGCTGCGGGGGCGTTGCAGAGTCCGAAAGGCATGAGGCATGAGGACTAGGGCTGCGAGCTACCAGTCGAGCAGCATTCGAGTCCAGCGATAGATTTTAGATTGTGTTTTTGTACTGTAACGATTTTAACCTGAGGGGGGCTTTTTATTCCTAGAATTAAATGGGAATTGTTTTTTGAGGCACTCTGACACCTCTACACACGCTACTTCGTCGATGACAGCCTCGCCCAGCCGCTCTTTACTCCCGGTTGAGGCGGCGGCGGGCGCCATCTTGGCTGTGGGAAGGGGCTGCGCTATAGTCGCGCCGGCCTCCCACCCTCCTCATCACCTATAAAATGTGCGTAGGGTTCAGACTGCGCAGCGGGCTGGCGCAGCGGGCGCGCCGGACGCGCGCCGAAGCCGCGCCTAAGCCAAGCCCGTCTGCGCCCGTCTGCGACCGACCGGGGCCAGGGGCCCAAACCCCTACATCTCACGCATGCCACAGACAGTCCTACACAAGTAAGAGACTGAGAGATCTTTGCCCCACTCTACCTACCCTCTGCCGTCACACGATGGAGCCTCTGGACCTAGGTCCATGCCTTCATTGTTCATTTAGAGGAAGTTGTTTAGCGCCCGTTGTCCCTGACTCTGAAGCGATTCTTGTTAAAGGGGGTCTTTTAAACTGTAGATCCATCAGAAAACACACTCTCCAGCTGTGGGATCTCTTATTGGATGAGGACATGCAAATATTGTTCTTAACTGAAACATGGTTAGGAGAACATTCTGATCCAGATATAGTGGACACTATCCCACCAGGTTTCACCCTCCACAGACTTGATAGGATAAAAGGAAGGGGAGGTGGTATTGCCATTATCGTCAAACACCCTTTTGAGTGTGTTCTAAAGCCAGTAAAAATTGATGACAGCGAAGCAGGTGAATTTAGTATTAAATTGACTCAACACGAGGCTATCTCGGGCATCCTAATATACAGACCTCCTGGCTCCCTGGGCAACTTCCGAAGTAGTTTATTAGAAGGGGTTGCTCAGACCGCAATTAAACACAATAAGGTTTTGGTGCTGGGTGACTTGAACCTACACCTAGAGGATCCCATACAGAAGGAGGCAGAGGATGTTCGCCTTGTTCTACAAGAATTACAGCTCAACCTGCTAAGTGTCGCAGCTACACATCAGAGGGGTCACTGTTTGGACCCTATCTTCGCCAGTTGGGATATGATAAAAATACTTACCCCTTGTCAGCTCCCTTGGACCGACCACTTCCTGGTCCCTTTTCAATGTTTTTACCAGCCTGCTAGGATTATTGACAATGGAATGGGAAACATTATGAAACGCAAATGGAGACAATACTCTAAAGAAAACTTTATAGGTGCCATCCAGAAAGCACAACCATTATGTGCCACGGACAGTGATCAGGCGAACAAGGAATTTAATCTACTTGTAACTGCCACCTTGGATGAGCTAGCTCCCATGAGCAAGGGTAAAGCTAGAGAAGGCAGACAACGTACTGCCCCATGGTTCACTACTGTACTCCAGCAAATCAAATCTAACTGTAAAAAACTTGAAAGGAAATGGAGAAGGAACCCGAGTGAACAAGCAAAAAACAGTTATAGCTCAGCACACCGGAGCAACCAGTATGCGGTGCGTAGAGCTAAAGCCAAATACTTTCAGACACGCATTGAGGCTGCCGAGAGCTCCTCGCGCGAACTGTTCAAAATATATAAAGAAATATCTTTAGTCTCTAGCTTTAACACCCCCACAAAGACCTCCAAGGAGGGATGCAATAGAGTCGCCGACTTTTTCTCTAGCAAAGTTAAAAAGATTTATGCTTCCTTCTCTCAACAACCAGATAAGGGCATAGATTTTATAGCAGGCAGCTCACCTGCAGCCCTTGATTCCTCATTACTAACTTTCGAGGTCCCCGCAGCTGACAAGCTAATAAAGATCTGTCAAAGTGTGAAGTCCGGTTCCCCCAACGATCCGGCTCCGGCCTGGGTCATCTCAGAGGGCCTGATAGCCCTGGAACCTCACATCAGACACGTCCTACAAACCTCCTTTTCCACTCAACAAGTCCCCATGGAGTGGAAGAAGGCCATAGTACTGCCAATAAGGAAAAAAACGAATGTAAGCATGGAGGTGCTGGAAAACCTTAGACCTATTTCCTTATTGCTGTACGTGGCGAAGGTGGCTGAGAAGGTGGTTAACGCTCAGCTTACGGAGCACCTGGAGAAATGGAATCTACTCCATCGCTCACAATCAGGTTTCAGGGCGGGCTACTCCACGGAGACGGCTCTCCTACGAGCCACTGAGACCTTAAGAGCTGGGGCAGATGCAGGTCATACAATGGCCTTGATCATGCTCGACCTAAGCGCGGCTTTTGACACCGTAGCGCATTCCATCTTGCTACGGTGTCTGAGCGAAGCCGGGGTCGTTGGTCCTGCGCTGTGCTGGCTACAATCGTTTCTTACGGAAAGATGTTTCCAGGTACAGCAAGGGACATGCCGCTCAGTTGAGATGTCACTAGACCAGGGAGTGCCTCAGGGCTCAGCCTTGAGCCCCACTCTTTTTAATCTATACATGGCCTCCCTGGCGAAAGTTGTACATTCATTTGGGGTGGAATTGGTGTCGTACGCCGACGACACCCAGCTGCTGATCTCCCTATCGCAGAACACCTCCAACACCCCCAACAACTTTAAATCCTGTATGCAGGCACTAGCAGAGTGGATGGATGCCCATTGCTTAAAACTCAATGGCTCTAAAACAGAGGTGCTGGTGGTAGGGGGTAAAAGCGAAAACTGGTTGGCCGAGTGGTGGCCTTCATGTCTGGGCCCTACCCCCATACCATGTCAGGAGGCTAAGAATTTAGGAATCTGGATGAACCCCTCTCTTTCATATGATGGCCATATAAGGCGTCTTGTGGGAAAATGTTTTGGAGTACTAAAGACCCTAAATAAAACTTTAGACCTCCTTCCCTTAGCAGCCAGAAGGACATTAACTCAGGCACTGGTGACATCGCGGTTAGATTATGGAAACATTCTGTTCCTTGGGGCAACCGAGGGCAGCATAGGCCGCCTACAAGTCATACAGAACTCCGCCGCCAGACTGGTGTTAAGAAGACCCAGGAGAGCTAACTCGAAAAAGGCGCTGGACGCGCTCCATTGGCTGCCTGTGAAGAAGCGTGTGCTGTTTAAGTGCCTCCTCTTCTGTCACCGAATTGTCTGGGACAGGTCGCCCGCATACCTAAAGGATCTAGTCAGCCGATATGAACCTACTAGGACCCTCCGTTCGGAGGGTGCCGGACTGCTGACAGTCCCCAGGATTAGGAAGGCTAGAATGGGTGGACGCTCTTTTGCGCTCCAAGCAGCTCAACAATGGAACAAACTTCCTCCTGCTCTGAGACTGGAGAGCAGTGAATCGCGGTTTAGGGCCATGCTTAAAACACATCTATACACTGCGTAGATCCTAGGCTCTCTCACTGTTCACTGATAGCTTCAGCGCGGGGACACGCCGTGATGGCGTTACTGAGCGCTCTATAAGCTCTTTATTATTATTATTATTATGACCTGGTATTCAAAGAGGCCGAACTTAGTCCGGAAGGCGGTCTTCCATTCGTCACCTTTCCGAACTCTGACAAGGTGGTAAGCATCCCGTAGGTCCAGCTTCGTGTAGAGGGAGGCGTTTTTCACCTGATCCAAAAGGCTGGAGTTCAACGGCAATGGGTACCGGTTCTTCACAGTGATGGTGTTCATAGCCCTGAAGTCGATGCAGGTCCTCAGATCTCCTTCCTTCTTAGCCACAAAGAAAAGGGGAGAGGACACTGGAGACCTGGAATGGCGTATGAACCCATTGCTCAGATACTCATCAAGGTAGGAGCGTAGATGGTCGTTCTCTTTGTTCGTAAGGGAGTTGATTCGACAACAAGGGAGCGTTGAACCGGGTACCAGGTCTATCCTGCAGTCAAAAGATCGATGTGGCGGCAGCGTATTGGCTCCCTTTTTGACGAATACGTCCGCCAAGTCCAGATACACCTCTGGGACGTCTGCTTGAGTAACCATCCCCATGCCCAGCAGGGGTAACGGCTGTGCTTGTATAGCACGAACACCAAAGGAGCCACCATCTGTGTAACAAGAAGCGCTGCAGTGGTCCGAATCCAAAGTGATGACTCTGGACATCCAATCGATCCGGGGATTGTGGTTTACCAACCAAGGAAGACCCAGTATTATTTTAAATTGTGGAGCATCAATCACATCAAACCCAATGGTCTCTGTATGATGATTCACGAAGGACATGACCATGTCTTCTGTTTGATACCGAATAAGGCCGGAAGTCAAGTCTGTTCCATCCACTGCCTTGACTGTCTCTGGTTTAGCTTTGGGCACTGTGGTCATTCCCAAGGCTTGTTAATACTGAGTGTCAATAAAGTTGCCTGTAGCTCCGGAATCTATCAGAGCGGTTACCAGCCATGTTCTCCCAGTCATGTTTCACAAGGTTACCTCTACACCCACGTGATGACTACCATAAAAAACCGCAGGGATCGCTGTTTTGCAGGATGATAAACCCAGTGGGCGGACCCCTGTGTCTACTGGGTTGTCTCGTTTCCCGGCTTGTCCCCTTTGGAAACAGGTAACGCGAAGGGTCTTCCGCTCCGGGTGCGTGTGGGTTTCACAGGGCATTCCCTGACGAAATGACCGCTTTGCCGCAATACAGGCACTGGTTCTGTTTCCTCCTCTTTTCTCTTTCGTGGCTGGTTAGAGAGCCTCCTACTCCGCCTACCTGCATAGGTTCTGCGGAATCGCTAGGAGGTGCAGCTTCTTCCCTGCCTTGTCTGTGGCTTTATCTCCGAACGGCAGGAAGCGGATGTCACTTCCTTTCCCTTTTTCGTTTTTTTCTTTATTGTATTTGGTAGTTAACTTTAACCACCAGGTCAATGAACGGGCCTATTTCGTCAGGAGGGTTAGGCATTTGTGAAATCAGGTCCTTGAAGTCATCACGCAAACCCTGATAGAAAACAGACACTTGTTTGGATTCAGGCCAGTGTGCCTCGATGACAAGCCTACTGAACGTAGTAATTCAATGAAGCAAATCGTTGTTGCCTTGCTTTAGACTAAGGAGTTCGTTGTTGGCAGCCTGCACAAACGTGTGTCGGGCGAACATCCACTGCATGGTTTCTTTGAACACCGGTAAGTTGTATAGCATAGGATCATCGTTTCCACGAGAGCTATGGACCACTGGGTGGCGTCTCAACCCATGTAGGAGAGGATAAACGCGATTTTGTATGCGTCATGCGGGAACGCCGGGGCCCTGGCCATGAAGTGCAAGTGGCACTGATGGAAGAAGACACTGTACTTAGTGCTATCCCCATAGAAGCGTTCGGGGGGTGCCAACTGCACCGGATGGGGTGTGATGACTTGTATAGCTGTGTCTTGATTGGATGCAGAGGATGCTCCACCAAATGTGAACGTAGGTGGCCTTAACAACCCTTCTTGATGGACTCTGGGACTCAGGGTGGTTCCCCAAGGGCTGGTTGCCCCTGTCGCTATCTGACCCTGTAAGGTGGTTATATCATGGCGTAGGCTAAGGTTCTCTGCCTGCATGTTAGCCAGTAGGGCTGCTATATCCTGAAGGGACACCTCTGGGTCGCTCATGTCGTCTGGGCGGAATAAGAAACGTGGGCTTTGGATTCTGTCAGGTGCCCCACAAGGCTTACCTTTGCTTGTGAAGCGGTTCCGCAGAGACGACAAAAGCTACCGCCCCTGTACCCACCTGACCCCGTGCAGAAACTAATACCCGGCAGGGAGTAGATGGACCCAGGGAAGAGAGCCAAAAAAGCAGGAATGACAGGAGGCTTGTGGCTGTAGACTCTGGGTTGTGCAGAGGACAACAGCTGGGGAAAACAAGAGAGACTGGATTAGAAGATTACCCCACCTCCCACGTCCTATTCCCACTATCCAATCACATACACAAGAATGTACCATGGGGCAACTCACCAAGGCTTATAATGTTCAAACTGAAGAAGGATAAGAATAGCTCCCATCAAGGACAGGAAAATAATGTAAGCGCTCCTGCGCTGGTAAGTATACACGTACAGTGTTTCAGATTAGTAGTTCTGCAAGCACAATGAATCCTGTGCAAAGTTAAGCATTACCTCAGCGCAATGTAAATGAACCCATAAATAGCGCTCCTGCGCTATACAAAGTAGCTAAGACCTGGCGCTCTTGCACGTGCTGGTAATCAAGAAAAGAGTAGCGCCCCAGGGCTGTATAAATTAGCCAAGAACAAGCGCTCCTGCGCGTTGATGCAAAAGAAAGAACAACATTGCCCCAGCGCTTTGCACGTAGAACCTACAATGCGCTCCAGCGCGGATAAAGCTATAACAAAAGGAAGCGCTCCTGCGCTGGATCAGAACTGTACCTCAAAGCGCTCCTGCGCTTGGATGTCACCCAACTGGTACTCCTTATCAACGCTCACCAGGGCGGAAAGGAACAAGGCAGAGTTACGGCAGAACCGGAATGAAGGTAGGAATGCCGAAGGAGAGGCGTCATCAGCTTTCGGGATTCAGCTCGGGAAACGTTCACATGGAGACGCGAACCAGGAACACAAAGAATCCAAAGCGCCGAACCGGTGAGTTTAAGCGAATCCCCCGGAAGCCCTGCAGGGCAAAAGGTAGTCTCCAGAAAGACTAGACCGGGACTCTGCTTCCGCCGGGAAGAGAGGGTCTCGGTCTTCTGTATGTGGATTGGCGGAACCCCCGGGATCAGCAAACGCCGGAATGTGACACTGATGAAGTTCTCACAATGGGAACGAAACGCGTTGGCTGTTGTTATTTTCAAAATACGAAGAAGAATAAAGAATTTTGATAAAGGTTACATTTGCCTGTCTTGTGACTTCATCCCTGGTGCGACCTCCACGTTTTTTGATGCATTGTTTTATATCATGCATGTACGTTAAATATTGCACTCTGGACCTTGGAGACGGGGTTGAGAGCCAAAATGCTCTGGACCTAAAACCCAGTCTGCGAGGAAAAGACGGGTGCTGGAGCAATCGGTAGAGTGAACAGGCAGGGGCTAAGGGGTGAAAGAACAACAAAGCCTCATTAACATGCAAATGGTCTTTCAAAGACCTGTGAAGTACTCGGGTGCGGCTGTGTGTGCTGTCTCAGCCCGGGATGACACCTCTTAACCCTCTAAGAAGGGGGAGACAGCAGATGGTTGCAAACTGTACTAGTATTTTCCCATTTTTACATATAAATACAGATAAAGGAAAACTTGCTTTCCGTCTGTATTTATATGGAAAAATCCGTTTAAACGGAAAACCAGGAGCCCTATATATAATACACTTAGGAGGAATATTGCATTCTGGTACTTGTACTCCTGCCTTTATAAAACGAAAATCAAAGCAACATGTACAGTTTGTATTTTTGTAGCATATCTGTGCTTGATAGATTTCACTCTGGTACTTACAGAACCAGAATGAAATTCAAAATGACATGAATTTTTTATATCATACCTTCCCCAGGGATATTACTTTATGGAACTTGGATTCCTGCGTTTATAAAATGAATATCAAAACTGCATGTACAGTACACATCATTGTATATAGGACTTCTGCAAGGCAGAGTGCATTCTGGTACTTGCAGTCCTGTATTTATTTTTATAATGGTGTTCTGTTAGGGTATTTTAAAGTGAAGCATTTATAATGAGAATTCAAACCACAGATGATGCTTGTATTGTGTCCTCCCATGTCTGTGTGTGGAAAGCTGTTTTCCTTCGTATGTTTAGCACAGACAGGGTCCTGGTCATGATTGACTTGTATGTAGTCTGTGCAGATTAGGTGCTGGGGTTATGCACGTCTCAGTGGTTTAACATACTAGGCACCCTGCATGCTACATGCCCCACGATGAAGAGCAGTTGGCATTGGGTTGGTGCGCACACACTGCCAGGCCAGCAAACCTTGTGACCGAAGATGCTTGGAGTGGGTGCTGCGAGAGGTGTACCCACATATTAAGGGGTGCTCACACATGCAAGGGCAGTCTAATGTGTGTACCACCATGGGATGCCGGCTGGTTCAGGGGCACACTGCTGCTGGAGGGAGATGGGAAAGAAAGTTGGTGGCACCAGGAAAAGCCACTTGGTAACTGGAATCATGTCAGTAGTACCCTTTAAACCCAAGTATGTGGGCACACATTCAGAGATTAGGTGTAGTGAGTTGTAGCTAATGAGGAGGCCAAAACACTGTGTCAAAAACATTTTGACACAGTGTTTTGACATTTTTCTCACCACTGTTTGATGAAATTGTGATTTGCTTTGAAAAACAGACTGTAAAATGACTCCTGACATCTCTGTGATGCTTTCACCCCATCGTGACCTTTTAGCCTCAGCACTTTGCATGAAAATCTAGAACCAGGCCCATAACTGGAAAAACAAAACTACATGTCCTAGAATGCAAGGTAATGTCTATGAAATAAGACTAGCGCCTATTGTCATGGCATGTGTGATTCTGGCAGCACTTCACCCCTGCAGCGACCACAAGCACCCAACCCAGGAGAGACCATGGCACAAAGATGACGTCTTTAATTATTCTCTGGCTCAAGGGCATTGTGATGGAATCATTCATTATACCTATGAACTGGCTCAGTTGTACATGGATGACGTGATCAATTATTGAAATTGCTTCATTTGTTGCAGACATGGTGATGTCATCAGTGCGGTTTAGGAGAGAAAATGTGTAAATGCTTTGTTTTGGCCTTTCTGTCTCCAAACCTTTCTTGGGGGGACAACCCCCCCAAAC
This sequence comes from Lissotriton vulgaris, assembly GCF_964263255.1. Lineage (NCBI taxonomy): Eukaryota > Metazoa > Chordata > Amphibia > Caudata > Salamandridae > Lissotriton > Lissotriton vulgaris. Next base: position 1,254,165,892 of record NC_141694.1, on the reverse strand, counting down.
TCCCCCTAGTAGTGGTTGCTCACTGCGCTTGCTCGCTACACACCATGTGAGGGCTGGTCTCACTTTTACTTTGTTCTCTCTGATTCACTACTTGTCTATTTTTGGTGCTCTGAAAGAATGTCTCTGGGTACATATGACTGGGCAAGTAGCCTGATGTTCTTTAAGGTCATCATCTACTATTTATTGTGCCTTGAAAGTTGATACAATTGAATATGTAATGAAAAATGTGCTGTACAATTCTTCATTTTGGGCTGTCTTTTTCCCAAATTTTCTTTGAGGAAGAACCCCCTACGGTGTACTTAAAGCTGAATTCCTAGCTTTACCCGCCAGAACCCTTGATACTCCTGAGGCGAAAAGCCGGGAGCCGCTTGCTACTCTGTTTTAATCTTTCTGTGTCACATATTTGTTAAATGCCGATTTTATGAGCACTTTTACCTGTGTTATGAAGCTGTGACTGCCATCCCCACCGCTCTGTGGGCTCAGCGCCGCCTCAGCGCTGACAGCCGATTTCAGGCAAGGTAACTCGGCGCCATTGCCGGCGTGCGACGTAACCACGCCCCCTTGGTGGCCACGCCCCCCCCACGGTGTACTTAAAGCTGAATTCCTAGCTTTACCCGCCAGAACCCTTGATACTCCTGAGGCGAAAAGCCGGGAGCCGCTTGCTACTCTGTTTTAATCTTTCTGTGTCACATATTTGTTAAATGCCGATTTTATGAGCACTTTTACCTGTGTTATGAAGCTGTGACTGCCATCCCCACCGCTCTGTGGGCTCAGCGCCGCCTCAGCGCTGACAGCCGATTTCAGGCAAGGTAACTCGGCGCCATTGCCGGCGTGCGACGTAACCACGCCCCCTTGGTGGCCATGCCCCCCCCACGGTGTACTTAAAGCTGAATTCCTAGCTTTACCCGCCAGAACCCTTGATACTCCTGAGGCGAAAAGCCGGGAGCCGCTTGCTACTCTGTTTTAATCTTTCTGTGTCACATATTTGTTAAATGCCGATTTTATGAGCACTTTTACCTGTGTTATGAAGCTGTGACTGCCATCCCCACCGCTCTGTGGGCTCAGCGCCGCCTCAGCGCTGACAGCCGATTTCAGGGAAGGTAACTCGGCGCCATTGCCGGCGTGCGACTTAACCACGCCCCCTTGGTGGCCACGCCCCCCCCTACGGTGTACTTAAAGCTGAATTCCTAGCTTTACCCGCCAGAACCCTTGATACTCCTGAGGCGAAAAGCCGGGAGCCGCTTGCTACTCTGTTTTAATCTTTCTGTGTCACATATTTGTTAAATGCCGATTTTATGAGCACTTTTACCTGTGTTATGAAGCTGTGACTGCCATCCCCACCGCTCTGTGGGCTCAGCGCCGCCTCAGCGCTGACAGCCGATTTCAGGGAAGGTAACTCGGCGCCATTGCCGGCGTGCGACTTAACCACGCCCCCTTGGTGGCCACGCCCCACCCCACTCCTACATAAATCATGTGCCATTTCCGTACGCGCAGCGGACGGGCGCAGCGGGCGCGCCGTTTGCGCGCCTAAGGCAAGCCCGTCTGCGCCCGTCCACGCCTGGACCGTGCCCAGGGCCAGACCCCCTGCCAGTTCCGCTGATTCTACCCGCACGTGCTGGACTAATACCCAACTACATCTCTTAAATCCCTCCCCCTGCTCGGCCACTACCCTCTGCAACCCTGACCACTTGGAAAATGTTCCCTTCCATTGCCCTCAATGTAACTTCACTCTCCCGCCCTACTTACCTCGTTTGCCTTCTTATCCTATACCGCAGCTCTCTTCGTCTCACCACCGGACGCTGAAGGCAGGCTTGGTTAACTACCGGTCACTACCCCGTCATGCCAACGATATCTGGATGTCAATTTCCTCTGACGAGTGGGATATTTTATTTCTCACTGAGTCCTGGATCACTGATTCCTCCTCTCCGGATATCTATCTTGCCATCCCCCCAGGCTATGATATAAAGTGCATCAATCGGGCTGGGGGAAAATCTGGAGGCGGACTAGCCGTCATCCTTAAATCCCATCTTCAGCTGACCGCCACCAAACTTACCAACATCGGTATAATTGAAGCCATGTACTTCTCTGTATCTGACTCCGCGGCAGCTATACTGGCTGGTACCTTAGTCTACAACCCCCCAACTGCCGCCTCCCCTTCTCTTACTGCACTTACCCACCAGCTGGCTGACCTATCCCTTAAACACCAACATTTTCTAGTCTTAGGTGACTTTAACCTCCACGTAGACAACCCTCTCTGCGTGAAGGCCAACAATCTGTTGGAAACCATGGATAGTCTGAATCTCACACAATTAGTCACTGGTCCCACTCATGTGGCTGGTCACACCTTGGACCTTATCTTCGCCAACTTCTCGACTATCACAGTCCTCCCCCCCCTCCCCCTTACTTGGTCTGACCACTATCTTATCCCCTTTTCTCTCGCTCTAGGCCGGAAACCTGCCCCCACGGTCCCCAGGAAAGAGTTGGGAAGAAAGTGGCATAAGGTCACATGTGCCACTTTGGACCCAGTATTCCACTTCCAGGCGAAATACCTCTCCACTGATATTGACGGAAATGTCTCAAGGCTGAATACCGCCCTAATCAAAGCTATTGATGCCATTGCTCCCCAGAAAATCATTGCCTCCACTAGATCTCGTCCCTCCGCCCCTTGGTTCTCCACCTCCCTCCGTGAGGAAAAAAGCAGATGCAAGGCACTCGAACGTAAGTGGAGACAAAACTATGACCCTGAAGCTAAACTTACTTACAAATCTGCTTTGAAAAAATTCCTCAAACAAAAAAAAATTACTATGAAAGACCATTTCTCTCTTCAAATTGCTAATGCCAAAAACTCGTCAAAAACCCTTTTCACCATTGTCAAAGACTTCATTAATCCTCCTGCTAGGGCCACACAGAACTCTGCGAGTCAGGCCCTATGCGAGGGACTCTCTGACTACTTCCTTGAAAAAATAAACAAACTCTGTATCTCCTTCCCTAAAGGGCTAGCCTTCCTGCCTCCCTCCACAAGGTCCCCAGCTTCTCCGTCCTTCCTTTCCTTCAATAAACTTACCCTGGAGGCTGCTATTAGGTTACTCACCCACTGCAAATCTGGCGCCCCCTCGGACCCGGTCCCTGCTAAACTTATGGGAGAGCTGGCTCCTTCGTTAGCCAGCTCCTTCCTTTCCATCTGGAACGCCTCCCTCCACCATGGCTTTTTCCCTACCACTTGGAAGGAGGCTTTGGTGATTCCCATCCTGAAAAAGGCAGATGCTGATCCCACTATCTTCGCCAACTACCACCCCATTTCCCTTCTCCCCAAACCTGCAAAAGTCCTGGAAAAAGCCGTGCAGCTGCAACTCACGGAGTATTTGGAAAACAACTCTTTGCTGCACGACTCACAATCCGGATTCAGCACAGAGACGGCCCTGCTGGAAGTATCGGAGACGATCCGGGAATGCGTGGACAGGGGCGAGGAGGCTATGTTGGTCCTCCTCGACCTGTCCGCTGCATTTGATACTGTCTCCCACCCCATCCTCCTTGACCGACTCAAACAGATAGGCATTGGCGGCACCGCCTTCAGCTGGATCGAGTCCTTCCTTTCAGGAAGAAGTCAGAGGGTTTTGCTGCGGCCGTTCAAATCTGAGGATAAACCCTTGTCATGTGGTGTGCCACAGGGCTCTGCCCTCAGCCCTCTATTTTTTAACATCTATCTTGCCCCACTGGCCGACGTTGTGGAGTCCTACGGAGTCAGGGTGCTGACGATACCCAGCTGATGTTTTCCTTCAGAGACCTCTCGGACTCCGCGTTCACCAACTTCCGCCAGTGCCTCAACAACATCAGTGTCTGGATGACTGATAACCATCTTAGACTCAATGCAGACAAGACAGAGGTGCTGTTTTTTACTCAGAAAAATTCCATCCCTTCCTCTTGGTGGTGGCCCACGGCACTTGATCCTGCTCCCTCTCCCGTTCACTCTGCTCGTAACCTGGGATTTCAGTTTGACGACTCCCTCTCATGCAAAACTCAGGTTAATAAAGTGACTTCTGCCTGCTTCCTGAAGTTGCGCATGATCAAAAAGATACTTCCCTATCTTCCTCTGGACTCCCGTCGAACAGTTACCCATGCTCTCATTACGTCTCACCTGGACTATGCCAACAGCCTTTATGCTGGTGCCCCTCAATATCTGATAGACCGGCTTCAGATTGTCCAGAACGCGGCGGCCAGATTGATTGGTAATATCCCCTACCGTCAGTCAGTCTCCGCCTATCGTAAGGAGCTTCACTGGCTACCGGTGGCCAGCCGTATCCAGTTCAAGATCCTTACCCTCGCCTACCGAGCTATCAATGACCTCGGACCCAATTATTTGAAAAAACAAGTCTCAATATCCCATTCCATCAGATCCCTGAGATCCAACGACCTCCGCCTTCTGATCTCTCCCCGTTTTAGACTCACCAGACTGGGCGGCAGAGGGTTCAGTGTTATCGCGGCAAAATTGTGGAACTCTCTGCCAATCGATCTTAGATTCTGCCCTTCTGAATCCATCTTCCGGGCCAGACTCAAAACTTGGCTCTTTTCTGGACTCTGATTTTTATCCTGCTGACTCCCCCCCTGCTCTTTTCTTCTCCCCCGGAGGTTCAGGTTCTAGCGCCGGGACACCCCCTCGGGGGTAGCTGCGCGCTCTACAAACTACATAAATAATAATAATAACCCCCCCAAACCTCCATATTAGCGGTTGGCTCGCTCACTGAGTTCGCTTGCTTCGTGCCGGACGGGGGCTGGTCTGTCAAAATTTGCCAGGGCTGTTTCAGTTCCCAGCACGTCCCTGCTAATGAGCGCACTTATGATTTGCGCAACCACGCTAGAATTAGGTCTCCTGATAGATTTCAGGTCCCTGATCAGCGTTCTCCTCATTCTTCACTGGGAACATCAGGCTCTCAAGAATGTGGAGGAGATCGCCAGGATCGCTGCAGATGTTGAGGTGTCCCGGAAGGATGCAAGCAACTTTGTCAGACTGACGGTAAAGGCAAGCAGGACGATTTCCCTTGTCAACGCCCTTTCTTTCCGAAAAATAAAGTTGCTGCTTTAACAGCAAGATATGCCACGGATGATGAGAACTCAACTTCGCAACCTTACATGGGCAGTAATGCTGCTAGACAGTGCAGTGGAGGTTACAATAGTGCTGCAAGCACTGCGTCCATTTCTGAAGGCGACTGCAACAGACACTTAAATCACAGTTGAAACTGCTAAACACCCGAGTGGCTCCCCCTGACAGACTATCTGACATAGTATTATTAATTGAAGGTGATATCCAACGTGTTGTTAAAGGGATTTTTTGGGAGAATCTGACTTCTTCATATGACATCTTGTTAGCTGAGACAGATTGACCCCCGCCTTTCGTTTTGGCCACTCCGAGGGGGGGAGGTAATCCTCCCTAGTTTTTCACACACAGTGCCCAAAGTGCAAGCTATGAACTTCGTGGAAGAGTGGGCTTTGATGCTTGCACCGGCATCGTACCATACTCAGGTTAGGTGGGATAAACTTTCACACAAACATGACATTCCATTACGGTCTATGCCACAGCCACAACCCTAATATGCCCCCTGGCGGGAGGCAAAGGCTCCCGTTTCTGAAATTCTAGAACAATTAGAGTATCAAGGAGTGATTGAGACATGTGTGTCATCGATGAATAATCCTCTTTTTACTGTAACCAAACCCGATGGGTCGTACCGCTTAGTTTTGGATTATCGACATTTAAACACACATTGTCGAACATGTGCGGCACAAAATACCCATAGTTCTGCATTCGTAGACAGACTTTACAGGTTTAAAACCACACTCAACACTTCCAACGGCTTTTTTAGTCATAACCTGTCCTCTATAAGTAGTCAATGGACAGCCTTTACTTCTGGCGGCAAACAAAAACAAGTCAAAACATTGGCCATGGGCTACAAGAACAGCCCAGGCGTTTTTGCTGCACGTGTCGTCTCTTCGTTAGACGGCATAGACCCTGATGTGTACTCGCACGTAGATGATATTTATCACACGGCGACAAATTATGGCTGTATCACTGTCACGTGGACCCCATCATAGTTTTGTTTGCCGACTACGGTTACAAATTTAACTTTGCAAAATCACATATTGCAGAGTACACAGTGTTGTTTCTGGGCAATGAGCTCAACAATGAAGGTAGAGACTTGGCGCCTCACTTCTTAGTGAAATGTGCACGTTTGCCTTCTCCAACAACCTTGAAAAAATGACAATCTTTGCTGGGATTTTTTAACTTCGATTGAACATACATCCCCGAATATGCCTAGCGTGTCAAGCCGCTATATGCCTTGATAAAACCAACCTTTCCAAAAGCCAGCTGGCTTCCGGAACATTCAGCTATACTGCAATGTTTGCAGTCTTATCTTCTTGAATCTAAATACTTGTTAACATATGACAACTACACAAACCTGGTGATAAGAATTGCCCCAGGCGCAGTTTGTTTTACATACTTTTTTAGTACTGTGTCACAATCACCCAGCCCAGACACAACACAATGCAATGCATGATAGCGGGGAAAATGAATCCGTGAAAAGCCAAATGTTCTCCGATGAGCTCTTTTCCTTTGTGATCATGTACATATGTTTTAAAGTCTACTTTTGAAATATCTGATCAGCCATAACAAACAAAGACAAAAAATGTATGGCATCACTCAGCAATTGCATATGAAATCCTTTCTAGCGTGGCACACCAGAGAGAATATGCTTTTTAGAGTTTCAGCAAGCAACACTAAATAAATGCATTTCACTTAATTAAGGAGAAAAGGCTGCCAGAACAAGGACCATGGTTTATAATTGTGAAATTAAGACATCTGTAATGGAACTCCTCCACACTCTTCACTAAGTTCGCTGGCCTGTCATTCTTTCAGTTTTTGCTTTAAAGTAATACATTCCAAAGTATAAATCTTTAAGGGCCTATTTTAGCTCTCCATACATCCAGTGGTCTCTCTGTATGTGTGTTAGCCTGTCTTCTTATCTTTAAGGCCATGGGCCAGCTTAATTGTTTGTTTCTATGCCTCCAGGCCTGTGTCCTTGTCTGTTGTAGGTAGAGCCTACCAAACAGTGCATGCGCTGTTGTGAGGCATATTGTGGGCTTTTGTAAGAACATACAGGAGCTTAGAGCCCTCCCATTGATTGTCACTGATTGGCTTTCCTGCCATTCTCTTTTGCCTGCTTCTTATTCAATGGGTTTCCTTTTCCTTCTTATGTCTGCCCCTCCCAAGAGCCCTGCCAATTTACTTCCACCCTTCTGAGTGCTTAATTTGTGCCGCTGGTGTCCCACAAGGAAGCCTAGGGTCTCGAGTTGGGTAGAGCCAACCCAGGCCCCTCCCTTCTTCTCAAAACATTTGTGGAACGGGGGAAGATAAACTCAGAAAGGTAAAGGTTATAGCGCTTCCATCTCTGATCCCGCAAGGTTTAGTATCTGCCCCCACCCAATTGGTCTGGCGCTAATTATAACTCTTTGGATTTTTGGAGGAAAGGAAGTAAGTAAACCAACAAAAGGTATAAAGATCCCCACCTCTCTATGCTCCTTCTTTAAGGTTTAGTCCAAAAAGAGAGAAGCACATAACTCCATCTCCACTTAGTCCTCTCCTAGTGGAGCAGTCACAGGAAAGCTACACCAGAACTGTGGAGGGGCAGCGGAAAAGGGGGATCTCCCTCTGTATCTGCTTTTCTTCCCCCATTCACACCTCACTCCTTTGCTTCTCTCCATTCTTCCTTCACGTTCTGCCCTACGTCCGCCTTTCCCCTTAATCTCTGCCTCCCCTCATTAACTGCTTTTAATTTTTCATCTTTCATTTCCACTCTCCTTTCACGCACTCCTCCCTGTCTGCACCTTCTTCCCTTGCCTTTCTCCTGTTTTCACTTTTCATTCACATCATGTTTCACTCTAATCTTTCTTGCACTCCCAATCTCTGCTTTCCCTCTTCTTTCCACATTCTTTGTCTACCTTTGTATCTTTGTATCTATTCTTGTCTTCAGACCTCTCCTTCTTCCTCCCTTTCCCTTTTATGTTTTTCCTTCTTTTACATATCTGTATATCCACTCCAGGAATCTGTGGTTGATTTCAGGTTCATACATTTAAATCTTGGTGTGGCCACTCAGTCGTTCATCTTTCTGGGGTCTAAAAAATGAGTGCCATTGAGCTGGATAGCAACATTTTTAATTTGGTGTCAAGGCCCCCTCTGCTGAATATGTTCTTTACAAACATACATGGTGTGTTAAGGACGCAGACATTTATTTTAATCTTTTGTTTTTCAATTTCTTTGCAATATTACACTGTCATTATTCCCTATGTCCCTGCTTCATCCAGTACCTTTCCAACTTGCATCCATTCCCTTGACCTCCTTTCTTTCCTTCGTCCCATCTTTTTCCTTTTTCTCATCCTCTGCACCTCCCGCCATACCTCCTTTCTTCTTTCCATTCTTGGTTCCATATATCCTCATTCATTCCCCATACTTCCTCCATTGGTGCATTTTTTCCTCCATTTATTCCTTACTTTCTTTTTTTCCCCGACTCCTTCTTTCATTTCTTCCTTTCTTATCCTCAACCCTTCCTTCTGCTGTTCTTCCTCCTTTTCTTTCTTCTTTCTATTCATCCATTACACATTGTTCACTTCTATTCTCGCACTATTCCTTAATTTCTTCCTTGCACCTTCTTTTCTTATTTTCTCCTTCTTTCATCCATTACTTATTTGTTTCCTCACTCCAGTACTCTCCTTTGCACCTGCATTTGTTGCTGCCTTCTTTAGTGTATTCCTTCCTTCATCCCTTCCTTTCTTTTGAACAGCGCAGTGCAAGCACATTCTTTTTAGTTTGCAAAACTGCTTCAAGTCCTCAAATGGCCTTTCCTAAAGCAGCATTTTGAGATTTAAACACATTCTATAATTTGAGTTCATTTTTAAGTTGTTGTCATAGGCTTCCTATATGTTATATTATGTTATGTCATATTGATTTGTATACTAAACTAATCACTCAAGAGGGTATCCAGATGCTTGGGCAGGTATGTATGTACAAGGCCGCCGAGGTGCTTATGTGAAGAGCCAGGGTTTCAGCTTCTTGCGGAACTCAAGAAGTGAGGAGGTAGCTCTGATGTGTTGAGGCTTATGGGCGCGGGCCATAAGCCTCAAGTGGGCGTGGCCTTCTAAAAAAATGGGAGTACCTGCACTTAATATTTTACAAACTAAGCACTGTATATAAGGGTGCCTGTTTCTCCGTGTATCGAGCTGGAGGCTGTCGTAGTTTGGAGTCGGAGGACCCCGGATTTCGCCATCAACCGCCGGTAAGGAGCGACGACTGCCTGCAGTTACACAAGGAGCATTAGTGCAGGTGGGGTGATTGAGTTGATTCCAGAGACTTTTATTTCATTTTTGATTAGCGGGTTTCCACGTACTTCACAATCTTTCACCGTCCATTATGTCAGCCCAAGACGCGCTGCGTGACAGGGAAGCTGCAGCTGAGGCGCTGTTTGACAATTTGCCTATCGCTAATACAGAAGTCAACAAGCAACCTAATGACACCAATACCAATGATATCAGGGGCACACTAGGAAAATTGGAAAAACTAAAAAAAAATTAGCTTACCAAGTGGTGGGAAAGGAAATCCCTGGAACAATATTGGGATGTAGAAAAGGTGCCTCGTGGCTTGGGAGTTATGATTGCACCTTCATATGAAAATCCACATCCTGATATGCTTTCAGAATGGGCCACCAATATTCTTCAAGCGTCCATGAATATGGTCAACATCCTCATCGAATACGCTGATATTGATAAAGACAGAATTCTTAAAGAGATTGATAAACTTAATTGCATTTTCGACACCAGTGATCAAAAAGATCTTGGGCCCGATGTAGGTAAATCCCATTTACCGATTTAGAAATACCGAATTTTACTGATTCGGTATTTCAAAATCGGTAAATGGGATGTAGGTCCCAACATCTGGATTCGTTACCGAATCCTTACAAATTCGGTATTTACCGATTCGGTAAATACCGAATCAGTATTTGCTATTGAATCCTATGGGCCTTGAAGCCCATAGGATTCAAATCAAATACCGAATCGGTATTTACCGAATCGGTAAATACCGAATTTGTCAAGGGTGCAGGGGGTGTCACTTTGACACCCTCTAGCACCCCCAAAACGGGCATGTGTGCCATGTGGCACACAGACATGCCCTAAGGGCACGTCTGTCTGTCACATGGCACATGTGTACATGCACAGTTGTGCATGTGCACAGGAATCGGTATTTTACCATGGATTTGTATTCCATGGTAAAATACCGATTCTGTAAGCCATGTGCCAATGGTAAATTGGCTACCCACATTGCATTTTCGGTAATTTTACCGAATCGGTAAATATTACCGAATCGGTAATAATTTAACCGATTCGGTACATATTACCGAATCGGTAAATTTACCGATTCGGTAATAATGACGATTCGGTAAAATTACCGAATATGTTCACCTACATCTCCCTAGCCCTTTACCGATCGGAAACGGCCGAAAATCTGTATTTTCGGCCGATTCCGATCGGTAAAGGGCTACCTACATCTGGCCCCTTATCTCTAAGGGGTGAGCAGACATTCTGATCAAATTGAAACAGCATGAAGAGACTATCAAAACTCGCAAAGCTTTTAAATTCGCCAGAGATCGCGATGACTATGCAGCAGGAAGGGTATTTACCTTTTCACAAAAGTATGACAACGTCAAAAGAAAAGCTCTAACCAGCCAACTACCACCCATTGTAACAACTGATGGCGCTAGCACAAGTACAATTTAGGAGGATTCTGATTTGAATTCATTAACAAGTGGCGATTCGGATGATGGAAGAGGCCCCTCAGCAGTAAATCAAACCAGGGTGACGACCAAACACACCTTGGGAGAGGAGCTACATTTTTTAACCATGGACAGGCGCGCAACTCTCCGCCCCAGAAACCCTCAAATCCAAATGAGCACAGCACCAGTCAGCGCTGGAGGGAAAGGCGTAGACAACGGCTCAAACTCATCAAACAGAGGAAAAGGGAGGCGAAGATGGAATCGTTACACACAGGACAATACCATTATTAATTTAACTGACACAGTACTAACCAAAGCTGAAAATCAACTATTAGCTTTAGGTTTGTCTTTTTGCCCTGAGTCCAACTTTTTCTATGAACAGTCGCGCATTGACATATACAAATTTATACGAAAGATTGAGCTCAGAAAGTTTTTCCAATTAAATAAATCAACAAATGTCACTAACATTGAAAGAACCACACATGATAGTTTACAAGTTTGTGATCTTGATGTGCTACATAACATGCATTCACTGGCTAAAGAAAGTCTGGATGGTGATGTATCTGACACTGTTTCTGGGGGTCTTGAAGGAATTAATATGGGCATGGCGGCTGCCAGTCCATTTCGTCCCCCCTCTTCATTTTATCCAGTTATGCCAAAAGACTTTATGGATGTGTTTAATGAAATGGTCACTGAGGACTTAAAGAAATTAAATGTATCTGTTAAATCCCAAGGTCGTAGATAGAATCACAGAATGAGAAGCTAATGGACATTGATTAAAAAACTGTGTGAAAAAAACTATATTGTAATCATGAGTGCTGATAAGGGTGGAAACATATTTTTGTGGCCAAAGTGTGAGTATCTTCAAGAGGCTCAATGCCATCTTACAGATCCCGCTTGCTATTGTACAGTTGGTCATGATTATTTGAGCCAGGATAAATCCACTGTAATGAGTCACCTGCTACAATGGAAAAGAAAGGGTCATAGTCCAAAAACGAATTTCTCTTTCTAAAGGATGACTTCCCTACAACAGCTGTTATGTACTTTATTCCTAAGATTCATAGGGGTATCTCTTGTGTACCTGGTAGACCCATAATATCAGCTAGGAATAATCTTTTGGAGGCAATGTCTAAATACGTTGACTACTTTCTCCGGCCACACATGATGTCCCTGCCATCTTTTATTAAGGAAACAGGTGATGTTTTAAAATAAAATGCAAGCTATAGAGTGGAAACCTAGCTACATATTGGTTACCGTCGATATAGCCTCCTTATACACAAGCATCCTACATACTCAAGGTTTGGAAGCCGTCAAACACGTCCTTAACTCTCGTGCCATCAATCTATATGACCACAACTGCATGCTTCTTCAAATGATTGATCTGCGCCTAAACAACGTTTTCTTATTTGACAAAACTCTGTACCGACAACTGAGAGGGGTTGCCATGGGGGCGTGCTTCTCTCCATATATTCTCTCCATATATATGTATATATATATATATATATATATATATATATATATATATATGTCAGTCTGGTGCATCGCGGCCACTGGTGTTATCGGAATGTTGTATGGCGCTACACGCGGCAAAGCCCCCCAGCAGTGAAATAGAAGGCAAGTCGTCATCATGTGCTAAAGGTCGGTTGTATGTATTCATATTAGAAAAGCTTTACTAAAATGAATGCCTTAAACCTCTGTAGATTTTAAGAAAAGATACTATTATAAAGACAAACATAATGGTTATAAAAATGTATACTGTAGATTAAAGAGAATGGCCACAAATCAGATGATGTTCATTAACTTGTTCGACTGAACTATCCTATGGAAAACCGTGCTTCCCTTTTAGTCCCTGGTTAAGTCTTGTTGGCACCAAATGCGAAGAGGAGTTTCAAAGGGCCTTCTTTGCATACCGCTGCATGATAACATTGTTTTCAACACGTCTGCTCCTGTGCAACGAGATTGGAACTTGTCTGAGTTTTGGTTGTTCCGTACTGTGAACATACAGATAAGTCTGACTCCCAATATCAGCATTTGCCCTTCAGCTCAAGATATCTACATTATACAGTGTCGTCTGCTCATAGCACCCAGAAAAGTCTTTACGTGTCACTCAGTAAAGATGCTTTTGCATCATACTTAGATCCACTTTTGTTGTTGTCATGATAAGTCAGACACCATGAACAGTGATTTAAAATCGAATTGGCAAACAAATTCTGCTTAACACACACTGAAACTTTCTGCGTTATAACTCACATCATATGTGAATAATGGGGGTACTGTCACCATCTAGAACACAACATGTATAAATGGTGCGTATTGAAATATGCATTTATCATGAGAAACGTGCATATATAATTGGATGAAGAAATGCAATTGGAGGCACAAGCAGAAAAATCAAAAGCTCCTGACACTCATAGAATTACATATTTTTTCTTCTCTCCCCACGTGCCGTCTCCCCCTCACATCCCTGCTCCCTGGGACTCCCCATGTTGCTTTCCACCACTCTCCTCATTTGTAAAAGCACAGCAACAGGTATATTTTTGCCAGATTTGGTTACAGGGCAGACATTATGATACTAGTTTTTCTTTTATCTCTCACCTTTCAAATGTTGCATCAAGCCATAGCACACACATGCAGAATTATGGCTATGTGGAGGGTGAGACAGCTGCACCCATTCAGCAATGTTTTAGACAGACAAGTGACTATAGTCTTCTGCCAGAGGCCATTATGTATGTTTTTCAGATTGTTGAACATCATAAAATGTCTGAAGCATTTGTTCCATTTCCTAGTCATTAATGGCAAGTATTTTGTTTTAAACACTGACACTTCCCCCAACAGCTGTTATTTTCGATTAATTACCTGTAACTATCCTTTAGTGGACTAGCTCCTTCCACAGCGCAAAGCCGTCTGGTAGCAGCTGCTGCTGTCCCCATCTACTGCTGCTACTGACCCATAGGCCAGGAATTCAAGGCCTTCCTCTACCCACAGGCTCCTGACTGCCCCTCATCTCTGGTGGTCCAGTGGTAGAGAATCACTGCTCTGCTACGTGACTGCCCTTCTGTCTCTTTTGCTGCTGTTTTTGTCCCTCTTTCTGCTTTTCTCTTTTTGTTTTTCTGCCTCTGTCTTTTGGCTTTTCCTTTTATGCTCCTTATTTCTGTCCCCTGCTGCTGCGATCACCCGCGTCCCAGCCTCCCTCTAGTGTTCCTTCCTGCATCCCAGCTGTCGAGCCCGCCCAGTAGCGCTACTTAATGGCTGATGCTGCGCAGCTGTGCAGGAGGCTTGCCGCTTTGGCGTGCCAACGGTAAGCCATTCTAGGCCCGTCTGGGCCTGGAACGCGCCCAGCTACATGGAACCTGCTTTTCTGGCATTCCACCGCTAAGAAGCCAGGGCCCTCCTTGACCTCAACCCGGGACGCCACTCCACTCACCGTCTAACATCACCGAAGAAGACCCTTGGACCCTTCTCCTGTTGGAACTGAAACCAAACCTTCAGCAATGCCAACATGCCAGCGCCTCTCGCCACTCAGCCAACCAACAGCACACCGTCCGGCTCAACTACATCCTTCTCAACGTGGAGTTCCTCCATAAATACACCACAAAAATCTGGGACCTCCTTGACGCCACCTCTCCTGACATCACTTTCTTCACGGAAATCTGGACCAACCCCTGCTCCGGACCGGACATCACCATTGCCATTCCCAAAGGCTATAAAATCACCCACAATGACCACGCATTCCAACAACACAACATCGACTATGGAACACCTCCACTTCCAGATCCAGACCAACCACAACACCACCCTCCACTGCACCCTTGTCTACAGGCCCCCTGACCCCGCTTCACCAACGCTATCGTAGACCTCATCAGCACCCCAGGCTCTCGCATACACAGACTACATCCTACTGGGATACCTCAACTTCCACATGGATAACCCCAGTGACCAGACCACGGCCTCCCTAATGGAGAACCTCCAAAATATTTGACTTAAGCAGCTAGTCACTGCATCAACCCACACAGCTGGACACACCTAGACCCCGTCTTCTCCACCTGTGAGAATATCAGCTACAGACACACAACCAAACTCTCCAGGACTGAACATCACTGTGTGCATCTCGCCTTCACCATGCCAACCACACACCACAATCATCCTCACCCCTCCGCCACAGTTGGATCAAGGCCACCAAAGAACTTCTCATCAACTCTCTCAGCACAACCATTCCACCAACGGACGCCAACTCGGCAGCAGGCAACCTCCACTGCTGACACCCTGGCATCCTTCAAGAAAAGACCAGGTAAGCAACACTTCAGGAAGGCCAGCTGATTCACACCCACCCTCCACTATTTCAGACGCACTAGCAGACGACTTGAGAAGAGATGGAGGAACAACAAAACCCCAGAAACTCATGCAACCTTCAAACCCTCCATCAACACACACCATCGTCTCCTGAAAACCACAAAGAAAACGGTCCTCCAAGACAGGCCCATTGCCAATGCACACAACAGTAAAGAACTCTTCGCCATCGCTAAGGAGTTCACCATGCCCAAAAGTGAAACCACAGACGTTCTCTCATCCCAAGACCTCTGCAACAAACTGACACCTTCTTCCACTACAAGATTAGGAAGATCTACGACAGCTTCGATACCATAGACCCAGGCACTATGCCCACCACCATTGCATACAACCAAGCCACACCCCAACAGACCTTGCTGGACCCCCCTCACAACAGAGGACACGGTCAAGACCATGAAGAGCATCCACTCAGGTGCCCTGATGGATCCTTGCGCCTACGACATCTTTCACAGAGCAGCCGCCCCATCTCCCCCAAGCTTTGCAGCACCATCAACTGTTCCAGCAAAACCACCATCTTCCCTGATGACTGGAAACACGCCGAGATCAACCCCCTGCTGAAGAAGCCGTCCACTGACCCGACAGACTTCAAGAACTTCAGACTCATCACCCTCGTCCCCTTCCCAGCAAAGGTCATTGAGAAGGCCATCAACGCCTAACTGTCGCATTCATCGAAGTGAGTCACATCCTGGACACCTCCCAATCTGGCTTCTGAAGCACTCCTGGCCGCCAATGATGACATCTGCTCCCTCCTCGACCGGGGCGAGACCTCAGCCCTCATCCTACTAGATCTCTTGGCTGTTCTTAACATCTTCTCCCTCCGCACCCTAATCACGAGACTCCACAGCGCAGCCATCCGCAACAAGGCTCTGGACTGGATCCACTCCTTCCTCACCGGCTGGACTCAGTGACTCAGACTACAACCGTTCCTCTCAGAACCAACTGAGTTCAGCTGTGGATGCGCCAGGGTTTGTCCCTGAGCCCCACCCTCTTCAACATCTACATGGTCCTCCTGAAGCCATCGTCAGAAGCCATGGACTCAACATCGTCTCATACGCCAATGACTCCCAGCTGATCCTCTCCCTCACCAACAAACCCACAACCGCCAAAACAAACTTCCACTGTGGAATGAAGGCAGCTGCTACCTGGATAAAAGATAACTGCCTCAAGCTCAACTCGGCCAAGGCAAAGTACTCATCCTGGGACCCACCCCTTCAGCTAGGGAGGACTCCTGGTGGCCACCCGCTCTGGGAATTCCCCCCACCTGACAGACCATGCGCGCAACCTCAGCATCATACTGGACTCATCGCTCACCATGAACCGCCAAATCAACGCAGTCTCCTCAGCCTGCTTTTACACGAAAGACATTCAGATGGATCCCCACAGAATCCGGAAAGATACCACTTTAAAGCTCCTCACTCACACCTACAAAGCTCTACACGACGAAAGACCAGCATACCTGAACTACAGCCTCACATTCCACATACCTGCCAGACAAATCAGATCCTACCAGCTTGCCCATGCCTCTGTCCCCAGGATCCACAACACCAGAACCAGAGGAAGGTTGTCCTCCTACTTCACTGCCAAGACCTGGAACACCCTGCCCCTCCACCTCAGGAAATCTGCGTCGCTGACCCAATTCCAGAATGCCCTGAAGACCTGGCTCTTCGAATGATCCTCCACCTATCTGACCAGCAGCCCCACTACCCCAGCGCCTTGAGACCCACATGGGAGAATAGCCATGCTATACAAAGCCCTGATTGATTGATTGATTGATTTAACTTTTCCTTGAAGCTGGTCACATGCAATAAGCTTTTGAATTGTGTTGATTTTTCTGTGTGGAATTTTACAAATAAACCATGACATTTATACAGATTTTAAATAATTAATTCAGTTCTGAGATACCTTAAGATAAGAATGAGCTTTTCCTCCAATGTTTTATGTTTTCTTTTATTTGGTTTAAATTATTTTTACTTTGATTACAAGGAAACCAAAATGCACAGTACAATGGGTACGTATATTAATGCAACTCTCATCGTTCAGAGGTAAGATTAAAGCAACACTAGAGTATGCAGTATGGCACACACAATCAAGGAAACAAAACAGTGAGACATCTGATTGCAACAGCATTCCATTACCATTCAAAGCGTACATCTCAAACAACCCAACAACCCTCTATTGCTCTCCCACTGTCAGAATAAGCTCAGAGAAGGTAGTGCCCAGAGTGCTGCTGGTGTCATTCGCTCAAAACGTATTTTATCCTGTTTTTACCTTGTCTTTCTAACAATTACTGGGGGTAACTTTTAGCTTTGTTTAAATTGTATCTGTTTGTTTCCCTGCGGCATGCACTTTAACCTGCTCACCTCTTTCATTGGTCCCCTGTTGCTCCACTCTCCGATCCACCGCAGCAGCTAGGCTGCTGTTTGAGTGGAGGGAGTTGTTCTCTCTTTCTTTTCAGGAAGTGGGTTTCTCCCACTTCCCTTGGGCCACTACATGGCGGCCATTTTGGAGGTGAGATGCTCTAGTCTTCCTCCAACTCCCATCAGGGCTTCTTGGCATAAACTTAGCTGATGGTGCTGACACGCAGCGGACGTGCACAGCGGGTACGCCGAAGGCGCGCCAAAGGCAGGCCCGTCTGCACCTGTCCGCATCCAGCTGTTACCGGGGGCCACCCCCCTGCCGGTTTCAGTCCTCACTGCCACATATACTCCTCAGAGTTACTTATGAGATTGAGGATGACTCCCAGTAAGAATTGCCTTCACGCCATTCGTTCACTTATGGACATCTTGACTTGTCCTCAATGTTCTTATTCTTTATGTCCTCCACCTAAACCCCACTGAGTTCCTGCCTCCTCCTTAGTCTACAAAATGATGTCTCTTAATTGCAGATCCTTATCCAAACATGCCAAGCAAATCTCTATCTTGCTCCAGGAGGAATTTCCTGCCTCGCTATTTCTTACGGAAACCTGGCTCAACACTGAGTAAGAACCTGATCTAGTCCAATGTCTCCTACCAGTTTATCATATCCAGAGGAAAGATCGGGAACAGGGGAGGGGAGGAGGCATTGCCATTATTCTAAAAGAAGGTTATAAATGCAGCATTATCCCCAATATCCTTCCTGACTGTGAGAACTACTCCTTCTCCATCTCACTTTCTTCAACTCATACCTTCTCAGGTATCCTTATATATCGTTCCCATGAACAACTGTTTAGAATCCTGCCAGGAGCTGGTGCTAACCTGGCAAGCTCCCCTTTTAACTTTACTATACTTGGGGATCTCAGTTTTCATTTCAATGACCCCCTCAGACCGAGTAGCGACTGAACTAATCCAAAATCTTTTGGCTCTCTGGATAAAGCAAAATGTTACGATCCTCACCCATGAAAAAAGGGCATCTTCTAGATCCCATTTTCTCCAACTGCAATGAACTTTCAGTCGCAGACCCAGTCCCAGGACAATGGTCCGACCACTTCCTGGTCCCCTTCACTTGGGAAATATCAACCCCCCCTTTAATACTGGCACGAACAGTAGCGGGAAACGTTCCTGTTCCAACATCCTGTTGGACTCCTGGAATTCAGCTCTGATAAATTACATACCTACTCTAGATCCCTGCCCCACGGTCGCAAATGACCAATTTAACCAATGGATCAACTCCTCCCTTGACCTAGTTATACCTAAGAAACCTATCCATAGAAAAAAATAGGAACAATCCCTCTCCATGGTACTCCTCTACACTGCATAAGTATAAACAAATCTGCAAAAAACTCGAGAGGAAATGGAGAAGAAATTAGGATACAACAAGCAAACAGATCTACATGCACTCTATTAAAATTTACCAATCCAAAGTGAAGGAGGCACAAACACTACACTATGAGGAAAGAACTCCACCTCAAACGCCCCACGTGAAATTTTTAAGATGGCAAGCACCTTCTAAAACTAACAGTCAGGGATATTCCACCAGACAGCTCAAATGCACGCTGTGACAATCTTGCAGAGTTCTTCTCTAATAAGATCAAGGATATCTACAGTTCCTTCTCCCCCCCGGTCCATCCATCAATCATCAGCTTACGGAGCACTCAATATTCGGTGAGCACTCTCTCAGGGAAATTCCCCTGATAGACATTGGCACCCTAGTATATACATGTGCCTCAGTAAAATCTGGCTCTTACAATGACCCAGCACCTTACAATTGTTTAGTAAAGCTGGGGATACAATCGTCCCAATGTTGCTGAAGCTGATAAACTCCTCCATTTCAACTAGATTTGTATCCCACCCAGGAAACATGTCATGGTTAGGCCACTATTGAAGAAACCCATCTTGACCCTGATACACTTGGAAATGATTGCCTTTTTTCTCTTCTCCCCAGGATCAGCAAAATGCTAGAAAAGAACGTTAAATCAGTTATCTCTGCTTTTCTTGAATCTAATATTATACTCCACCGTCTCAAACTGGATTTTGCCCCTCAACACAGGACTCAAACTGCATTACTCCCAGTGGTTGAAAAGGCCAAAATGATCCTAGCAGGAGGATCGGCGGCCATCATCCTCTTGGACCTCAGTGCCGCCTTCAACACTGTTAACTATGACATCCTGATCCACAGATTGAAGAATGTTGGTCTGTCAGGTAGTGCCATCACCTGGCTACAGTCCTGACTGTCCTGTCCTGGACACGAGCGGTCGCTCCCCTCGCCTCCTCCTCTCCTGATACCTGGTATTGTAGCGCCTGACTCTGCATTTGAAATTCATATCGTAGCGCTTGACTGCACATTATTTATTCATATCGTAGCGCTTGACTGCACATTATTCATTCATATCGTAGCGCTTGACTGCACAGTCTTTATTCATATCGTAGCGCTTGACTTCAGATTGGTATTTTGTATCGCTAGCGCGCACTTCTTGGCTGTGTATGTGTATGATTTTTGCATATTTTCATAGCGCTTCCACTTCCACTGCTGCTTTATCCTGACTATACTTCGCCCTCTTAGCGCCCCATTGCTCCCACTGCCTGTGCCCCTATCAGCGTTTGTTGTTGTTGCTGCATTTTGTTTGTTATCCCTGGCCCTTCCTCCACCTCGCTCCCGCCTCCCAGCTGACCCTCCCACGCTCCGCCCCCTCCACTATCCTTTTAAGACAGATGTCCCAACGCGCAGCTTCCACGCGCTGCTGCCGCGCGCTGCTGCCGCGCCGAAGGTGCGCCAAAGGTAAGCCCGTCTACGCCCGTCCGTGCCTGGACCACGCCCAGCGCCAGACCCCCTGGTCCCCGCATCACCCACCCCTCCCGCATTACATACGACTCATCCACCCTCCTAGCACTTAACCCCGGCCGACTCCCTAACTGTGCCCAAGCCGCACCGGGACACACCCATAGACCCTTCACCTGCCACTCCTGCAAGTATGACTCCATCAAGACCCACACCAAACCCACAAACACCAAACAGAGATCCGACACCAACCACCTTAAATGCATCCTTCTCAACACCCGCTCGGTTCACAAACACGCCATCGACCTTTGGAGCCTACTCGACACCATTTCCCCGGACGTCGCCTTCCTAACAGAAACCTGGATGAATGCCTCATCAGCTCCAGACATCGCCATAGCCATCCCGGGCGGCTACAAGATCATCCGTAAGGACCGCACCAAGCAAACAGGAGGAGGCATCGCCATCGTCCATAAGAACACCATCCGCGTCTCAACCAGCTCAGAAGACAACCTCGCTATCGCCAAACAGCTCCACTTCCAGATCTACACCGACCCCAAGACCACACTCAGAGGCACCCTCCTCTACAGACCCCCAGGACCCCGTACACAATTCAGCGAAGACATCACTGACTTCATCACCCCACACGCCCTCCCCTCAGAAGAATACATTCTACTGGGAGACCTCAATTTCCATCTGGAAAAGAGCAACGACAGGAACACTACCACCCTCCTGGACAATCTCGCCAATCTCGGACTCAAACAACTTGTTAACACCCCCACCCACTACGCAGGACACACA
This sequence comes from Lissotriton vulgaris, assembly GCF_964263255.1. Taxonomy (NCBI): domain Eukaryota; kingdom Metazoa; phylum Chordata; class Amphibia; order Caudata; family Salamandridae; genus Lissotriton; species Lissotriton vulgaris. The sequence goes on along the minus strand of NC_141694.1, from coordinate 1,254,144,743 downwards.
CTCGACCCTATCTTCACCTCCAGCAAGCATATCTCCTTCACTCACACCACAGCCCTCCACTGGACGGACCAGAGTTGCATCCACTTCATTTACAATAAGACCACGATCCACAACCACCCTCAACCAACTCTGCGAAGAAATTGGAACAAAATCAGAATCGACCAGATCTCCACATCACTTCTTCAAAAACCCCCTGCCTATTCGACGAACCCTAACCAAGCCGCCATCAACCTCACACAATGGTTAACCCAAACCGCCGACAAACTAGCACCCTTGAAAAAACATCAAATCAAGAAAGGAAGCAAGAACGCCCCATGGTTTAATGATGACCTTAAGAAATCCAAGAAACTCTGTCGCTCCCTTGAAAAAACTTGGAAAAAAGACCCAAACACTATCACCCAAGTCGCCTTCAAAAACGCCACCCGCAAACACCACCAACTAATCCGGACAGCCAAGAAATCAGCACTCAAAGACCGACTAGACAACAACGCCCACAACAGCAAGGAACTTTTCAACATCATCAAAGAATTCACCAACCCCACCGCCAGCTCCAATGACATCACCCCCTCTCAAGTCCTCTGCGACTCCCTCGCCTCTTTCTTCCATGACAAAATCGCCGACATTCATAACAGCTTTGTCAACCAACCCGTAAACCAGTCAACCCCTCTCACCTCCGAACCTGTACCTCCTCCGAATAACCTTCTCAACTGGAACCCAATCACCACAGAAGACACCATTCACCTAATGAACTCCATCCACTCAGGATCCCCTACAGACCCATGCCCCCATCACATCTTCAACAAAGCAGACTCCATTATCGCACCCCATCTCCGAGACGTCATCAACTGCTCCCTGAACTCCGGCACATTCCCGGAAAAATGGAAACACGCCGAACTCAGCGCCCTTCTGAAGAAACCCACAGCTGATCCCATTGAACTCAAAAATTACCGCTCCATCTCGCTCCTCCCATTCCCTGCCAAAGTCATTGAGAAAGCCGTCAACAATCAGCTCGCCGCCTTCCTCGAAACCAACAAATCACTCGACTCCTCACAGTCTGGCTTCTGAGCCAAACACAGCACCGAGACCGCCCTCATTGCAGCAACAGACGACATTCGAACACTACTGGACAACGGAGACACAATCGCCCTCATCCTCCTCGACCTCTCCGCAGCCTTCGACACAGTCTGTCATAGCACCCTAATACAACGCCTCAGCAACATCGGAATTCAAGGAAAAGCATTGGACTGGATCATCTCGTTCCTCGCTGGAAGAACTCAGAGAGTCCGCCTCCCCCTTTTAAGTCAAAAGCCACCGAAGTCATCTGAGGCGTTCCACAAGGATCTTCTCTCAGCCCTACCCTCTTCAATGTCTACATGAGCCCCCTCGCAACCATCGCACGTCAACACAACCTCAACATCATCTCCTACACTGATGACACTCAGCTGATCCTCTCACTCACCAAAGACCCAATCACCGCCAAAACCAACCTACATGAAGGGATGAAAGAAGTAGCCAAGTGGATAAAGCACAGCCGTCTGAAACTGAACTCGGACAAAACGGAAGTCCTCATCTTAGGTGCATCCCCTTCCGCCTGGGACGACTCTTGGTGGCCAACGGCCCTAGGAAAATCTCCCATACCGACGGACAACGCACGGAACCTGGGCATCATCCTGGACTCCTCTCTTTCGATGACCAGACAAGTCAACGCCGTCTCATCATCATGCTTCAACATCCTACGCATGCTCAAAAAAATATTTCGCTGGATCCCCACCGAAACAAGAAAAACGGTTACCCACGCACTGGTTACAAGCCGTCTGGACTACGGAAACACCCTTTACGCCGGCACCACCGCAAAACTGCTGAATAAACTCCAAAGCATTAAAAACGCCTCAGCCAGACTCATACTAGACATCCCCCGCACAGACCACATTTCCGGTCACCTGAAAGACCTTCACTGGCTCCCCGTCAACAAAAGGATAACGTTCCGTCTCCTCACCCACGCACACAAAGCCCTCTACAAACTTGGACCTGACTGCCTCAACACGCGCCTTTCCTTCTACACTCCCACCCGCCAACTGCGTTCGTCCAACCAAGCCCTCGCCGCTGTTCCAGCGCATCCACAAAGCCACCATGGGGGGAAGATCCTTCTCCTACTTAGCGGCCAAAACCAGCAATTCCCTTCCCATCCACCTCTGCCTTCCCAAAACCACCTAGCCATCAGAAAACAGCTTAAAACCTGGATATTTGATAAGTAACCCCCCCCCTCCTCAAGCGCCTTGAGACCCTCTGGGTATGTAGTGCGCTATATAAATTTTTGACTTGACTTGACTTGACTTCCTCAAGGACATGAGCTTTCAAGTATTTGAAGGGGATAACTCGTCAGATCAAAACCCACTTGGCTGAGGCGTCCCTCAGGGCTCATCCCTGAGCCCGATATTGTTCAAGGTCTACATGAGCCCACTGGCACAGATTGTCCTCCCCCTCAGAATAGACGTTGACACCAAGTTAGGCCCTGAACTACCCAGGAACCACCTTGTCTAGTCTAAGCCCCTGCCTGGAGGGAGTTGCCAAATGGATGGCACTCTCCTTCCTTTAACTAAATGGAGATAAAACAGAGCTTATGATGCTGGGCAACTCGCCCATCTCTGGCATCGGCCTACCTTGGCCAAGCTCTCTTGGCCCTCCACCCACACCCAAAAATCAGATCAAAAGTCTAGGCATGTGACTGGATCAGTCACTCACTTTTGATCATCAGGCAACTAAACTGGCAGCATCCTGCTTTGGCATCCTGGGGATGCTCGGTAAAGTCCTTCCGCTCCTCCCTTTTTCAGCAAGAAGACTCATGGTCCAGGTTTTAATCCTCTCTCGCCTCAACTATGGAAATGCTCTGTTTTTAGGAGCTCATAGGGCTACCACAAATAAACTGCAAGCCATCCAGAATTGTGCAGCACGGATGCTTTGTGTGACTCCCAACAGCCAAACCTCAAGGACTGCTCTGAAAACCCTGCATTGGCTCCCGGTTGCAGACAGAATAAAATTCAAGTCTTTATGTATCGCCTACAAATCTTTCTGGAAGAAAGGCCCCCCATTCTCCAAGCCATTGTCTCCCTCACCACCCTAATAGACTCCTTCGTTCATCCAGTCCCTACCTAGCTGCGGTCCCAAAAATCAACAGGATGAGAAGTAGTAGTCGTTCCTTCTGCCTTACGTCCGCCAAGCTCTGGAATACGCTTTCTCCCCACCTATGATCTGAACCAAATCTCCTTCCCTTCCATAAACTTCTGAAAACTTGTTTTTTTCAAAACCCATCCTACTAAGCTGCTGTGACCTGCCTCTCTCTCGGCTAGTGCTGGGACACCTTTGGGTAGCCATGTGCTCTACAAATATCCATAACATAACATTTCTTTTACTTTTTGAAACTATTCTTTACAAACCAGCAGTCGCAAAGCAAGTTGCTGAATAATTACCTTAGAAAATGGAGATTTATTAGCTTTGTTTATTAATTACGAGGCAGCAAATACGGCTAATACAACTAAGTGGTGCCAGATGCTGGCTGTGCTGAGTTAGCTCTATCTATGTTTTAAAAATTAAATAAAAAATATTGATAATTTTCAAATAAAGTACAGTTCGTTGCTGTTGACACCATTTACAGTATAAATATAAAGCATGTATTTACATGTGGCATAGGGGTAGCACATTTCTCCAAGGGGACATAAACAGGCATCTATGAAAAATCATTGTTTGGGTTGCAACTCCAATCTTGACATATACATTTCGTAAATATATGCCTGGGTCTCTTAAACAATCTGTTTAATGGGTTAACATTTCCAGCCTTAGTACTGCTGTGGCCTTGTTATTGCTGCATGCATGCCCCCCCCCACCCCCCCAATTACCTTATCTATTATCCTCGCCTCCCCCATCCCATTCCTATTCTTCTGATTGCTGGACATTCGTATTGTTCTGGGTTTCTGTTCTACTGTGTATGTAAGTCTTAAATGGTACCCATATGTCACGTGGTCTGCTACGAATCAGTATCAAGGTGTTAAATATGTCTGAATTGGTATTACAATAGGTCATATCGGCATACGATTCCGGGATCGTCAGCACCGGGCCTCTCATCCAGTACATCGCAACTCGTCTGTTTGCCAGCAGCAGACCTGTTGCCACTAACCTTCTATATTGTTTTGGTACGTCGCAGTCTAGACCCAGTAAGGCTAGCGTTGGAGAGTCTGGAACTGGTTGCCTCACCATTCCCTGGAGCTCATTTGCCATTTTAAACCAGAATGCTTGTATCTCAGGACAGGACCAAGCAAGATGGCCAAACCCAGCATTCTCAGCACCGAATCTTACACATTTCTCATCACTTTGCAGGCTGTATCTCTTTTGAGATATTTATAGCCCACCAGGCGATGTCTGCCATTTTGCGATATGCTCTTAGTGATTGACCACCAGCATGCCCATTACTTGTCTGTTATTATTACGCCCAAGTCCTCCTGCCATTCCCGCTGTACCTGTCTATTTGGTGGATCATCACTATGTCGCATAAGTTTATATAGTGTTAAAATCCCTCGGAGGTTGCCTGGAGCAAATATGTCAGGGTTTTTTTTCAGGCAGTTCTGCTCTGTCTGCGCCCAACAGCGCCTGCAGTGACTGACATGTTCCATGGCAATTATATCTGGTGATCAGAGTTTCCTCAGGTATCGAGTCTTGGACCACTTCCCAGGTTATCAGGATTCCATCTTTAAAGAAGTCTCTCATGTTGTGTATTTTACCCTTTGCAGTGTCCGCGTTATTGACCCATCTGCACTTAAGGGAAACCATGTACACCACTCTATTGGTAGCTTTGGCGAATACAATAGCGAAATCCACCTTTCATATGCCGTTTCTTAAGTAGGTAACGCATAGACTATAGGGTCAATTGTGCAGGACTTACCCTGTCCTATGCTTAGCAGGTTGCATGGGAGCGATACGGGTCAGCTGCTTCCCTCTCCCAGTACAAGTGTGGGAAAACTGGCAGCCTGTGAATCCAATAATATGCATGCATGATCTGCGATGCCCAATAGTATATTTCAAGGTCTGGTGCATCCAGCCCACCCATCTTATAAGGGAGAGGTAATGTTCCCCATCCCAGGCACAGCAGTTTCCTAGCCCAGGCCAAGTGAGTCATAAGTGTGTGCAAATTGCAAAACACGTATTGACAAACAAGAAAATAATTTTCATGAGAGCTATTCTGCCCATCAATGAGGGGTAACCGTATCCAGCTCTCTATCACCTCTGTCAAAAGCTGCACTGCTTTCCCATAATTCTCTCTTATTACCACGTCAGGGTATGTATGTATCTGAATCCTTAGGTTCAATGGTCCGCACTAAAGGGAATTCTGTTTGTGTAGGCATGGTGGATGTTGTGAGTGAAATATCAATAATTTCTCCCAATTTACTTTCAATCCCGGGGTTTGTTCTATCTATGTAGTACAGATTTGTAAAACTTTTAAAAAATGTTAAACTTAGTCCTAAGGGCTCCTCTTCATTTTGCTTAACTCGTTCGCTGCGGTGGAAATTTCCCCACTGTGCAGGCGTATTGTACGCGTGCAGTAATTGGACGCCCCCCAGCCGTCCGACGCACACACCCAACGTGACAGCCGGGGGCCGTCCGACGCATGGATCGCGTTAATCAGGCCCCACAAAAAAATCTGACATGCTGAAATAGATAACACACCTGGTGGAGGTATTTTGTTAGCATGGTTTAGGCAAGAGTACTACACTTGAAGTAGCCATGCACTGCACATAGCCACACAAGCGAATGATAGCCATCTTCTGTTGTATTAGCACAGTTTGTACACAATATATGTCATTTTAGAAGGAACTATGCCCAGCCTTTTGGCTGTCATTCCACTTACTGATCTGGAAAATATCAGGAACAATAGTTTAACCAAAAGTGTTCTTCAAAAGCATAAATAATTTTCATCAACTTCCTCTGTTATTCAAATACTTTGTCAGTAAGTGTATGTACAGTGCACAGCTAGGGTGGGCAACAAGACACAAGATGAAGTCATACACCAAATTGAATCTGCTGCACAAATCACATGTAGACAGCAACAAACTATTTTATTTTTCAATAAGGTCCTTGACATTCTTTCCTATTTTACAATATGCACTTGGCAGTCTTATTTTTATTATCTGAAAAGAATATTGTCAATAGTGTTAGTTATCTGTGTAGCATTCTTTTTCAAGAAGTTGACTAGTTTGGGGAGAAAAGGCTGTGTTGCCTGGAAAAGAAAGAGATACACATATATAAATATACATTTCAGTTGGGAGTTAAAGAAAAATGGAAAACATTTTTACATTTATAGGTAACTTGAACCCTAAACATAAGCTACTCATGACCAAACAGCAATAGTGATTCATAAACTGCATTGAACAATTACATTATCTAAGTTTCAATACATACAGGTATTATAACTAATGTGGCTTGCAGTACACCTCCAGCACAAGTAAAAAACAGGATAAGTGTTAAAATTTGTCCTGAATTCTTATGATTGTTATGAAGTGCTCAGTTGCACAATAACTCAGGACCAATGTTTATGCTATTACAGTGTAGGCCCTGCATAGCTGAGCTCCCCAGGTTTCCGAGCTCCTTGACAAGTTTCCCAGATCCATGCATAACTAACTGCAATGGTGTGGGTTTTGACTTTCCACTCTGGGATTTGTAGTTCTTGTTTATCCACATAAAACCAGGAATACGCTTCCCAGAAGTCAAAGACTAAGCCCTGTTCTGGAGTAGCTAGTCAAGCCTGAACCAAGGATTCTTGGTAGTTACAAGGAAATGGCAGGGTGTGAAGGGCCTGAAAGGTTTGGGATGGGCGGAGATACCCGACCTCACGATTCAGCAGCTTACTTTTCTAATTTCAGAAAGTGCTAAAGACTCAGTGCCATGCCACAGAAATTTGCACTAGTCAAAACTGATTCCACACAATTTTTCTCTTTGTAAAGATCATATGTTCTCACAGCTTTTTTAATGGAAATTATCGCAGTATGTTTGAGACAAAGCCATTTTGCTCAATAGTTTATAACAGTAGTATCACAGATAGTGTAAAAATAGTTTTTTTTCTCCAAAAAGGCAATTATGGATTAAGATTAGTTGAACTTTCTCTGGTGCTTTTTAAATGATGTATAAACAATACATATGTAAAATAAGGTTTCAGCATCCATCTGTAATATGGACAAAAACCTCAGCATAACCTGCAAAGTCAATAAATCTGTCTATCATGTGGGATTATGTGGAAGAAGTGGCTACTGGAAGGCGAGAACTGATGTAAAGATCAGCTAAATACACAGGGCTTGGAAGGATGGAGGAGATGTCATTGGGGTAACAGGATTGTCATGGAGCCATTTTAGTTGAGAGATTAGAAACATCAGTTATGTAGGGGGAGGGGCAGGCAGTGTAAGATGCGGATGGATAGTGGACACCCATTTTGAAGGACAACAACAAACCATGCATGTGGGGGTCAAATAAATACTCAACCATATGGCTCACACCCCTCCATTGATATTCCCTGATGCTTACCCTTTCTCTCTCAGAAACGTAACAGATCTGGTTTAAAAGTATAGGGCTGCTCCTCTGAAACATGCCCGATGTGCCGTGCCACAGTGAGTGCTGTGAAGACACAAAAAAGAGAATGAGGGAAACACTCAGTCAAAGTATTGTGCCCCTGTCAATAAGCATGTTACCCACCCCAAACATCACTTTCTCTTTTTTCTAGTCTCCCCAGTTTGCTCTGTATAAGCTGCAGAAGAATTGTAAACTCCCGTAGACTCTCTGTTACCATTTTGTTTCCAGAACCCACTTTAGATTGTATGTAGTGAAGTAAACCTGTGCAATGCCAGTTGAGTTTCTAGCACATAAGCATTCCTAAGACTGCTTAATTGGGTATAATAATAACTTACAGCCAGATTCATCAAGCGAAATGCGCTCGCAAAAGGGCAAGATTCGGAGAATCTGGCCCTTTGCTAGTGCAATTTTTGCATTTGGGATTCATCATCCCAAATGCAAAAATCGCTAATAAAGAATTCGCAAATTTGCGAGAATTAGCATTTAAGGAATCTGTATTAGAGATTCCTTAAATGCTATTCATGAAACATTTAAAAATTGCGAATTCGCAATTTAGGACCGCTATTTACCACGAAGTCAAACCTCGTGGTAAATAGCGAAAACTTAGAAAAATGCATTTAAATGCATTTTTCTAAGTTGCATGTTACACACACACATGTCCTTTGGACATGTGTGTGCACATCATCAGTGTAAATTCACATTTCAGGGGTGCTACAGGGTGTCCTTGGACACCCCCGGCACCCTTGAATTCGCATCCTTATTTGCGATTAGCAATTTGCTAATCGCAAATAAGGAAGCTGTAGGAATCGCAATTTATTTTGCGATTCCTACATGAATCCGTTTTGCAAGTCCTTAATAGCGATTCCTTAATAATCGCTATTAAGGACTCGCAAAACAGGACAATGATGAATCTGGCTGTTGGTACTTATATAGCGCACGACTCACCACCAGGGCATCTAGGCGCTGTACTCATACCGCTGTAGGAACCCTTCCTGGTTTTTCCCTGTGAAGTGTCCACTCCTGGGCACCCCCATGGTGAAACCAGGCGTCCCAGCGCTGTTGGGGCCGTTGTGGAGATTAAGCAAGCTATTGCCCAGAGTTGCAGCGTGGGACCCATGATTAGAACAGGCACTGAGGCGAGAATATAAGGTCCGAGGAAATTTTGAGCCCGAGACCCGCCGAGGCGGGAATCGAACCCTTGTCCCGGGCCAGAGCTCTGCATCAAGGTCTGCCGCTCTAGCCATTGAGCCACACTTCTCCACTGGCAAAAGGAACAAATGATGGATGGAATGCTGAACAATGCAAACATTCACCCCCAGTCACAAAGATCTTTGTTAAATCGATCGTTATTTTGGTCACCACACCACCCCAACCTGGACCCAGCCATGTGGGTAGGCCAGTAGTTGGAAATTAAAGGGATGGAAGATACCATTGCTGGACAAGCTATCACCAACCAATTATATGCTCACACTGAAACTTATAACACCCTAGGCACTAATGAACCACTGTAGAATGGCATTTTTCCTTACAGGCAATGAAAGCCCCACTCAGAAGCAATTGCATGTTTTCCTTCGGTGTTTAGTGTTTACAACTCTTTCCATTGATTTTTCACCTTCAGAAATGATCATTCTGATGCAAGAGCGATATTATCTTACATAATTCATAAGCAATCACACTAACAAGGAAAATTAAGACTCATTCAGTAACCGGGGGCTCGTTAATGCAACACCCTCTGCCACAAAATATGAGGGCAAAAACGGACAACCTTTCCCATTATTTAAAATGAACAGGGATTCATTTTTCCATTACAATAAATCTGCTTAAAACATGGAACAGAAACTGCACCAGTGGATATCTGGGTCAGCTTGTGAGATTCAGCTAAGGCTTCCTAAGCAAGATGATGCTTTTCAACCACTCTGTCTCATCTCCCTAGACTATCTGTTGCACACATCATTGACCACTCCGCTCCATTTCTTTGAAATCTCCCACCCTGCGAGGTCACATGAAGAGTACTGCATCATCCTTCATTCTGACCTAAAAGACACAGCCTTACCTTCCACTCCTAAGATGATGACTTGTAGATTTATTTGCAGGTCACAGGAAGCAACTCATGAATGTGACAGAAGACCTCAAAGCAATAGAGATGTGGATGACTCCGAGCAGCCTGACACTCCCTGGCTCCAAAACAGAAATCCTGGTGCTGAGACACCACATCTCCCTTACAAAATACTGGCACTCTGATTCCCAACCTTCTTTGGAGACATTTTTCCATGAAAACCAAAGTCAGGTCATAGTCTTTATATAGCCACAAACCCCAGTCTCAACTGACAGAAGCAGTGGTCAATACCACTTTCTACTAAATATAACTCCTCAAAAAAATCTTGCCTCTCATCCCAAAAAATACCACCTCTGGAGATAGAAACATCAGTAAATGTGACTACGGCTATTTCCTGTACATCACTCCCCCTGCCAAACCAAAGTACTATGAAAAACGGAAACTTGCCGTTCAACGTTTACAATTCACACTTTTTTCCACATACAAAAGCATAGACCAATCACGCCTCAATAAAATATTCTCACTTTGCCTAACCTTCAACTGCCTTTAACCCGTTAACCGAGGCGGTAATTCCGCCGCGGTGCAGGCGTTTCCGTGCGCGAGCGGGGCCGCGTCGGCCATTGGCCGACGGCAGCACTGGGAAGGTAGTGCTGCCGTCGGCCAATGGCCGACGGCAGCAAGGAAAGGGTTAAGGTTCAACACCCTTATACCTACAGAATAAAATCATACACCACCAGCTTACCATCTAAGATTCAAAGCAATCAACCTTTTAGTGGTTACTGGAGCCAATTGTAGAACACACTTCAGAGTCACTGGCTTTCAATTTTTCAATATCCTCAGCCCACACACTAATAATCCTACTAGTAACCTGACCTTCAGGAATCAAAACTAACCTTGATCAAATTATTGCTTGCACAACCACTTATCAATACAATTAGAAACAATAAGAATGTCATGCAATAACAGTCATCCCCATACAACATGTGTCTTGCGGAAGCCTAGAAACAGTTGACATGAAGTGAGTGCTTAACTAAACAAATAAACATAAAAGTTTGTCAAGAATCATGGTGTCAGCATTAAGTGGTTATCCAGGGCTAGGTGGATGGAGACGACATCGGTCTGAGTTAGATAAAATAAGAATGTAGGGTCAGATTTATCAAGGCTTTGTGTTGGTGCAAAGTCACAAAAAGAGATGAGCACCGGTGCAAAGTCTTGATAAAGTTTTCAATTTTCAGTGCAAACGTTTATTTGTGAGGAAGGTTGACTAAGAATATCGCAAAGTAGCTGTTTGTGTTACTTTGCTTTACTTTATGTCAAGGGGTGTTCCATGGGTGGTACATGGGCGTTCCCATGTAATTACCCAAGGAGATTAACACAGAGCCCCATCTACTAACAGAGGTAGACAGGGGTTTACACTAAAAGAATGCCTCCATGAGAAAGGCACAAAGTAGGAGAAATACTTTTTTCTCCAAACTGTTCGCTCATTGCATGTGTATAAAGAACATGCACAAAGTGGCAAAGTTTAAAAGTAAGTCTAAGCAAAGTAATTTGTACTGGAGGGTTATCATTTCGGTACAAAACCTTCTGGTACAAAAGTTTCTGCATGGCGCTAGGCAACCTTAAGGAGAATAAGAACTTGGGGAAATGGCAGCAGTGCACTATCTGTGTAGATGTGACACTGTCCAGCTCTCTCCCTTCCACGCAACACACCACAGTAACTTTGCTTGTCGCTCTGCGCTGCATGAAAAGTAGATTTTCCCCTTAGAGCTTAATGGCATTTTCAAAATGAGAAAGCAATAGTTTAGAGATTTGATCATTTGGGGGGAGGGTATAAAAGTTTGCAGAAGATTTAAAGACAATTCACTGATAGAGAATTGTAACAGCATGCACTGGGTGGTGAAAAAGGAAACACTCACACATGGGTCTGTCCACTGATCACTTACCCTCTGCCTTCCTGAAGTGTGATTTATGAGGCGACACACCAATGCGATGCTGCTCTCTTGTTTTCCATCTGAGGAGCGTAAGTCTGGCAACTGTGAAGATACCGAAAAAAGTGTCAGGCAAGATATCTCCCAACAGCCACAACAGAGCACTTTATTTTTACCTGCCTGTAGTTCTCCTATTGTACAGTTATCTACGTTTGAAATAGCAACCTATAGATGTACTTCGGGACCAAAGCATATTCTTGAAACTATCAGAGAGGAATGAATAATTACGTAGAAAAAAACGGAATTCAGTTTCGTAAAGCTGTTTTCTGTGCATAGGGCTGATGCTTTAATGCATGGCAAGAAAGCTTTAGAATGCCCAACTATCGAATAAAGCCTGAAAATTGCGTTTTTGAAGTGTCTGGGGAGTGGTTGAGCAAAATACGTCTTTGCTATTTGTAGGGAAAACTCAGACACTGTTTTCTTCTGTGCAAAGAACCATAAAGAAGATGCAGGAGTTAAGATGAAAAGACACAAAAGAGGTGATTTCTGACCATTTGCAATCATGGCATAAAGATGAAGCACCCAGAGTGGGCTAGGAGGGATGGAGATGACATCAATGTGGCAACAGTAGGTGGCTTAAGTTGGCCATGGATTTGCAATCTGATCTGGGTGCCTAAAACTGGTTTATTGGATCACTCGATAGTTACCCTTATGGAAAAAAGATGGGATGAGGGATAATGCGGTTTTAGAATATCCAGTGGTGAAATATTTTTAAAACATATTGATCTAGGCCATTCCATTACAGCTAGCATGGAAACATTTAAAAAACAAGCTAATTCCCTATCCACTGATTACCTCTCACTTATTCTTTGACTTTCACTATCATAAGGGACAAGGCTTGTGGGGCCATATATACGATCATTCTCTTTAGCGAATCGCAAATCGCGACGTTTTGCGACTCACAAAATGGAATGTACAACAGTGTCTGTGACACTATTTGTGATTTTCAATTGGGTCGCAAGGTACCTCCCTCATTAATATTCAAGAGGCAGGTCGCAATTTGTGAATTATTGGGAATGGCCTGCAAACACAGGGATGGTGGTCTGTTGGGGATAGCAGACCCCAATGTCTGTGTTTGACTTTTTAATAAGCAACTTTTTTCAAAATTCAGTCCATTTGGGAGTGGCTTACCACCTACTTGAAGTAGGCTGTAAACTGCAAGTGTTTTGCAAACACAAATGTGGTTGGAAAACAATGGTACATACCATTATGACTCGCTATTAGGAAGGTACGCCCTTGGCATGCCCTATCCTAATAGCAACTTACAAACACTATTTTGCGAGTCACTGACTCGCAAAATAGCGTTTGTACATACCACCACCTTTTTTTGCTGTCACAAACGATCCGATTCCCCGTTTGAGGCCGCAAAAAAAGGTCATACATCTGGCCCCTGGTCTATTCCACTTCAAGTGTGGCAGGGCTGGGTTCTTGCTGTGAAGATACCAAAAAAGCATTAGGCAAGATTCAGTTCAAGGGCAATCTCCTCTATCCACACACATACAGTCTCTCTAGCTCCACAATGAAAGACATTTTGCTTTTTACTGTTGTGCAGCCTACAGGTGATCGTCTAAGTGGGAAGACAGCTCATGTTTAAGTCTGACCACTTTGTGAGATGATCGATTATTACTTCTAGCAAATTTGGCACAATGCCTAAAAAATAGTTTGGGTAATGTGTAGCCCTATTCATTTATTTAGTGTGAACAGGTTAAAAATGGAAATTACATTGTTGGTATGCCGGAAGAAACATTTCAGGGGAAGGTAACATGAGTAATGAGTAACCATTTATCCAGACATCAAGGGAAAGACAAAGAAGGGTGTTCCAGGTCAGCGATAATAATGCAGCAAGGCAAAAAGCCTCAATTACACTGCAGCTGAAGAACTGGTGCAGATAGGAAATTTGGTCTGGGATTACATGGCCCAGCAGCAAAAGATGACCAGCTACCCAACCCCTCAATATCACTTAAACCAGGTAAGGTGCTCCCTTCTTTGCTCAGTGTTCCGTCATGCAGTGATTTTGTGCAGCCTTCTCCTACTTTACCACCACAACTTCCTCTTTAAGCTCTGATTCCTCCACCCAGATGTCTCCATACCATTGGGTTCCCACTTCATCGCAGCCTACCCATGCGCCTGCACACTACCACATTCAACCTCAGACTTACTTATCCAACACACGGCACTAGCCTCTTCATCCATTCATATGCATGTACTTTCATCGCACCACCTATCCATGGACTCAGTTACTCTACAACCAACCAAGCACTAACTTCAATTTAGTCACCTTTTATGTTTAATGATCAGCAGTCAAACTTTAATCTGCAGTTACTTTTAAACACAGAGGGACAGCCCCCTCTTCTGTCCCTGTTTAAAAACCACGACTTCAATTATGTGTATACCCCTTGGTGCCCTTACATACTCAGAGTATTTAAGGCTTATGTACTCCGAGTATTTAACAGTGGCACCGATGGGAAGGTACTGCAGTGAATTTGGTATTTGGCAGCGCTATTTCTTAGAGCATCCTCACATCCATTTTTGGTTGCGAGGGTGCATTTAGCACTGAGAAAATAGCAGCACATGCACACTCCGCTCCATTGCTGAATTCCACAGAATTTTAATATAATACCACAGAATTACACAAAATCAAATTCGACCGTCTGTCTGCCCCAAATGGTACTGCCTGACTGCAAGATTTGGCTTTGCAACTTCTCCAGCAGAAAGGCTGGCAGGCCCAGCAGAGTGTGTTATATACTTAGCTAACTTGGGAGGTATGAAGGCAATGATTAGGAAAATATGGAAATTACAAAGAAAAAAATTGGATTTGTTTAGCTGATGTACATGTCTTTTTCTCTTTAGCTTTATCATTTCCTTTGGTACATAATCAAGGATCTAGAGTAAAGAAGTAATGATCCATGTGTAAGAAGACACCTGACTATTTTTGGAGGAGAAAACCAGTGATTACTTATAGCAAGTCTGGCAGAGTCTAAAAGAATATTTTGAGTAAAATGCAGCCTAATTAATTTGTTTACTGTGAATAGATTTAGAATAGAAAATAGATTGATGGTATGTGAGAAGCCCATTGAGCCAGAAATAAAGGTAAAGACTAGGAAAGGGTTCGTGAGTAGCGAGAATCATGCTGTGAAGAAGAAAAGCCTAGCTCTTTGGAGGACGTAGGTAACATCAACATATTGATGGCAAGTGAGAAAGAGGGGTGCTGAGGGTGTACTATGCAACTTTTCCCCTCTACTGATATGTGCATTAATTCACTTAAAATGTTCTTCCTTTGAAAATGCCTGGACAGTAAGGCATCCATGTGGTGCAATGCAGTTGTAAAATTTTAATTTCAGCCCACAGCAGCATTTGCATTCTATTTCAAACCTCTTCAGTCACCCATGGCACTCTGCCTAAGTCAAAAGGTGATCATAAATGCTCCAGTACCATCAATATTGTTTTGAGGAAATCACAAGTGATGGCAGACAAAAGCCTTAACCTCTTAGCTATTAGGTCTTCCCCACCATCCCCCTGGTTATAAGCCTTTTTTTGACTATTTGGGGTAGCTCGCACTTAGGCCCTTGTAACTATTTGTCAACATTAGGTATCCATGCCAAATTTGCGTCCTTTTCTTCCAACATCATTGGAATTTTAAAGATACCCAGGGTTTGTGGATTCCCCTGGAGGGGTCCCAAAAATTAGCCAAAAGACAGCAAAGCACATTTCCTTTCTTTTTTGTGGAAAAGTGGGGGAAAAGGGCTGCAGAAGAAAGCATCAGTTCATTCCCCTGCACATGGTATCATCAAACAGTTTGTGGTACTCAAATCTCCATCTTCCCAGCTTTGAGAAACAGACAGAATTTTGTCAGAAAACCCATATGTTTTAACAGTTTGGGCATTTTACTGGGACATAGCCTATTTTTGCTACTTTTTGTGCACCAACCTCCTTCCAGTTAGTGGTTAAAATAGAATTGGAAGCAATAATGGATCCTGGAAAACTATACATTTCTGAAGTAGACACATTTCTGAATTTAGCTAGATTTTTAATAGAAACTAATAGTTGAAAATAAGAAAAATTGAAAATGAGATTTAAAAAAACAGCTATTTCTGCCAACGTTTTCACCTGTAACATCTTCTATGTAGTTCAGATTTCCTTACAGCAATATACCGTTAAATCCACCAGACCCTTCTGGTTGTGGGGATACATAGGACTTGTAGGTTCACTGTTAGAACTGGGGGTCTCTAGTTAGCAGAGGTAGGTACCACTGTCCAAATAGGGACCCTTGCTTCTAGTCAGGGTGAGGAGGAAACACTCTTTAGATAACCTCTGCTCACCCCCTTGGTAGCTTGGCACAAGCAGTCAGGCTTATCCAAAAGCAATGTGTAAAGTATTTGTACCAACACTCACAGTGACTCAGTGAAAACACCTCAAACTGACTCCACAACAGTTTAGAAAAATAAAGGTATTTAATCTAAACTACACAACACCAAAACAACAAAAATCCAACATACACAGTTCAAAAATATGGTTGCAAAAGAGTTCTTAAGGCTGCGATAAAAGAATCCACAGTTGCATGAAAAGTTTTCAGTTGCGTCACGTTTAGTGAATAGTACCTTTTGAATGCGACAAAGTTCCAAAGCAGAAGCTGGTGCGGTGGAAAACAAGCGATGCGTTGCTCCTGAGACCCTGGGGAGGCGATGCGACAACCCCGCTGCAGCAGCGGGCGGGTTGCGACGAATCTGGTCTGTATGGGGAGGATGGCGGACTTGTATGGATTCCGATGCGTAGGTTCCGTGGGAAGTTTTCTCTCGCAAAGGCATGATGCGATGATCTTTGGAGTTGCGACGATCTCCAGGGCGACGATGCACGGACCAGAGGTGATCTCTCTCTCGCAGCTCCTCGATGCGATGGCTTCTGCGACGACACTCACAGCGACGTGATGCGGTCCGCAAGCAAGCGGTGCGGCAATCTCACCCAGCGACGACAGGCTCTGCGATGACACTCGCAGCGATGGTAATCTTCCCGCACCACTCTGGTGCGTCCCGCAAACGAAGGATGCGACGGCTCTGGCAGCGGCAACAGGCGCTACGACGATCTCGACCTTCGTAGCGGCGGGAATTTTGTTGCACTGTCGGGAATGCGCTCTGCAAGCGAGCGATGCGACAAAACTTGCAGAAATTCTTTAAAAGCTTGGTTTCCAGCTTCCCAACACAGGTACAACTTCTAAAGGCACCACACATGGGCCATGCACTCAAGGAAGGACAGAACTCTCTCAGTAGAGTTCAGGGAATCTGCGGGTGAAGTCCTTTTGTTCCTGGGACTTCAGAACAGGGAGCCAGCTCTTCCCAGGCCCTTGGAGATTCCTTCAAGACAGGGGACACAGCACAAAACAAAGTCCTTCCCCTCTCCTTGGCAGCAAAGCAACAGCAGGTCAGTCCAGCAGAGCAACAGCAGGTCAGTCTTCCGTCTTCAGTTTCAGCTTTCTCCTTGGCAGAGGTTCCTTCTTGATTCCAGGATGATCTAATTTTCTCTTGTCAGGGGTCCTGTAATTATACCCCTAAAAGTCTTTGTTCTCTTTGTGCAAGTGGGCCCTGAGCCCGGTCTGAACCAGTTCTGGGTGTTCCTCGAGCACTTTGTTTTCCTGGCTTCTCCTTTCCTTTCAGAGTGAGGGGCAGGGTCGTCAGTCGCCCAGCAGGAGGTGGAGCCAGCATTGTGGAAGGTAGGTACAGCCCTATTCAGGCCCAGGGGCTATCTCCTCCCACCACTCAAGTTGCAAATGCAGTCATTCAGCCTAGGGCTGAATCAGCCAGCCTCCTGGGGAATCCCCAGCCCCTGTCACTCTCAAAACAGACAGTCAATTCACAAACAGGCAAAGGCACACAGAAAGGTCAGACAAGAGAACAGCAACTTTCTAAAAGTGCTGTTCTAAAAACAGGATTTAAAAACAACCTTTCCTAAAAGATGTGTTATTAAATTCTGAGTTCAGGGATACTAGACTTTTATGTCCTATCTTGCTCCTATGTGAAGATATGCTGGTAGCCACTGTAGCCAGCATCCCCCATGATAGCCTATGGAGCATGATAGCCTTGCAGCTGTGAAAAACGAAAATGGCTGTAATTCATTACCAGAGCATGTCACCTGCACAAGTACATGCTCTACCTTTCACATACACTGCACCCTGCCCAAGGGGGTACCTTGGGCCTTCCATAGGGGTGACCAATGTGCACAGAAAGGGAAGGGTTAGGCCTGGTCAGTGGGGACACTGACCAGGAGGACATGGCAGTTCACAGATTGCACACAGGCACTGCGGTGGCAGGCCTGAGACACCATTTTAGGGCTACTTATGTGGGTGGCACAATCAGTGCTGCAGGCCCACTAGTAGCATTTGCCATCACCAGCCCTGGCACACTCAGTGCACTTTACTTGGGACTTCTTGGTAATACAAATATGCCAATCATGTATATCCAATCACAATAACAATTTACACAGAGAGCATATGCACTTTAGCACTGATCAGCAGTGGTAAAGTGCCCAGAGTCCTATTGCCAACAGCCACAGGTCAGGAAAAACAAGGGAGGAAGAAGCAAAACGTTTGGGGATAACCCTGCAAAAATGGCCAGTTCCAACATTCACCAAGAACCAGAGGAACCCAGAGCCAATAACTGCGCTGGGTCTTTGAATGACTTTTCATTGTGTACCGGGTATATAGCAATTCATTTATTAAAATATAAAGAGTGAAAAATAGGTATCAAGGACACCTATGTATTTCCAAAATGGGAAAAAATATAGAGTTTAGAAGCAGTAGCCATTTGCTCATCTCCGAAATTGTAGAAACCCATACTAGCATGTGAATTATAGGACATTTTTCAAAGTGACATCTTTTTTGCACATTGTCTTACATTTGAAAGGCAGAGATGCATACAAACTCAATACGGAATATCAGTTGCTCTACAAATTTGTGTTCCTCTAAGTTTCCCATAAAAATGGTACCTCACTTGTGGGAGTAGGATTAGTGCCTGCGTCAGGAAATGGGCCAAACTGCAATGTGGACACACCACATTTTCACAGAAAAAACTGACCCTTTTTTTACAGTGTTTAGCTGTGGATTTTGAACCCTAGCTCTGCTGGAACCTGGGGAAATCTAGCATACCTGTACAGTTTTAAAAAGTAGGCACCCAGTGGAATCCAGGAAGGGGAGACTTGTGCAGATCTCACCAGGTTCGGTTACCCAGTACCCCTTCCAAACCTCAAACTTTGAAAAAAAACACAATTTCCTCACATTTCTGTGATGGGAAGTTCTGGAATCTGCATGGATCTACAAAATGTCATGCACCCCGAATTCCCCAAAGCCTTCCAATAAAAATGGTACCTCACTCATGTGGGTAGGCCTAGTGCCCGCCACAGGCAAAATGCAACGTGGACACACATCAAATGTTTAGAGTGAAAATTACCCTTTTTTCTCAAAGTGCCTAGCTGTGAATTTTTAACCTTAGGCATGCCGACACCTAGGGAAACCTAGCAAACCTATACATTTTTTGAGGGTTGAGTTGTGTGGCTATCACCAGGTTCTGTTACTCTCCTGCAAACCTCAAAATTTGTCGCAAAAAATACAATTTCCGTACATTTCTGTGAGGAAAATTTCTGGAATCTACGTGGATCCACAAAGTTCCACCCACCTCACATTCCCCAAAGTCTTCTGATAGAAATCATACCTCACTTGTGTGGGTAGGCCTAGTGCCACGACAGGAAACATGCCAAAACGTAACGTGGACACACCCCATTTTTACAGTGAAAACTGACTCTTTTTTTTCAAAGTGCCTAGCTGTGTATTTTGAACCTGGGGAATCGTGGTAAACCTATACATTTTTGAAAACTAGACACCCAGGGGAATTCAGGAGAGGGTGGCTTGTGAGGCTCTCATCAGGTCCTGTAGCTCAGAATCCCTTGCAAACCTCAAACTTTGTCACATAAAACACATGTTCCTCACATTTCTGTAATGGAAAGTGCTGGAATCTACGTGGGCCCAGAAGATTCCACCCACCCCGCATTCCCGAAAGTCTCCCAATAAAAATAGTACCTCACTTGTGTGGGTAGGCCTAGTGCTCGCGACAGGAAACGGCCCAAAACACAACTTGGACATACCACATTTTTACTGTAAAAACTGACCCTTTTTTTTGCAAAGTGCCTAGCTATGGATTTTGAACCCTAGCTCTGCCGGCACCTAGGGAAACCTAGCAAACCTATACATTTTTTAAAACTAGACACACAGGGGAACACAGGAGGGGGTGACTTGTGTGGCTGTCACCAGGTTCTGTTACCCAGAATCCCTTGCAGACCTGAAAAACTACTGGCCCATCTCGCTCCTCCCCTTCGCTGCCAAAGTCATATCGAGGCTCGTGAACACCCAACTGACCGCCTTTGTCGAATATAACTCCATCCTAGATGCCTCCCAATCTGAATTCCGCAGCAACCACAGCACTGAGACCACCCTTCTAGCCACCACTGATGACATCCGCATGCTACTGGACCAGGGACACACGGCGACCCTAATCCTGCTAGACCACTCCACGGCCTTCAACACCGTGTCACACCGCACACTCACAGCCAGACTTCACGACGCAGGGATACAAGGAGCTGCCCTACACTGGACCCAATCCTTCTTCTCCGGCTGAACACAGAGGATCAGACTCCCACCCTTCCGCTCCAAACCCACCGATATCACCTGCAGGGTACCCCAGGGATCATCTCTCAGCCCTACGCTCTTCAACATCTACATGGCCCCCCTCACCCCCATTGTCAGACAGCATGGGCTCAGCATCACATCCTACACCGACAACACACAGCTCATCCTGTCCCTCACGAAAAATCCCGAAGACACCAGACTCTGCTTTCAGGAAGGAATGAAGAATGTGGCAACCTGGATGAAGGAAAGCTGTCTGAAACTCAACTTAAAGACAACCAAGGTCCTCATCCTCGGACCCTGCTCCACCGCCTGGGACAACACCTGTTGGCTGCCTGTCCTTGGGATCCCACCCACCCCCACTGACCACGCCCGGAACCTCGGCATCATCCTCAAATCCTCCCTGTCCATGAACCGCCAGATCAACGCTGTTGCCTCCACCAGTTTCAACTGCCTTCGCATCCTCCATAAGTCCTTCAAATGGTTCCCCTCTGACTGCAAAAGGACCGCCACCCACGCACTCATAACCAGCAGACTTGACTACGGCAACGCCCTCTATGCCGGAATCAACAGAACTCTTCTACACAGACTCCAAACCATCCAGAACGCCACAGCCAGACTTGTCCTCGGAACTCCACGGTTCAAGCACATGTCCCAACACCTACGCACCCTCCACTGGCTCCCCGTCAAGAAGAGAGTCACTTTCAAACTCATCACTCACTCCTACAACAACATCGGACCGAAATACCTCAACAAGAGATCCTCTTTCCACACACCAAAGAGAAATCTTCGCTTTACCAACCTCGCTTCGGCAGATGTTCCCCGCATCCACAGAAACAAAACCGGAGGAAGAGCCTTCTCCTACATCGCAGCCAAGCCCTGGAACGAGCTCCCGCCGGTGAACATCAGACGCTCCCCGACCCTGCACACGTTCAGGAAGAAGCTCAAGACTTGCCTCTTCGTCTGATCCGGAGCTGTCTCCCCCTCCCCCCCCCGCCCAGTGGCTTGAGACCCTCATGGGTGAGTAGCACCCTATAAGAACCCCTGATTTATTGATTGATTGAAAACACATTTTACTCACATTTCTGTGATGGAAAGTTCTGGAATCTGTGTGGATCCACAAATTCCACCCACCCCGAATTTTCCCAATGTCTCTCAATAAAAATGTTACCAAACTTGTGTGGGTAGGCCTAGTGCCGGAGACAAGAAAATGGCCAAAACACAAAGTGGATACACCACATTTTTACAGTGAAAACTGACAATTTTTTGGCAAAGTCCCTAACTGTGGATTGTGAACCTTAGCTCTGCTGGCACCTAGGGAAACCTACCAACCCTATACATTTTTGAAAATTAGACACCCAGGAGAATCCAGTATGGGTTGACTTGTGTGGCTCTCACCAGATTCTATTACCAAAAATCCCTTGCAACCCTCAAACTTTGCCAAAAAAACCTAATTCTCTCCACATTTCTGTGATGAAAAGTGCTGGAATCTACGTGGAGCCACTAACTTCCACCCACCCCGCATCCTTTAAAGTCTTCCGATACAAAATGGTACCTCACTTGTGTGGGTGGGCTAAGTACCTGCTGCAGGGAAGGGCATTGTAGAGATTTCAAAATTACCTATCACAAAACCCATGGTTTTGCAAAGGGACTCACATGGTTTTTTTGGCCCCACACTCAGTGGCCATCTATTTATTTATTTATTTATTTATGGATTTTATAAAGCGCACGGCTACCCCCAACGGGGGTGTCCCGGCGCTAAAATTATCTGCTGGAGGAGAAGAGCAATCTAAATAGAAGCGAATAGCCAAGTTTTCAGGCGTCTTCGGAACAGAGCTTCAGATGGGGCGAATCTAAGGTCGATCGGTAAGCTGTTCCAATGTTTGGCAGCTAGGACAGCAAATGCTCTGCCACCCATTCTTGAGCGACGGAATCTAGGCACAAGCATGAGACGCAGGTTGTTAGAACGAAGGTCTCTGACTGAGTGAGACAGTCTCAATCTCTTTCTTAAGTATTCTGGGCCAGAGCCGTTCAGAGCTCGATAGGCCAGAACAAGCGTTTTAAATTTGATACGGTTGGCTATTGGGAGCCAATGGAGTTCTTTGCGAAACGCAGAGATAGAGTGTCTGTATGGGATGTTGCCAATCAGTCTTGCCGCAGCATTCTGAACCACTTGCAGGCGTTCAATTTGATATAAAGGGGCCCCAGCATATAGACTGTTGGCATAATCCAGATGGGCAGTAATTAAGGCCTGAGTGACGGTTCTGCGAGCCTCCATTGGCAGAAATGGAAAGATCTTTCTCATCATTTTTAGTTTGCCAAAGCAAGTCGCAGTAACCTTGTTGATTTGAGGGCTACAGGAGAGGGTATCATCAATTGTGAACCCAAGATTGCGGGCAGAATGGACCGGGACTGGAGGGGGGTTAAGTACCGTTGGCCACCAAAGTGGGGGTGGAATGGTCATTTTTTGATTAAAAAACAAGACCTCAGTCTTGTCGGTATTAAGCCGCAGGTGGTTCGAGGACATCCACAAACAGATTTCGCCAAGACAATGGCGGAAGCTGGAGAGGCTGGAGTCAGAGTGATCTCTAAATGAGAATATCAGCTGTGTGTCATCAGCATATGAGATCACTCTGACTCCGCATGCCTCCACTACCTTGGCTAGCGGGGCCAGGTAGACATTGAAAAACAAAGGACTCAGCGCTGAGCCTTGTGGGACTCCGCGTTCGAGAGGTTTGCATCCAGATTTAAAGGGTCTGAGAAGAACCCTCTGTGAGCGTTCCAAAAGAAAAGAACAGACCCATGCCAGGGCAGTGCCGCTCAGTCCAATCTGCTCCAGTCGGCCTAGAAAAATTTGGTGGGACACCGTATCGAAAGCGGCGGATAGGTCGAGAAGGACCAGCATGGCCTCCTCGCCCTTATCCACACATTCTCGTACAGTCTCCGAAACCTCTAGTAATGCGGTCTCCGTACTGAAACCAGCACGGAAGCCGGACTGGGAATCATGTAGCAGAGAGTTGGTCTCTAAGTACTCTGCAAGTTGTAGTTGGACTGCCTTCTCCAAAACCTTTGCGGGTTTCGGAAGAAGGGAAATGGGCCGATAGTTACTGAATTGCATGGGGTCAGCATCTGATTTCTTTAGGATGGGCACAAGAAGGGCCTCCTTCCACGCAGAGGGGAATTGGCCTAATCGTAAGGAGGCATTCCAGATGGTAGTGAGTGGCTCCAGCAATAGGGTAGACAGTTCACTCATGATTTTTGGGGGGACTGGGTCTAGCGGGGAGCCCGATTTGCACTGTAAAAATAATTTAAGTGCAAGGTCAGGAGTAAGATCCTTAAAAGAGTCTAGTGAAGGAGCAGTATCATGGGTGGTAGAGGCCAAGGGGAGGGGAGGGGCAGGTGGAGGAAAGGAGGATGCAATTTTTAAAAAAATTTCTTGAAAGAAATCAGATAGTCCGTTGCAAAGAGACTGGTTGGCTAAGTTGTTAGGAGTCATGGCAGGAGGTTTTACAAAATCTTTAACAATTTTAAACAGTGTCTTTGCTGAATTGTCTGCGGCTTTTATTTGGGAGGCAAAGAACTCTGTCATGGCAGATTTTTTTAATTTGATGAATTTCTTAAGGGCCATTCTGTAGATAGTTTTAGCCTCAGCATCATATGTCCGTCTCCAGCAGCGTTCTAATTTTTTGCAGTGACTTTTCTCTTTATGTAAAGCAGCTGAGAACCAGGGAGCAGAGGGGCGAGATCTTGCGGATGATACTGGTAGAAGTGGGGCAATTTCATCAACCGCAGCCGATAAGGTCGTATTGAATTTGGTGACGCAGTCGTCGATATTTACCACTTGAGACTCCAGAGGGCAACTAAATAACGGCTCTAAGGCAGTGCAGGTGATCTTGTGCCATTTTCTCCTGTAGTCTGTTCCCAATTCCACCGGGGTAGGTGCCTGAGGGAGTGGAATATCCACCCTGAGTAGGAGATGATCGGACCAAGTAAGGGGGAGGGAAGGATAAATAATGGTCCCTGGGAGGTTGGAAAAAATAAGGTCCAGTGTGTGGCCAGCGACGTGCGTTGGACCTTGGATTAGTTGCATCAGACTCAGGCTATGAAGGGCGTCGAGGAAACGAGTGGCTTGAATGCAGGTGGGATCATCTACATGGAGGTTGAAATCTCCTAATACAATAAAGTGCGGGTGCTTGAGGGATAAATCCGTGATAATGCTTACCAACTGAGATAATGCGGAGGGAGAAGCTTTAGGGGGATTGTAGACTAAGATGCCAGTTAGGTAAACTGCCGCTAGGTCAGCAATAGAAAAATACATAGCTTCAATCAGTCCAATGTTAGTAATTTTTTTAATGGTTATATTAAGGTGGGATTTGAACAAAATGGCAAGACCACCTCCCGTTTTTCCCTCTCGGTTAACACCCAAGAAGCGATAATCCGGGGGGGTGGCTAGATAGATATCCGGGTTAGAAGTATCTTTCGTCCATGATTCTGTAAGGAATAGAATGTCCCAACTGTAAGTGGTCAGAATCGACCAAATTTCATTGGCGTGACGAGGAAGGGATCTACAATTAATCAGTGCTAGTTTTAAAGTGCGAGCAGCCGGGGCGGGAGAGAGAGGTAAGGTACGTTCGCTCCAAGGGGGGAGAGATATGTGGCACTGAGGACAATTAAAGGCATGTCCGTCCAAGTTGTTAGGGGGGCAGCGAGCCGAAGTGGAACAAGAGCCCGCTCCTATTTGTAATAGCTGTTCCCTAGAACAACTTACGCAGGACTTGGTAGTTGCCTGAGCAGGGGGACTGGCCCTAGGCCCGTGCCAGGCGCGGACGGGCGCAGACGGGCTTGCCTTAGGGAACACTACCAAACCCAGACATCTTTAAAAACTAGACACCTGTGGGAGTTCATGGAGGTATGGCTTGTATGGACCCCCCAACGATTTCCTATCCAAAATCCCCTGCAAACCTCAAATTTAGTGGGGGCATTGGCATGCCAATTCTGGGCAGCCTCCACTCCTACATACAAAAATGCCAGTGTAATCCCTGGTGCCTGGGCTATTGACCCCAACTGCCTCCTGGAGGGGCAGAACGAATTTGGCATTTTTTGAGGGGGTGGAGGCATTGACATGCCCAATCTGGACAGCCCCCACCCCTGACCATTAAAAAAATATTGCATGGCCTGGTGGGTTTTCAGCCCGCCCATGGAGGCAGATACGGGGCTATTGCCCCCACCTGCCTCCCAGGGGCAGAAAGACTGTTCCAATTAGTTTTGGGGTAGGGGTATTGGCATACCCATTCTGTGCAGCCCCCACCCCTATGTAATAAAAAAAATCCCTGGTGCCTACTGGGCTTTCTGTCCCCCCCAGGAGGCAGATAAGGGGCTACTGCCCCATCTTCCTCTGGGGGGGCGTAGAATGACTGTGGCTTTTTTTGGGGGGGGGGGGCATTGACATGCCCATTCTGGACAGCCCCCACCCCTGACCATTAAAAAAATATTGCATGGCCTGGTGGGTTTTCAGCCCCGCCCATGGAGGCAGATACGGGCTATTGCCCCCACCTGCCTCCCAGGGGGCAGAAAGACTGTTCCAATTGATTTTGGGGTAGGGGTATTGGCATGCCCATTCTGTGCAGCCCCCACCCCTATGTAATAAAAAAAATTCCTGGTGCCTAGTGGGCTTTCTGTCCCCCCCAGGAGGCAGATAAGGGGCTACTGCCCCATCTTCCTCTGGGGGGGGCGTAGAATGACTGTGGCTTTTTTTTGGGGGGTGGGGGCATTGACATGCCTATTCTGGGCAGCCCCAACCTGAACTTTGAAGAAAAAAACATCCCTGGCGCCTAGTGGACTTTCTACCCCCTCCCGGGGCAAATTTTCACAGAGGCAAACGAACAGCATAACATATCCCCCAACTGTCAAGGACTTGGAGCGGAACATGCATCAATTATTACATAGGTCTTCCTGAGGCCTGGGCCGAAACATAATGCCAATGCAGTCTTTTTCCTTTCATTGTTTGCATCAACATGAAAACCCACCAGTTGAACTTCTGGATCAAGCCTGTTCCACCCTCCGTCAGCTAAGAATCTCCCACTTTTCCTCACTGTCTCTCTTTCCTCACTTTTCTCCAGGGTTGCTAATCTTCTCGAATTTGCATGGGCACCCTCTTGCCTGGTACACCAGTTTTTCTGCTCCCATACACTAATTCATGTCTTCCTCCCACTCCCGTATGATAGGTGTAGGAAAGTGTCCCTTTTTGCATGGTTGCCCCCCACTTTTTGCCTGATGTTTGATGCTTCTTGACTAAGTGTGCCCTGGGTACCTACTAATCAGGTACCCAGTGCCTATGTTCTTTCCCCAAAACTAAACCCTTGCTCCCACATTGGCACTCCGCTGGCCTACATATAAGTCCCAAATTAAAAGGTGCCTGGGGCTCCAAGGGCCTTGGAACCTGAGATAGTCTCACAGGGCTTAATCATATATTTTGCCACCCTCAGGAACTCCTCCGCCGATCCATACACCCTGCCACTGCAGTCTGTGTGCCAGGGGCAGAGCCTAAAACTACAGGTCGACATGACACAAATCGATGTGTGCCACACCCACCAAAACCCTGCCTCTAGTAGGCCTTACAGCCCTTAGGCAGGGTGCACTATACCACAAGTGAGGGCACAGTTGCATGAGCCCTCGGCCCCTACCGTACCTGTGCCATTTACAGGTGTTTGTAAGTGCAGTGAAGCCATTTTAGACCATGGGCTGGGAGTTTGGCACCCCGGACTCCACAGCTCCATGATGGCTTTAATGAAGACTGAGAAGTTTAGTACCAAACTTCTCAGCCCATGAAACCCACACTGATGCCATAGACTCATGAGGCTTGAGCCAGGAGCGGAACACAGCGTCTTTGCTCTTTTGCAATCTGCTCGTATTTTAATAGTATTTTAACCTGCTCGTGTTATATTAGAGGCTGTTGCTGGGGGGGGAGTCCGCAGTACTCTCTGTGATTGTTTGGAGCGGGACCACCATTTTGGGGTTAGTGTAGTTCAGCGGGCTAGTTTTCAACCCCTGACACTACATACGGACGTGGTAAGACGAATGCGCAGCGGACACACGCAGGGGGAAGGCAAGCCCATCTGCGTCCGTCCACACCGCCGCCAGATGCCAGACCTTCTGCTCAATCTACAGTTGCCCCGCGCAAGTATTCACACACTGTGCTTTTGTCTTTCGACACTAAATGCTCTACTTCTGCCTGGATTCCCCCACCTGGTTCCTTTAAGTGCAAGCAATGCCCCTTTCAACTCCAAATAGATATGTTAGGCTCACTCCCTCTGTATTTAGTTGAGTTTAAGTTTCTAAGCCTTAATTGCCGGTCGCTGGCTAGGTACCATGCTGAGGTCTTCGACTTACTAATAGATGAGTCTCCAGATGTATTATTCTTAATCTTGGTTGGCTCTTCCTCAAGGCGTTATCATGAACCAAGTTAACAGATCAGGTAATGGGGGGGTGCATTGCAGTAATTCACAAGGAGTTTTACCACTGCAGTTTATTAAAGGAGGACATCCATGACTGCAAAAGCGCCCTTTTCAAAATAACATTAAATCAAATCTCACTGTTACTGGTCTTCTTATTTATCAACCTCCAGGGCCATCTAAAGTGTTTAGGGAAGAACTGCTGAATAAAGTTATCTTCTTTGCCAGCAAAGCGGCAAATTTTACTATTTTAGATGACCTCAATTTACATCTTGAAAACAATGGCAAATCGGAGATCGACAGTTTCCTGGCAGATTTAGAGGCCTGTCAATTGGCTCAATGTGTCTCTAATAGCACACATGTAAAAGGCCACCTGTTGGACCCTATATTTTCGAACTTAAGTTCCTTAAAGGTTCTGTTGCCAATCCCTGTGGTCTGGACAGATCATTTTCTCATAACTTTTTCCCTGCAGTGGCAAGGAAAACCTACATTGAACTGCTCTTTACCAGTTTTAAAACATCCTTGGCACAAGTTATACATAAATCATTTCTTGATTTACTGTTAAGCCACAAGCCTCAGCTTCCACCTGATATTGATGATGCAAATACGCTTTTTCGGGATTGGCTGACTCAAGTTGTGGACAGTTGTATCCCTGCCAAATTGAGTGTTAAAAAAAGAGGGCAGTCTAATCCCTGGTTTAATGAATCGCTGATTAAAGCTAAAAAAGACTGCAAAGAACTTGAGTGCACTGGGAGGCACGCTTATGATGTTGAAGCAAAAAATAAAACCGAGCATCTATGAAGCTCTATCATAAACTGGCCCGGAGAGCCAGAGCAGAGTTTATGGCCGGTAACATCTCGACAAGCAATAAACCCTCTAAAACAATCTTCACCCTGCTCAAGGTTATGAAGAGTTCTGGGTTGAAGGTTGACTCACCTGTCATCTCAAATCACCAGTGTGACGACCTGGCCAGTTACTTTTTGAATAAGATGGAAAAGATATATAAGAGTTTTCCACCGGTCACTGGCATCACTGACCTTATGGAAAGGCATGGGGGTATTGGATCCACTGTGATCGGAGCACTTTCGTCTTTCCCCCTGCTGTCTCTCACTGAATCTGAGTTCCTCTGTCTGAAAATTAAATCAGGCTCCCCTGCCGACCCTTTGAAACCCATTCACTTTCGTCAGTTTCATACCCTCATCACACCAGTGAGTAGGGACTTGGTTAATCTATCTTTAACCACAGCGTCCATACCATCTGCGTCAAAGCGCACTAAAGTTATACCTCGCCTGAAGAAACCGTCACTAGATCCATCTGAGCTGGGTAATTACAAGTCCTATATCCCAGCTACCATTCCTGGCAAAGGCGGTAGAATCTCATGTAAATACTGTGATTACAGAGTTTATCGAGCTAAATGAAATCTTAGATCCCTCGCAAAACGGTTTCAGATCTCGCCACAGCACCGAATCTGCTTTGCTGGCAGTGATGGAAGAAATCTGTGGTAGCCGTGATGTCGGAGATTATTATCTATATAAGAATATCCATTAAATAATGTAATCCCCAATATCTCTGTTTTTGGATAGGCCAAAAGAGAGTCAAAGATCCCCCAGAGCCTTAAAAAGAGTATTCTCGAAATAGACAGTATTGATAATGCCAAAGTGTGAGCTGATCTCGGCTCCCAAGAGAGGAATTCTGGAAACAAAACACCTAACCCCCCATGGTTCGCATCCCAATACTTTTACTAGTCTGGACATAAACGTTGCTAGAAAGTAGATACGTAAATCCAGTCATGGTCACTGCAACTAACCCTAGATGTAGTGGGTGGAGTGTGGCTATGCAGAGCGCCACGGAGTTGAGACCAAGCTCCATGAAAGTCTGCGTAGCTCCGCTACGTCACCCGCCTCCCACCTCCCACCTGCCCTATTAACAATTGGTAAAAACTTTTTTAAAAAGAGTTAAAAGTAAATAAAAACGCCTTACCTTAGCTGCGCCGTCCCCGGACTGCCCTCTTCCTCTTCATCACGTTCTTGGTAAAAACAGCGCATCCGCAGGTGCCTGGGCATGTGCAGTTTTCACCAAGAACGTAATGAAGAGGAAGAGGGCAGCCTGGGGACGGAGCAGCTGAGGTAGCAGTTTTTATTTACTTTTAACTCTTTTTTAAAACGTTTTTACCAATTGTTAATAGGGCGGTGTGTGGCGGGGGCTAGCCAACTCTGCTCCGCCGCAGAGTGTGTGGAGATTTCCCTACTTCGTGTTCTCATCGGAACGCGGAGTAGGCAAATTTCCACACACTCTGCCGGCGGAGCGGAGTTCTCCGCACACGGTTAACTGTCACATATGTATGTTAACCTTAGGCTTTTTATACCCCCCAGATGATTTTTTGCCACATAGCCTCAGTCTGTGGAAAAAAACCTTTAGCTAAATGCAAAGGTATGCCCGCAAGAGGTATAGTTAGAAAGGGAGAATAATCGTCTTGATTAAGTTGCATGGAATGATTAGACCTATGTGAAAATAATGCCACTTAATCAATATTGCCTGCGTTCTACTATATAGTACGCCATCATTTGATTCCCTTACATCCTCCATTTTTACAGAGACTTCGATTCCCAGGTAGGTGCCCATTTGACTCATCACCTATTATCCCAAGAATGGACAATGCTGGTGAGGACTAGGGTCTTATCAAAGTTTAGTTTGTACCCAGAGAATGCCCCACACTCATTAGCCAATTTTTCAATAGCTGCCAGAGAATCCTCTGTGGCAGAGGTCATGATGATAATGTCGTCTGTATACACAAGCACTTTGAGCTCAAGTTGATGTATCCGCAGCAAAGCAATATTCCTCAAGGTCTTGAGGACTTGAATTTAAGGTTCAATTTAATGGGCAAAGAGCAAGGTGAAAGTGCACATCCCTTTACGGATGCCACGATTTATCTAAATTAGGTAGGTAGAAGACCCTGAACACAAAACCCTTGCCTTAAGATTCTGGTAAAGCTTTTGAACCAAAGCAATAAAACACGGCCCAAACCCTTGCACAGCCATACTGCCCTAAGAAAAGGCCTTGAGCCCCAGTCGAAGGTCTTTTCAGCGTCTAACATTATTGCTCCGCCCGGATATCCCTGAGCACAGCCTGCCTCAAGAGCAGTGATAACAATATTGACATGAGCGGTGTTATCCTGCCCTGGAACAAAACCATGTTGATTCTCATAAATAACTGTAGCAAGTCTTTTTGCTAAAATCTAAGTATAAGTCTTGGAATCAGAATTAATCAAAGAAATAGGCTGATATGAATCACTAAGAAAGGGATCTTTCCCTTTCTTAGGAAAGATGACAATGTTGGCCTCAGTCCATGACCCAAGAACCTCCCTAAGTAATTCAAAAGAGTTGAATAGATCATGGAGAACCGGCACTACAAGATGTGACAAACTAACAAAGAATTCCAATGGAAGTTGATCGGTGCCACAGGCCTTGCCTCGTGCCAGCTAGCCAACAGCGTCTTACACTTCGGATGGCGATTTTTGACCTTCTATCTTATGCTATTGTGTAGAAGACAGTTTCCAATGATGGTGGACCCGAAGAAACTGAAAGATCTGGTCCGTGGAAGGGACCAATTCTTTGTCATAAAACATCTGATAAAAGCTGTGGAACTCCTCTTGCATGAGGGCAGAATTGCTCACAATAGCCCCTTGAGAGTTCTTAATCCCAGCAATAGCAGATGCATTAGCGCTGTCCAGGACCCAGAAAGATAACACTCAGCCCATTTCTTCGATAAAGAATTGTGATCTGATATAACCCTAGGATTTAAGGAAGCTCTCTGCAAATATGGACACCCTGAACCCACAACTTGTACAAGTTGAGAAGGTTCAGGAAAGCCTTCAAACTGCTGTGGGAGCAGTCAAGACCCAGATCTCATGACAGGAAGTTCAGAAGACCATACTCTCATCAAGAGTCAAAGATATGGAGAATAGGTCTCGCTGGAATAACCTCAGGGTATTGGGGATTCCAGAGGGGTCAGAGGAATAATCCTGGATGCTATATAGTTTGGTTGTTTAGTTAAGCCTTTACTACACTGCGGGGCTGGGACATGGACAGCATAATTCAGAGAACCCATCGCTATCCATTTCGGCCTCCCGTGAGGCCAACCTGATATATATGGGTTACTTCCTCCTCCATTAGGAGATAAACAGGGCTGCTAGTCCAAGATCACCAGTGAGAGCGGCTGGCCTGGACTTTTTTGTTCAATCAGATTTCTCTCATGAGATGTAGTCCTGGCACTTCAAAAGCTTGGAGCTTTGGTTTTATTACAGGAGCCAGCAATCCTATGCATCCAATACGAGTATAAAAAATGTATGAATGTTTTGAACAGCCTGAGAGTGAGGAGCGCTTAACCAAGTTCGTGGGGGGGGATAAGGAGGTTAATGGATCTTCCTTTTTTTGTTGTCTTTTTCCTCATAGGTTTCTACAGAGTTGTTTACTCAGTCTCTTGGGTACTCCTTCCCTCTTTTCTTTTTTTATTTCTCTTTGCGAATGGAAGCGTTAGATCTGCAAGGGCCAGCAGGCACCTAGTTTTGATTTCATGAATGTTTCATGAGGGTTTTTCACTTATTAATTATGGGTCTGGGGAAAAAAACATGTGGGTCATTTTGGAGGGTGTCTTGAGTGGTATCTGCCCTGCCCCTTTAGTGCTTTTCCCCAAATTAATCCTTGGTCTGGGGTGCTACGGGGGGGCAGGAAGTTAATGTACTCATGTCTACTGCCCGTCCTAGTGATATTATTTTGGCCAGGAAGTGGTAAGCCCTTTTTCTGGGCCTTTCATGAAAGGAACACGTTGGGGGAAGGCTGGGGGTGGAGTGGGTGGTTTCGCCAGGGTTTGGGGTCACTTTGTCTTTATAATGATTTTGTATTGTAGCATGTTAAGGCAGGTTGCTGGACAAAAATTGAGGCCTCATGGTTGTGGACGATAAAGTTGGGACCAAGAATGATTCTGTGTTGTTGTTCTCTTTCACTGTGTGCTGGTTGTTTGATCAAGAATGTCAAGATTTAGCCAGGGGTGTGGTCCAGTGACCAGCGTCTTCATATTCTTTTGTGGAATATCAATGGAATGTAGGCACCTTATAATCAAAAATTAATTAAAGAGGTGCTACACTATCTTCATCTACATTTAGGTGGCCTACAGGAAACTCAGCTCTTGAATAAATCGGCCTCTCTTCTGGATGATTTCTCATATCAAGTCCTATCCTCAGCAGGTTTCACTTCTTTCAGAGAGGGATTACCCTATTGGCTCGGTATAAGAGCTGGAAAACTCACCAACCACTGTACAGATGTGGGTAGACGATGGCTCATAGCAACAGTCAAGAGGGGCCAACTAAGCATTATGCCATGTGTGCTCTATGGGGCCCACACTGATGATCCTGTGGGCGTTAATAGTCTGATTTCTGAGCTACATCAATGGTCAGAACCATTGATTATTTGCGGGGACTTCAGCATCGTCCTTAACCCATGGATAGAATCCTCTTTTAGTAGTTGAGGGCTAAACTCTTCTTCAAGAACCTCCTATAGCTCAAAGGAAATGGCTAGGGTTGCTTTGTTGCAAGTAATGGAATCTTATGCTTTGGTGGATGTCTGATAATATTCTCTGATGACAAAACATTGGTTTACATATTTTTTCGCCTCTCGTAAATCTTTTTTTTGGATAGACATGTTCCTTCCTACCAAGCTCTTATGCCCCATCTTAGGGCCTGATTACGAGTTTGGCAGTGCGTCGCTGGTTCTGCCCTGCTGCCGCAGCGCCAAACCCATGGTCAGGTCGCCTGCCAGATAACGAGTATTTCTTGTGTTTGGCGGGCTATTATTTGACGTTCTCAAGGCAGTGCCTCAGAAAATGGGCACCACAATTGGAACGCCAAAAACAGTTCCTGCATGGTATGGCATGTAATGACCATGCCGTGCAGGATCTGGGCTGCATGCACACAGGGGGGCACATATAGTGCCCCCTGCATGCACCCCATGGCCCTGAGATACAAGGGGGCCTTATCGGTCCCCCTTTGTTTCCTTTCCACCACAGTTTTCATGGAGGAGGAACCACCATGAAAAATGTAGCAGAGAGGAAACTTGTAATATGTTTGGTGGGATCGCAGCAGTTCCTCTGCGGTCTGTGGACTGCCAGACTCTTAATAAGCCCCTTGGTATCTCCTTGTACCCTAGGGTTATATCAGATCACAATTCTTTTTCTCTTCTCTCTTTCGTCCATCCTGACAAATGGGGACATAAACAAATGTAAGCATGTCCATCATAGGAATTGAAGATATAAGTTGGTGAGCTTTGCTGTCATTCCTAAATGTGCTCCTTAGTGTACACCATTTGATGCCAATATTTTGATGGTCAGTGTTAGGAACTTCAAAGTTAGTGACACCCAGTTAGCCATTAGTGTTGCCATAATTTGTTATAGAAGGAAGATAATGAATTCTTCATCTAGTTAATTGGAAAAATGCCTGTATCCAGTGGTTGAGGAATGAAAATAGCATAGTAATCCATTTTGAAATTCTGTAAAAACACATCCTGACTTATTTAATGAAATGCTAAAATGGACATTTATGGCGCTTGTGTTGGAAGATTATGATTGGCTCACATTGTATTTGTAGAGTAACAAGGAACGTTGAAATTACTCATATAGCCAGTCAGTTATGATAAATCATCTGAATAAATGTACATCTAATCATATTGAAGTAATTTAGAGATTTTTCTTTAATATATTGCTTTTGTTTATGATGAATCAGTTGCATTTCATAGTTAATCAGAGTTTGTTTACTCACAACTGATGCGATATCACCAGTAATTAGAAAGAATACAGATGTGCTGCCCAAAAAAGAAGCTCTGTAGACTGGTCATACTAGGCCTCGTTGCCCGGCTTAGAGGATATGTTTTTCCACAAGAAAATCTTATATATATTTATTTTGAATTAAAATTGTCAATTCATGCTTGTTTTTTAATTTATGAAGAGCAAGCATATTGCCACCCTTCTGCATATGCATAGCAAAGATGTGAATGGCTATCCTGCTACAGGACTTTTCGCTCATCAAAGCATCTCATTATTTCTGTGTATCTCTAAATTGTTGTGGAAGCAGTTTACTTTGTGAATGTTTAGCTTAAAAATATTTCACCATTGCGGGGCACGGCATCCTGAATTGCATAATCTAAATTGGATGAGTTTCATTCAGATTTCAGCTTTGGAGGTGTCTCACACAAATAAAATGTAACAGAAATACATCCATGAAGGTTAAAGGAAACACACAAATGTATAAATTATCCAACAACCCCCCCCCCACCCACTGACATCCCCTCTTACTTAACCAGTCTCCCTCGGCATTGTACAGGGTGACACTGAACATCGCAGTTCTGTTCCCCTGTGTAATTCTGTCTAGGAATGGCCCGACTGATAGCCCTATATACACAAAAAAGAGAGCCAGGCACAACCCAGTACAAGGCCCACCTTCAGTAACCGCCATCTCTGCCCTCCACAAATGATCCCTCTCCTATCACTAGACCACACTTCCCAAATCACTCAGCTCAAGTAAGAAGTGGCTACATAATCACTAAAGTAGTCTTTAAGACAGTGTGTGGAATAACAGACGAAATAGCGTTTACCCGGAATGCTATTGGCATCAGCAATCTTTAAAGATTCACTTGCTTTGAATAGAACTTAACATTAGAAGAGAATCCCATTCCACCTAGAGATGACACACCTATGTTGACCTTTGCACTTAATAGAAGTCCCTTCAACGGAGTTCTCACTGAAGCTACAAGTGGCAAAACATGCAGCGGGCACAGTGTTATCACTTTGCAGCCATTCCTGCAGTTCTGCAGCATTCAGAGGTTTCATCTCTCCCCTACACACTGGCATGTATCTGAACCCCCCATACAATTACTGTTATCCTTATGAATATTTAATGGAGCTTTCAGTATGTATTAGATTGAGAAGCCATTAAAGTCAGTTCAAATAGACCAATACGTCTATGGAGAAAGTGATCTGGTATTACTCCTGGTCGAATCTTTCTTTTGACCAATGAGATCCAGCAATCCACAGAGGTAGATTCAAGTATTTTGGTACATGCCTCGTATCATTCATAGAGATGCAAGAATGCTGGAAGGAAGGGTTTTGCGTATTTCTTTATAGTTTATTGGACCAATTTTTGTCAGCCTTTTACAAGACCCTACTCTGCAGAGTAGATTTGAGCAATTCAAATGCGGTGCTGAACAGTTTAAGAAACTTTAAAAGACAAATGTACTTTCTATGTCAGTAGGGCGATGCTATGTTGTTGGAGAAAGATGCCCACAACTGGAGAATTAGTAGGAATTTTAGTTTTAAAAAACAGGAGTTATATGTTTTCTACTTTTTTTCCTTCTGGATGTCATTGTACTTTAATGTGTGCTTGTGTGTGAGTGTGCATGCTTCTGTATTAATGTGAGTTTTTATTTTTTGCAAATTAATCCAGCTTATTTACATTTGCATTTTTTAACACTGGTAGATGAAAGAAACATGCTGCCTGAACAGCAAATGGTTAAAAAAGTGTTTCTAGAGCTGGCATTTATAGCATGGGGGGGGGGGGGAATCAATCTGTCGAAGGCACTTGTGTTGATGATTCTTGGCAAACCTGTTACATCCATTAGAGAATTCACATTGCCACCCATGGTAAAATACTGCCCTCCAATAATGGTAATATTTCTTGGCAACTTGTGGTCTACCTCCTAGTAACATTACAGCCCTGTGACAATAAATCCTGGCATGTTTTGGGCATCTGTGATAGTGTAAATCTCTGGCATAACGAGAGTCCTTGGAGAATGCTGGGTATTCTTGACAAATTGAGAAGTGCCATGGTCTGAATGATCTGCCATAGAAAATGAAACCAGTATGTGGCTGAGAGGGATTGGCTAAACGTGTTCTTTAGTATGTTCTTAAGTATTTCTACCTTATGTTTGTTAAGATGTCTATTCTGTAGATGATAAAGGTAGGACTATGAGTTTCCAGGATTTGCCATGTGGTCAGAGTATCCCAGAGGGTATGGATATTACCAGGACAAACAAGGCATTCCATTTGTCCACTTATGTGTGGTGTCACTAGGGACAGGAACGTTTTAAACGGCCAACATAAAGTTCAAGGCAAAACAGAAATCTTAGAAGCTTATTGTATCCAACACAAATATCTATCGTTTGGGGCACTGCTGCAGGTGATATGAAAATAACTATGTTGTTGAACAATCAAGCCAAATATTATGTTTCAGGTAGAAAGTACTGCAAGGTTACTGGAAAAAAAAGTTGTTTGAAAAATGTGTCCCAAGATAAGTGAACATGAATAGCACACAATGCAATCACCATTATGTAGTTATGTTTTAGTCACATGCTCCATTGAAAATGCTTTCTCAGATTGCACCAAGACCTTGGGCCCTGCAACAAATTGGACAAGATACTTTCCACCATGCCAAAATGTGTAGAGTTCTGCAAAGGGGAAAAAAGTTAGGAGGCGAGTTGAAAAACTTAAATATTCTAAATCTAATAAATGTCATTGTTAGCTGACCATTTGAGAGAACAGCTTGGACAATCCCTTACTCATACAAGAAGAATGTGTTTATTAACTGACTCTGGGGCATATTATCAAGGAGGACGTTAAAAATTATCGCCGGTTTAGCGGCAGAAAACTGCTGCTAAAGCACCGATAATGGGCTTGATAATATGCCCTTGAGAATTCCAATAGAAGTCCATGTTCTGGTGTGAACCTGGGCTTCTGTTGGAATTCTCCAGGGCATATTATCAAGCCCTTTATTACCGTTTTAGCAGCAGTTTTC
Organism: Lissotriton vulgaris; assembly: GCF_964263255.1. Lineage (NCBI taxonomy): Eukaryota > Metazoa > Chordata > Amphibia > Caudata > Salamandridae > Lissotriton > Lissotriton vulgaris. The sequence continues at coordinate 1,254,107,140 of NC_141694.1, read as the reverse complement.
TGCCGCTAAACCGGCGATAATTGTAACGCCGTCCTTGATAATATGCCCCAGTGTTTTTTCTAAAATTCCATATTCAACATAATCAAGCACTACTTTTTCTTTCCCTGGAGGCAACTAAATAGGATAATCCAATATTTTACTTACTATTGTCAATAAACATTTGTCTGTTTGAAATCAATATTTTCAAGTTTATTACCCCAAAGTAAATATGTAAAATAAAAAATACATCAAAGGTAACATTGAATATGGCCCACTAGCTTATAGATGGGTTCCTTTGACGTCATATACCAAAAAGGGTGGGGGGAAAGTGCTCTGCAAACATCCAAAAATAAGATTGTGCCTGAAATTGGATTGCCACTCCCAATTGGACTGGAAAACATGGTGTCTCTGTTTTGTCAAAAGTGCTGTCATTATTTACAAAATACAAAAAGAGGGTACTGGATTGTGAACAGTACAACAGTCAGATGTCTTAGGCACTTGTAAATGGTAATGTGGATATACACGTTGTGGAGATCTAGCAAGTAAAAATAAATATAATCTCTGTATCAATGGCAGAATAGTTGCAAGCTTACCTTGAAAAGTCTTGGTGATTACATAAATATGTTTACTCAGTGAAGGTGCAGAAAAGGGATGTGAAGGGAGTGTGGGATAATTTGGAAGAGTGAAAGAAAGGATGAGAGCCAGACTGCCTTGCAAATTGTGCATCGTAAATATTCATTCATGTAAAGAATTGATTGGTGACCTTTATTAGTCCTTGCAAAAACAGCATTTATTTGCCATTTATAAACCTTCAGAAACAGTCATTTCAAAACCCAGAGGCCAATAAGATTAGGATGCTGTAAAGAAGAGGTTGTACAGTTTTACTTTAGATGGGGGCCAAGGGCAAGGGATGAGATTGGCTTTTTAGACCATCCACCATTGCTAGAAGCCAACTGGATAAAATGTACTAGGAAAAAGAAAATACACAAAAACATGGTGGCCTTTGAAATACTGTCTCACTTACCCTTTCGCCAGAGTAAAGTATCAAGCTGTTATTCTTCCTCATCATTGCCTCTGTGGTGGGCCAGCGTGGCTGCTGAAGTGATAAAAAACCGCATGAGGAAAAATGTTCTCTAAGGCCCACTTCCATTATCTACACAACACCATGCCCATAAAGAAATACCCTCATCAAAGTGTTTAGCAGCGCCCACGTTTAAGAAGGTGATTTTATCTACTAGATGCAATCGCATAAGTTGTATGACAAGCAAGTGCATGTAAATGTAGAAATATGGTTGTGGTTAAAACTGGCGAGCCAACAAATATCCAATGTGTATGAAGATCTATGCCTATTGAACTTATCTACACTTTATTTGTAGGTTGGGTGGGTGAGGGAGGAAGTGCCAGAGAATCGAATGGGGAAGCTAATAGAAGAGTGACGTCTAATCCAGCCATAAGGGGAAAGAAGAGGAAAGGGGAAAGAATTTGCCAGAAAAGAAGCATAGTGGAATAGTGAAGTGGGCTTAATGACAGCGCAACAAGTGGAGATACTAGATGATGGTCCAAATTTTAGAGGTATTATTGGTTAGTGAGAAATGCTAGGAACAGCTTTGTTTAGAGGCTGGTCAGGTTAGTTATAGATTGAGAGCAGGGTGTGAGAAATAACATTTATAGTGGATCCAATGTTAGAGAACAGGCATGGAGGGCAACTGAAACACCCAAATACCTGGCTCCTATTCCTCCATTAAAATACTTTTTAACTTACGCATACTCTTCCAGCAATATGATGTGGGATGCGCAGAATCAATGGAAAACTCCTCTGTCCCAGGCGGTGTCTAGAAAGGCATACAGGAAGCTGTAAAGAATCCAAAAAAGATTTCAGCAAAATTAAGGCCAACTCCAGCCTCCACTAATGAGGCTCACGTTCCTTCTTAGCCCACTACTTTGTATTTGAGGATATCAAACTATTAATATTGTCCTACCATTTTATAACAAAAACATGCTTGAATATATATGTATTATGTGTATATCATCAAGTTATACACACACAGACACATACATAAATGTATATAACATATATACATTTATATATAGATATATTTTGAAATATATGTATACATGTGGGTACAGAAGCTAGCCAACTATTCACTCAGTATGGCCCTTTCGTTTGGGTTGAGTATCCCTCTGTTCAAAATACATCTTTGGAAAACTCCCCTGGGAAATAATGAAGTCCACATAAACCTGTTTAGTTGTGCAGGTTTAGATGAGTCGAAGCTCAGTGAATCTCATGTCAGGTGTTTTCTTGCACCTGAATGTGTATTCAGAATGTGTGAAGCTGCAACAGTCACTAAAGTCTTCTGAATATGATAATCTAAGTGTTTCAAAAGACTACAGAATAGATACACATTGCATGGTGTGTGCATGTGTGTGCTTTCCCTAAGATGTCTCTAGCATTCCTCTAAGACCTTGGTAGTCCAGCAACATCTTATGAAGCTTGCAGGATTCCACAAGCTCCTTGAGTGACTGGGCCTAAATCAGCAGAGCTGGAGGAGGCTTCTTAGGTACCAAGGAATATTTATCATGCATTAAAAGTTACTCTGGCAGAGTAGTTCCATGTATTATGGCAGCTTTGGGTGCTAAGCTTCAATAATGCAATCTTGATTCTCGATCTTCCTACCAAACTAGTCCGTGACACATTTCTGGTCTGTCAATACCATGTCCTGGTCTTATCATCAAGGAGTACAAAGATTAAAATTAAGTCAGTAGATCATGGTAAGAGTGATGAAAGAGTTTGGTGGCTCTGGCAGAGGGCATCGAATTAACTGCAGATATTTCTGAAAATGTTGTATTCCAAATCTTGTATTATAAAAGGCATCATAATTCTTTTAGACTTGTTTGTGAAATATATGTAAAGGACACCATATTTCTACTTGTGAATGACATTAAGATGGGTGCTGCCATTAAATATGCATTTACAAAGCCAGGGAAAGTCCTATTTACTTTTGCACAGTTGAAGTTTGTACAAGCCATCAGTCTGGGTCTACTTCATTAGGAGAAAGTTTGCTTTCTGGTGGTGATGAGATAAACAGTTTCAACGGTTTGCTTGGAATTTATAATTCATCTAGAAGATTGCGGTGTCTTTTATATTGAGAGTGTGAATGGCGAGTTCCGCTGGTAATGTTAGAATCAAAAACGAAAGAAACAGCAGTGATTCACATACAATCTTCCTTATTCATTTTGGCTATGTGTATATGGTAGTATTGCATAAACTACGCTGTCTTGAGAAATGTACTTTGTAAATAGTCATCTATTTAAAGAATCCATTAGAAACCTTTATTAACCTTGATGAAACAGCATTCATTTGAAGTTAACAAACTTCAGTAGGCAGTAAGATAAGACAATGTATGATAGAGCAGATTGTGTAGTTAGTTATACAGAGAGACAGGTGGCAAGAAACAACTGGTTTTGTCGACTACACATTCATAGAAACCAAAAGATTAAATGTTCTGAGGCACAGGAAATGCTCAAACACATGGTGAAGGAAATGCTCAAACACATGGTGGACTTTCGTGCCCCGTCTTACCCTTTTGCCAGAATGAGGTAGGAGGCTTCGGCTCTCGCTCATTATTGTGTCTGCCTGGAACTTCTGTGGCTGCTGTAAAGATAAAAATTGCATTAGGCAAAACATACTTTAAGGTCCATTTTCACTTTCCACATCAAACTCCCCTTCCATGACCACAATGAAAGACTCTCATCAAACTTTTCAGTGGCACCCAAGTATATGTAGGAACATTGATCACACAGAGTTTGTTGCCAGCAACCTAGTTTCTAGTAAATCATGTGAAGTAGGAGATGACAATATTATTAAGCTGTAAGAGTATCTTTAGCCATGGCACCCTTAAGGGTTTAAAGGTTTTAAAGATCTCCAGTGTCAGAGCAGTGTATTTGGCTAGTTTGCCTATAGACATTCCATGAGTATAAATAGACTGCATGAAGTATTTTTCTGGCAGACAAATAATGCAAGCAAATATGTTTAAAGAGAAATAACAGCAAGGATGCATGTTCACCTTGTTAGGATGTAAGGGAGTGGACACGTTCATAGCCAATGGAAAGAGGTGGTTTCTAGTAAAATATACTAATTCAAAACAACAAACGTAAACTGATAAGTTTAATGAAAGTTACATAATTTTGGAGAGAAAGGTGAGGATTATTGTTACATGTGCAAGTGATGTTTTCCTAAACATCAGCCTGCCTATGCAGTGTGTGCTATTTATTGGTACTACACTGATACATGCTTATTATTTTTTGTAATTGCACTCTGATCTCACTGCCCATAGGCATGTGTTCCCTAATGATGAAGAGTGTCCTAAGAGTTCTCATCTAGAGCTGATTGTAAGGTATTATCCACTATTGCAAAATGTGTTATGATTAGTTAATACCATCTGCTCAGAGCATAACCCATTAATTGACTACCATGTATGTGAGGGGATAAGACAAGAACAACAGGCAATTAGGAACTTTTACTACTGAGCATGTGGAGAATACATCTACTAGCACCCCTATAGGAAGGCCAAAAAGCTGATTGCACCTGCTGGCTTCTAGTCCTTCACTGAACCTGGAACACAGGCAAATAAGAATACTTAGTGTGATCATTCTACTGCCTTGGACTTGCTGAGCCAGTTTCAATATTCCAGAGAACATTTTAATAATTATATTAATCAAAAAATGTCCATCCACTGGAACAATAGCTGAAGATGAAAATCTTGAGAATTTAATACCACGCACAGAAAATGTATTTTTGGTATTGTTTATTTCTAAGAATGCTCTTTCACTGACTATACTAACAAATAAAAACAACAAAAATTCATACATGGTCACAAAAATCTTTATTTCGATGTTCCTCAAATTAGCTAGACATAGATTCCCTTCAAATGTGTTGCCATGAACAACAGGCATTCAATCCATACGGCCTCTCAGCATCAATCAATCAGTAGGTTTGTATAAACCTTCTTGTCACGCATGAGGTTATACAGGCGATGGCAGGGTTCAGTTGATTAGCCAAATAGTCAGGTTTTCAGGACTTTCAGAACTCTGGAAGAAGTAGGGAAGTCCGGAGGTAAGGGGGTAGCTCCTTCCATGTCTTTGTTGCTAGGTAGGAGAAGGCGCGACCTCTGCATCTGCTAAGTCAGATGCAGGGTGAAAGTTAGAGATGGAAGTGGAGCGGAGATGTATGGTGGGCGATGTAAGTACAGTTGATGGTTCAAGTAGGTGGGTCTGCAGTTGTGTAGGGCCTTGTATGCGTCGGCCAGGAGCTTGATACCTAGCATCTTTTATGTACAGGGAGCCAGTTCATTTCCCTGAGGTAGGGGGAGATGTGGGTTTGTCTAGGGAGTTCTAGGGCGAGTCTGACTGCTGTGTTCTGTATGGTCTGTAGTTGATTCGTATTGTGGTCATTGAGGGTCTGAGTGAAGAGGGCCACCATGATGCATCCGAGGGGGAGCTTTTGTTTCTGAAGATCAGTACTCCTGTCTTGTCTGTGTTGAGCTTCAGGCAGTTGTCCTTCATAAAGTTAGCAACGTCTGTACTGCAGTTGTGGAAGTTGTTCTTGGTGTTGGTGGTGTCTTCATAGAGAGAGAGGATGAGTTTTGTGACATCGGCGTAGGATATAAGGCCAGTCCATGGCTTTTGATGATGCTGGACAGAGGTAACATATAAGTGTTAAAGAGGTTGGGGATGAGCGAGGAGCCTAAGGGCACTCCACAGATGATTTCCTTTGGTTCAAAGGTGAAGGGTAGAATTATATTTTGCATTCTTCTGGTGAGGAGAGGCCATCCATCCAAGAGCAGCTCCTTGGATGCCCCTGTTGGGCAGCCATGTGATGAGTGTGTGGTGGGAGCCATATCATAGCCTTCTAGAGGTCTATGAGGATCAGAGTCACAGTCTCTCCTCAGTCGAGTAGGGATTGGATGTCGTAGGTAGCCGCCATGAGGGCTATCTTGGTGTTGTGGTTGCTGCGGAATCCAGACTGAGAGCAATCCAGTAGGAAGTTCGGTTCCAGATGTGAGGAGAATTGTTGGTTGACAACTTTTTCTATTACTTTGACTGGGAATGAGAGCAGAGAGATCGGTTGAATACACTGGTCTCTGCTAATGGTTTCTTTAGTAGGAGGTTGACTTTTGCGTGTTTCCAGTGTTTTTGGAGAAGGTGGCTGTGGCTATTGATGTGTTAAACAAGGCAATGAAAAGGTGGCTGATTTCATTACAAGACCGGAGGCTACCATTATGCAATAACCTTTTATTGCTGCCCCAACATTCAGCTCTTTAAAGAACAATAATACATTATAAAGCAATAGAATGTCCAAACAATATGTATGTCCAGAGTCATCATCCTCTTTTATTCGTTGCTTCATTACAGATAAGTACTTCTGCTATTTGCTTGTCTGTTGCTACTTATTGATTGCTGTTAAAGATCATATCTAGTCTTTAGTCATAGTTTAGGACTGCCCTTCCAATTAATAGCTGGGCCTGATAAGTTTTTAGGGAATTGAGTTTAACCTTTGTTAATATTGTGTCAATGCTACTGCTTGACTTGTGTCAATACCTGCTTGAAAGACCGCTAGTCATTTGGCTGAGTATATTTGTGTAACACGAGGGTCCAGCCTGCAACATCCAGCCTCTTGGTCCCTTATCGGCTTCTTCGCCAGTAGTCAAACTGCTTCTATTTCAGTGGCAGCTTTCAAGCCGTAACACCACTTGCTCCTCAGTGCGATCATGGACCCACAGCAATCTCACACCTCCTCTTTCCACTACTTTGGGAAGGGGGCGAATGCGGAAGCTTTGGGTTTGTGATCGGGCAAGTATTTGAATATCAAAGATGACTAGAAATCCTCAATTGGAGATTTCTGGCAGGTTGCCTGGCAGAGTTGGTGGAGGCCAAGTGCAACCCTTACAACTAAGATCCAAGCTATTCTGGACTGGGAGGGTCCAACAACATAGAATCAAGTCAAGGCATTCCTTGGTTTCACTGTGTATTATAGGAGGTTTGTGAAGGGGGTATGGATCCATTATGACACCCTCACAGAACTCACATCCAAGAAAATGCCCAAGAAAGTAAATTCACCAGTTAGTTGTCAAACGGCTTTTGACACCATGAAAGAGGCAATGTGCTCAGCACCCATTCTCAAAACTCCAGTCTACACCAAGCTTTTAATGTGCAGACTGATGCCTCTGAGCTAGGGATAGGAGCGGTCCTATCTGAGAGCAATGATGATGGCCAAGACCAGCCTGTTGCTTTGATAAGTAGGAGGTTACTCATTTGTTACGGAAAGCCGTTTAGGAAGTTGTCAGGTTGTCCCGTCACAGCCCAAAGGTTTTGGACTCCATTACCCATTAGGCAGTGTGATGCGCAGAGATACGTCCTGAGGTATATTCGACGTCAAGGCGGCATTAAAGGAAGTACGGGTAAACAAGCGATGCCGATTATTCTTCTTGGATCCAGTTGTGACGCTGGTTGCCGGTTCCCATTCTTGGACTCGTTATGGTGTGTAAGGGTGCCTTAGCACCGGCTTTCATTTACGAACTGTTCTTGGTGAGTTTTGCTATTTAAAACATTTCACACGCGGCCGTGATGGAAACGGCTTGGGTGAATTTACTAGCATATTAAACAGTAACGTGTAACCAAAAGGGTTGTGGGTTCAAAAGGGCAGCGCTACTACAACCCACAATGGAACCAGTTTGGATGTATTCATTTTGTGCCACTACCATAAACGTGCAACGTAACGGCATTTCTGAGTTCTAGTGTGCTGTGTATTGTTTGTTGTTTAAACAGCCGTGACAGAAACGGCACAACTCTTGGATTGTAGTGTGTTCATAATCCACAGTGAAAACAGCTGTAAGTGTGTACTTGGTATTTTGGAGGATGCACTAGTAGCAGAAGCCGGGTTTACAGATGGCAATTGTATAGTGCTACATTGGAATGGTATGACAAAGCCGTGTTGAGAAACGGTGGATAAAAACAGTAAATATTGCATTGGTTCTTATTAACCAGCAAATTCCCATATACTGGGTTGTGTGTTATTTGGAATCCTTGTTTGCTTTTGATTCTTTGTCTTTACTATTATGTTTTGAGGAACAGGGGGCATTTGAAGTACGTAGTGAGAAGCTCCCCTGTGAAGTGCAATACCCTGATTGTAAGGGTGGGTACACGGATAAAAGATCACTCCTCTTTATTCCTGGACACACACTACATGCTGATGTACTGTTTAGTCTTTTTTGTATATTCATGTTCCTCTATGTCTTAAAAGGCGAACATGGAAAAGATAGAGCCATATGCATTTCATGATTATAATGAAGACCAGGTTCTGTTGTTTTCTCTTACAGGTAATAGAGAGTGTAACGCATTACCTATACCAGTTTGAAAGGGATAAAATTGTGTTTAGCTAATGTTATCTAATTGTTTGCTTTCTTTCATTGGTCTCCCTCCCTGCTGTCCCCATCCTTTCCTTCCCTCACTTGATCAGATCAACATTCTGTGCTGTAAGAGCTTCCAGAATTGAGAAGTTCAAGAGGTTGAATGCCTTTTTTGCAACAAACCAACTCCGAGGTATCAAACGATCTACGTGTGAAGCTTTCAGAGCTGACATCATTTAGGGAGCAGCTTTGGAGTGCCATTGAGAGGGAGGCATTTGGTTTTGTACCTGAAGAAGATGAGACAATACCTGTTTGATGCTCACTTCACAGTTCAAACTGACCACAGACCTCTCAAACGGCTAATGCAAATGAAAGGTGAGAATGCCAAACTTTTGAGGTGATCCGTCTTCCTACAGGGAACAGACTTTACAGGGGGGTGGCGCTTGCCTGGCCCAAAGATGGCTGCTTGCTAAGTGAGCTCCGCTAACCGCCACATCGATCCTTCAGCTATTAGCTATAATTATCCTGGTTACTCGCTCGAGATCCTGAGCGTGCTGTGCCCTATCGAAACGGAGGCTGTAGGAATGGAGTAATTCGGCACGGCCGGGCTGCAGTTCTCGGACCAGACGCTGCTTCCCCTGAGCCGCATGACGCAGCTGCTGAAGAGGACGACGATTCCTGCTGAGGCGGGGGCGAGCGTTCACCCGGCCCTCGCGACCATCGAGGTGTGGAGATGGCTGGCCCCCTGGTTGGTGGCAATCCTTCTGCGGAGTGAGTGGTGACTCTGCCGGCGACCGGGCTGCTGAGCTCTGTGGCGTGTTTGGTGAGACGGAGGTCAAGGCCAAGCTGCGGCGATGATCTTTGACGTGCGGCCTAACTGGCACCGACCTGGCGTGCAAGCCTGCTGGCAGACTACCTCCGGAGTGGATTCTTTGGCATTAGGCGAGTGCAGGGGGCCTGGATTCGTTGTGAACATTACACCATTTGCCTCATCACCTGGCGGGAGCGGCCCTATATCCCATTATGGGACTGCTACTGTATTGGGGATGTACGTCAGTACAACGCGATCTTTTAGATCGCAGTACTTTGCAACGCTGCCATTAGAACGCAAGTCGTTACAACGACTTGCGTTGGTGTGCGCGGATTGAGGATTATTATAATTTTATATTCCAACACCAGCCCACGTAACTGTAGGGATGGTGTTGGAATATAAAATTACAATAATCCTTATCCAACAGCGCCATCCAGCGCAAGTCGTAGTAACGACTTGCGTTGTAATGGCATTGTTGTAAAGGTACTGCAGTGTAAACACCGCATTGTAAACAATGTTTCCCGTATTGGGTCCTGGTAGCTGTGCATGGACAAGCAGTGCCACATTGCATGGCAACAAAGCGGGGGCCACACTCCAAGAGGGGCATGGTGGATCTGAGCCTTCCTTCATGGTGAACTATTAAGCTGCCTAGTGTGAAACCCTCATGGGACATAAGCCGCCCCCGGGAGCCCCTCCTCGACCTGTAAAAGCGAAGTTACTTAACTTCAGAGGCCGGGATGCGGCGCTGAGGAGGGCAAAAGAACTGGGAGATTTGCAACATGAGTGCTCTTCTCTCTCTTTATTCCCGGACTTTACTATAAGAGTCCAGGAGGCCAGGAAGCAATTTGCGCCTCTGAAACGCAAGCTGCGAGAGCAAAAAGTAGAATGCGCGATGCTGTATCTGACGCGGCTGCGAGTGATGTTCGATGGTAAAGCAAGGATATTTCTGACCCCCAGTCCCTGCAAAAATCCCTCAAAGATTGGGACTTGAACGGAAAGCGCAGGAAAGACAAGATGGCAGATGATCGGGCTGATGGAGCGGATGGAGGACTTGATAAAAATGACTGATGAGAAACACTGCACGGCAGACTTTTATGATGATTTTCCCCGTGAGTAGATAATCTGTGCAGGATTGGGGTGATTGGACCTTTAGCTTTCAGGGAGTGCCACCTTACTGTGAAATATAACTTTATGCCGAAATGTATGATTCTGCTGACGCTTACTCGCATAGGCCAGGCTTAATGGTACGGGAAGTCAGCATCATGTTGAGTGAGAGATGCTATCCATCAATAGTTGTTTCCGAGGCTCCCTGAGAGACTTAGTACCTCCAGTGGAAGTCTCTTATTATTTGGAAAGTGGGTGTGTGGCATTGGGACCCCACAGAAGGGATGGCGGTAACATCTGCCCCAATGCGTTTTACTCTCGCCGTCACAAGTTAAATAGTGCTTATTACTAAACAATTGTAGTTTTCTTGCTATATGTACTAGTAATTGCTAGTGAGGGGGAAGAGAGCAGCTTATGCCTAATTGGGGTTAGCATGGGATGGTACATTTGTTACAGTTCACATGGTCACACTGGGCGTGAATGATTAAGGCAACACATTTGTTATAGCAGCTAGGATTGTCAGAACATGTGAAAGTGAAGAATGACGCACAGTGAACATGAGGAGGGATATAGACGAAGCCTGCGATTAATGACATGGAACATGAGGGGCTTAAATGACCATAGAAAATTGTGTAAAATTCTGGCGTACTTGAACAGAAAGGAGGTAGACATTGAGCTGCTGCAAGAGACGCATCTTGCCCCTAATAGCGCTATGCTCGCGAGGTGTAACCTAGCAGGGCCATTCCATGCAAGCGGCTTCACCTCACACTCCAGGGGTGTAATTACCTTGGTTAATCCCAAGTCAGGCATACAACTTGAAGAATGCAAGACTGATCCTGCTGGTTGATTTGTAACCTCAAGATGTCATGGTAGGAAGGCTGACTTTCAAATTCTAAATACATACAGGCCTGACTATGATGACCCTCAGTTCTACCATTCACTGTAAACATACATTAGGGGCTGTCACCCATTGCCACTAATTTGGGGTGGGGATCTTAACTGCGTGTGAGATCCGGCGCTTGATCGATTGAAGAGACCCTCAGATTTTAGAACCATTGAAAATAATGTTGGAAGAGTACCACGGGGTAGCTGACAGAGAAATCAAGCAAATGGGGAAGTACACATTGGCCAGATCTTATGGTGAGGGAGACAGGCCGGGCTCAGTGCTGGCGGCGATTGCCCGCTGACGGTATGAATCTGGAGTCACCCAAGAATTGTTAGATGAGAAGGGAACTGCCCTGAAAGAGCAGGCGGAAATAGTAAATAGATTTGGCCAATATTATCAGAACCTGTATAGTTCCAAAGTTACCCCAGACAAAGAAAATATAGTGAACTACCTGAAATACATACAAGTACCCTGGCTGATGGATAGCCACGGAGAGTATCTCATGAGACCTCTAGATGCTGTTGAGATCCGTATGGCACTCAACTCCATGCGGGATGGAAGTGCACTTGGCCAAGATGGGCTCACTGTGGCCTTTTATAAGGCCCATACTTGATCACTCTACCAGGAGATGGAAGAACATGCCATAATTTATTTATTTAATTTATTTAATGGTTTTTGTAAAGCGCGTAGTAACTCCGAAGAGCATCCCAGCGCTGATCTGCTTCTCCAGGGGTTTTTAGCCAGCTAGTGAAATTATATTTGCGGGAAAAGGAGGGTTTTTAAGGTTTTTCTGAACTGGAGATAGTTCGGTTCTGTCCTGAGTTTCCGGGGTAAATGGTTCCATCGTTTAGCCGTGTGAACCGAAAAGCGACGGCCACCGGTCTTGGCTTTTCTCACTCTAGGGACTGCAATGAGATTTTCTGTATTGGACCGGAGATCTCTCTCTGCTTTGTATGGGATTAAAAGTTCTTTCAGAAGCGGGGGACCGTTGTTGTTGAGGGTTTTATGGGCCAGACAGAGGGCTTTGAAAACGACCCTTTCTCTGACTGGGAGCCAGTGGAGAGAGTTGAGGGCCGGCCTGGCGGAGGATCTTCCAGGTGTGCCCGTAAGTAGGCGGGCTACAGCGTTTTGGACTTTCTGCAGTGAGTTCATGGTGGCTTCAGGGGCTCCCAAGTATATAGCGTTACAGTAGTCTAATCTTGCCAGGATTAGACCCTGAATGAGGAGCCTCCTTGCGGTGTCTGGGAGCAGGGGAAAGATCTTCCTGCAGGCTCTGAGTAGCCCAAAGCATGTCCCTGCGGTTCTTTTTGCCTGGGTTTTAAAACTCATGTCCTTCTCAATCCACACACCAAGGCTCTTGACCTCTTCCTTGGGTGCGGGAGGGTCCCCTAGGCACCTAGGCCAAAGGTGAGATGGTAGAGAGGGCCCGTTGTGGCCCATCAGGAGGATCTCAGTCTTGGAGCCGTTCAATTTTAATGAGGAGAGATTCATCCATCTGTGGACTTCGGAAAGGCAGTTATGGAGGTCGGATGGGGCGTGATGAGGGTGAGAAAGGGTAACGACCAGCTGAGTGTCGTCGGCGTAGTTGATAACTGACAAGCCGTACGAGCTGTCCCTCTTCTCCAGTGGGGCCATGTACACGTTGAAAAGTGTAGGGCTCAGAGATGAGCCCTGTGGCACTCCACACTGGAGGGGGATGATGGGTGAGCAGCTGTCATTTTCCCGCACCTGGAAAGAGCGTCCCGTCAAAAAGGATTCTAGCCATTTCAAGGCCATACCCTTTAGTCCGATCTCTCCCAGTCGGTGGATTAGGGTGGGGTGGTCTACAGTGTCGAAGGCCGCACTGAGATCTAGGAGGATCACTGCCACTAATCCTCCCATGTCCATAATGCTTCTGGCCTTCTCCACTGCTGTCAGGAGGGCGATGTCCGTGCCCTGACCTGGACGGAATCCTGTCTGGGAGGCCGCTAAGAGGTTGTTGCTTTCTAGGTAAAGCGATAGTTGCTTATTTACCAGCTTCTCTGCGATCTTGCTGTTTCCAGGGAGAAGGGAAATGGGCCTGTAGTTGGCGAGATCCTGCGGGTCTAAAGAGGGTTTTTTCAGTAGACCTTTGACTGCCGCCGCTTTCCAGCTGGGGGGGACAATGCCCTCTGAGAGAGAGGAATTGATCAGGGCCGTGAGGGGGGGACGATGGTACTTGACACTTTTTTTAGGAAACGGAGGGGGGCAGGATCAAGGGGGGAACCACTTTTTATTGCGGCCAGCGTAGCTCCTACTTCTTCCGTTGTTACGGGACCGAAAGTGTCCAGGGAGGGTTGGGGGGCTGGCGGCAGGGGAGGGATGGTGGTGGTGATGGTGGGGTCCGGCTGTGTGGGTTCCTGTTCGGGGGGGGTATGGTTAGAAGAATGTTTTGAATCTTCTCATCGAAGAAGGTGGCTAATTTTCTACATTTAGTTTCAGCTGCATTGGGATAGAGGGGTTTGAGTGGGGGGTCAGGGGCGTGGAGTAGTTCTTTTAGAACTGAGTAGGTTTCATGGGCCGAGCAGGCAGCGTTTTTAATTCTGTCCTCGTAGAAACTAGTTTTGATGCTACGTAGCTCTTTTTTGTAGGATTTTACCGCGGTGCGGAATGCTTCTTTCCGTTCCTCGGTTTTTTCCTTCCTCCAAATCCGTTCATTTCTTTTGCAAGCCTTACGCAGCAGGTTGAGTTCCGGGGTATACCAAGGTGAGGGATTAACTCTCTTGATGTGTCTGAGAGAGTGGGTTTTGGGCAGGATGGCGTCTAGCGATTGGGTAATCCAGGTACTGAATTTTTTGTCCCCTACTAAGGTGTTATTGGGGGGAAGGGGAACGTTTTCTCGGAGTTTGGCTGCCCAGACGTCTGGTTCCAATTTCTGCCATCATCTGGAGTACGTTCTGATTTTTGGGGGTATAGGGAGCACTGTGATAATGTCCCAAACTAGGGGAACCAAGAAGTGGTCCGTCCAGGGAAGGGGGATATGGTCAAGGGATCTTAGGTTGGGGATGTTGGAGAAAATGGGGTCAAGCAGTTGACCTTTTTCATGGGTGGCCTGTGGGTTTTTAAGGTCAAGGCCCATTGCGGTGAGATCCTGGAGTAGTTCTTTGGCCGGTTTATCGTCTGGGTCCAGGAGATGTGCATTCAGGTCTCCTAATAATAGGTAGTTAGTAGTGGACGTGCATTTGGTGGAGGTCTGGTCAGTAATTTTGGTCAGAAAGTCTCCTAAGTTGCCTGGTGGACGATATATCAGCGTTCCTGATATCGAGGTGACAGGGGAGATTATAATAGTATAGTGGCAGCTTTCATAACCCTTGATGTTGCCATCAGACGTTTTGCAGGTGAAGGTGTCTTTGAAGATTATTGCAAGTCCACCTCCCCTACCCTCTGGTCTGTTTTGTGAGCACATAACGTACCCGGGGGGAGTGCTAGAACGATGTCTGGGCCACTACTGGAGGTAAGCCAGGTTTCTGTTAAAAACAGAATGTCTAAGGCATTGTTGGTGATTAGGAGATTCACTTCTTGTGCGTGTTTCACAAGCGACCTGCAGTTAAGTAGGCCTAGGTGCAAACCCTTTGATGCCCTGGTCTGATTGACGGGGTTGCATCGGTCACATCCGGAGAATTGGGTGTCTCCCGTCAAGATGCGTGAGCAGGAGGGATGTTTGTTGGGGTTCAAGGCTAGCAAGTCAGCCCGGGTGTATGTCTGGTTGTTAGAGGCTGCAGCGGGCAGAGTGACTGGGCTTAAGGCCGGCTGGGCCCGGACGGGCCCAGACGGGCTTGCCTTTGGCGCGCCTTCGGCGCGCTGACGGCGCGCCCGCTGCGCCCGTCCGCTGCGCGTCCGGTGATTGCACATCTTTATAGGTGGAAAAGGGGGCGGGTGGGCGTGGCCTGAGAGTGGGCGTGGCCTCAATTCCTCGCCGTGAATGGCGTCCAAAGGTTTGTTTTGTTCCTGATTCGGTGCAGCGAAGGGGTCGCTGTTTTGGCGTGTCTCAAGCCCGCTGTAGAGGTGCCAGCCGGGTGAGTGCGCAGTTAAAAATACAGGTTTATTTTATAAGTGACACAGAAAATTACAATTTAAAAAATTCGGTCGTCTCCCGGCTTCCGCCTCAGGAGTTTTAGCAGGTTCTGATTGCTTAGCTCTGTTAATCGCGCGTTTATACTGTGGCGGGTGGGCGTGGCCTGAGAGTGGGCGTGGCCTCAATTCCTCGCCGTGAATGGCGTCCAAAGGTTTGTTTTGTTCCTGATTCGGTGCAGCGAAGGGGTCGCTGTTTTGGCGTGTCTCAAGCCCGCTGTAGAGGTGCCGGCCGGGTGAGTGCGCAGTTAAAAATACAGGTTTATTTTATAAGTGACACAGAAAATTACAATTTTAAAAATTCGGTCGTCTCCCGGCTTCCGCCTCAGGAGTTTTAGCAGGTTCTGATTGCTTAGCGCTGTTAATCGCGCTTTTATACTGTGGCGGGTGGGTGTGGCCTGAGAGTAGGCGTGGCCTCAATTCCTCGCCGTGAATGGCGTCCAAAGGTTTGTTTTGTTCCTGATTCGGTGCAGCGAAAGGGTCGCTGTTTTGGTGTGTCTCAAGCCCGCTGTAGAGGTGCCAGCCGGGTGAGTGCGCAGTTAAAAATACAGGTTTATTTTATAAGTGACACAGAAAATTACAATTTTAAAAATTCGGTCGTCTCCCGGCTTCCGCCTCAGGAGTTTTAGCAGGTTCTGATGCCCCCCTCCATGCGTGAGGCACTGATCGCAACCATATTGAAATCTGACAAGGCTCCCCAAGAGTGCTCATCTTATAGACCACTATCATTGATAAATGTTGACACTAACATTTTTGCTAAAATATTGGCCAACAAACTGACCCCGCTTTTGGCTATTTTGGTGGGTCCTGAGCAGGCCGGCTTTGTACCTGGCCGTACAGTAGCCGACAATCTGATAACAGTTTTGCGGCTCTACAGCATGTTAAACCGGGTGTCAAGGCGGCAGCAGCTGAAAATGCCTTCGATTTGGTTGAGTGCTTTTGGGGTACACGAAGACTCTGAATAAGAAAGTCAGGAGACTGGTCTCCATGGGTCTACTCTTTTACAAGGTTTTGGGGTCTATATGTGCAATATTTGTTGGCGAAACAAGCTGATATTGGGGATAATGACTGAATGTATGTTGTACGAGGTTGCCCCCCAAAAAATGAATATTAATAAGCCATATGAGTCTCGTATTAACAGATTATGATAGCTTAATATCCTACATGTAATCGCTTGCACTCACAAAAGTGAATTCTGCAGACTGTCATAGTATGGTTCTAGAGTATTTTATCCCACTGTGCAAACCCTGACTGTAACATTATAATGCTATAATGCTATTGTGTTATGTGGCAGCAATTGTTGCCAGCCACTTGAAGGCCCGTTTGTGATGTATATTCTGCTCTGTGTACCAATGTGAACTGGGTTATGAAAATTTATAAAAATACATTTAAAAAAAAAACAAAAAAAAAGGGAACAGACTTTACAGTAGAACACCGACCTGGGACTGCCCATGCCAATGCAGATTGACTTTCCAGGTTCTTCCACTTATGAAATGAAAATAAAATGTATAAAGCGTGACAATCACCCAGGGGTATCTAGGCACTAGCAGACACGGACAAGCTAAAAATCTAGCAGATATCAAGATTATTTACTATATAGCCAAGTTTTTAGATTCTTCCTGAATTCCAGTAGATCTGTATAAAGTTTTAGTTCTGTCAGGAGTGAGTTCCACAGCCTTGCTGTGCTTGAGATGAATCCTCTACCACCCCAGTTGGCTTTCTTAAATCTGGGGATTACAAGGTTTCCACTGGTGGATGAGCGTAGGGAGCATGTTGGGATATAGCGTTGAAAACATTGTATCAAATATTCTGGGCCAGCGCCTTTCTGTGACCTGAAGGCAATACAGAGTGTCTTAAACTGGATGCGTTTACTTATTAGGAGCCAGTGTAATTGAATCAATGCTTGAGATGTGGATTTATATTTCGGGATGCCTAGCAGTAACTGTACTGGAGCATTCTGCAGCGTTTGTAACTTATGTAAATATTGCTTTTGAATATTAATAAAAAGATTGTTGCAGTAGTCCACTTTGGATGAAATAAGAGTCGTAAATACCATCTTTTGTAGGCTCAATAATTACTCCAAAGTTTTTTACTTTACCACTGGGGATCGCTAGAATCCCCAGTTCCTGGGGCCACCAAGTGTTCGACCAAAAAGAGGATCTCAGTCTTGCATGTCATCCGCATACGAAACCAGAGAAAAGCCGAATGATCTGATCATATCTGAGCCCCCCTCTATTTAATCTCTGTGTTACCCCACTTACAGCTCTAATCAGAACAGTCCACTTTTAATTCTTAGACATCAGTTCAGAGACATGATTCAATCCGTATTCGATTTTCATAAATACAGCTTCATCAAGAGCATGGCTTAGTTCATCAACAATGCAACTTGATACAATTAATTCATCAACTATACTACTAAGCCAAGGAAACACATAAAGAACACAGCCATTACTGTGTTCTTTATGTGTTTCCTTGGTTTATTCTTTTGAAACCTTTATTACTATACATAGTCTGTCACTATGCTGGGTGACGGTTCTGTCTCTTTTAATCACAATTACTCTATCGGGAGCTTTTTTCCTTTACAATAGGAAAATTCACTTTGCATGATGCACTAATGGGTGTCGGTTTTGTCTCGAGACTTGAGATAACTCTTGTGACACTGTGTATTTGGAATTGCAGCCCTGAAGAAGTCAAGGTGTGAGATAACACACAACAAAGTACGTGTTGGCTAGAAGAAACTGCATTGTTATTGAATCAACTGTAACACGTTTTATTGTTGATGAACTAAGCCATGCTGGTGATGAAGTTGTATGGATGAAAATCGATTATGACTGAACGGATGTCTATGGAATAAAAGTGGACTAGAATATTGGAGACTTTCAGATTGTTATTGATCATCTATTACTTAATGTGTGCTGAGAAAGGATTTGTATAGATTTCCTACTCTTTTCATTGAAGGGAATTTTGGGGTGGAATTGGCAACGGACCCCTCCTCACCTGGTAGCACCATCATTACTGCAGTACAACTACTTCCCAATACTGTTTGTTGAGCGCCCATTGTCTTCTTCTATGCCTGATTGCCAATCGATTGTTCATTAATGTCTGCAAAATGTCAGCCCGTTGTTGGATCTCTGTTGGCAGGATCATTTGATACGCCCAACTAATACCCTTCTTAGGTAGGACCTGCCTCAAGTATTCTAAAAAGGCGTTAAAGGAACAATTAACGTCTTCCACCCTCGAGGAGAAAACAAGCATGGAAGAGAAAATCGCTGTGATATTATCTCGAAAGAGAGAAGACAGCCACCTTCAAAGAAAGAGCCGCCTAAAGTAAGTATGCAGGATGCCTGCCAGCAGTTGATCAAATTTTCGTGCAGTTGAAGGGAATAGTTAGGATTATAACCTATATAAGAATATGTATTAAATAATGTAATCCCCGACATCTGCATTTTCGGATAGGCCCAAAGAGAGTCTAAGAACCCCCAGAGTCTTAAAACGAGTTTGCTTCAAATAAACAGTGTAGGAAAGTAGGATCTGCTTCTTATGGTTACCCCCACTTTTTTGCTTGATGTTACACTGTTTTGATTAGTCTGACTGGGATCCTGTTAATCAGGACCTCAGTCTATCTGCTTTCTCCTTAAATTAGTTATGTTGTGTACTAGGTACACTCTAGATTGGATACTGATGTACTCTTGTCAGTCCCTAGTATATGGTACACATGTACCCAGGACATAAGTACCCCAGAGGACTCCCATGGCCTGAAAGATGTATTATGCCACGCAGGAGAGGCCATGCAAAATGGAACTACAGCTTGCTACTGCAGTCTATATAAGTTGGTGCTTGCACCACTTACGAAAGAGATAGGTTGACAATATTTATGGGCCACTACACTTAAAACGTATAAGTCACCCCTATAGCAGCTCTTAACAATCCTGAAGGCAGGGTGCTGAGTTTTAAGTGAGAGGATGCCCCTGCAAGAACAGAGCCCTTCTGCAGCCTTGGGAGACCATTCTCCTGGGTTGTCTGTGACGCAGCCAGACTTGCGGTAAATGCTATCTCGAGAACGGCTGCAACAAAACATATCATGTTTGCTATCAAACATCAACCATCAAACATCTTGAAAACAAAGCTCAACCTGGTAACCAGAGTGGGAGGTATGATTCCACCCTTCTGAAGCAACCTACGTGGGACCCATTTGTCAAAAGATGCCAATTGTCCCAAGGCCAAGGATTCAACTCCAACCACTACTGTCCCTAAGGCAACTGCTCCCCCCAGTACAGTTTCAAGTGGTGGTACAGGGAACAAAGGATTAATAGGTTTAACCTTGGGCTTTGAGGTGGGGTCTGGCCTAGTCAGAACTCCAGCTCAGGCTGCACTTGTCTGTGATGATGGCAGGGATCTTGCCACCTTATTTGTCAGTCCCAGTAACCTGGGCAAATACAGGCAGCAGCCTTTAATTAATGGTATGGAGGCCATGGCATACAGGGACGCAGGAGCAAGTGTCACTATGGTGAGAACAGATCTTGTGGACCCTGACCAGATCATACTTGGTGAAATGTACCAAGTGACCAATGCTAACAATGTCAGGACAGACCATTCCTTGGCAGTTGTTAATTTCAGCTGGGGAGGGGTAACTGGCCCAATGAAAAGTTGTTTGCTCAGACCTTCCTGTGAAATGCTTGTTGGGCAATGATTTGGAGACATCAGTTTGGGCTGATGTGGAATTAAGGACTCATGCAGAAATGCTGGGCATCACTGCAGGTGTGTTTGCTGTGACCAGGTCACAGGCCAAGAAGACAAACACTGAACAGGCCCTGGATCCTGGCACAATGGACCAGGTGCCTTCCAAGAGAAGTAACAGGAGAGGCAAGGCCGTGTCTGCCCCCCAAACAAAGAGTGAGGATAATTCTCCAGATTGAGATGATCCTATTCCCTGTGAAGGAACTACCCCACATGAGCTTGAACCTGACCAGGTTGAGTTCTTGGGGGCAGGGGGCCCTTCTAGGGCAGACCTGAGTTTGGAACACCAAACCTGCCCTTCTCTTGAACCTCTCAGACCGCAAGCTGCAGCTGAGGCTGCTGGGAGTGTCAGTGGGTCCCACAGGATCTACTGGGATGAGGGACTCCTATATTCAGAGGGTGGACACCCCAAACCTGGTACCACCTGGAGGTTGGTTATGCCTCTGATGTTTAGGGGCTTCCTACTCACCCTTGCATATGGCATTCCCTTGGCAGGACATCTAGGCCAAAGTAAAACTTGGGACAGACTTATCCCTCACTTTCACTGGCCTCACATGTCAGGGGAAACCAAGGAGTATTGTAGCTCCTGTCTTACCTGTCAAGCCAGTGGTAAGGCAGGTAGAACCACAAAGTCCCACTTGATTCCACTTCCAGTGTTTGGGGTCCCCTTTGAAAGGGATGGGATTGATATAATTGGTCCCATGAACCCTCCAACTGCCTTTGGGCACAGTTTTATTCTAGTGATGGTGGACCATGCCACTAGATACCCATAAGCAATTCCCCTTAGGACCACCACAGCCCCCGTGGTGGCAAGGGCCGTCCTGGGAATCTTTTCCAGGGTGGGTTTCCCTAAGGCGGTCTTAACTGACAGAGGTACAAACTTAATGTCCAGTTATTTTACTGCAATGTGGAAGGAGTGTGGAGTGAACTACAAGTTCACCACACCCTATCACCCACAATGCAATGGGTTAGTTAAAAAGGTTCAAAAAAACCCTGAAGGGAATGATAATTGGACTCCTAGAAAAGCTCAGGCGAAAATGGGATGTTCTGTTGCCCTGTCTTTTTTTTTGCCCACAGAGAGGTCCCACAGAAGGGTGTTGGCTACACCCCTTTTGAACTTCTGTTTTTGGTATCCAGTTAGAGGTCCCTTGTGTTTAGTGAAGGAGGGATGGGAGTTACCTCTCAATCCACCTAAGCAAGACATAGTGGACTATGTACTTCGTCTCCGCTCCAGGATGGCTGACTACATGAAGAAGGCAAGTAAAAACCTTGAGGCAAGTCAAGAATGACAGAAAGCTTGGCATGACCAAAAGGCTGTACTGGCTGTTTATCAGCCAGGATAGAAGGTATGGTTGTTGGAGCCTGTAGTTCCAGCGGATCTCCAGGACAAGTGGAATGGACCCCATACCATTCTTGAGCAGAAGGGAGAGGTCACTTACTTAGTGGACCTGGGAACTACCAGGAGCCCCACAGGGTGCTCCATGTGAACAGGCTCAAGTCATATGTTGACAGGGCAGACATGGGCTTGCTCATGGCTACTGATTAAGGGCAGGAGGAGGAGAGTGACCCACTCCCTGACCTCCTCTCACAGAACCATGACAATGGCTCAGTTGATGGCGTAGCTTTGGCAGGCAGCCTCACTGAGCAGCAACAGGCTGTTTGAAGGAAGGTGCTCAATCAATACACGTACATGTTCTCTCTGACTCCCAGTCGGACCACCTGGTATACCCATGAAGTGAAAAAAGGGGAGAGCACACCTGTGAAGAACAAAATGTACAGGCAGCCTGACCATGTCAGAGATTGCATCAGGACTGAGGTCTAAAAGTTGCTGGAATTGGGAGTGATTTAGCCCTCTGATAGCCCTTGGGCTAGTCCAATGGTCCTGGTGCCAAAACCTCATACGTAGGGTGGTAAGAGAGAAATGAGATTTTGTGTTGACTACAGGGGACTCAATGCAGTCACTAGGACTGATTCTCACCCTATTCCTCCATGACCAGGCAAGTCAACAACGTCTCCTCGGCATGCTTCAACATCCTACGCATGCTACGGAAGATCTTCTGGTGGATCCCCACCGAGACCAGGAAGACCGTCACCCAGGCCCTCGTCACTAGCCGACTGGACTACGGCAACGCCCTCTACGCCGGCACCACCGCCAAGCTTCAGAAGAGACTCCAGCGGATCCAGAATGCCTCAGCCAGACTCATCCTCGACATCCCACGAACCAGCCACATCTCCGGACATCTGAGAGACCTGCACTGGCTCCCCGTCAACAAAAGAATCACCTTCCGCCTCCTCACCCACGCACACAAAGCCCTACACGACCAAGGCCCGAGCTACCTCAACAACCGAATCAACTTCTACGCTCCCAAACGCCACCTCCGATCGGCCAACCACGCCCTCGCCGCCGTCCCCCGCATCCGAAGAGCGACTTCAGGAGGAAGATCCTTCTCCTACCTGGCCGCCAAGACCTGGAACGCCCTCCCGACCGACCTGCGCCTGACCCAAGACCACCTCTCCTTCAGGAAGAAGCTGAAGACCTGGCTGTTCGAGCAGTAGCGGCACCCCCCTCCCCCCAGTGCCTTGAGACCCTACGGGTAAGTAGTGCGCTCTATAAATGCCTTTGATTGATTGATTGATTGATGAGCTTATTGATACTTTGGCCTCAGCCAAGTTCTTAAGCACATTTAACCTCACTGCTGGTTATTGGCAAATCAGACTAGCTGAGGATGTCAAACCCCAAACAGCATTGTCAGCCCCTTGTGTGCACTATCAATTTGTGGTAATGCCCTTTGGGTTGAAAAATGCACCTGCCACATTCCAAAGGTTGGTGAATAAAGTTCTCACAGGCCTGGAAGCCTATTGAGCAGCATATCTAGATGGTATCGCTGTCTTTAGCTCCACATGGGAGGATCACCTGGTCCACCTAAAGAATGTTTTGGAGGCTCTGAAAAAAGCAGGCCTCACTATCAAGGCTACTAAGAGCCAGATAGGGCTGAGTAAGGTTGTGTACCTGGGCCACCTTGTGGGTGGAGGTCACATTCAACCATTGCAGAGCAAAATTCAGACCATCATGGACCGGGTTGCTACCACTATGCAGACTCAGATCAAAGCTTTCTTGGGCTTAACTGGGTATTACAGGAGGTTTGTTAAAGGAAATGGGTCTATAGTGACTCCCTTGAAGGATCACACATCAAAAAGAATGCCCAAGAAAGTTCAGTGGACAGTTAGCTGTCAGAAGGCATTTGATGACCTTAAGCAGGCCATGTGCACTGCTCCCATTCTACAAAGTCCTGACTATTCTAAACAATTAATTGTCCAAACAGATGCTTCTGAGTTGGGGTAGAGGCTGTGTTGTCACAACTTAATGCTGAGGATCAGGAACAACCAGTAGCTTTTATTAGCAGAAGGTTGACCCCACAGAGAAACGTTGGTCAACCATACAGAGGGAAGCCTTTGCTGTGGTTTGGGCTCTGAAGAAGTTGAGGCCATACCTGTTTGGCACACACTTCATTGTTCAGGCAGGCCAAAAGCCCCTCTTATGGATAAAACAGATGAAGAGTGAAAACCCCAAACTTTTGAGGCGTCCATTTCCCTACAGGGGATGGACTATACAGTGGAACATAGGCCTGGGACTAACCATGCCAATGCAGATGGACTCTCCAGATATTTCAACTTAGAAAATGAAGACTCAACTGGGCAAGATTAGTCTCATCTCCTTACATTGGGGAGTGGGGGGGCGGTTGTATAGGAAAGTAGGATCTGCTACTTATGGTTACCATCATTCTTTGCTTGATGTTACACTGTTTTGAATAGTCTGACTAGATTCCTGCTACCCAGGACCCCAGTCCATCTGCTTTCTCCTTAAATTGGTTATGTTGTGCACTAGGTACGCTACAGATTGGATACCGAGGTACTCTTGTCAGTCCCTAGTATATGGTAGACATTTACCCAGGACATAGATGCCCCAGAGGCCTCCCATGGGCTGAAGCATGTATTATGCAACCCATGAGATGCCATGCAAAATGGACCTACAGGCCAGCTACTTAAGCCTGTGTAAGTTGGTGCTTGCACCACTTACGAAAGATATAGGTTCACTATATCTACAGGTCACTACACTTAAAACCTATAGGTCCCCCCTATAGCAGGCCTTAACAATCCTGAAGGCAAGGTGCTAGGTTTTAAGGGAGAGGGGGCTCCTGCATGATCAGAGCCCTTCTGCATACTTCGGGGACCATTCTCCCAGGTTGTCTGTGACACAGCCAGACTTATAGGTAGAGGTGCATTGTAACTAAGGCTTCTGCTTTTAATTTTTTATGGATGTTTACAGATAATTACAGACAGAAAACAAAGTGTTTACTGTCTGTATATATTTGTAAAAGCAGATATATGCAGAAAAGTGGGCTTTTTGTGGGTGACTCTCCATGCTATTTTTCGTGATTTCTAAGATAACAGCTGAGCAGATAAAGAACATGAGAAGCTAAAAATAGGTTGAGATTTCCCAAAATGCAGGTGTATGGTAACATATATTTGTATTATAATGCTCATATTTACCTGAAGGTGTGGTGTTTTGCACTATATTTGGCTGCTTAAATTGCTACAACGCGACAGGCAGCAAATTATGAGTGCATGTTTATCAGTTAAATAAATGAGGAAACATCCCATTGTATGACTCCATATATTCTCAAATCACAAACTAAATATGGATAAATTCCAATAAGATGGGTAAAAAATAAATATGGATAAATACAGACGGAAATGTTAAAAAAGATAAATACCATAAAACCGGAAGCCCTAATTATAACCTTGCAGTAAATGCGATCTTGAAAACGGCTGAAACAAAACATGTTGTGTCTGGTATAAAACACCTTGGAATCATACCTACACATTCTTAACTGGTGTGGGAGGTAAGATTCCACCCTTCTGAAGCAAGCTTCGGCGGGTCCCTAGTCTTCTCAGTACCAGCCTTCTTGACCCGGTCAGCACAAAATGGATGCAGCCGACCAGATTTCTGCCCTCTTGCTGCTGAGCCAAGCTCCAGCAGGGGAAGGCAGTACACTAAGCAGCCTGTCACAGGGAGGAGTAATCACCTCCGAGACAGGATGTAGTGTATTGGGACTAGGTGGGTGCACTTCCAAAGTGCATGAAAGTCTGCACGAGGGGCCCCTTGGTGTCCTTGTGCATAGTCCAGTTCAAACTAGTTCTGGGAGCCGTTGGCTCCTGCTCTGACGCAAAACTGGACAAAGGACAGGGGAGTATCCTCTCCATTGTCCAGACCCTCCTCTGGGTGGGTCTCCTGGATCTGTCCAACCCTCTCCCGTGAGTACAAAAGGTCTTACCTGACTGTGTGACATTAGATTCGATGTGGAAAAGATTCAACAAGAAGAAACCACTGACCTTCAACAGTCTGGACACTCTGCACTCAGCTGGACTTCGGCTAGGACCGACTTTATCTCCCACTCCGACCAAAGCTTGGTCTGTGCCTGTACACCATACAGGCTCCGTGCAGGACTTGTGGTGCATCAAAGACAACAGAAGTATCTCCCTTGGAGTGCAGGAGTCACTCCCCAGCATCTGCAGGCACAGCGTCTGACTGGTTTGCTGCTCCTGAGTACTCCAAAGATTCCAGCAACACTGGAGGTGGGTTCCGACGTTCCTTGAGGCTCAGCTGCCATTTCACCAAGTTTGAGGCCAGTATTCCTTATGGGGACTGCATAACTTGAACCCATGTGCACCGCGTACTTTTGCAAGTGCATATGCTTGTTGGAGTTCCCAAACTTTGTGCACTGGGCTGTTTATCGCCCCCACCTCTTTGCACATTTTCTATCAAGAACTCAGGCTTCAATTGACTCTGTGCCCTGCAAGCTGTTGTTCTTTGAAACTGCCAGAGGGCACCTCGCGACTTCTATGGCTCCGGCCCGTGGGTCTCTGTGAAGGTCAATTTTACTTTCTTGTGGCTTACCTAGTTGCTCCAGGATTACCCTGATTCCACTGCAATTGGTGAGTCCCCTGGACCTTGCTGGTTCACTCCGCAACCTTTCTTGACCTTCTGCGTGGGTTGCCGGTGCCAAGGCTTGTTGGTGCTCCCGCCGGACACCAACCCCTCAGCACTCAACATCCTTCGTGGGACAGCTCGCATCTGGCTCCTGGTTGTCTTCAACATAGTCTGGTCCCCCTGGCTGCAGAGTCAAGAAAACCTTCATCTCATCTTGGTGGGCATCTGCTTATGAGCCCCTGGTCACTCCCAATGGCCCAGACTCTGCCTCCTCTGCTTTTAGGTTCTCTTCATCCTGAAGCCACATTTGGATTACACCAGACACTTTTCTCCTTCCCTGCAGTGACTGTTTATGGAAGACTCCCATGGAGATCGACTGCGGTTTCCGACGCCTCTTCAGACCTATCCACCCTGCTCCCCTGGGATAGGTAACTCGGGTACGACAGTATCCACAGGTGGTTTAGCTCTCCAGCCTCCTAACTTCCACGGGGTTTCTTCCTAGTGCTTCCGGAAGGGTCCTTAAACTGTAAACTGTAAAAGTGCAACCACGACTCTCCTATTGAATTATCTGGCAGAAGAGGTTGTGTACGCACACTGCACCCGTCCTCCGTGGGGTCCCTAAGTACTCACTTTGGGTGGTTCCTTAGGGTCCCAGCGATTATACACCTTCTAGACTTGGTCTTGACTCGAGTCGTGGTTCTTATACCCCTATTTTAGTACATGGTTTGGTTCCCCTTCTGGGCCCACTGTGCATTATTGCTACTTACGATTGATTCTGTACTAAAGTATTGTGTTCTTTGTGCTGTATCCTTGTGTATAGGATACTAGAGAGTGTTATATAAATAAATACATATTTCTATAACTACTGTGTGGTTCCCTTTCATTTAATTAATACTAAAGGTGACATTCTGGTAAAACAAGCTGCTTTACATTCCTTCACGATTAAGCCTAAAGGTTTTCTTTGACCTTATACATCATAAGGGTCGTTTGAACTGGTGCAAGGTGCCCACTTTAATTTGTGGACAGTATATACTAGGCCAACTTCTTACAGACAGTATCGATAATTCCAAAGTTTGGGGAGATATTGGTTTCCCCAAGAGAGGAATTCTGGAAACAAGTCCCCTTGGTTCGTATCCCAATGCTTTTACTAGTCTGGACGTAAATGCTGCTAGAAAGTAGAAACGTAAATGTGGTAATTAAAGTCCACCCTCCAGTTGTGTTTGCTGTAACATAAGGATATTAGCCCTAGGCTTTTTATACCTCAGATAAATATTTGCTAGATAGCCTCTGTTTGTGTAAAAAAAGCCTTTGGCTAAATACAAAAGTATGCCAGAAAGAGGTATAGGTAGCAAGTGAGAATAATCATCTTGATTAAGTTGCATTGACAGATTAGACCATTGTGAAATTATGCTGCTTTGTAGCGGTTCCCTGGCTGCTGCTGGAGGCCATTGGCGGTCTGACCACTATAATTGTAACAGGGCGCTCGGAAGACCACTGCATCCCTGCGAGTCTGGCGGTCCATGGACCGCCAGACTTTTAATAAGCCCCTTGGTATCTCCTTTAACCCTGGGGTTATACCTGATCACAGTTCTTGGTTTCTTCACTCTTTTGTCCATCCTGACAAATTGGGACATAAACAAATTTAAGCATCAGCACCAGGATAGGAAATTTGACATTGAAGATATAGGTTGGTGAGCTTTGTTGTCATTAGTGCAGACCAGTTCATGCCAATATTTTGATGGTCAGTATTGGAAACTTCAAAGTTAGTGACACCCAGTTAGCCATTAGTTTTGACATCATTTGTTATAGAAGGAAGATAATGAATCCCTCATCTATTTTAAAAAATGTCAGTATCTAGTGGTCGAGGAATGAAAGTAGCATAGTAATCCATTTTGAAATTCAATACAAAACACACCCTGACTTACATAAAATGAAATGCTAAAATGGACATTTATGGCACATGTGTTGGAAGATTATGATTGGTTCATATTGTATTTTTAGAGAAAAATGGAAAGTTGAAATTACTCCTTATAGCCTGTCAGTTATGACAGATCATCTGAATAAATTTAAATCTAATCATGTTGAAGTATTTTAGAGAATAAAATTTAAATATATTGCTTTTGTTTACGATCGATCAGTTGCAATTCATAGTTAATCAGAGTCTGTTTATTTACAACTGATTTTGGAATCTCCAGTAATCAGACTGAATACAGATGTGCTGCTCAAATAAGAAGCTCTGTAGACTGGTCATGCTCGGGCTCTTTGCCCGGCTTACAGGATACATTTTTTCATGAGAGAATCATATATAATTATTTTGAGTTAAAAGTGTCAATGCATGCTTGGGTTTAATTTATAAAGAGCAAGGATCTTGCCAGTCTTCTGCATGCACATAGCAAAGATGTGAATGGCTATCCTGCTACAGGACTTTTCGCTCATCAAAGGATCTCATTATTTCTGCGTATCTCTAAATTGTTGTGGCAGCAGTTACTTTGTGAAGGTTTAGCTTGAAGATATTTCATCATAGCAGAGCTCAGCATCCTGAATTGCATAATCTAAATTGTTCGATTTTCCATCAGATTTCAGCTTTAAATGTGTCTCACACAAATACCGTAACAGAAATACATCAATGGAGGATAAAGGAAACACAAAATTGTATAAATAATTCCCCTCACTGACATCCCCTCTTACTTACGCAGTCTCCCTCATCATTGTGCAGTACGACACTGAACATCACAGAGCTGCTCCACTGTGTAATTCTGTCTCGGAATGGCCAGACTGATAGCCGTAAATACACAAAAAGAGAGCCAGGCACAACCCAGTACAAGGCCCACCTTCAGTAACCGACATCTCTGCCCTCCACAAATGACCCTCTCATATCACTAGGCCACACTTCCCAAATCACTAAGCTTAAGTAAGTAATGGCTACATAATCATCAAAATAGTCTTTATGACATCATGTGGAATGGAGGATGAAATAGCATTTACCTGGAATGCTATTGGCATCAGTAATCTTTAAAGATTCACTCACTTTGAATAGATCTGAACATTAGAAGAGTATGTTGGCCTTTGTACTTCATAGCAGTACCTTCAAGGGAGATGTTACTGAAGCTACAAGTTGCAAAATATGCAGAGAGCACAAGGTTATCACTTTGCAGCTATATCTTCAGTTCTGCAACATTCGGAGGTTCCTTCTTCTCCGTACACACTGGAATGTATCAGAACTCCTAGCACAATTACTGCTATCCTTAAGGATTCTTAATGGAGCATTCAGTATGCATTAGATGGATAAGCCATTGAAGGCAGTTCAAATATACCATTAAGTCTATGGAGAAAGTGATCTGTTATTACCCCTGGTCGAATCTTTATTTTGACCCATGAGATCCACCAATCCACAGAGTTAGATTCAAGTATTTTGGTACATGCCACCAATCATTCAGGAAGATGAAAGGAATGCTGTAGGGAATGAAGGCTCTTGCTTATTTCTTCATAGTTTAGCCGACCGATTTATGTCAACCTTCTACAAGACCCTAATCTACAGAATAGATTTGAGCAAACCAAATGTGGTGCTGAACAGTTCAAAAGCCTTCAAAAGATCATTGTACTTTCTATGTCTGTAGGGCGATGCTACATCGGTGGAGAAAGATGCCCACAACTGGAAAATAAGTATGGCTTTTTAGTTAAAAAGAAATCAGGAGTTATATGTTTTCTACTTGTTTTCCTTCTGGGTTTCATTCTACTTTAATGTGTGCATGTGTGTGAGTGTGCATGCTTGTGTATGATTTTTTTTTTGTGCAGATTAATCCTGCTTATTTACATTTGACTTTTTTGGGGCTCTTTTTAGGGAGATGAAAGAAACATGCTCCCTGAACATAAATTGGTTAAAAAAGTGTTCCTACAGCTAGTATGTATTGCATGGGGAAAAAAATCAATGTGTCGGAGGCACTGGTGTTGATGATTCTTGGCTACCAGTTACTTTCATTAGAGGATTCACATTGCCCACCCATGGTAAAATACTGGCCCTACCATAATGCAATATTTCTTTGCAACTTGTAGTGGTCTATCCCCTAGTACTATAACGGCCCTGGGACAATGAATCTTGGAAATTCTTGGGCATCCGTGATGGTGCAAATCTCTAGCATAACAATAGTCTTAGAGAATGCTGGATATTCTTGACATATTGAGAAGTGCCATGGTCTGATGGGTCTGCCATAGAAAATGGAACTAGAATGTGACTGAGAGGGATTGGCTAAACATGTTCTTTAGTATGTTCTGAAAAATGTCTATTTTATATTTGTTATGATGTCTATTATGTAGATGTTAAAGGTAGGAGTAGGACTTTCCAGGAATTGCCATGTGGTAAGAGTATCCTAGAGGGTATGGATATTACCAGGACAAACAAGGCATTCCATTTGTCCCCTTATATGTGGTGTCACTAGGGACAGGTACGTTTAAAACGGCCAACATAAAGTTCAAGGCCAAACAGAATTCTTAGAAGCTTATCGAATTTAACACAAATTTCTATTGGGTGGGGCACTGCTGCAGGTGATATGAAAATATCGACTTTGTTGAAAAATTAAGCAATCAAGCCAAATGTTATGTTTCAGGTAAAAGTATTGCAAGGTAACTGAAAAAATGTTGTTTGAAAAATGTGTACCAAGATAAGTGCAAAAAGAACAATTGATGGACAGAATGCAGAACAATGTCATACATTAACCCCAGTACAGAGATCTGGGCCTGAATCCATCGTTTTTTTGCTCACCATGCCATTCCCGTTTGGACCCAGCCATATGCAAATCAGTCATGCACCTTGTGCCCAATGGGAACAGGCCAGCCCGAATTGCCAGCCCAGGTCCTCCCTGGACTGGAAACAAGCATCCTATGACCAGTTTTGGGTTTTCAGCCAGGATAGCTTGACTCCAAGGGCACAGAGAGCACGGGACTCAGGTCTGAGCATACCCGACCCGTGACAAATGCAAAAAGAACAATTGATGGACAGAATGCAGAACAATGTCATACATTCAGGCCAGTACAGACATCTGGGCCTAAATTCGTTGTTTTTTTTGCTCACCATGCCATTCCAGTTTGGACCCAGCCATATGCAAATCAGTCCTGACCCTGTGCCCAATGGGAACAGTCCAGCCTGAACTGCCAGGCTTGGTTCACACTGGACTGGGAACAAGCAACCTACGACCGGTTTCGGGATTTCAGCCCTCATCACCCAGGATAGCTTGACTGCAGAGGCATGTAGAGCAAGGGCCTCACGTCTGAGCATACCTGTCCCACTCGGGGGGACAAATGCAAAAAGAACAATTGATGGACAGAACACAGAACAATGTCATACATTCACCCAAGTACAGAGATCTGGACCTAAATCCATAGTTTTTGTACTCACCATGCCAATTCAGGCACAGGGTCAAGACTAATTTGCAAATGGCCAGGTCTAAACTGGGGTGGCATAGTGAACAAAAGAATGTTGGATTTAACCCAGATCTCTTGACTGGGGGGAATGTTTTGATTTGTTCTGCATTCCATCCATCAATTGTGTGTCTTTTACTTTCTCACCCAAAGTGCTTCAGGTATGCCCGGACGTGAGTCCTGGGCTCACTGTGCCACTGGAATCAAGCTACCCTGTCTGAAGAGGGGTGAAACCCCTAAACCAGTCCTAGGATGCTTGTTTCCGGTCCAGGGAGGACCTGGCTTGGCAGTTCGGGCTGGACTGTTCCCATGAAGCACAGGGTCAAGACTGATTTGCATTTAGCCAGCTATAAACTGGGTTGGCACGGTGTGCAAAAGAATGATGGATTTAACCCAGATCTCTTGACTGGGGGTGAATGGTTTGATTTGTTCTGCATTCCGTCTATCAATTATGTGTATTTTGCTTTCTCACCCAAAGTGCGCCAGGTATGCCCAGATGTGAGTCCTGGGCTCACTGTGCCACTGGAATCAAGCTACCCTGGGTGAAGAGGGGTGAAACCCCTAAACCAGTCCTAGGATGCTTGTTTCTGGTCCAGTGAGGACCTGGCTTGGCAGTTCGGGCTGGACTGTTCCCATGAGGCACAGGGTCAAGACTGATTTGCATATGGCCAGCTATAAACTGGGTTGGCATGGTGTGCAAAAGAATGATGGATTTAACCCAGATCTCTTGACTGGGGGTGAATGTTTTGATTTGTTCTGCAGTCCATCTATCAATTATGTGTCTTTTGCTTTCTCGTCCTTTTTACCCCAGGTATGCCCAGACAT
This sequence comes from Lissotriton vulgaris, assembly GCF_964263255.1. Lineage (NCBI taxonomy): Eukaryota > Metazoa > Chordata > Amphibia > Caudata > Salamandridae > Lissotriton > Lissotriton vulgaris. Next base: position 1,254,074,897 of record NC_141694.1, on the reverse strand, counting down.
GTGTCCTGGGCTCACTGTGCCACTGGAATCAAGTTATCCTGGCTGAAGACGGGTGAAACCCGAAACCGGTCCTAGGATGCTTTTTTTCCGGGCCAGAGAGGACCTGGCTTGGCAGTTCGGGCTGGACTGTTCCAATGAGGCACCGGGTTAAGACTGATTTGCATACGGCCAGGTCTAAACTGGGATGGCATGGTGAGCAAAAGAATGATGGATTTAACCCAGTTCTCTTGACTGGGGCTGAATGTTTTGATTTGTTCTGCATTCTGTCTATCAATTGTGTGTCTTTTGCTTTCTCATCCTAAGCGCACCAGGTATGCCCAGATGTGCGTCCTGGGCTCACTGTGCCATTGGAATCAAGCTATCCTGGCTGAAGAGGGGGAAACCCCGAAACCGGTCCTAGGATGCTTGTTTCTGGTCCAGTGAGGACCTGGCTTGGCAGTTCGGGGTGGACTGTTCCCATGAGGCACATGGTCAAGACTGATTTGCATATGGCCAGGTTTAAACTGGGGTGGAATGGTGAGCAAAAGAATGATGGATTTAACCCAGATCTCTTGACTGGGGGTGAGTGTTTTGATTTGTTCTGCACTCCGTCCATCAATTGTGTGTCTTTTGCTTTCTCGCCCTAAGATAAGTGAGCATGAAGAGCAATGAGTGACTCTTGGTCAAGGCATTATTAGAAAGACAAGGAATAGGGCAATCTTTGGTGTCATGCTGAATAACTACACTAGAGACCATTTCGACATTGCTAGCATGGAAAGACAAGGGAAACATTCAATACAAGGTTCCAACTCACTTACTAGCATCCCTTATCACCTACCATTTCTCTTCCAGCATTATGATGAAGGGGCGTAACCTTTTGGGTGCTCCAATGTGCCATTACACCTGTGGTAGGCCAAATGGGTAGCTGGGAAACATATAAAAAAAGGCATCAGGCAAAAAGACTTCAGAAGCTGACTGCACTAAACATTATTACAACCCCTCTCCTCTCAGATCAGTCTACAGACCCAACTCTCGGATAGGTGGAAAGATAATCACAGGACGTTAGAAAACTGAATTGTTTTTACCTGTAATGTGATTCGTCTAGAAAAGGCGTTTTTTTCATTTCTTGTTGTTTGAATATGCACAAATGTCTGGAGAAAACTATAGCCTATCACTTGCTCGCTCAAGATATATCCAAATGTATCTCAAACATTTATCTCAATCTCTATCTCTCTCTCTCTCTCTCTCTATATATATATATATATATATATATATATATATATATATATATATATATATATATATATATATATATATATATATATAAATATATGTATATATGTTCATATACACGCACACACATGTATAGCACACAATGCAGTCACAATTATGTAGTTACAAAATGGAGCAGTTTAGGCAAATGCTCCATTGAAAAATCTTTTTTAGATTCCACCAAGACCTTGGGCCCTGCAACAAATTTGGCATGATAATTTCCACCATGCCAAACTGTGTACAGTTCTGTACAGGACAAAAAAAGTTAAGAGGAGAGTTGAAAAAGGTAAATATTCTAAATCCAATAAATGTCATTGCTAGCTGACCCTTTGAGAGAACAGCTTGGACAATCCCTTACTCGTATAAGAAGAATGTGTTTTCTAAAATTCCATATTCAGCATAATCAAGCATTACTTTTTATTTCACTGCAGGCAACTAAACGATATGATCCAATATTTTACTTACTATTGCCAATAACATTTGTCTGTTTGAAATCAATCTTTTCAAGTGTATTACCCCAAAGTAAGTATGTAAAATAAGAAAATACATAAAAGGTAACCTGTAATATGGTCCACTGGCTATAGAGGAGTTCTGGTGACGTCATATACAAAGAAGGGAGGGAGGGCAAATGCTCTGCAAACACCAAACAATGAGTTTGAGTCTGAAATTGGATTGCCACTCCCCACTGGACTGGAAAATATGGTGTCCCTGTTATGTCAAAAGTGCTGTCACTATTTACAAAAAAACAAAAAGGGAATACTTTTATTTTGTAATGGATTGTGAACAGTCGATTTAGGTTTAGGGGATTTTGAAAGCGCATAGCTACCCTTGGGCATCCCAGCGCTGAGGTGAGATAGTACAGGCAGTTGTTTGCGCATGAATTTAGGGGAAAAGCCATGTTTTGAGTCTTTTTTTGAAGGACGCTTTGTTTTAAATCAGTCGGAGTTTCGGATCCATACTGTTCCACAGTTTAGATACCAGGTGGGCGAAAGACATTCCACCCCACCTGGCTCTCTTGAAGCTGGTGGGATTCATCAGAAAGTTAGAGCTTGACCTGAGGTGGCGAAGGGGAGAATAATGTGAGACCAACTTTTGTATCAGGGTGGGGCCTCCCCCATACATGGCTCTGTGAGCCAAGCTTATGGACCTAAATTTGATCCTAGCTTGGACCGGGAGCCAATGAAGCTCCCTCAAGGAGGATCTGGCTGATTGATGTCTGGGTATATTCAACAGCAGCCATGCAGCTGCATTCTGTACGACTTGGAGTCTGTTCGTAACGTATTTAAGAGAGCCAACTGTCAGATGAGGTCTTAGGCACTTGTAAATGGTGATGTGGATATACACGGTCTGCAGATCTAGCCAATAACCTTGAAAAGTGGTTGTGATTTGAAAAATATGTTTACTCTGTGTAGGTGCGAAAAAGGATGTGAAGGGAGTGTGGGGTAGTTTGGAGGAGTGAAAGAAAGGATGAGAGATAGACTGCTTTGCAAATTGTGCATTGTAAATATTCATATATGTAAAGAATAATTGGTGGCCTTTATTAATCCTTGCAAAAACAGAGTTAATTTGGCATTGATAAACTTAAAGAAACAGTCATTTCAAAACCCAGAGGCCAATATGATTAGGATGCTGTAAAGAAGAGATTAACGGTTTTGCTTTGGATGGGGGCAGAGTGCAAGGGATGAGATTGGCTTTGTAGACCATCCACCATTGCTAGAAGCCAACTAGATAAAATGTGCTGGGACAAAGACAATACTAAAAAACATGGTGCCTTTGAAATCATCTGTCACTTACCCTTTCACCAGTGTAAAGTATTAAGCTGTTGTTCAGCCTCATCATTGCTTCTGTGGTGGGCCAACGTGGCTGTTGAAGAGGTAAGAAATAGCATGAGGCAAAAAATACTCCAAAGCCCACTTCCATTATCCACACAACACCATTTGAAAAACCCTCATCAAAGTGTTTAGCACCACCCACATTTAAGAAGGTGAGTTTATCTACCTGATGCAATCTCATAAATTGCATGAAAAGCATGTAAATGTAGAAATATGGAAGTGGTTAAAACTAGCGAGCCAAAAAATATCCAATGTGTCTGAAGATCTATACCTGTTGAATTTAATTAAACTTTATTTTTAGGGTGTGTAGGTGAGGGAGGAAGTGCCAGAGAATGAAATGGGGAAGCTAAAAGTAGAGTGATGTCTAATCAAGACATATGGGGAACGAAGAGGAAAGGGGAAAGAATTTGCCAGAAAAGTGGCATAGTGGAATAGTGAAGTGGGCTTAATGACAGTGCAACAAGTGAAGATAGTCTAAGGTTTAGAGGTATTATTGTTTGGTGAGAATGCTAGGATCAGCTTTGTTTAGAAGAAGGTCAAGTTAGTTATGGATTGGGAGTAGGGTGTGTGAAATAACATTTATAGTGGATCCATTGTTAAAGAACATGCATGGAGGGCAAATGAAACACCCAAATACCTGGCGCCTATTCCTCCATTAAAATAATTTTTCACTTACCCATACTCTTCCAGCAATATGAAGTGGGATGCGCAGAATCAATGGAAAATTCCTCTGTCCCATGCGGTGTCTTGAAAGGCATACAGGAAGCTGTAAAGAATCCAAAAATGACTTCAGCAATGATTACAGCCAACTCCAGCCTCCACTAATGAGGCTCACGTTCCTTCTCAGCCTACTACTTTGTATTTGAGGATATCAAATAATAATATTTTCCTACCATTTTATAACAGAAACATGCTTGAATATATATATAGTATGTGTATATCATCAAGTTATACACACACACACATACACACATATATATGTATATATACATTTATATATAGAAATATTTTGAAATATATTTATTTATGCCTTTGTACATGCGGATGCAGCGGCTAGCCAAATATTCACTCAGTATGGCCCTTTCTTTTGAGTTGTGTATCCTTCTGTTCAAAAGACATTTTTTGAAAACTTCCCTGGGAAATAATGAAGTCCACATAAACGTTTTTAGTTTTGCAGATTTTGATGAGTCGACATCGCGTCGGGGGAACGTCAGAGGTAGTGAGCTACAGAAGCTCACTGAATCCCATGTCAGGTGTTCTCTTGCACCTGAATGTGTATTCAGAATTTGTGAAGTTAAAACAGTTACTAAAGTCCTCTGAATATGATAATGTAAGAGTTTTCAAAAGTCCACAGACTAGATATACACTGCATGGTGTGTGCATGTGTTTTTTTTCCCTAAGATGTCTCTAGCATTCCTCTAAGACCTTGGTAGTCCAGCGACAGCTTATGAAGCTTGCAGGATTCCACAAGCTCCTTGAGTGACTGGGCCTAAGTCAGCAGAGATGGAGGAGGCTTCTTATGTACCAAGGAATAATTATCATGCATTAAAGTTACTCTGGCAGAGTAGTTCCATTTATTATGGCAGCTTTGGGTGCTCAGCTTCAACAATGCAATCTTGATTCTCGACCTTCCTACCAATCGAGTCTGTGACACATTTCAGGTCTGTCAATACCATGTCCTGGTCTTATCATTAAGGAGTACAAAGATTAAAATGAAGTCAGTAGATCATGGTAAGAGTGAGGAAAGAGTTTGGTGGCTCTGGCAGAGGGTATCGAATTAACTCCAGATATTTCTGAAAAAGTTGTATTCCAAATCTTGTATCATAAAAGGCATCATAATTCTCCTAGACTTCTTTTTAAAATATATGTAAAGGACACCATGCTTCTACTTGTGAATGACATTAAGATGGGTGCTACCATTAAATATGCATTTACAAAACCGGGGAAAGTCTTATTTACTTTTGCACAGTTGAAGTTTGTACAAGCCATCAGTCTGGGTCTACTTCATTAAGAGAAAGTTTGATTTCAGGTGGTGATGAGATAAACAGTTTCAAAGGTTTGCGTGGAATTTATAATTTATCCAGAAGATCCTGGTGTCTTTTATATTTAGAGTTTGAATGGCTAGTTCAACTGGTAATGTTGGAATCAAAAAAGAAAGAAACAGCACTGATTCACATAAAATCTTCCTCATACATTTTGGCTATGTGTATATGGTAGTATTGTATAAACTACGCTGTCTTGAGAAACATACATTGTAAACAGTCATCTATTTAAAGAGTAAATTCGTAGCCTTTATTAACCTTGATGAAACAGCATTCATTTTAAGTCAACAAACCTTCGGAAACATTATTGTCAAAACTCAAAGAACATAATAATGTAATCACTGGAGGAGGAGCTACGCGGGCATCCAAGATGGTCGCGTGAGCAGAGAGCTCCCGAGACCCGCGCCGTCCTCCTTTATCTATCCTTCACCTATCCTGGTCATTTTGACGGGCTTTTGCAGCACTATCATCGCTGATGCGACTGATCCTTTTCCGGTCGAAATCGGACCTTGGGGACCATTTTTCTGCAACTTGGAACTTTCTGGCCTGCCCGCTGGCGCGACCGGGGACTCGGCTGCCCACTGTGGCCGACATGTAATTGAACAACAACGGCTGCCTGGCATCTGGCCCGCCGGAGGTGTATTGCTTTCACTTTCGGTTTCCTTCCCTTTGTTCCTGTCTCCTCCTACTCTGCCTCGCCTGCTGCCCTCTCGATCTCAACGATCCTCCGCTGGACTGGCAAGGAGGCCGCTACACCTCTGCTTCATTGGCGCATCGGAGTTTCGAGACTTTTCTACCTGTTCATCACCTCCTTTGGCTAGCCGCCCAACTCTGGAGGCGAGATGGCGACGAAAGTGGAGGCCGAAAGACGCCGGAAAGCTGCGACCCGGGGGGGATCGATCCAAACGAACATGATCGAACGCTATACCCAGCCGAGAGGCTCCCCCGGGACCGTATGCATGGGTGCTGAAGGACTTCAAACGGACACATCGTCCACGTCGGAAGTATCGCTCCAAGACCTAATGGCTGCCATCACTGGACTTAAGGCCGACATGGGCCAACAGTTTGAGGCCGTGGTGACCAAAATTGACACGGTGGCGGTGGATGTGACTCTGATCCGAGCCGACCTGGCCAAAACGAATGAGCGGGTGAAGGCACTGGATCTTAAAACGTCGAGCCTGGTGACCGACATGGCTGAGGCGCAGTCCGAAATTGGCAATCTGCGTGCATCGCACGACTTGCTGCTCAAGCGGATGGAGGACTATGATAACAGGGCCAGGCGGAACAACATACGCCTGGTCGGAGTTCCGGAAGGCGATGGTTCGGTAGCGACCGATCTGCTGGTCGAGGAACTGATAGTCGCCCACCTGGCCCCGGCAGGGCTTAGTAAGTTCTTTGCCGTTGAGCGCGCCTATCGTTTCCCCGGAGGTCAAGCGAAGCTGGGGAATCCGCCGAGGCCTATCATTGCCAAGCTTTTTCATTACCGGGACAGGGATGCTATCCTCCAGGCCGCCCGTAAGCATGGTCCCCTGAAGTATGACAATAACTCTATCTCCATATATCCCGACTTCACTCCTCAAGTGCAGCGGCAAAGATCTGGTTTCCTCGGAGTGAAGCGTCGCCTAAGGGACCGGGGACTGAAATACGCCATGCTGTTTCCGGCCCGGCTCCGGATTGAATATCGGGAACGTGCCTATTTCTTTGATCAACCTGAACGTGCTGCCGACTGGTTGGACTCGTTGCCGGCAGATGACTGTGGGAGCGGAGGCCCTGGTGGCGCGGAGGGTGGTGCAGAGGCCCAGGAGTAACAGATGCCCTGGAGGTTCCGATTGAGACTATGCAACGTACTGTACATATTGACTTATTTTCTGATGACCCTGCCCGTGGCGGTGCGGTAACGGGTGATTTCTCCCTTCCTCCTCGGGGGGTTCTTTGTGTAGAAGTATGGGGCGACAGGCACACTGCAGTTGGGGGTGGCTTTTTAGTCAGCAGGGGTGCAGGGAGGGGGGTGTTGTAACGGGTTTGGGTTCTGGGGTTGGTGTTTGGGGACTGGTTTGTGTTTCGTTTCATTTGTTCTGTTCTCTGTTTCATGGTATTTCATTTCTTGCAATGATTGTTCACAGTGGGTCCTGCTGGGGGGTGGGTGTGGAATGCTTCTGCCATAATGGGGGGGGGTGAACTGCGGATTCTTTCCTGGAACGTGAATGGTCTGGGGGATAGAATTAAGCGGGGCATTGTACTGCAATTTTTGAGGCGCCACGCCCCTGATGTTGTGTTCCTTCAAGAGACCCACTTGATTGGTAACGCTTGCAAGGCATTAGACCGCCGGGGTTATCGACTGGTTGCACATGCGGGTTTCACTTCGGGTTCCCGGGGTGTGGGTATTATGGTAAAGTCTTCCCTTGCTCTTGCTATTGATGATGTTATCCTTGATGAGCGTGGGCGGTATGCTGCTGTTTCGGGGAGGTGGGAGGGTAAGCAGGTCGTGTTTGTTGTTGTCTATATCCCCCCGGGACTGCAGGCTACCACTTATGCTGATTTAGGTAGGACTCTTCTTGGGCTGCCTGACGGCCTGTTGGTCCTGGTCGGGGACTTCAATTCTGTCATGTCCGGCGACTGCGACCGACTACCCCCTAGAGTAGTACCACAGTCCCAGATGTGGCTCAGTGAAATGGCTGACACTTTTGGCTTAGTAGATGTCTGGCGCTCACTACATCCCACGCTCCAACAATACACTTTTCATTCTGGCGCGCACGGCAGCCTCTCCCGTATTGACTATCTTTTTATGTTAGCCTCCACTTTGTCCACTGTTCGTGAGGTTCGGCACCTTCCCCGGGGTATCTCGGACCACTCCCCCCTGTTGATCACGATTTCTGTGGGTGGTCGGCATGGTAACAGAGTCCCCCCGATTCCCCCCTGGCATTTTAAAAATCCCCGGCTCCGCTCGGAATTGATTAAAGCAATAGATTGCTATTTTTCTGAGAACCTGGGCTCTGTCACTTCCCCCACTGTTCTCTGGGAGGCCTTCAAGACGGTTATTCGGGGTTCCGCCCTGTCACTCATTGCTACTGAGCGTAGGGTGAAGAGGGAGGCTGTTGTGGCTCTTGAAACTGAAATCACTGCGCTTGAAAGTGAGTTGGGTGGGAATGACACGCCTGCACTGTTGCATGAATTGGAACTGAAACAAGCAGACTATAAGGCCTGTGTCACGGATGCTGCTAAATTGATGCGGTCTAATCAACTTGGTCGACTGTATGATGTGGGTGACAAGGCTAGCAAGCTTCTTGCATGGCTGGATAGAACTGAGCGTGCGAGTCGTGTTGTTCCCTCCATTGTTCGTGATTCTGGTGTTACTGTCTCGGATCCGGGTGAGGTTGTCGAGTGTTTTGTTGACCACTTTCGTATGGTTTATACGCCTGTTAGTGATCGAGATGAGGCCGACTCCAGATTTCTCCTGCGTGACATTGCTCTGCCTACCGTGTCTGATGAGGACTGCCTCGCTTTGGAGGCCCCCTTTACTGTCGACGAGATTGCCCTCGCAATCCGTTCCCTTCGCTCGGGTAAGGCAATGGGCCCTAACGGACTCCCCATTGAACTCTATAAACTTTGCCCTGACAAGATGGCCGCTCATCTTCGTCACATGTTTCTTGAGGCGGTTGAGACCGGATGCCTCCCCCTTGAGCAGCGCCTTGCTACCATAGTGGTCATTTATAAGGATGGCAAACCTCGTGACCGCTGTGCCTCGTACCGCCCCATCTCCCTCCTTAATGCGGAACCCAAAATCCTTGCTAAGGTGCTGGCCAATCGGATGCTTGCTGTTATCTGCGACTTGATCCATCCGGATCAATCCGGGTTCATCCCTCACAGGAACACTGCTCTTAATTTACGTAGGCTCCACAGTGTCCTCGCGAGAGCCTCTACTCTCGCCGAGCCAGCAGTGATCGCCTCCCTTGACGCCACGATGGCATTTGACACCATTGAATGGCCTTATCTATGGGCAGTCCTCGCCAAATTTGGCTTTGGCCCTACCTTCATCGCCTGGGTCAAGCTTCTCTATGAACAGCCGCTAGCTCAGGTCGCTGTGAACGGGAGGTGCTCAGACCCATTCCCTTTGGGCCGTGGCACACGTCAAGGATGTCCCCTTTCTCCGCTTTTGTTCGCTTTGGCACTCGAACCTCTAGCCGCGTGGCTCCGGTGGGAACCCTCGATCAAAGGGATCCGATGGTCCCCTGACCTCGAGGATCGTGTTTCCTTGTATGCGGACGACATCCTCCTTTATCTTACTTCCCCTCAGAAGTCACTCAATGTCCTCTTCGACGTCCTTACGTCCTTCGGTAAGAACTCGGGGCTGGTCATTAATTGGACCAAGTCCTGTGTCTACGCCATAGCTGGTACTCTACCGCCTCTCCCCCGTAGATTTCCCATCCTGGTAGCTACTGACGGTTTTAAGTACCTGGGGGTCCATGTATCCATGATCTCTTCGGTCCGCTATGAGCGGAACTTGTATGCTCCGCTCCGCAGGCTGAAGCAGGATGTTCGGCGATGGCGCGAACTGCCCTTATCCCCATTGGGCCGGGCGGCGCTCTTTAAGATGATGTCGCTTCCCCGCTTCCTCTATGCCCTGCAAAATTTCTTCGACCCCGTTCCAGCCCGCTATTTCCATGAAGTCGAAAGTTTACAGCGGCAACTTATCTGGGATGGCCGTGCCCGGATTGCCTTATCTAAGCTCACACTCTCCTGGTACGATGGGGGTATTGCGCTACCGGATATTAGACGGTACTACTGGGCCTCGCACCTGAGCGCCATCAACCATGCGACATATTCTCCGGAGCCAGCCCCCGCCTTTGCTTTGGATAAGCTGTTGTTGCCCGGCGGCAACTTTAATAGGGCGCTATACTCTAAAGCCCCCTTTCGACTCCTTACGGGCCCAACGAAATGTGCAGTGCGGGCATGGCGGGATGCTACGGTGGCCACGGGCTGGGGTGGCAGACTGACACGTATGACGCCACTATACGACTCGGAGCGACTGGGCAACCTGTGGAAGACGAAGGGGTTTGAGAAATGGGACATGATTGGGATTAGTACTGTGGGGGACCTTTGGACACGTGGCGCGGTTAAGTCCTTTGAATCACTAAAGCTGGAGTACCGGCTCGACGATAAGGAGTACTTCCGTTATATGCAGGTCAGACATGCCTTGTCTTCTGTCTTCCCCTCCGGTACTGATGTTCCGCAGTCCTCCCCTTTGGAGGATCGAGTTTTAGATGGCCATGTCCCAGACAGTACTATCTCCTTAATTTATAAAAAGCTCATCCATAACAGAGCTGACCAGCTCGAGAAGCTCCGGGCTTCCTGGACTGCTGACGGACTTGAATTGGACGACGAGGACTGGCAGTCCGCCGTGTCCTCCCCCAAGGAGGTGGCTATTCCGGCACGACTTCGCTTTGTCCAATTGAAAATCCTCCATCGCGTGTATCTTACTGGAGTGCGTTTGGTGCGAATGGGTCTGATTGCTGACGGACGCTGCAGGCGTGGGTGTGGGATGGATGGTACTTTTCTTCATGTTCTGTGGGAATGTCCAGTGATTGTAGCGTACTGGTCGAGGGTGCATGAAGTTATGAGTCGTGTCACGGGGGTTCCCTTGCTTCCTGAGGCGCGTCGTTGTCTGTTGAATGTGTGGGAACCGTCTGACTGCACTGCTGCCCAGACGCTTTGGGTCACCCTGGGCAATATGATCGCGAAGAGGGATATCGCACAGCTCTGGGGCTCCCCTAGGCCGCCAGTGCTCAGTGCCTGGAAAGAAAACATGGACTGGTCCATGTTTCGAGAGAAGACGGTTTATGAGGCCCGGGGGCGCCCTGGGAAGTGGTCCAGAGTTTGGACTCCCTGGAACACTTATCGTGGAGACATCTGTTCTCCTCCACTTGACTACGAAGTCCCTCTCCCCTCCTCTCCGTGATTTCCGTTCCTCTCCTCCACTCACCAACTGCTCTGCTCTCTTATGCGCGCCACCCCCCCCTACACTCGCTTTTTCTCCTACATCCATTCCCCTCCTCCCACCTCCAGCAACCCTTGCCACCATGATACCATGTGTTTGTTTGTTTGTGTTCAGTTCAACAAAAACATAAAATTAAACCTCTCTTATCCTGATTTGTATGATACTTCGCTCTTGCCGATAATGTTGATTTGATAGATTGCGCCAGCAACGTTCTGCCTGATATAACATTTTGTGCTCAACAAGTTTTTGTCATAGCGGCCGGCCCGGTGGGGTTGTAGGCAGACGCTGTGTATCGTGCACTTGTAAATAAAGGTTTTCAAAAAATAAAAAAATAAATAAATAAATAATGTAATCACTGTTGGGTAAAATCCTTTGAAGGGTGAGGCAGTAAGATAAGACAATGTATGATAGAGCAGATTGTTTAGCCAGTTATAGAGAGGGACAGGTGGCAAGAAATGACTGTTTTTTTTACTACGTATTCATAGAAACCAAAAAATAAAATGTTCTGAGGCAAAGGAAATACTCAAAAACATGGTGAAGGAAATGTCTAAACACATGGTGGCCTTTGGTGCCCCATCTTACCCTTTCGCCAGAATAAGGTAGGAGGCTTCGGCTCCCTCTAATTATTGTGTCTGCCGGAAACCACTGTGGCTGCTGTAAAGGTAAAAATTGCTTTAGGCAAAACATACTTAAGGCTAACTTTCACTTTCCACACCAAACTCCACCTCCATGACTACAATGAAAGACTCTCATCAAACTTTTCATTGGCACCGAGGTTTAAGTAGGACCATGATCACACACAGTTTGTTGCCAGCAACCTTGTTTCTAGGAAATCATGCGAAGTAGGAGATGACAATATTATTTTGCTGTAAAGTCATATCTTTAGCCATGGTACCCTTAAGGGTTTAAAGGCTTTAAAGATATGTGTCAGAGCAGTGTATTTGGCTAGTTTGCCTATAAACATTCCATGAGTATAAATAGACTGCATGAAGTATTTTTCTGGCAGACAAATAATACACGCAAATATGTTTAAAGAGAAATAACAGCAAGGATGCATGTTCACCTTGTTAGGATGTAAGGAAGTGGACAAGTTCATAGCCAATGGAAAGAGGTGAATCTTAGTAAAATATACTAATTCAAAACAACAAACGTAAACTCATAAGATTAATGAAAGTTACATAATTTTGCAGAGAAAGGTGAGGATTATCGTTACATGTGCAAGTGATGTTTTCCTAAACATCAGCCTGGCTATGCAGTCTGTGCTATTTATTGGTACTACACTGATACATCCTTATTATTTTGTGTAATTGCGCTCTGATCTCACTGCCCATAGGCATGTGTTCACTAATGATGAAGAGTGTCCTAAGAGTTCTCATCTAGAGCTGATTGTAAGGTATTATCCACTATTGCCAACTGCAAAGTGTGTTATGATTAGTTAATACCATGTGCTGAGAGCATAACCCATTAATTCACTACCATGTATGTGAGGGGATATGACAAGAAGAACAGGCAATTAAGAGCTTTTTCTACTGAGCATGTGGAAAATACATCTATTAACACCCCTATAGGAAGGCCAAAAAGCCGATTGCAACTGCTGGCTCCCAGACCTTCACTGAACCCGGAACACAGGCAAAAAAGAATACTTAGTGTGATCATTCTACTGCCTTGGACTAGCTGAGCCAGTTTCACGATTCCAGAGATCATTCTAATAAGTATATTAATCAAAAAATGGCCATACTTTGGAACAATAGCTGAAGATGAAAACCTAGAGAATTTAATACCACGCACAGAAAATTTATTTTTGGTATTGTTTATTTCTAAGAATGCTCTTTCACTGGCTGTACTAACAAATAAAAACAACAAACCTTCATACATGGTACACAAAAATCTTTATTTCGATGTTCCTCAAATTAGCTAGACATAGATTCCCTTCAAATGTGTTGCCATGAACAACAGGCAGTCACTCCATACTGCCTCTCCGCATCAATCAATCAGTAAATTTGTTTAGCACTTCTTGTCACGCGTGAGGGGGTATACACCCGTTACAACGCATCTTTTACTCCGCACTACCATTACAAAGCGACTTTTACTCCGCATACCATTACAACGCATTGCGCTGGGGGGCGCTCTAGGATAGGGAATAAGTATAATTTACTATCCAACACCTTCCCTAGGATCCACGGGGACTGGAGTTAGAATAGTAAATTATACTTACCACTATCCAGCACCCCAAAGCGCTATGCGTTGTAATGGTATGCGTTGTAAATACCGCGTTGTAACGGTATGCGGAGTAAAAGTATGCGGAGTAACATGGTACATCCACGTGAGGGTATACAGCCGATGGCAGGGTCCAGTTGATTAGCCAAATAGTCAGGTTTTCAGGAACTTTCAGAACTCAGGAAAAGATAGGGAGGTCCTGTGGTTCTGGGGGTTCTGAACCTGTGTTTCAAATGTCATGATTCTGTTATGAATTTGGTATCAGTGAACCGCAAATAATGAATGCGTTATTCATGAGCATTTTCATCATGTTACACCAATGGATTCACTGTGCATTTGAAGGTTTTGCATTGAACACTTGGGTTTCATCTTGTAAATAGCAGCCATGTTATTTCATTGCCCTTACAGTAGGCTTTCCCCATGGCAGAGCAAGCATTTAAAGGACATAACCTTAGCATGGGTTTGTGCTGACTTCTGCATGACCTGACGACAGCTGACCCTGTTGCTTGAGGCTAACCTCCCAAGCCAGTTCCTTGTTCAGCAGCTGGCGCAATAAAGTTCAAAGAGCAGGACATGTCCGACCTTTTATGGCACCATTCCCACCGCTTCTATCTCCGTCCCATCTGTTGCTGCCTTTCCTTTACAACATGTTCATTGATCTGGGTTGAAGGTTTTATGGTGGGTTTGTCCGGCCTGATGGAACAGGAAACCAAGCATGTGTGCAATCCTTTTTTTAGCCTGGACTTATCTTGAAAGTGATGCTTTGTATGCACGTCCTGGGAATTTCCAACATAATGCACTTCAAAGCAGGAATGTGTGCTTAAGGCGAAATATTCTGTATAAAAGGCCTGTGCGAAGGCCATGCAGCAGACTCTCTCATCCAGTTGCTTTAAGAGTGGCTGGGCGACGGAGCCTCACAATTAATGATAATAAAGATGTCTTTTCATATTTCAGATTCTGTGTTGATTTCTTTGCCACTCTTGAATGGACTACTTATTGGTAAGACCCCTGAGAAGGAGTATTGTAAATATTTGGTTCTTCAGTTGGCGCAACCAACAGGGGCTTCATCATGAAGTGACAACCTGGAGGAGAGATTTTTCAGAGAATAGAATTATGCTGGGGAAGGCAAGACAGGAATCTACTAAAAGAGGTACTCTGTGCACGGAGGTTCTGGGGGATTCTCTGTCTTTGCGGCCTGGCATATTTTTGATTTTTCTGACTTAAAACTCTCCAAAAGATGTCACTCCTGACTGAGCAACCCTTTTTGTGTAAGTTTTTTTTAAAGAGACTGTTAGTGCAGTTAGAAATTGGCAGTTAGAATTTGGACACCTATTTGTTTGGTACAGCTTTGATAAAGTATATGTGGGTCGCTCCCATAGTCCTTAGTTGTTGACGCTTTTGCTAGTGTTTTTGTCGGTGACACTTTGCTAGCGTTTTTGTTGTTGTTGTGTTATTTGACGCCTGCAGACGCCAAAAACCGAGGTTATTTGTTCTTTGCAGGGACTTGGTAAATCCCGTAACCCTTGAAGTTTGATGCTGGATTAGTGAGCTATAAGATGCCTGATCTTAGCGAATTCGAAGCTTTGTATTGGCCAACTTTGTATACGTTTGAATTAACCGGTTTATCTAAATAGGTTAGATTTACAAACATATTTCTTCCTTGGTGATTTTGTATGCGCAGGGAATTAAAATATGTAATAATACATAATAAGGATGCTTTACTCTGTATAATTTTATGAATGGATATGCAGAACGATTTTTGGTGTTCTGCCAGCTGCAGCTAGTGAATTGAGTGTATTTTTGGTTTTTACACTGTTGAGCAGTGTTTCTTGTAAATATGACTTACAGCTACGTATAGTCCGGACTGTCCTGTTTTCGTCCTGAGTGTTGATTTGTGGGTTTAAATGTGTGTTTGAATGCGTGGTTAAAATGTGTGTTTACATGTCTATTTTGTTTGTGAGTTTTGTTGTACATTGCGACGACGCGATTTACAAGAAATGGTTGGAGAGCGCTGCATTGTGTGTCCTAAATGTTTTCAACACTTTCTGTTTATGTCTGAGATGAGCACAATGTGTGTGGTTCACATTTAATGGATATAAATAAGGCCCCAGCCAAAAAAAAGAAATTGCATGTTTTTGCAGAAATAAATACATTTACAGCGTTTTCACTTACATGCACTGTATTAAATGTTCACAGGCAAAACGTTTTTAGCTGCAGTATATTTGAATAGGAATGTTTTTTCAGCCAGCAATTTTTTTGTAGTTCAACACGGGTGGAATTTTGCATGACGGCCCTTTTACATGACAGAGGCCCTAAAATTGACGCAGAATGTGACGCTTTTTAAATTAGGCATATGCGCTAAGGTTTGTGAGTTAATGCATCTCAATAAGAGGCAAGGGATGTAGCGGGCTCTTATATGTAAAAACAATCACAAAGAGAAATAATTGGGTTTTATTAGAAGACAAAAATTATTAATTATGGAAAAATAATTCATAAAAATTAGTGCTACCAAAATCGTTTTTTAATATTCATAAAGCGTAACACTCATGCTATGACCTCTTAGCATTAAAATGTGATTTGCGTTATGTTGCATCACTTAAATGACAAGAATTCATTTGTATAAATTCGCTTGCCATAGGCGCAAGCAAGCTCATTTTTATAACATATAAATTATTATTTTCAGATACCTGACTCTTGGATTATGTAATAGACTTTCTAGTAATCCATATTCTGCAAGGAAATTGTAAAAAATTCATTTTGTAATGCCCAAAATCAGAAAGTCGATTTTGGGTAAATTCACTGTTTAAACTGCATTTTTGCTTCCCTTAAAGTGTCTCAGCCTTAAGCAAATGCATGCATTTAGGTTTTGATATAAGGTTGTGCTTTCTTGTGATTCAGTGGGTTAATGTGCCAGTACTCAGGCTTGTTTTAATATCAGGATTGGAGGTTCTACTTTCAAGCTAGGCCTACGGACAGTTTGCTTATTTAACACTGATGAAGTGTGTGCCATAGGATTGCAACAAGCATTTACTCTAAAAACAACTGGTCTGTGTGTCTGTAGGTTTTCAGGAATATTGATAGTGAATGTAGTTTAATGCTATGGGAATTTAGATAATTTTGGCGCCTAAAATAAGGGAAATTATTTTACAAAATAAGGTTGCATTCTTGCAGGATTAAATAGAGCCTACTGGCTTTGTCAGCTCCACTGTGGCAGAGGCCGGGGGCTGGGAGACTTTGCAACAGCTGGCTCAGCGCGCTCGCTGAGATGTTCTCTTTTCAGTGTTTCCCCATAAATTATGGAGAAGGCCCCTCATGTGTTGCCATTTACAGCCTTTTAATTAGGCCTTTGTTTCCAAGGAATGCAGAATGACCTCTCTGCACGGGCTGCTAAAAGTGAGGTTTCTGGTTTCACTTGGTAACATGAAGGACCTTGATTTAAATGGGGAGATGAAAAGGGGTTTCTTTAAACATCATGTTAAATGCTTGGCAGGACTGCTACAATGTTTGCTAGCTGTGTTTTATTTTACAGAAAACGAAATGATGCATCCAGTTTTAGATAAAAATAACATGCAGCCTTTTTCACACAATTTTGAAGGTTATAGGTTACAGGCCTATGTTCAATACAGATTTGCTCATTAACAGTTAAGTAATAAACAGTTATTTTTTGTGTATGTTGCAATGTTTTTTTTTGTGTTGTGTATTTGTTTGTTTTTGCCAACAGATTATTCATGGATTATTCTAAGGAAGAGAAGACACGTGAGTTTGGCTAGTTGACAAAAGATGTGTTTTTGCGTCATTTCTTTAACAAAAAAAATGTACATGTTTCTGTTTGAGGTATTTACAGCTGTCATGACATATTATATTTGACAATGGACCGACAACTGCGTTGTGCTCAATGTCAAACTGAGGGTGTAGAGTTTGTATGGAGTTTGGACCTGACAATTTAGACAGGCCCAAATATTGGGTTTTTGGCTGCAGGTTTAAAGTGCATAAAATACACATGCCATGGTGCTGCATTTTTGTATGTTTTGTTCATGTTGTTACCATCACAAGTTCTCCTGTGTTCTGAAGAGGTTCATATGACGATATGTACCGCTACACAATTATTGGATGAATTTGGTATAATGATAAATTTCACAGATATGGTTTGCATACTGTGAGGAATAATGGCAGCACTTTTACCAGTGCATGCCTACCTTTGGCTATACATTTGGCTGTATTGAAAATAAATAACTAAACAAATATAACAGGTTCAAAGTGTATCACCTGATGTTACGTACTGCACATTCCCTTAAAGGAATAGGCAGCCCTAAATTGTTATGTATCCTTGATTGGACCTAAGGATAGAATTATAGATCTGTGACTCACGGTGACCTAATTTTTATATTGCGTTATTTAATCATGTTTTGTTTCTCAAATAGCATATGGCTTTTGTCCCCTTGAAAGGAAGCCAGGTTTAATTTTTTTCCTCTCCCTGAAGAGAGAACAGGAACATAGAATTAGAATTTGTGTAACTTTGGTCTTTTGTGTATTCCCCGTTCTCTTGGTGCTGTGTCACATGTCTGAGGCACCCAAGCAAACTCTTGTTCTTGCTATAGATTTTTCTTCTGCTGTTTCGCCCCTGACCAATGTCGCATTATGCTTAGTTATTAGTCATTTTAGTTGTGTCCTAATTCCATTTTCCCTTTTCCCATATTCCTTTCATCAGTCAGCCCATTTATCATTATGGGTGTATTGTTTATGTGTACACTTCTAGACCGTAGTTATGTACTAGGGACCCCCCATGTTATGTAAAATGTTTTTTTCCCCCCATGTCAGGTAAAATGTTTTTTCAGACTGACTGTCAAGGTAGTGATAGGCTGGTTCCAATGTCTATTTTTAATTTTTCAGCTTTCTTGTGTTCCTGCTGCTTTAATTTTTGGTGGGATTAGATGTGTTCTAAACATGCAAATACCAGGACTTTCTAGTGTTTGTTCTTTGTCTTCACATTTGATCATTAGCCTTTTGTATTGCATAGTGCACTTAATGCACATTTTTAAAGGGACTTTTTCTTCATGTCTTTGATAATGTGAATGATGTTATCTTTCTATTCGAGATGTTCTAGATAAGGAATTTAGGAACACCTAGGCTTAGTCATTGAGGGAACACATGTATTTACCCCATTAGACAATGCCACTGTGTGAGGAAATTCATCTTGATAGAATTCCTGTGTAGCTATAGATGACAGAGAATAATGAAAAGAACATAACTGAAGATTCTAAAGATACTGTTTTGCCCTTTTTGCCTTTGCTCTTGTATTTTATGCCCATGACACATTGTCACTCCCTTGCAGATTGCAGGTCACCTGCTTGCCAGTCCTTTTGTTAAAACACATGAATTGCTTTTGTGCTTGATTTGAAGGAAACTAACAATTGTGTTACACATTCTGCATCACTAGGGTCCTGCTGAATCTTCCAGAGTCAAAGGAAGAGTGATTCCCTGCAGACCTGTGATCAACACTAAGCTCACACCCCATCAGTGACCGCTCTAAGATGAACAGATTTCCTGGCTCTACACTTCTTGCAAACAAGGAAGTCGCGAAGCGGGACAATGATCATCAGCGCGATCTCAGCAGTACCTCCAAAGCAAGGCAGTTGATTTGCGAAAGGCGTTGCAGAAGAAAGGAGGAGCTGATTCGTTTATTTGTTGTTTGGGCTCTGTACCTGTTATGTGCTGGTAAACCTCTGTCAGTGTACATTCCCTTGAGCCATTAGCCCGAGTTTTGGCCACATTCACGCTTTTGCTTTGCACCAGTGGAACGGCAGTGCCCCCGAGCATCCACGTTTAGAAAAAGGCACTACATTCTGGTGCCCAGGAGAGAGCAGCTTGAGCGTCCTCTGACACTAAATAATGAGTGTTGGAGCCTGAAAGCGCTGCTGATTTTGCTGGTCGTTTTTAAATAGTGCTTGGATCTGCACGAGATGCTTTGTGCCCTTGATCAATAAACAGCACATCATTTGTAGTGTCTGCCACAAGAAGAGACACTGGTGCATTGTTTTGAAACACTGAGACTTTCGAGTGAGCTGTGAGTGTTTTCCCCGAGCGGCACTCCAACTAAACAGTATTGTCTCCTCATGAAAGGCCTGACTTGAAGAGGCCCAACGCGAAGTACACTGGAAGCGGATCTGATGGACTTTGGGTATTTTTTGTGAGCTTATATAGACTTGAAGTTTGGAAAATAATTTTTGCTGCTTTGCTGGCATTGTTTTAAAGTATTTCTGTTTAGTAAAAGCAGAATAAAGTCCACTCTCTGTGGAACAGTATCCCTTTTTCATCTGAGAGCATTGATCAGGAACACTATTGTTTCACTTAAACATATAATGAATTACTTAAATGCGTAGGAAGCAATATAAAACGTTATTAGAAAATTCTATGATTTGCTTTCTGCTTAGGACTGTGCAAGTATTACGCATTTGACCTTTTGTTGTTCTTTTTCTCTTGCTGAATTGTATTATGTTTTTTGTTAAATTTTTGATTGGTTACCATTTGCCAGTTGCAGGGTCACGTAGGAGTACAAACGGTTCAGTTTGTGACCTGAGTAGTGGCAGTAGGCCTGCAGGACCTGCAGTGTCCCTATGACCTGCTAATAATCACAGCTGATGTACTCTACCAAGATTGCGTGAGCGACATTAGAAAATGGAGATTGTATTGAGGAATGACGATAAAAAGCAAGAGATGAAAAACAGACATTACAGAATATTGTTCTCTAAGTGCGGTATAGTTCTATCTATTTTAATACTTTAATGTATTTTATTGGCTACTATATTTTGGTATGTTTCCCCCTACACTATTGACGTCTGCACCAACTTCCCAACATACTCTTTCTGTTTCTTCACATGAGCTTCATATTTTACCTGAACATGAACTGGTTAGGTCAGAGTTTACTGATAATTTCTTTGGTACAGTATTTACATCAACACCAGCGAGTGATGAAATATAGACATGGTCTCAGAATTAGCATGAGTATAGGTTATTGCCTATGTAAGGGCAAAAGGATGCTCTGTGGTTCTGGGGGTTCTGAACCTGTGTTTCAAATGTCATGATTCTGTTATGAATTTGGTATCAGTGAACCGCAAATAATGAATGCGTTATTCATTTTTTTTTTTTTTTTTTTTTTTTTAAGACGTTTATTAATGTTCAAAGGTACAGTACACATAGCAAAGCCTACAACCCTGCGGGCCGGCTGCAAATGAACGGTAAATCGCGGGGGTGTGGGCCATCATAAAAAGGGCATGTCATTGCGTCCCTTGTGTCCCCGGTGTGCTAGGACTTGGAGAAGATAATCACATTTTCTTAAGTCAAGAAGGAAAAGTCCATAAATGACGCCTTATTTTTCATTTTTTTCCTAGAACTGAGCCATGAAATCGGCAAACTAAACAAAACAGTTCGTATCGGTGCGTCCCAATGTTCCTATCGCGGCTTCCCCACTCGAAGTCTGTCCCACAGGCACGGTGTTAGCAGGTGCCACCTCTGTGCGGTGTGTTGTTTGCCGATGCTGTCACAGCGCGACTGGAGGTCAGAGGTGTGCGTGCGCAAGTGTGCCTGAACTTGGAGTGGGATGGCCCCTGCGGGCCATGGTGTGCCATCGGTCGCCGGCCTTGTTAGTGGAGCATGTGGCATTCAGGTGGAGGAGCCTCGCTGCCGGTGTGGCTATCTGCGTCCACGCCTGCAGTCGCCATCCGTAGCGCCGTCAGCGGCTTCTGCCCTCTCCAACATGAGGGGGCAGAGAGGCCACCGTCCGTGAGCAGGGGTCCGATACTACAAACATGTAAACATATATGTGATAGTGGGTGGGGGGGGGGGGGGTGGAGTGTGCTTGCGGGGGCGATGTCAGCGGCTTTAAGCTCGGGGCGCGCTGCTGGGCAATGGCCGCTGATGGGCGCCTGCGTGGGTGTTGGGTCGTGTCCGAGGTTCACGCGCTGGCTGTTTCTTGTCTGCGTCGGAGGGGGGGGGTGGGGGGGGGGGGGGTGGCGCCGCTTGCGATGATTCCTGCGATACAGCATTAGCCCCTGTGACCCACCTCCGGCCTCACCTCACCCAGTCTACGTGAGCCCTCTGGCAGTGCCCTCCCCCTTCAGGGACCCCAGGATGCCATCCCAGAGCTGAGCTATCGGGAACTGCCGCAGGCCCGCTATTTCTTCCCGGCGGAGCGCCGTGCCTTCCGCCCCGGCCCAGTTGGTAAAGGATGCGAACCAGTGTTTTGGGGTGGGCGGTTCCCGCCGCTTCCAGTGTCGCGTAATCAGCCGTTTGGCCGTAACGAGGCCCAGATCCCAGAACCGTGCCTGCGTTTTGTTTAGCTTGGTTCTTTTATAGAGGCCGAGGATGCACGCCTCCCACGTGTCCGGCAGGCCCGGGCCCGTGCTGTGGTTCAGGAGTGAGGTCACCTCCCCCCAGTACGTGGTCAGGGTTGGGCAGTGCCAAAGCATGTGCAGGATGTCTGCGCCTAACAGGTCACATCTGGGACAAACAGCTGTGTCGACTGCAAAGTATCTGTTTATTCTATCTGGCGTTAGGTATGCCTGGTGCAAGACGTATAGTTGGATGACACGGAAGCGGGAATTGCGGGGGATGTTCACGGGGCTAGCCAGTACTAGGTTCCACTCCTTGTCCGTCCAATCCCTCCCACGGTGCGCCGCCCATTTTGCCCTAATCTGTTGCGTGGGTTTTTGCGTGTGGATGAGAAGCGCCTGCGCCAACCAATGCGTGATGTGCGAGCCTCTGCCCATTACATGTAGATATTGGACCAGGTGGTGCATCGGTGGTTCATCCTGGATGTCACCCCAGGAGTCAGTGTATGCCCGCAGCACCGATGCATGGAGTAGGAACTGCCCGGCCGGGAGTCCCGTGGTGTCAGATAACTCCGCAAATGAGAGCAGGGCTCCGTCAGAATACAGGTCACCCATGGTCTCTACTCCAGCCGCGACCCAGTGGTCCAGAGTGCGCTGCGTAACCATCCCGCTCCTCCTGGGGGTGCCCAGCAGGGGGAGGGCAGGAGCATATGGCCTGGTGTTGTGCGTCAGCTTCAGGCTGCGGAGAAAACATTTGCGGGCCACGGCCACATGCATAGGCAGGGGACGGGGTCCCTTGGTCAAAGGGTGAAACAGGGCGCAGGTCTGGGGATGTGTCCACTGGTAGTCCGCAGTGGCCGTATCGTCCAGATGTGCATCGCTGAGCCAGTACGTCACCCACTGGAGCTGCGCGGCCAGGTAATACAGCTCCATGTTGGGGACAGCCAATCCTCCCTCCGCGGTCGGAGAGTACAGTTTAGCCAGTGCCACTCGAGGTCGCCCCGTGTTCCAGATCAAGCCACGGAGCATTGATTCCAGATCGCGGAATATCCGCGTGGGGACATACGTGGGGATATTCGCGAAGTAGTATAGCAGCCTAGGGAGCGCAATCATTTTAGTAAGGGCGATGCGGCTGGGCACGTTCAGCGGAAGGGTTTTCCAGAAGGACATCTGGGCTCGCAGAGAAGAAATGGCGCGCACCAGGTTGCCCTCTAGTAAGTCCTGTGGGTCTCTATAGATGTGCAGTCCTAGGTATTTAAACGTGGTCGGGTACCAAGCGAGCCTGGCCCCTCCAAGATGCACATCGCATTCCTCCTGATCACGGCTAAACGAGTATGCCCCGGACTTGGCCCAGTTAACCCTGAGGCCCGAGACCTCTGCGAAGTTCTGGAAGACGTCCGATAGCTCGGCTGGCACCGCAGTGAGGTCCCGCACATAAAGCAGCAGGTCGTCTGCGTAGAGTGAGACTATGTGCGTTCCGTCAGCCAATGGGATCCCCCATTCCGCTCCCCTGTCCCGTAGCAGAGCTGCTAGTGGTTCGATGGCTAAGGAGAAGAGGAGGGGGGACAGGGGGCAGCCTTGCCTGGTGCCTCTGCGCACCCCAATCTTCTCCGACAGCAGCCTTCCCGTCCTCACTCGGACACTGGGTCCCTGGTAGAGTAGACCGACCATGTCGGCAAATGCATCTCCCACCTCAAATCTGTCCAGCACGGCTCCCAGGTATGGCCATTCTACCGAATCGAAGGCCTTCTCCAGGTCCAGGACCAGGCACCCCGATCTAGGCCAATGCGTCAGAGCCGCTTCCTGAATCCGGAAGAGGCGGCGTAAATTACGAGACGTGCTCCGCGCCGGCATGAAGCCATTTTGATCGGCGTGTATCAGAGTAGGTGCCTCCAGGGCCAGGCGGCGGGCCAGGAGTGAGGTGAAAATTTTATAATCAGTGTTTAGCATGGCCAACGGTCTATAGGACCCCATAAGTGCGCCATCTCTGCCCGGCTTCAGCAGCGAGACCAAGTTCGCCTCGTTAAGCGAGTCTGGGAGTGCTGACTCTTCCATTGCTGTATTGTACAACTTGAGCAACTCCGGAACCAGCGTGTCTGAGCACGCCTTAAAAAATTCGGCGGGCAGTCCATCCGGGCCAGGTGATTTGCCGTTGGACAGTGCGAAGATGGCCTCGCGTATTTCGTCCGCGGAGAATGGCGCCCCCAGGGCGTCCTGTTGTGGACCCATAAGGGAGGGCAGCGGGATGTCTGACAGGTATTCTGCTATGTAGGCCGCAGTTACTCTCAGTTGCGACTTGTATAGGGCCCGGTAGTGTCCCACAAACGCTTGGTGTATCCTATTTTGGGTGTACACTAGGTCTCCCTCAGCCGTGCGGATGACGGAGACCGGCTCCGTGCGTTCCTCCTGCCTGACTAACCAGGCCAATAGCCTGCCGGGCTTGTCACCGTGCTGGTGCACTCGCGCCGAATGGGCCGCAAAGTTGACGTGCCTCAGCCGTTCCAGTAGCGTTTCGTGTTCCGCCCGGGCCGCCTGCAGCCGGTCACCTGCACCCTCCACCGCCTCCTGCTCCCCGCCGAGTAGGTCCGCCTCCACCCTGCGCAAGTCCTCCTCCAACTTCCACCGTATGCTCCCCTGGGTGCTCAAGCAATGTCCCCGTACCACCACCTTGAATGCGTCCCACTCTACTCTCGGGGAGGATGCTGTATCTGAGTTGTCTTCGAAGTATTGCGCTACGCTGGCCTGCAGGGAATCTCTAAAGGGGGCATCTAGCAGTAATGCAGGTTGCAGTCGCCACGTGGGGATTGGCGGGCGCGGGCGTTCCCAGG
Source organism: Lissotriton vulgaris (assembly GCF_964263255.1). Taxonomy (NCBI): domain Eukaryota; kingdom Metazoa; phylum Chordata; class Amphibia; order Caudata; family Salamandridae; genus Lissotriton; species Lissotriton vulgaris. The sequence goes on along the minus strand of NC_141694.1, from coordinate 1,254,050,405 downwards.
CCATGTGCAGTGTATGGGGGTTATGGTCGGAGTGTGTCCTACCCAGGTATTGTGAGTCAGTGATATGGGGCAACATGTCCGCTGACACCATGTATCTGTCGAGGCGAACATGTAATGCATGTGCTCCCGAGAAGTACGAGTACACCCTAGTGTTCGGATTGTGCGCACGCCATGCATCTTTCAGACCCCACTGCGTTGCCCACTGTGTGAGTGCCCTCGTGGCCCCCTGGGGTGTCGCCTCTGGCCTCGGCGGGACCGAACGGTCCAGCACTGGGTCTAGTACCGCGTTATAGTCGCCCCCCAGGATCCATGGGACGCCGTGCCAGGGCGCTAATTTCCCTGAGATACGCGCTAGGAAGGCGCCCTGATCCGTGTTTGGAGCGTAAATGGACGCCAGGACCACTGGTTGCCCGTCTATGCGGCCCTTCACCAAGACATACCTCCCCTCCGCATCTATGTGTACGTCCGACATTACGAAGGGAGTTCCCGGCTTTACCCACAGCAGCGCCCCGCGGGCGTACGAGGAGTATTCAGTGGCATACAGTTGTCCCCTCCATCTCCGCCTCAGCGCTGTCACCTCCACCCCACTCAGGTGTGTTTCCTGCAATAGCGCGACCTGCACGTTCTGCCTCTTCAAGTAGGAGTAGATTTGGTACCTGCGCGCGGGTGTGTGCATACCTCTAATGTTCCACGTGCATATTTTTATGGCAGACATTGCAGCAATATACATTCCCCCCTGACCCTTCCAATAGCAGCGGTATCACCAAAGGCCCCAGCAGTGGCTCCCCCAGCTCTTCCGTTCCCACCCCCCACATTACACTCAGCAGAGTTTGGGAAAACATAAGGACAGGGAAAAAAAACAGTAAAGAACAACAACCAACAGCGGGCTAACCCCACTAAAATACCAAAAGGGCAGTGGCGGAACGGGCCACCGTCCATACTCTCAAGAGAGAGGAACATTCTTGCTTTGTTCAAGGGGTAGTGTGTGCTAAGCACAAGTTCGGCAGGATGTATGTATAGTCAGTTTTAGGGGAAGCAGGCCGCTTCCCTGAGCCTTACAATACAGGACAAGAGTGGCCGCCCACTTCGGTCCAATGCTCCAAATCGCCCATCTTGTGTGCGACCAGGCGCAGATGCGCGCTAAAAGACCACCCCCACAACGCCCTCCCAGCCTACCACTTGTGCCATAAGGGCTTTACTCACTGTTCCAGGTGTCCACAGTACGATCAGCTGGCAGGGGGGGGGGGCTGTGGGGGGTGACCCCAGCAGTGGCGTGCGCCGATTGCGCACCATCGTCCAGGCAACCACTGCCAACCCCTCCCTCGTCATGGCAAGGCCAACGCAGACATCCCCCGTAGGGTCAGTGGATCAGGTCTGATGTTTGCGGCGTGACGGTGGGCAGTTCCACCGAGATCTGTGAGTTCGGGATCCCGTATATGGCCTCGTCGTCGTCGCTGGGTACCGGCTGTTGGCCGTCCTCCTGGGCCGTCTCGTGGGAGGATGAGTTGCTTATTTGGGAGACCTTCTGCAGTGCATCGCGTTGTTCTCGGAGCATCTGGTCCTGTGTGGGGGAGAGTCCCGCCCCCTCCTCCGCGTGTTGGGATTGTTGGGTCCTGTGCCTGCGGCGTCGTCGCGGTGCTCGTGGCCTGGTCCTCGTCTCGCCTCCGCGAGAGTGTTTCGGTGCCGTGTCCGTGCCTCCGTCCAGCCACTCGTCGGCCTCCTCGGGTGTGTTGAAGAAGTAAGTGCTGTCCCCCGCCACCACTCTCAGCTTGGCAGGGAATAGCAGGGAGTACTTGAGGCCCGCGGTGCGCAGTCTCCTCTTCACTGCCATGAAGTCGTGCCTCTGGCGCTGCACCTGGATGGTGTAGTCGGGGAAGAACATGATCGACGCGTTGTCTATGCGCACCTCGCCCAATCGCCGTGCCTCACGCAGCACCGTGTCTCTGTCCCTGTAGTTCAGTATCCTGAAGAGCAGCGGCCTCGGGTTGGCGCCGGTGGTATAGGGTCTCGTTGGCACCCGATGTGCGCGCTCCACGACGAAGTGCGGTGACAGCGAGCCTTCGGGCAGAAGTGTCCGTAGCCATTCTTCCACATGTTCGGCCGGGCGGTTCCCTTCCCATTTCTCCGGGACCCCCGCAAGTCTAATGTTGTTGCGTCTCGCCCTCCCTTCCGCGTCCTCAGCCCTGTCCTCCAGGAACTCCACTCTGTTCAGGAGGTCCTGTACGTGTCTATCGGTCTGGGTGACTTTGGGCTCGATCTCCTTCACTACGCCTTCCAGGGTCTTGGTGCGGTCGGACAATTTCCTATGGTCATCACGCAGGAGGGTCAGGTCCACTGCGACCCCGTCAATTTTGGACTCCAGGGAGGTTCTGGTTTGCTGGAGGGACTGCTCCATCCGTTCCACCGCTGCCAGCACGCTGTCAAGCCTCGCAGCCAGTTGCTCGGCGGCCATTTTGTGTATCCGCTTGTCCGTCTTCCCCCTCGGCGGGGCCCCTCCGGTCCCGGTGCGGGTCCGCACTCCCCCGGACATGTGCTGGTGGCGCCTGTCCTGCAGGGTCGGCCCCTGGCGTTGCTCCAGTGACGGCGTCCCCCGAAGCGCTGCGTGCCTGGGTTGGGGCCCCGCGAATGCTGGCTAGTCCCTTTGGTTAGGCCGTCAGTGTTGTCCCCTAAGGGGGGGGGTCCTCCAGCGGGCGGCCCTGCGCGGGGGCCTCGGCGCAGGCGGGTGGGTCCCGTCCCCTCCTTTGCCCGTGCTCGTCCCTGGCGGTCCGCGGCCGCGCCGATTGCCCCCCGGGGCGCTAGCGGGTCGCGGCCCGGTCACTCCGCCTCAGTTGTAGTGGGGGCCGGGGGGACCGGCACTGTGCGTGAGTCCGAGGGGTCCAAGCGTCGTGAACGGGTCTGACCACCGGTTCCGGCCCGGGTCACAGCCTCTCGTGTGCCTCGCCGACCTTCAGGCAGTGATTGTCCCCGTGGGGGGGCCCCGCAGGCGGGCCCGGCGCGGGGCACACCGTCGTGTGTCTCCGTCCCAGGGGAGGGCGGTCAGCCTGTCTCCGGCAGTGGTGTGGCGTCCAGGCGAGGGGAGGGTCGGTCTGCTGTGCTGCAGGTCTTGGGGCCGCAGTGCCCGGGCTGTCGCTCCGCGTGGGCTCCTCTATGCTGGCGGGCGCAGGAGGGACTCACCGGGTGGCTCCGATGGCTGTGCTGTGTCTCGGAGAGGGGCCCCCGCTGGTCGGGCCGCCACGTCACCGGCGCCTCTCCGGGGTCGACCTCCACGTCTCGCCTGCCCTAGATGTGCCCTAGGTGTGCCCTCCGGAGGTCCAAGGAGCCGGCCAGCTCGCAGGGCAGCAGTCGCGCGACGGCCGCGATGTGGGGGCCGGGGGCCCACTACCCGCTTGGTCCGGGCCCTCCGCTGTAGTCCCGCTGCGGTTCAAGGCGATCGCCGGGCCACCGGAGGTTGCTCACAGCGCGGCAGCAGCCGGCCAGGGGGCCACGGACAGTGTGGCGTGGCCTACCAGTTAGGGCCTGTGAGCTGGGCCCAAGCCTCGGACTCCCGCAGCCGCCCCGCCGGCCAGGTGTCAGCGGATCCCGCAGGAGGTCCGCAGGATAGGTCGGGGTCAGCCTCGTCGGAGCCCCGAGACAAAAGTCGGCCAGTTTGCCGAGGAGAGCTCCGGGAGGGTCCGCCAGCAGTTTCGGGCGGCTAGGATTAATTTCGGCGGAGAAACGGCTCAGGGAAGGGGAGCTTGGCACGGAGCTCTACCCTAACGCGTCCTCCGCCATTGCGTGCTTAGCCACGCCCCATGAATGCGTTATTCATGAGCATTTTCATCATGTTACACCAATGGATTCACTGTGCATTTGAAGGTTTTGCATTGAACACTTGGGTTTCATCTTGTAAATAGCAGCCATGTTATTTCATTGCCCTTACAGTAGGCTTTCCCCATGGCAGAGCAAGCATTTAAAGGACATAACCTTAGCATGGGTTTGTGCTGACTTCTGCATGACCTGACGACAGCTGACCCTGTTGCTTGAGGCTAACCTCCCAAGCCAGTTCCTTGTTCAGCAGCTGGCGCAATAAAGTTCAAAGAGCAGGACATGTCCGACCTTTTATGGCACCATTCCCACCGCTTCTATCTCCGTCCCATCTGTTGCTGCCTTTCCTTTACAACATGTTCATTGATCTGGGTTGAAGGTTTTATGGTGGGTTTGTCCGGCCTGATGGAACAGGAAACCAAGCATGTGTGCAATCCTTTTTTTAGCCTGGACTTATCTTGAAAGTGATGCTTTGTATGCACGTCCTGGGAATTTCCAACATAATGCACTTCAAAGCAGGAATGTGTGCTTAAGGCGAAATATTCTGTATAAAAGGCCTGTGCGAAGGCCATGCAGCAGACTCTCTCATCCAGTTGCTTTAAGAGTGGCTGGGCGACGGAGCCTCACAATTAATGATAATAAAGATGTCTTTTCATATTTCAGATTCTGTGTTGATTTCTTTGCCACTCTTGAATGGACTACTTATTGGTAAGACCCCTGAGAAGGAGTATTGTAAATATTTGGTTCTTCAGTCCGACGATAAAGGGGTAGCTCTTTCTATGTCTTCCTTGCTAGGTAGGAGAAGGAACGACCTCTGCATCTGCTAGGTCAGATGCAGGGGTGAAAGTTAGAGACGGAAGTGGAGCGGAGATGTATGGTGGGCGATGTAAGTATAGTCGATGGTTCAAGTAGGTGGGTCAGCAGTTGTGTAGGGCCTTGTATACGTCTGCCAGGAGCTTGATACCTAGCATCTTTTCTGTACAGGGAGCCAGTTCATTTCCCTGAGGTAGAGGGAGATGTGGGTTTGTCTAGGGAATTCCAGGGCGAGTCTGGCTGCTGTGTTCTGTATGGTCTGTAGTTGGTTCGTAGCGTGGTCAGTGGGGGTCTGAGTGAAGAGGGCCACCATGATGCACCAAGGGGGAGCTTTTGTTTCTGAAGGTCAGTACTTCTGTCGTGTCTGTGTTGAGCTTCAGGCAGTTGTCTTTCATCAAGTTGGCAACGTCTGTACTGCAGTTGTGGAAGTTGTTCTTGGTGTTGGTGTCTTCATAGAGAGAGAGGATGAGTTGTGTGACATCGGCGTAGGATATGATGCCAGTCCATGGGTTTTGATGATGCTGGACAGAGGTATCATATAAGTGTTAAAAAGGGTGGGGATGAGCGAGGAGCCTAAGGGTACTCCACAGATGATTTCCTTTGGTTCGAAGGTGAAGGGTAGAATGCCTTTTTGCATTCTTCTGGTAAGAAGAGGCCATCCATCGAGAGCAGCTCCTTGGATGCCCCTGTTGTGCAGCCTTGTGATGAGTGTGTGGTGGGAGCCATATCGTAGCCTTCTAAGAGGTCTATGAGGATCAGAGTCACAGTCTCTCCTCAGTCGAGTAGGGATTGGAGGTTGTAGGTAGCCACCATGAGGGATGTCTTGGTGTTGTTGTTGCTGCGGAATCCAGACTGAGAGCAATCCAGTAGGCAGTTTGGTTCCAGATGTGAGGAGAATTGTTGGTTGACAACTTTTTCTAATAAGTTGACAGGGAATGGGAGCAGGGAGATCGGTTGTCAGTTGTGGAATTCACTGGTCTCTGCTAATGGTTTCTTTAGTAGGGGGTTGACTTTTGCATGTTTCCAGTCTTTGGAGAAGGGGGCTGTGGCTATTGATGTGTTAAAAAAGGCAATGAAAAGGTGGCTGATTTCATTACAAGACCAGAGGCTACCATTATGCAATAACTTTTTATTGCTGCCCCAACATTCAGCCCCCTAAAGAACAATAATACATTATAAAGCAATAGGATGTCCAAACAGAGTCAT